>NC_080439.1:18546370-19187055 GCF_028018845.1 Melospiza georgiana | reverse complement strand
GGCACCGCACCGGCCACCACCGCCACCTCACCGCCACACCAGGCCCACGCCGGCCCCTGGGGACCCAGCCCGGGCCACCACTCGCCCCCAAGGACACAGGCCGCACCCCAAAAGCACTCCGGCCCCCTCCCTAAGGGCCCTGGCCCCGGCTGCCCCGGCAAAACGGGACACCGCCGGGCCACAAAAGGCACCAAAAGAGATGCCTACAGCACCCGGTATTCCCAGGCGGTCTCCCATCCAAGTACTAACCGGGCCCGACCCTGCTTAGCTTCCGAGATCAGACGAGATCGGGCGTTCTCAGGGTGGTATGGCCGTAGGCACCCACCGGCCCCTCCGCAGCGCCCTCGAGCAGCCGCCACCGGCCTCCCGGCACACGCCGGCACCGCACCGGCCACCACCGCCACCTCACCGCCACACCAGGCCCACGCCGGCCCCTGGGGACCCAGCCCGGGCCACCACTCGCCCCCAAGGACACAGGCCGCACCCCAAAAGCACTCCGGCCCCCTCCCTAAGGGCCCTGGCCCCGGCTGCCCCGGCAAAACGGGACACCGCCGGGCCACAAAAGGCACCAAAAGAGATGCCTACAGCACCCGGTATTCCCAGGCGGTCTCCCATCCAAGTACTAACCGGGCCCGACCCTGCTTAGCTTCCGAGATCAGACGAGATCGGGCGTTCTCAGGGTGGTATGGCCGTAGGCACCCACCGGCCCCTCCGCAGCGCCCTCGAGCAGCCGCCACCGGCCTCCCGGCACCCGCCGGCACCGCACCGGCCACCACCGCCACCTCACCGCCACACCAGGCCCACGCCGGCCCCTGGGGACCCAGCCCGGGCCACCACTCGCCCCCAAGGACACAGGCCGCACCCCAAAAGCACTCCGGCCCCCTCCCTAAGGGCCCTGGCCCCGGCTGCCCCGGCAAAACGGGACACCGCCGGGCCACAAAAGGCACCAAAAGAGATGCCTACAGCACCCGGTATTCCCAGGCGGTCTCCCATCCAAGTACTAACCGGGCCCGACCCTGCTTAGCTTCCGAGATCAGACGAGATCGGGCGTTCTCAGGGTGGTATGGCCGTAGGCACCCACCGGCCCCTCCGCAGCGCCCTCGAGCAGCCGCCACCGGCCTCCCGGCACCCGCCGGCACCGCACCGGCCACCACCGCCACCTCACCGCCACACCAGGCCCACGCCGGCCCCTGGGGACCCAGCCCGGGCCACCACTCGCCCCCAAGGACACAGGCCGCACCCCAAAAGCACTCCGGCCCCCTCCCTAAGGGCCCTGGCCCCGGCTGCCCCGGCAAAACGGGACACCGCCGGGCCACAAAAGGCACCAAAAGAGATGCCTACAGCACCCGGTATTCCCAGGCGGTCTCCCATCCAAGTACTAACCGGGCCCGACCCTGCTTAGCTTCCGAGATCAGACGAGATCGGGCGTTCTCAGGGTGGTATGGCCGTAGGCACCCACCGGCCCCTCCGCAGCGCCCTCGAGCAGCCGCCACCGGCCTCCCGGCACACGCCGGCACCGCACCGGCCACCACCGCCACCTCACCGCCACACCAGGCCCACGCCGGCCCCTGGGGACCCAGCCCGGGCCACCACTCGCCCCCAAGGACACAGGCCGCACCCCAAAAGCACTCCGGCCCCCTCCCTAAGGGCCCTGGCCCCGGCTGCCCCGGCAAAACGGGACACCGCCGGGCCACAAAAGGCACCAAAAGAGATGCCTACAGCACCCGGTATTCCCAGGCGGTCTCCCATCCAAGTACTAACCGGGCCCGACCCTGCTTAGCTTCCGAGATCAGACGAGATCGGGCGTTCTCAGGGTGGTATGGCCGTAGGCACCCACCGGCCCCTCCGCAGCGCCCTCGAGCAGCCGCCACCGGCCTCCCGGCACACGCCGGCACCGCACCGGCCACCACCGCCACCTCACCGCCACACCAGGCCCACGCCGGCCCCTGGGGACCCAGCCCGGGCCACCACTCGCCCCCAAGGACACAGGCCGCACCCCAAAAGCACTCCGGCCCCCTCCCTAAGGGCCCTGGCCCCGGCTGCCCCGGCAAAACGGGACACCGCCGGGCCACAAAAGGCACCAAAAGAGATGCCTACAGCACCCGGTATTCCCAGGCGGTCTCCCATCCAAGTACTAACCGGGCCCGACCCTGCTTAGCTTCCGAGATCAGACGAGATCGGGCGTTCTCAGGGTGGTATGGCCGTAGGCACCCACCGGCCCCTCCGCAGCGCCCTCGAGCAGCCGCCACCGGCCTCCCGGCACACGCCGGCACCGCACCGGCCACCACCGCCACCTCACCGCCACACCAGGCCCACGCCGGCCCCTGGGGACCCAGCCCGGGCCACCACTCGCCCCCAAGGACACAGGCCGCACCCCAAAAGCACTCCGGCCCCCTCCCTAAGGGCCCTGGCCCCGGCTGCCCCGGCAAAACGGGACACCGCCGGGCCACAAAAGGCACCAAAAGAGATGCCTACAGCACCCGGTATTCCCAGGCGGTCTCCCATCCAAGTACTAACCGGGCCCGACCCTGCTTAGCTTCCGAGATCAGACGAGATCGGGCGTTCTCAGGGTGGTATGGCCGTAGGCACCCACCGGCCCCTCCGCAGCGCCCTCGAGCAGCCGCCACCGGCCTCCCGGCACACGCCGGCACCGCACCGGCCACCACCGCCACCTCACCGCCACACCAGGCCCACGCCGGCCCCTGGGGACCCAGCCCGGGCCACCACTCGCCCCCAAGGACACAGGCCGCACCCCAAAAGCACTCCGGCCCCCTCCCTAAGGGCCCTGGCCCCGGCTGCCCCGGCAAAACGGGACACCGCCGGGCCACAAAAGGCACCAAAAGAGATGCCTACAGCACCCGGTATTCCCAGGCGGTCTCCCATCCAAGTACTAACCGGGCCCGACCCTGCTTAGCTTCCGAGATCAGACGAGATCGGGCGTTCTCAGGGTGGTATGGCCGTAGGCACCCACCGGCCCCTCCGCAGCGCCCTCGAGCAGCCGCCACCGGCCTCCCGGCACACGCCGGCACCGCACCGGCCACCACCGCCACCTCACCGCCACACCAGGCCCACGCCGGCCCCTGGGGACCCAGCCCGGGCCACCACTCGCCCCCAAGGACACAGGCCGCACCCCAAAAGCACTCCGGCCCCCTCCCTAAGGGCCCTGGCCCCGGCTGCCCCGGCAAAACGGGACACCGCCGGGCCACAAAAGGCACCAAAAGAGATGCCTACAGCACCCGGTATTCCCAGGCGGTCTCCCATCCAAGTACTAACCGGGCCCGACCCTGCTTAGCTTCCGAGATCAGACGAGATCGGGCGTTCTCAGGGTGGTATGGCCGTAGGCACCCACCGGCCCCTCCGCAGCGCCCTCGAGCAGCCGCCACCGGCCTCCCGGCACCCGCCGGCACCGCACCGGCCACCACCGCCACCTCACCGCCACACCAGGCCCACGCCGGCCCCTGGGGACCCAGCCCGGGCCACCACTCGCCCCCAAGGACACAGGCCGCACCCCAAAAGCACTCCGGCCCCCTCCCTAAGGGCCCTGGCCCCGGCTGCCCCGGCAAAACGGGACACCGCCGGGCCACAAAAGGCACCAAAAGAGATGCCTACAGCACCCGGTATTCCCAGGCGGTCTCCCATCCAAGTACTAACCGGGCCCGACCCTGCTTAGCTTCCGAGATCAGACGAGATCGGGCGTTCTCAGGGTGGTATGGCCGTAGGCACCCACCGGCCCCTCCGCAGCGCCCTCGAGCAGCCGCCACCGGCCTCCCGGCACACGCCGGCACCGCACCGGCCACCACCGCCACCTCACCGCCACACCAGGCCCACGCCGGCCCCTGGGGACCCAGCCCGGGCCACCACTCGCCCCCAAGGACACAGGCCGCACCCCAAAAGCACTCCGGCCCCCTCCCTAAGGGCCCTGGCCCCGGCTGCCCCGGCAAAACGGGACACCGCCGGGCCACAAAAGGCACCAAAAGAGATGCCTACAGCACCCGGTATTCCCAGGCGGTCTCCCATCCAAGTACTGACCGGGCCCGACCCTGCTTAGCTTCCGAGATCAGACGAGATCGGGCGTTCTCAGGGTGGTATGGCCGTAGGCACCCACCGGCCCCTCCGCAGCGCCCTCGAGCAGCCGCCACCGGCCTCCCGGCACCCGCCGGCACCGCACCGGCCACCACCGCCACCTCACCGCCACACCAGGCCCACGCCGGCCCCTGGGGACCCAGCCCGGGCCACCACTCGCCCCCAAGGACACAGGCCGCACCCCAAAAGCACTCCGGCCCCCTCCCTAAGGGCCCTGGCCCCGGCTGCCCCGGCAAAACGGGACACCGCCGGGCCACAAAAGGCACCAAAAGAGATGCCTACAGCACCCGGTATTCCCAGGCGGTCTCCCATCCAAGTACTAACCGGGCCCGACCCTGCTTAGCTTCCGAGATCAGACGAGATCGGGCGTTCTCAGGGTGGTATGGCCGTAGGCACCCACCGGCCCCTCCGCAGCGCCCTCGAGCAGCCGCCACCGGCCTCCCGGCACCCGCCGGCACCGCACCGGCCACCACCGCCACCTCACCGCCACACCAGGCCCACGCCGGCCCCTGGGGACCCAGCCCGGGCCACCACTCGCCCCCAAGGACACAGGCCGCACCCCAAAAGCACACCGGCCCCCTCCCTAAGGGCCCTGGCCCCGGCTGCCCCGGCAAAACGGGACACCGCCGGGCCACAAAAGGCACCAAAAGAGATGCCTACAGCACCCGGTATTCCCAGGCGGTCTCCCATCCAAGTACTAACCGGGCCCGACCCTGCTTAGCTTCCGAGATCAGACGAGATCGGGCGTTCTCAGGGTGGTATGGCCGTAGGCACCCACCGGCCCCTCCGCAGCGCCCTCGAGCAGCCGCCACCGGCCTCCCGGCACCCGCCGGCACCGCACCGGCCACCACCGCCACCTCACCGCCACACCAGGCCCACGCCGGCCCCTGGGGACCCAGCCCGGGCCACCACTCGCCCCCAAGGACACAGGCCGCACCCCAAAAGCACTCCGGCCCCCTCCCTAAGGGCCCTGGCCCCGGCTGCCCCAGCAAAACGGGACACCGCCGGGCCACAAAAGGCACCAAAAGAGATGCCTACAGCACCCGGTATTCCCAGGCGGTCTCCCATCCAAGTACTAACCGGGCCCGACCCTGCTTAGCTTCCGAGATCAGACGAGATCGGGCGTTCTCAGGGTGGTATGGCCGTAGGCACCCACCGGCCCCTCCGCAGCGCCCTCGAGCAGCCGCCACCGGCCTCCCGGCACACGCCGGCACCGCACCGGCCACCACCGCCACCTCACCGCCACACCAGGCCCACGCCGGCCCCTGGGGACCCAGCCCGGGCCACCACTCGCCCCCAAGGACACAGGCCGCACCCCAAAAGCACTCCGGCCCCCTCCCTAAGGGCCCTGGCCCCGGCTGCCCCGGCAAAACGGGACACCGCCGGGCCACAAAAGGCACCAAAAGAGATGCCTACAGCACCCGGTATTCCCAGGCGGTCTCCCATCCAAGTACTAACCGGGCCCGACCCTGCTTAGCTTCCGAGATCAGACGAGATCGGGCGTTCTCAGGGTGGTATGGCCGTAGGCACCCACCGGCCCCTCCGCAGCGCCCTCGAGCAGCCGCCACCGGCCTCCCGGCACACGCCGGCACCGCACCGGCCACCACCGCCACCTCACCGCCACACCAGGCCCACGCCGGCCCCTGGGGACCCAGCCCGGGCCACCACTCGCCCCCAAGGACACAGGCCGCACCCCAAAAGCACTCCGGCCCCCTCCCTAAGGGCCCTGGCCCCGGCTGCCCCGGCAAAACGGGACACCGCCGGGCCACAAAAGGCACCAAAAGAGATGCCTACAGCACCCGGTATTCCCAGGCGGTCTCCCATCCAAGTACTAACCGGGCCCGACCCTGCTTAGCTTCCGAGATCAGACGAGATCGGGCGTTCTCAGGGTGGTATGGCCGTAGGCACCCACCGGCCCCTCCGCAGCGCCCTCGAGCAGCCGCCACCGGCCTCCCGGCACACGCCGGCACCGCACCGGCCACCACCGCCACCTCACCGCCACACCAGGCCCACGCCGGCCCCTGGGGACCCAGCCCGGGCCACCACTCGCCCCCAAGGACACAGGCCGCACCCCAAAAGCACTCCGGCCCCCTCCCTAAGGGCCCTGGCCCCGGCTGCCCCGGCAAAACGGGACACCGCCGGGCCACAAAAGGCACCAAAAGAGATGCCTACAGCACCCGGTATTCCCAGGCGGTCTCCCATCCAAGTACTAACCGGGCCCGACCCTGCTTAGCTTCCGAGATCAGACGAGATCGGGCGTTCTCAGGGTGGTATGGCCGTAGGCACCCACCGGCCCCTCCGCAGCGCCCTCGAGCAGCCGCCACCGGCCTCCCGGCACCCGCCGGCACCGCACCGGCCACCACCGCCACCTCACCGCCACACCAGGCCCACGCCGGCCCCTGGGGACCCAGCCCGGGCCACCACTCGCCCCCAAGGACACAGGCCGCACCCCAAAAGCACTCCGGCCCCCTCCCTAAGGGCCCTGGCCCCGGCTGCCCCGGCAAAACGGGACACCGCCGGGCCACAAAAGGCACCAAAAGAGATGCCTACAGCACCCGGTATTCCCAGGCGGTCTCCCATCCAAGTACTAACCGGGCCCGACCCTGCTTAGCTTCCGAGATCAGACGAGATCGGGCGTTCTCAGGGTGGTATGGCCGTAGGCACCCACCGGCCCCTCCGCAGCGCCCTCGAGCAGCCGCCACCGGCCTCCCGGCACACGCCGGCACCGCACCGGCCACCACCGCCACCTCACCGCCACACCAGGCCCACGCCGGCCCCTGGGGACCCAGCCCGGGCCACCACTCGCCCCCAAGGACACAGGCCGCACCCCAAAAGCACTCCGGCCCCCTCCCTAAGGGCCCTGGCCCCGGCTGCCCCGGCAAAACGGGACACCGCCGGGCCACAAAAGGCACCAAAAGAGATGCCTACAGCACCCGGTATTCCCAGGCGGTCTCCCATCCAAGTACTAACCGGGCCCGACCCTGCTTAGCTTCCGAGATCAGACGAGATCGGGCGTTCTCAGGGTGGTATGGCCGTAGGCACCCACCGGCCCCTCCGCAGCGCCCTCGAGCAGCCGCCACCGGCCTCCCGGCACCCGCCGGCACCGCACCGGCCACCACCGCCACCTCACCGCCACACCAGGCCCACGCCGGCCCCTGGGGACCCAGCCCGGGCCACCACTCGCCCCCAAGGACACAGGCCGCACCCCAAAAGCACTCCGGCCCCCTCCCTAAGGGCCCTGGCCCCGGCTGCCCCGGCAAAACGGGACACCGCCGGGCCACAAAAGGCACCAAAAGAGATGCCTACAGCACCCGGTATTCCCAGGCGGTCTCCCATCCAAGTACTAACCGGGCCCGACCCTGCTTAGCTTCCGAGATCAGACGAGATCGGGCGTTCTCAGGGTGGTATGGCCGTAGGCACCCACCAGGCCCCTCCGCAGCGCCCTCGAGCAGCCGCCACCGGCCTCCCGGCACCCGCCGGCACCGCACCGGCCACCACCGCCACCTCACCGCCACACCAGGCCCACGCCGGCCCCTGGGGACCCAGCCCGGGCCACCACTCGCCCCCAAGGACACAGGCCGCACCCCAAAAGCACTCCGGCCCCCTCCCTAAGGGCCCTGGCCCCGGCTGCCCCAGCAAAACGGGACACCGCCGGGCCACAAAAGGCACCAAAAGAGATGCCTACAGCACCCGGTATTCCCAGGCGGTCTCCCATCCAAGTACTAACCGGGCCCGACCCTGCTTAGCTTCCGAGATCAGACGAGATCGGGCGTTCTCAGGGTGGTATGGCCGTAGGCACCCACCGGCCCCTCCGCAGCGCCCTCGAGCAGCCGCCACCGGCCTCCCGGCACACGCCGGCACCGCACCGGCCACCACCGCCACCTCACCGCCACACCAGGCCCACGCCGGCCCCTGGGGACCCAGCCCGGGCCACCACTCGCCCCCAAGGACACAGGCCGCACCCCAAAAGCACTCCGGCCCCCTCCCTAAGGGCCCTGGCCCCGGCTGCCCCGGCAAAACGGGACACCGCCGGGCCACAAAAGGCACCAAAAGAGATGCCTACAGCACCCGGTATTCCCAGGCGGTCTCCCATCCAAGTACTAACCGGGCCCGACCCTGCTTAGCTTCCGAGATCAGACGAGATCGGGCGTTCTCAGGGTGGTATGGCCGTAGGCACCCACCGGCCCCTCCGCAGCGCCCTCGAGCAGCCGCCACCGGCCTCCCGGCACACGCCGGCACCGCACCGGCCACCACCGCCACCTCACCGCCACACCAGGCCCACGCCGGCCCCTGGGGACCCAGCCCGGGCCACCACTCGCCCCCAAGGACACAGGCCGCACCCCAAAAGCACTCCGGCCCCCTCCCTAAGGGCCCTGGCCCCGGCTGCCCCGGCAAAACGGGACACCGCCGGGCCACAAAAGGCACCAAAAGAGATGCCTACAGCACCCGGTATTCCCAGGCGGTCTCCCATCCAAGTACTAACCGGGCCCGACCCTGCTTAGCTTCCGAGATCAGACGAGATCGGGCGTTCTCAGGGTGGTATGGCCGTAGGCACCCACCGGCCCCTCCGCAGCGCCCTCGAGCAGCCGCCACCGGCCTCCCGGCACCCGCCGGCACCGCACCGGCCACCACCGCCACCTCACCGCCACACCAGGCCCACGCCGGCCCCTGGGGACCCAGCCCGGGCCACCACTCGCCCCCAAGGACACAGGCCGCACCCCAAAAGCACTCCGGCCCCCTCCCTAAGGGCCCTGGCCCCGGCTGCCCCGGCAAAACGGGACACCGCCGGGCCACAAAAGGCACCAAAAGAGATGCCTACAGCACCCGGTATTCCCAGGCGGTCTCCCATCCAAGTACTAACCGGGCCCGACCCTGCTTAGCTTCCGAGATCAGACGAGATCGGGCGTTCTCAGGGTGGTATGGCCGTAGGCACCCACCGGCCCCTCCGCAGCGCCCTCGAGCAGCCGCCACCGGCCTCCCGGCACCCGCCGGCACCGCACCGGCCACCACCGCCACCTCACCGCCACACCAGGCCCACGCCGGCCCCTGGGGACCCAGCCCGGGCCACCACTCGCCCCCAAGGACACAGGCCGCACCCCAAAAGCACTCCGGCCCCCTCCCTAAGGGCCCTGGCCCCGGCTGCCCCGGCAAAACGGGACACCGCCGGGCCACAAAAGGCACCAAAAGAGATGCCTACAGCACCCGGTATTCCCAGGCGGTCTCCCATCCAAGTACTAACCGGGCCCGACCCTGCTTAGCTTCCGAGATCAGACGAGATCGGGCGTTCTCAGGGTGGTATGGCCGTAGGCACCCACCGGCCCCTCCGCAGCGCCCTCGAGCAGCCGCCACCGGCCTCCCGGCACACGCCGGCACCGCACCGGCCACCACCGCCACCTCACCGCCACACCAGGCCCACGCCGGCCCCTGGGGACCCAGCCCGGGCCACCACTCGCCCCCAAGGACACAGGCCGCACCCCAAAAGCACTCCGGCCCCCTCCCTAAGGGCCCTGGCCCCGGCTGCCCCGGCAAAACGGGACACCGCCGGGCCACAAAAGGCACCAAAAGAGATGCCTACAGCACCCGGTATTCCCAGGCGGTCTCCCATCCAAGTACTAACCGGGCCCGACCCTGCTTAGCTTCCGAGATCAGACGAGATCGGGCGTTCTCAGGGTGGTATGGCCGTAGGCACCCACCGGCCCCTCCGCAGCGCCCTCGAGCAGCCGCCACCGGCCTCCCGGCACACGCCGGCACCGCACCGGCCACCACCGCCACCTCACCGCCACACCAGGCCCACGCCGGCCCCTGGGGACCCAGCCCGGGCCACCACTCGCCCCCAAGGACACAGGCCGCACCCCAAAAGCACTCCGGCCCCCTCCCTAAGGGCCCTGGCCCCGGCTGCCCCGGCAAAACGGGACACCGCCGGGCCACAAAAGGCACCAAAAGAGATGCCTACAGCACCCGGTATTCCCAGGCGGTCTCCCATCCAAGTACTAACCGGGCCCGACCCTGCTTAGCTTCCGAGATCAGACGAGATCGGGCGTTCTCAGGGTGGTATGGCCGTAGGCACCCACCGGCCCCTCCGCAGCGCCCTCGAGCAGCCGCCACCGGCCTCCCGGCACACGCCGGCACCGCACCGGCCACCACCGCCACCTCACCGCCACACCAGGCCCACGCCGGCCCCTGGGGACCCAGCCCGGGCCACCACTCGCCCCCAAGGACACAGGCCGCACCCCAAAAGCACTCCGGCCCCCTCCCTAAGGGCCCTGGCCCCGGCTGCCCCGGCAAAACGGGACACCGCCGGGCCACAAAAGGCACCAAAAGAGATGCCTACAGCACCCGGTATTCCCAGGCGGTCTCCCATCCAAGTACTAACCGGGCCCGACCCTGCTTAGCTTCCGAGATCAGACGAGATCGGGCGTTCTCAGGGTGGTATGGCCGTAGGCACCCACCGGCCCCTCCGCAGCGCCCTCGAGCAGCCGCCACCGGCCTCCCGGCACACGCCGGCACCGCACCGGCCACCACCGCCACCTCACCGCCACACCAGGCCCACGCCGGCCCCTGGGGACCCAGCCCGGGCCACCACTCGCCCCCAAGGACACAGGCCGCACCCCAAAAGCACTCCGGCCCCCTCCCTAAGGGCCCTGGCCCCGGCTGCCCCGGCAAAACGGGACACCGCCGGGCCACAAAAGGCACCAAAAGAGATGCCTACAGCACCCGGTATTCCCAGGCGGTCTCCCATCCAAGTACTAACCGGGCCCGACCCTGCTTAGCTTCCGAGATCAGACGAGATCGGGCGTTCTCAGGGTGGTATGGCCGTAGGCACCCACCGGCCCCTCCGCAGCGCCCTCGAGCAGCCGCCACCGGCCTCCCGGCACCCGCCGGCACCGCACCGGCCACCACCGCCACCTCACCGCCACACCAGGCCCACGCCGGCCCCTGGGGACCCAGCCCGGGCCACCACTCGCCCCCAAGGACACAGGCCGCACCCCAAAAGCACTCCGGCCCCCTCCCTAAGGGCCCTGGCCCCGGCTGCCCCGGCAAAACGGGACACCGCCGGGCCACAAAAGGCACCAAAAGAGATGCCTACAGCACCCGGTATTCCCAGGCGGTCTCCCATCCAAGTACTAACCGGGCCCGACCCTGCTTAGCTTCCGAGATCAGACGAGATCGGGCGTTCTCAGGGTGGTATGGCCGTAGGCACCCACCGGCCCCTCCGCAGCGCCCTCGAGCAGCCGCCACCGGCCTCCCGGCACACGCCGGCACCGCACCGGCCACCACCGCCACCTCACCGCCACACCAGGCCCACGCCGGCCCCTGGGGACCCAGCCCGGGCCACCACTCGCCCCCAAGGACACAGGCCGCACCCCAAAAGCACTCCGGCCCCCTCCCTAAGGGCCCTGGCCCCGGCTGCCCCGGCAAAACGGGACACCGCCGGGCCACAAAAGGCACCAAAAGAGATGCCTACAGCACCCGGTATTCCCAGGCGGTCTCCCATCCAAGTACTGACCGGGCCCGACCCTGCTTAGCTTCCGAGATCAGACGAGATCGGGCGTTCTCAGGGTGGTATGGCCGTAGGCACCCACCGGCCCCTCCGCAGCGCCCTCGAGCAGCCGCCACCGGCCTCCCGGCACCCGCCGGCACCGCACCGGCCACCACCGCCACCTCACCGCCACACCAGGCCCACGCCGGCCCCTGGGGACCCAGCCCGGGCCACCACTCGCCCCCAAGGACACAGGCCGCACCCCAAAAGCACTCCGGCCCCCTCCCTAAGGGCCCTGGCCCCGGCTGCCCCGGCAAAACGGGACACCGCCGGGCCACAAAAGGCACCAAAAGAGATGCCTACAGCACCCGGTATTCCCAGGCGGTCTCCCATCCAAGTACTAACCGGGCCCGACCCTGCTTAGCTTCCGAGATCAGACGAGATCGGGCGTTCTCAGGGTGGTATGGCCGTAGGCACCCACCGGCCCCTCCGCAGCGCCCTCGAGCAGCCGCCACCGGCCTCCCGGCACCCGCCGGCACCGCACCGGCCACCACCGCCACCTCACCGCCACACCAGGCCCACGCCGGCCCCTGGGGACCCAGCCCGGGCCACCACTCGCCCCCAAGGACACAGGCCGCACCCCAAAAGCACACCGGCCCCCTCCCTAAGGGCCCTGGCCCCGGCTGCCCCGGCAAAACGGGACACCGCCGGGCCACAAAAGGCACCAAAAGAGATGCCTACAGCACCCGGTATTCCCAGGCGGTCTCCCATCCAAGTACTAACCGGGCCCGACCCTGCTTAGCTTCCGAGATCAGACGAGATCGGGCGTTCTCAGGGTGGTATGGCCGTAGGCACCCACCGGCCCCTCCGCAGCGCCCTCGAGCAGCCGCCACCGGCCTCCCGGCACCCGCCGGCACCGCACCGGCCACCACCGCCACCTCACCGCCACACCAGGCCCACGCCGGCCCCTGGGGACCCAGCCCGGGCCACCACTCGCCCCCAAGGACACAGGCCGCACCCCAAAAGCACTCCGGCCCCCTCCCTAAGGGCCCTGGCCCCGGCTGCCCCAGCAAAACGGGACACCGCCGGGCCACAAAAGGCACCAAAAGAGATGCCTACAGCACCCGGTATTCCCAGGCGGTCTCCCATCCAAGTACTAACCGGGCCCGACCCTGCTTAGCTTCCGAGATCAGACGAGATCGGGCGTTCTCAGGGTGGTATGGCCGTAGGCACCCACCGGCCCCTCCGCAGCGCCCTCGAGCAGCCGCCACCGGCCTCCCGGCACACGCCGGCACCGCACCGGCCACCACCGCCACCTCACCGCCACACCAGGCCCACGCCGGCCCCTGGGGACCCAGCCCGGGCCACCACTCGCCCCCAAGGACACAGGCCGCACCCCAAAAGCACTCCGGCCCCCTCCCTAAGGGCCCTGGCCCCGGCTGCCCCGGCAAAACGGGACACCGCCGGGCCACAAAAGGCACCAAAAGAGATGCCTACAGCACCCGGTATTCCCAGGCGGTCTCCCATCCAAGTACTAACCGGGCCCGACCCTGCTTAGCTTCCGAGATCAGACGAGATCGGGCGTTCTCAGGGTGGTATGGCCGTAGGCACCCACCGGCCCCTCCGCAGCGCCCTCGAGCAGCCGCCACCGGCCTCCCGGCACACGCCGGCACCGCACCGGCCACCACCGCCACCTCACCGCCACACCAGGCCCACGCCGGCCCCTGGGGACCCAGCCCGGGCCACCACTCGCCCCCAAGGACACAGGCCGCACCCCAAAAGCACTCCGGCCCCCTCCCTAAGGGCCCTGGCCCCGGCTGCCCCGGCAAAACGGGACACCGCCGGGCCACAAAAGGCACCAAAAGAGATGCCTACAGCACCCGGTATTCCCAGGCGGTCTCCCATCCAAGTACTAACCGGGCCCGACCCTGCTTAGCTTCCGAGATCAGACGAGATCGGGCGTTCTCAGGGTGGTATGGCCGTAGGCACCCACCGGCCCCTCCGCAGCGCCCTCGAGCAGCCGCCACCGGCCTCCCGGCACACGCCGGCACCGCACCGGCCACCACCGCCACCTCACCGCCACACCAGGCCCACGCCGGCCCCTGGGGACCCAGCCCGGGCCACCACTCGCCCCCAAGGACACAGGCCGCACCCCAAAAGCACTCCGGCCCCCTCCCTAAGGGCCCTGGCCCCGGCTGCCCCGGCAAAACGGGACACCGCCGGGCCACAAAAGGCACCAAAAGAGATGCCTACAGCACCCGGTATTCCCAGGCGGTCTCCCATCCAAGTACTAACCGGGCCCGACCCTGCTTAGCTTCCGAGATCAGACGAGATCGGGCGTTCTCAGGGTGGTATGGCCGTAGGCACCCACCGGCCCCTCCGCAGCGCCCTCGAGCAGCCGCCACCGGCCTCCCGGCACCCGCCGGCACCGCACCGGCCACCACCGCCACCTCACCGCCACACCAGGCCCACGCCGGCCCCTGGGGACCCAGCCCGGGCCACCACTCGCCCCCAAGGACACAGGCCGCACCCCAAAAGCACTCCGGCCCCCTCCCTAAGGGCCCTGGCCCCGGCTGCCCCGGCAAAACGGGACACCGCCGGGCCACAAAAGGCACCAAAAGAGATGCCTACAGCACCCGGTATTCCCAGGCGGTCTCCCATCCAAGTACTAACCGGGCCCGACCCTGCTTAGCTTCCGAGATCAGACGAGATCGGGCGTTCTCAGGGTGGTATGGCCGTAGGCACCCACCGGCCCCTCCGCAGCGCCCTCGAGCAGCCGCCACCGGCCTCCCGGCACACGCCGGCACCGCACCGGCCACCACCGCCACCTCACCGCCACACCAGGCCCACGCCGGCCCCTGGGGACCCAGCCCGGGCCACCACTCGCCCCCAAGGACACAGGCCGCACCCCAAAAGCACTCCGGCCCCCTCCCTAAGGGCCCTGGCCCCGGCTGCCCCGGCAAAACGGGACACCGCCGGGCCACAAAAGGCACCAAAAGAGATGCCTACAGCACCCGGTATTCCCAGGCGGTCTCCCATCCAAGTACTAACCGGGCCCGACCCTGCTTAGCTTCCGAGATCAGACGAGATCGGGCGTTCTCAGGGTGGTATGGCCGTAGGCACCCACCGGCCCCTCCGCAGCGCCCTCGAGCAGCCGCCACCGGCCTCCCGGCACCCGCCGGCACCGCACCGGCCACCACCGCCACCTCACCGCCACACCAGGCCCACGCCGGCCCCTGGGGACCCAGCCCGGGCCACCACTCGCCCCCAAGGACACAGGCCGCACCCCAAAAGCACTCCGGCCCCCTCCCTAAGGGCCCTGGCCCCGGCTGCCCCGGCAAAACGGGACACCGCCGGGCCACAAAAGGCACCAAAAGAGATGCCTACAGCACCCGGTATTCCCAGGCGGTCTCCCATCCAAGTACTAACCGGGCCCGACCCTGCTTAGCTTCCGAGATCAGACGAGATCGGGCGTTCTCAGGGTGGTATGGCCGTAGGCACCCACCAGCCCCTCCGCAGCGCCCTCGAGCAGCCGCCACCGGCCTCCCGGCACCCGCCGGCACCGCACCGGCCACCACCGCCACCTCACCGCCACACCAGGCCCACGCCGGCCCCTGGGGACCCAGCCCGGGCCACCACTCGCCCCCAAGGACACAGGCCGCACCCCAAAAGCACTCCGGCCCCCTCCCTAAGGGCCCTGGCCCCGGCTGCCCCAGCAAAACGGGACACCGCCGGGCCACAAAAGGCACCAAAAGAGATGCCTACAGCACCCGGTATTCCCAGGCGGTCTCCCATCCAAGTACTAACCGGGCCCGACCCTGCTTAGCTTCCGAGATCAGACGAGATCGGGCGTTCTCAGGGTGGTATGGCCGTAGGCACCCACCGGCCCCTCCGCAGCGCCCTCGAGCAGCCGCCACCGGCCTCCCGGCACACGCCGGCACCGCACCGGCCACCACCGCCACCTCACCGCCACACCAGGCCCACGCCGGCCCCTGGGGACCCAGCCCGGGCCACCACTCGCCCCCAAGGACACAGGCCGCACCCCAAAAGCACTCCGGCCCCCTCCCTAAGGGCCCTGGCCCCGGCTGCCCCGGCAAAACGGGACACCGCCGGGCCACAAAAGGCACCAAAAGAGATGCCTACAGCACCCGGTATTCCCAGGCGGTCTCCCATCCAAGTACTAACCGGGCCCGACCCTGCTTAGCTTCCGAGATCAGACGAGATCGGGCGTTCTCAGGGTGGTATGGCCGTAGGCACCCACCGGCCCCTCCGCAGCGCCCTCGAGCAGCCGCCACCGGCCTCCCGGCACACGCCGGCACCGCACCGGCCACCACCGCCACCTCACCGCCACACCAGGCCCACGCCGGCCCCTGGGGACCCAGCCCGGGCCACCACTCGCCCCCAAGGACACAGGCCGCACCCCAAAAGCACTCCGGCCCCCTCCCTAAGGGCCCTGGCCCCGGCTGCCCCGGCAAAACGGGACACCGCCGGGCCACAAAAGGCACCAAAAGAGATGCCTACAGCACCCGGTATTCCCAGGCGGTCTCCCATCCAAGTACTAACCGGGCCCGACCCTGCTTAGCTTCCGAGATCAGACGAGATCGGGCGTTCTCAGGGTGGTATGGCCGTAGGCACCCACCGGCCCCTCCGCAGCGCCCTCGAGCAGCCGCCACCGGCCTCCCGGCACACGCCGGCACCGCACCGGCCACCACCGCCACCTCACCGCCACACCAGGCCCACGCCGGCCCCTGGGGACCCAGCCCGGGCCACCACTCGCCCCCAAGGACACAGGCCGCACCCCAAAAGCACTCCGGCCCCCTCCCTAAGGGCCCTGGCCCCGGCTGCCCCGGCAAAACGGGACACCGCCGGGCCACAAAAGGCACCAAAAGAGATGCCTACAGCACCCGGTATTCCCAGGCGGTCTCCCATCCAAGTACTAACCGGGCCCGACCCTGCTTAGCTTCCGAGATCAGACGAGATCGGGCGTTCTCAGGGTGGTATGGCCGTAGGCACCCACCGGCCCCTCCGCAGCGCCCTCGAGCAGCCGCCACCGGCCTCCCGGCACCCGCCGGCACCGCACCGGCCACCACCGCCACCTCACCGCCACACCAGGCCCACGCCGGCCCCTGGGGACCCAGCCCGGGCCACCACTCGCCCCCAAGGACACAGGCCGCACCCCAAAAGCACTCCGGCCCCCTCCCTAAGGGCCCTGGCCCCGGCTGCCCCGGCAAAACGGGACACCGCCGGGCCACAAAAGGCACCAAAAGAGATGCCTACAGCACCCGGTATTCCCAGGCGGTCTCCCATCCAAGTACTAACCGGGCCCGACCCTGCTTAGCTTCCGAGATCAGACGAGATCGGGCGTTCTCAGGGTGGTATGGCCGTAGGCACCCACCGGCCCCTCCGCAGCGCCCTCGAGCAGCCGCCACCGGCCTCCCGGCACCCGCCGGCACCGCACCGGCCACCACCGCCACCTCACCGCCACACCAGGCCCACGCCGGCCCCTGGGGACCCAGCCCGGGCCACCACTCGCCCCCAAGGACACAGGCCGCACCCCAAAAGCACTCCGGCCCCCTCCCTAAGGGCCCTGGCCCCGGCTGCCCCGGCAAAACGGGACACCGCCGGGCCACAAAAGGCACCAAAAGAGATGCCTACAGCACCCGGTATTCCCAGGCGGTCTCCCATCCAAGTACTAACCGGGCCCGACCCTGCTTAGCTTCCGAGATCAGACGAGATCGGGCGTTCTCAGGGTGGTATGGCCGTAGGCACCCACCGGCCCCTCCGCAGCGCCCTCGAGCAGCCGCCACCGGCCTCCCGGCACACGCCGGCACCGCACCGGCCACCACCGCCACCTCACCGCCACACCAGGCCCACGCCGGCCCCTGGGGACCCAGCCCGGGCCACCACTCGCCCCCAAGGACACAGGCCGCACCCCAAAAGCACTCCGGCCCCCTCCCTAAGGGCCCTGGCCCCGGCTGCCCCGGCAAAACGGGACACCGCCGGGCCACAAAAGGCACCAAAAGAGATGCCTACAGCACCCGGTATTCCCAGGCGGTCTCCCATCCAAGTACTAACCGGGCCCGACCCTGCTTAGCTTCCGAGATCAGACGAGATCGGGCGTTCTCAGGGTGGTATGGCCGTAGGCACCCACCGGCCCCTCCGCAGCGCCCTCGAGCAGCCGCCACCGGCCTCCCGGCACCCGCCGGCGCCGCACCGGCCACCACCGCCACCTCACCGCCACACCAGGCCCACGCCGGCCCCTGGGGACCCAGCCCGGGCCACCACTCGCCCCCAAGGATACAGGCCGCACCCCAAAAGCACTCCGGCCCCCTCCCTAAGGGCCCTGGCCCCGGCTGCCCCGGCAAAACGGGACACCGCCGGGCCACAAAAGGCACCAAAAGAGATGCCTACAGCACCCGGTATTCCCAGGCGGTCTCCCATCCAAGTACTAACCGGGCCCGACCCTGCTTAGCTTCCGAGATCAGACGAGATCGGGCGTTCTCAGGGTGGTATGGCCGTAGGCACCCACCGGCCCCTCCGCAGCGCCCTCGAGCAGCCGCCACCGGCCTCCCGGCACCCGCCGGCGCCGCACCGGCCACCACCGCCACCTCACCGCCACACCAGGCCCACGCCGGCCCCTGGGGACCCAGCCCGGGCCACCACTCGCCCCCAAGGACACAGGCCGCACCCCAAAAGCACTCCGGCCCCCTCCCTAAGGGCCCTGGCCCCGGCTGCCCCGGCAAAACGGGACACCGCCGGGCCACAAAAGGCACCAAAAGAGATGCCTACAGCACCCGGTATTCCCAGGCGGTCTCCCATCCAAGTACTAACCGGGCCCGACCCTGCTTAGCTTCCGAGATCAGACGAGATCGGGCGTTCTCAGGGTGGTATGGCCGTAGGCACCCACCAGCCCCTCCGCAGCGCCCTCGAGCAGCCGCCACCGGCCTCCCGGCACCCGCCGGCACCGCACCGGCCACCACCGCCACCTCACCGCCACACCAGGCCCACGCCGGCCCCTGGGGACCCAGCCCGGGCCACCACTCGCCCCCAAGGACACAGGCCGCACCCCAAAAGCACTCCGGCCCCCTCCCTAAGGGCCCTGGCCCCGGCTGCCCCAGCAAAACGGGACACCGCCGGGCCACAAAAGGCACCAAAAGAGATGCCTACAGCACCCGGTATTCCCAGGCGGTCTCCCATCCAAGTACTAACCGGGCCCGACCCTGCTTAGCTTCCGAGATCAGACGAGATCGGGCGTTCTCAGGGTGGTATGGCCGTAGGCACCCACCGGCCCCTCCGCAGCGCCCTCGAGCAGCCGCCACCGGCCTCCCGGCACACGCCGGCACCGCACCGGCCACCACCGCCACCTCACCGCCACACCAGGCCCACGCCGGCCCCTGGGGACCCAGCCCGGGCCACCACTCGCCCCCAAGGACACAGGCCGCACCCCAAAAGCACTCCGGCCCCCTCCCT
This sequence comes from Melospiza georgiana, assembly GCF_028018845.1. Taxonomy (NCBI): domain Eukaryota; kingdom Metazoa; phylum Chordata; class Aves; order Passeriformes; family Passerellidae; genus Melospiza; species Melospiza georgiana. The sequence goes on along the minus strand of NC_080439.1, from coordinate 19,168,022 downwards.
AAGGGCCCTGGCCCCGGCTGCCCCGGCAAAACGGGACACCGCCGGGCCACAAAAGGCACCAAAAGAGATGCCTACAGCACCCGGTATTCCCAGGCGGTCTCCCATCCAAGTACTAACCGGGCCCGACCCTGCTTAGCTTCCGAGATCAGACGAGATCGGGCGTTCTCAGGGTGGTATGGCCGTAGGCACCCACCGGCCCCTCCGCAGCGCCCTCGAGCAGCCGCCACCGGCCTCCCGGCACACGCCGGCACCGCACCGGCCACCACCGCCACCTCACCGCCACACCAGGCCCACGCCGGCCCCTGGGGACCCAGCCCGGGCCACCACTCGCCCCCAAGGACACAGGCCGCACCCCAAAAGCACTCCGGCCCCCTCCCTAAGGGCCCTGGCCCCGGCTGCCCCGGCAAAACGGGACACCGCCGGGCCACAAAAGGCACCAAAAGAGATGCCTACAGCACCCGGTATTCCCAGGCGGTCTCCCATCCAAGTACTAACCGGGCCCGACCCTGCTTAGCTTCCGAGATCAGACGAGATCGGGCGTTCTCAGGGTGGTATGGCCGTAGGCACCCACCGGCCCCTCCGCAGCGCCCTCGAGCAGCCGCCACCGGCCTCCCGGCACCCGCCGGCACCGCACCGGCCACCACCGCCACCTCACCGCCACACCAGGCCCACGCCGGCCCCTGGGGACCCAGCCCGGGCCACCACTCGCCCCCAAGGACACAGGCCGCACCCCAAAAGCACTCCGGCCCCCTCCCTAAGGGCCCTGGCCCCGGCTGCCCCGGCAAAACGGGACACCGCCGGGCCACAAAAGGCACCAAAAGAGATGCCTACAGCACCCGGTATTCCCAGGCGGTCTCCCATCCAAGTACTAACCGGGCCCGACCCTGCTTAGCTTCCGAGATCAGACGAGATCGGGCGTTCTCAGGGTGGTATGGCCGTAGGCACCCACCGGCCCCTCCGCAGCGCCCTCGAGCAGCCGCCACCGGCCTCCCGGCACCCGCCGGCACCGCACCGGCCACCACCGCCACCTCACCGCCACACCAGGCCCACGCCAGCCCCTGGGGACCCAGCCCGGGCCACCACTCGCCCCCAAGGACACAGGCCGCACCCCAAAAGCACTCCGGCCCCCTCCCTAAGGGCCCTGGCCCCGGCTGCCCCGGCAAAACGGGACACCGCCGGGCCACAAAAGGCACCAAAAGAGATGCCTACAGCACCCGGTATTCCCAGGCGGTCTCCCATCCAAGTACTAACCGGGCCCGACCCTGCTTAGCTTCCGAGATCAGACGAGATCGGGCGTTCTCAGGGTGGTATGGCCGTAGGCACCCACCGGCCCCTCCGCAGCGCCCTCGAGCAGCCGCCACCGGCCTCCCGGCACACGCCGGCACCGCACCGGCCACCACCGCCACCTCACCGCCACACCAGGCCCACGCCGGCCCCTGGGGACCCAGCCCGGGCCACCACTCGCCCCCAAGGACACAGGCCGCACCCCAAAAGCACTCCGGCCCCCTCCCTAAGGGCCCTGGCCCCGGCTGCCCCGGCAAAACGGGACACCGCCGGGCCACAAAAGGCACCAAAAGAGATGCCTACAGCACCCGGTATTCCCAGGCGGTCTCCCATCCAAGTACTAACCGGGCCCGACCCTGCTTAGCTTCCGAGATCAGACGAGATCGGGCGTTCTCAGGGTGGTATGGCCGTAGGCACCCACCGGCCCCTCCGCAGCGCCCTCGAGCAGCCGCCACCGGCCTCCCGGCACACGCCGGCGCCGCACCGGCCACCACCGCCACCTCACCGCCACACCAGGCCCACGCCGGCCCCTGGGGACCCAGCCCGGGCCACCACTCGCCCCCAAGGACACAGGCCGCACCCCAAAAGCACTCCGGCCCCCTCCCTAAGGGCCCTGGCCCCGGCTGCCCCGGCAAAACGGGACACCGCCGGGCCACAAAAGGCACCAAAAGAGATGCCTACAGCACCCGGTATTCCCAGGCGGTCTCCCATCCAAGTACTAACCGGGCCCGACCCTGCTTAGCTTCCGAGATCAGACGAGATCGGGCGTTCTCAGGGTGGTATGGCCGTAGGCACCCACCGGCCCCTCCGCAGCGCCCTCGAGCAGCCGCCACCGGCCTCCCGGCACCCGCCGGCGCCGCACCGGCCACCACCGCCACCTCACCGCCACACCAGGCCCACGCCGGCCCCTGGGGACCCAGCCCGGGCCACCACTCGCCCCCAAGGACACAGGCCGCACCCCAAAAGCACTCCGGCCCCCTCCCTAAGGGCCCTGGCCCCGGCTGCCCCGGCAAAACGGGACACCGCCGGGCCACAAAAGGCACCAAAAGAGATGCCTACAGCACCCGGTATTCCCAGGCGGTCTCCCATCCAAGTACTAACCGGGCCCGACCCTGCTTAGCTTCCGAGATCAGACGAGATCGGGCGTTCTCAGGGTGGTATGGCCGTAGGCACCCACCAGCCCCTCCGCAGCGCCCTCGAGCAGCCGCCACCGGCCTCCCGGCACCCGCCGGCACCGCACCGGCCACCACCGCCACCTCACCGCCACACCAGGCCCACGCCGGCCCCTGGGGACCCAGCCCGGGCCACCACTCGCCCCCAAGGACACAGGCCGCACCCCAAAAGCACTCCGGCCCCCTCCCTAAGGGCCCTGGCCCCGGCTGCCCCAGCAAAACGGGACACCGCCGGGCCACAAAAGGCACCAAAAGAGATGCCTACAGCACCCGGTATTCCCAGGCGGTCTCCCATCCAAGTACTAACCGGGCCCGACCCTGCTTAGCTTCCGAGATCAGACGAGATCGGGCGTTCTCAGGGTGGTATGGCCGTAGGCACCCACCGGCCCCTCCGCAGCGCCCTCGAGCAGCCGCCACCGGCCTCCCGGCACACGCCGGCACCGCACCGGCCACCACCGCCACCTCACCGCCACACCAGGCCCACGCCGGCCCCTGGGGACCCAGCCCGGGCCACCACTCGCCCCCAAGGACACAGGCCGCACCCCAAAAGCACTCCGGCCCCCTCCCTAAGGGCCCTGGCCCCGGCTGCCCCGGCAAAACGGGACACCGCCGGGCCACAAAAGGCACCAAAAGAGATGCCTACAGCACCCGGTATTCCCAGGCGGTCTCCCATCCAAGTACTAACCGGGCCCGACCCTGCTTAGCTTCCGAGATCAGACGAGATCGGGCGTTCTCAGGGTGGTATGGCCGTAGGCACCCACCGGCCCCTCCGCAGCGCCCTCGAGCAGCCGCCACCGGCCTCCCGGCACACGCCGGCACCGCACCGGCCACCACCGCCACCTCACCGCCACACCAGGCCCACGCCGGCCCCTGGGGACCCAGCCCGGGCCACCACTCGCCCCCAAGGACACAGGCCGCACCCCAAAAGCACTCCGGCCCCCTCCCTAAGGGCCCTGGCCCCGGCTGCCCCGGCAAAACGGGACACCGCCGGGCCACAAAAGGCACCAAAAGAGATGCCTACAGCACCCGGTATTCCCAGGCGGTCTCCCATCCAAGTACTAACCGGGCCCGACCCTGCTTAGCTTCCGAGATCAGACGAGATCGGGCGTTCTCAGGGTGGTATGGCCGTAGGCACCCACCGGCCCCTCCGCAGCGCCCTCGAGCAGCCGCCACCGGCCTCCCGGCACACGCCGGCACCGCACCGGCCACCACCGCCACCTCACCGCCACACCAGGCCCACGCCGGCCCCTGGGGACCCAGCCCGGGCCACCACTCGCCCCCAAGGACACAGGCCGCACCCCAAAAGCACTCCGGCCCCCTCCCTAAGGGCCCTGGCCCCGGCTGCCCCGGCAAAACGGGACACCGCCGGGCCACAAAAGGCACCAAAAGAGATGCCTACAGCACCCGGTATTCCCAGGCGGTCTCCCATCCAAGTACTAACCGGGCCCGACCCTGCTTAGCTTCCGAGATCAGACGAGATCGGGCGTTCTCAGGGTGGTATGGCCGTAGGCACCCACCGGCCCCTCCGCAGCGCCCTCGAGCAGCCGCCACCGGCCTCCCGGCACACGCCGGCACCGCACCGGCCACCACCGCCACCTCACCGCCACACCAGGCCCACGCCGGCCCCTGGGGACCCAGCCCGGGCCACCACTCGCCCCCAAGGACACAGGCCGCACCCCAAAAGCACTCCGGCCCCCTCCCTAAGGGCCCTGGCCCCGGCTGCCCCGGCAAAACGGGACACCGCCGGGCCACAAAAGGCACCAAAAGAGATGCCTACAGCACCCGGTATTCCCAGGCGGTCTCCCATCCAAGTACTAACCGGGCCCGACCCTGCTTAGCTTCCGAGATCAGACGAGATCGGGCGTTCTCAGGGTGGTATGGCCGTAGGCACCCACCGGCCCCTCCGCAGCGCCCTCGAGCAGCCGCCACCGGCCTCCCGGCACACGCCGGCACCGCACCGGCCACCACCGCCACCTCACCGCCACACCAGGCCCACGCCGGCCCCTGGGGACCCAGCCCGGGCCACCACTCGCCCCCAAGGACACAGGCCGCACCCCAAAAGCACACCGGCCCCCTCCCTAAGGGCCCTGGCCCCGGCTGCCCCGGCAAAACGGGACACCGCCGGGCCACAAAAGGCACCAAAAGAGATGCCTACAGCACCCGGTATTCCCAGGCGGTCTCCCATCCAAGTACTAACCGGGCCCGACCCTGCTTAGCTTCCGAGATCAGACGAGATCGGGCGTTCTCAGGGTGGTATGGCCGTAGGCACCCACCGGCCCCTCCGCAGCGCCCTCGAGCAGCCGCCACCGGCCTCCCGGCACACGCCGGCACCGCACCGGCCACCACCGCCACCTCACCGCCACACCAGGCCCACGCCGGCCCCTGGGGACCCAGCCCGGGCCACCACTCGCCCCCAAGGACACAGGCCGCACCCCAAAAGCACTCCGGCCCCCTCCCTAAGGGCCCTGGCCCCGGCTGCCCCGGCAAAACGGGACACCGCCGGGCCACAAAAGGCACCAAAAGAGATGCCTACAGCACCCGGTATTCCCAGGCGGTCTCCCATCCAAGTACTAACCGGGCCCGACCCTGCTTAGCTTCCGAGATCAGACGAGATCGGGCGTTCTCAGGGTGGTATGGCCGTAGGCACCCACCGGCCCCTCCGCAGCGCCCTCGAGCAGCCGCCACCGGCCTCCCGGCACCCGCCGGCACCGCACCGGCCACCACCGCCACCTCACCGCCACACCAGGCCCACGCCGGCCCCTGGGGACCCAGCCCGGGCCACCACTCGCCCCCAAGGACACAGGCCGCACCCCAAAAGCACTCCGGCCCCCTCCCTAAGGGCCCTGGCCCCGGCTGCCCCGGCAAAACGGGACACCGCCGGGCCACAAAAGGCACCAAAAGAGATGCCTACAGCACCCGGTATTCCCAGGCGGTCTCCCATCCAAGTACTAACCGGGCCCGACCCTGCTTAGCTTCCGAGATCAGACGAGATCGGGCGTTCTCAGGGTGGTATGGCCGTAGGCACCCACCGGCCCCTCCGCAGCGCCCTCGAGCAGCCGCCACCGGCCTCCCGGCACACGCCGGCACCGCACCGGCCACCACCGCCACCTCACCGCCACACCAGGCCCACGCCGGCCCCTGGGGACCCAGCCCGGGCCACCACTCGCCCCCAAGGACACAGGCCGCACCCCAAAAGCACTCCGGCCCCCTCCCTAAGGGCCCTGGCCCCGGCTGCCCCGGCAAAACGGGACACCGCCGGGCCACAAAAGGCACCAAAAGAGATGCCTACAGCACCCGGTATTCCCAGGCGGTCTCCCATCCAAGTACTAACCGGGCCCGACCCTGCTTAGCTTCCGAGATCAGACGAGATCGGGCGTTCTCAGGGTGGTATGGCCGTAGGCACCCACCGGCCCCTCCGCAGCGCCCTCGAGCAGCCGCCACCGGCCTCCCGGCACACGCCGGCACCGCACCGGCCACCACCGCCACCTCACCGCCACACCAGGCCCACGCCGGCCCCTGGGGACCCAGCCCGGGCCACCACTCGCCCCCAAGGACACAGGCCGCACCCCAAAAGCACTCCGGCCCCCTCCCTAAGGGCCCTGGCCCCGGCTGCCCCGGCAAAACGGGACACCGCCGGGCCACAAAAGGCACCAAAAGAGATGCCTACAGCACCCGGTATTCCCAGGCGGTCTCCCATCCAAGTACTAACCGGGCCCGACCCTGCTTAGCTTCCGAGATCAGACGAGATCGGGCGTTCTCAGGGTGGTATGGCCGTAGGCACCCACCGGCCCCTCCGCAGCGCCCTCGAGCAGCCGCCACCGGCCTCCCGGCACACGCCGGCACCGCACCGGCCACCACCGCCACCTCACCGCCACACCAGGCCCACGCCGGCCCCTGGGGACCCAGCCCGGGCCACCACTCGCCCCCAAGGACACAGGCCGCACCCCAAAAGCACTCCGGCCCCCTCCCTAAGGGCCCTGGCCCCGGCTGCCCCGGCAAAACGGGACACCGCCGGGCCACAAAAGGCACCAAAAGAGATGCCTACAGCACCCGGTATTCCCAGGCGGTCTCCCATCCAAGTACTAACCGGGCCCGACCCTGCTTAGCTTCCGAGATCAGACGAGATCGGGCGTTCTCAGGGTGGTATGGCCGTAGGCACCCACCGGCCCCTCCGCAGCGCCCTCGAGCAGCCGCCACCGGCCTCCCGGCACCCGCCGGCACCGCACCGGCCACCACCGCCACCTCACCGCCACACCAGGCCCACGCCGGCCCCTGGGGACCCAGCCCGGGCCACCACTCGCCCCCAAGGACACAGGCCGCACCCCAAAAGCACTCCGGCCCCCTCCCTAAGGGCCCTGGCCCCGGCTGCCCCGGCAAAACGGGACACCGCCGGGCCACAAAAGGCACCAAAAGAGATGCCTACAGCACCCGGTATTCCCAGGCGGTCTCCCATCCAAGTACTAACCGGGCCCGACCCTGCTTAGCTTCCGAGATCAGACGAGATCGGGCGTTCTCAGGGTGGTATGGCCGTAGGCACCCACCGGCCCCTCCGCAGCGCCCTCGAGCAGCCGCCACCGGCCTCCCGGCACACGCCGGCACCGCACCGGCCACCACCGCCACCTCACCGCCACACCAGGCCCACGCCGGCCCCAGGAGATCGCAGCCCGGGCCACCAAAGGCACACGACGCATAGACGTCATACAGGGCACACCTGTTTATGTCTGCTTCCACTCCGCTTCCGAAGGTACCTTGGCTCCTCCTCCAGGTTTTTGTTTCCGGAAAGTACATGCCGAGGTCGCGGCTGAGGGAAGCGTGGTCAGGGCCGGTCTGAGGCGCGAGCGGTCACGGTCTGGGTTTGGCGGGAACGAGGCCGTGTGGAAAGGGCGAGTGTTATTGGACAAGGCGGGGTCGGCGATTTCCCATTGGCAGATCCGTTGCCCTCCTCGTGGTGCGATTGGTGGCGCTTCAAGTCCCCAGCTGTGATCTCCCTCCCCTGCCCCAGAGTTCCTACCCCAGCAGTACAGAATACCCCGTACCTACAAGCCCTATCCCGCCCCCACAGCCCCTATGCCCGCCCTACAGACCCTACCCCGGCTCACGGTACCTACTCTACCGACCTTTCCCGGCCCACTGTCCCTACCTTGGCCAGCAGTCCGTATTCTGGGCTGCAATTCCTCTCCCAGCCCACAGACCGTACTCTGGCCCACAGTCTGTATTGTGGTCCCGCAGTCCCAACTCCAACCCTACAGTCACTAACCCAGCCCTACAGTTACTGTCCCAACCCTACAGTGATTTCAGCTGCAGTCCTGTTGTCACTATGCCAACGTCACAGTGATTTCGGTTCCAGTTCCACAGGGTTTATTTTACCAGCTCCATCTTTGCATGTTCCCACTGCTCCCAGGTGAAGCTTCTCCTTGTTGTGGAAGGATCTTTAGTTTCACTCCAGAACTGTGAAATTTCAACTTCAATTTTAGAATCCATATTCCAAACCCAGCCTGAAAAACGTTTTTTCCAGTTCTATCCCCAGCGTTGCTATCCCAGTCCTATAGTGATTTCAGATCCATCCCTGAAGTTGCATTCCAGCCCAACAATCCCTGTACCAGCCCTACAGTCCTTATCCCACCCTGCAGTCATTTTCTCTTTTTTTCTTCAGTTCTTCTTCAGTTTTGCATCTTCCCACCTCTTCCAGGTGAAGCTGCTCCTGGGTCAGGCCTGGATCTTCTTTTCACATCCAGGTCTCTCTTGCTCTAGAATTTACATTCCAGCTTTATTTATTTATTTAGAATTGCTCCAGCTCTAGAATTTACATTCCAGCTCCAGCCTCTCATGGGTGGGAGTGGTAACTTCAGACAAAGTTAATTTAAGAAACCCTCCCATTGTGCCACAAGGTGCAGAAAAGGATTCCCTTGCTTTTTAAACTCCTTCTCAGAGAGAGGAGCCTGGGGCAGCTGGATTCAGTCCCAGCCCCAGACTTTGCCAACAACTTAAGTTTTACAGCTTCAACCCACAGGTTTTAATGACAGGAAATTAGATATATTTTGTAAGAATGAATTATTTCTTATGATAAATTATTACACAAAAATAACTCAATAAGAATTATTTATAAAAGCTGAAACTATTTATTATATTTCATTATATCAAAGCAGTATTAAAGCTAGCAAAAAGATACCAGTACTAGAGACTGATGTAACTCACCCATACCAACGACTGTGGACAAATCTCTTTCTTCTAACCTTTAGGACTATCCTTGGTGAGCATCTCTAAAACCCAATGCAAGAATCTGCACATACGCCAAGAGGAATATATTAGAACCTCCTATATGGAAAGTGGACTGGACTTTTATAGTGTGGAGGAGGTGACCACCAGTGATATGCCTACATGTCAGTTTAGCGGTTTATCTGCCAAATTTTTATCTTGTTATGAGCAGGTTGATTTGAGGCTGGTCTGCCAGACTGAGACATTGTGCCAGATTTTTAGCATGATTCAACACCAAATTCCAGCACATGATGCCCTTCTCAGCCCATCATCGGTAGTTTGCAGAACAGGGCATTGTTTGAGTTGTTTGACCACATTTCAGGGCTGAACATCCTGTTACACAGCCCCACAGTCCCTATCCCAGCCCCACAGTGATTCTACCCCCAGATGCATGGGATTTATCCAGCCCCAGAGTTTTCATTGCTCCACATCAGTTTAGGTCTGGATTCAGCCCCAGGGGCTTCAATATATCCTCTGGCCTCAGCCACAGCTCTATAATTTTTACTTTAAAAACATCATATATCTAGTAATAGAATTTTAAAAAATACAATAAAATAAAAACGTTGCAATGCAACAGTATAAATAAATCTTAACACAACTAGGACAATGTAAAACTAAGAGAATAAATAATAAATAGAATCAGTAGAAAATGAACCTGGATCTAGACCCAAACTGATGTGGAGCAATGGAAATGGTGAGGCTGGAGGTGGATAAATCCCATGGGGAAGGGAATGGAGCTGGAGCTTGGGGGCTGCAGGAGCTGTCAGGGGAGTTCCAGCCCTCCCAGCAATGGTACCCACACAAGCTGGGAGTGGAGGTCTCAGGGCTGCTCCTGTGGCTTGGATACAGCCCAGGGGCACATTATGGGGTGCAGAACAAGGGACCAAACCACTGTTTCCAGCACCTAATGCTGGCTGAGGGTCTTGTGGGCAGTGGCATGCAGGGCAAGGTGTGCGCTGCAGGCCAGGGCTCTTTTGCCCCCACAGTTGAGGCCCCATTGGGATGAGTCTGGCAGCTCCTAGAGATATTTAAGTGATGACAGTTACTGATTCATCACCTTGTCAACAGCACAGCAGCAAAGTGATAGCCAGGAGCAGCTTTTAGCCAGAGGCAGTGGAAAGCTGAGGAGCTGGAACTGAGGCAGTAGAGCTGGTGGTTACATAGAGAATGTGGGGCTTAGGGTGGAACCACTGTGGGGCTAGATAGGGGCTGTGGAGCCAGGATAGGCACTGTAGGGCTGGAGCTGGAATACGGGTTCTAGAACTGAAGCTGAAATGAAGATCCTGCCTTGATCCAGGAGCAGCTTCACATGGCAGCATCAGGAGGATGTAAAGCTGGAGCAGAAACATCAGAGCTGATGGAGCTTGTGGGGCTGGAACTGGAATCATTGTAGGGCTGAGACAGGACTGTGTGTCGCTGATAGGAATTATGGGGCCAGGATAACAACTGTAGGGATGGAGTTGGAATATGGGAAGAGAAGGCCATGCAAATCCCTGCCTTACCTTGCTTACTTTTCGCCTTTCCTTGCCTCTCCTACCCCTCCCTCGCGACATTCTCCCACCCATAGCCGCAGCCTTGAGCTCTACTTCCACCAGATGGCAGCCTGGCTTTGCAATTGCTCATTTCACCCTCAGCTACTCTTTTCCCTGGACACCCTGCAGGCACAGAAGCGCCTTGTGTTGTTGGGCTCGTTGTTCTTCAGGATGGCCAGTGACCCAGGCAGAGCTCCCCGCTCTCCTCCCCATTCCTCTCTGGGTGGAAGGTGTCTCTCCATCACAGACGTGAGGGCAATGCGGTGTGGGCATAGCACATGCCACCCCTTCCACACAGCAGCCTACTTTCAGGCAGTCCTGGATATATAATAATATATATCCAGGTAATATACCTGCAGTGGCCTTCCTGTGTCACATGCTGTGGTGAACCTGCAGCTGTCCTGAGCCTCCCGACCCTCGCTGGGACAGCCTAGAGCTGCCAGGCAGTATGTACAGGCAGCGTGGCTGCAAAAGGCTTCATCAGTCATTTTCTGAGTAGGTTTGGTGGGAATGAGCTTATCCCAGAGGGTCAACTGCAGGTCACCACATCAGAGAACTGCTTCCTACCTGCCCGGAGGTGTCAAACAGCCACATAACAGACGCTGGGACCGGTTCCCCGTGACGCACAGGCTCGGGCACGCGGGAGCCATAAGCAGGCGGCGTGTCCGAGCCGGTTCTTTTCTCTCCCCCTCCTCCCCGGTGGGTAAATCCCATCAGCCGCCACCCTAAACCGCCCCACGCCAGCCCTAATACCATCTCGGGTACGCCATCAGGCTCACACCACCAGGCGAGGGACTGACAGTCCTGTGAGGGACACCCCTGCAAGGGCCGGGGGACAGCAGAGGTGGCTTTGGGCACTGTCGTGGGAAGGGGGGCTGGGTGGCGGGAAGAGGCCGCCTGCTGCCCGCGTTCTCTGGGGAAGAGAGGGAATCCAGGCCTGAGCCGAGCTTTGTCCTGGGCTAATTTTAGACCAAGGAGGTAAGAGAGGGGAGGCGCATAGAAGGGCTTAAGGGGTCCCTCTGCCATGGTGCGGGGCAAGCCTGATCTCCATCGTCCCTGCAGCGCCTGGTGAGCCGAGGGGGTCCCGCTGCTCTCTCTCAGCGCGGGGGGCTCCCGGTCGGGTTCGGGGCACGTTTCGCCCCACGGAATGGAGCGGAGCAGGCAGCGCTGTGGGGTGTACGCGGTCTGTGCATCCCAGCGCCAGCTGAGCGTCCGGCTGTGGGGAGCAGGGGGGACCTGGGGAGAATCCTATCGGTTGTGACAGGGTCCTCCCCAGGACGAGGGATGCGTCGGAGAGTGATCATGAAGTGGGGAGTTCCTTGCATGAGAATGTGAGGAGACGGCCTGTGTGGGTTTTCCATATGGGGATGGCTACTGTATGAGAGAGCATCTATTTCGGGATAGCTACATGGGAGAGCATCCGTGTCAGAGATCAGCTTGGGGAATACTGGCACATCACATGCGCGGGGTACCTCCGCATCCAGTAGCACCAATCCCCACAACCCTCCTTCCTCCCCTCTTTCCCCCCGTCTCGCCGCTCGCTCCTCCTTAAGTGCCCGCCCCGTCCCAGCCTCCCTCCGCCCCGTCCCGCCCCGCTCCCTCCAAGCGAGGGAATAAAGTTGCGCACCGGGGCGGGCGGTCCTGGCTGGAGCGGAGCGGGGCTCAGGCGGGCAGCAGTGCCGCTCGCCGGCGGGAGCGCCGGGCCATGGCCTCGCAGGAGCTGGCGCAGAAGCTGCAGCGGCGGCTGCAGCTGGAGGAGAGTGGGGCAGCGGCGGAGGGCGAGGTAGAGGCGGTCAAGGACGCGGCGGCGGCCGAGGAGGTGGAAGATCGGAGCTGCTTGACGGCCAGCGCGGGCGCAGAGCTGAGCGCTAAGCTGTGCCGGCGGCAGGACATAAACGAGGGCGCGGCGCAGCCCCGGCGGGCCGCCGTCTTCAACCCCTACACCGAGTTCAAGGAGTTCAGCCGCCGGCAGATCAAGGACATGGAGCGCATGTTCCGCCTGTGAGTGGGGCGGGAGCGGGGCGGGGGGCTCGCTGCCCGGCCCGTGGGCTCCGGGGCTGGGCTCTGCCTTCCCCCGCAGCCCCTCCCGGCGCCGGCCCCCGGGGGCACATCTGGAGCGGGGCTGCCCGCTCTCAGCGGCACGCTCGCATTTCCCCGCGGTTTTGCGGTCGGGCTGGAGGAAGCCGCGGCGCCCTCGCAGCGCCATCTGAGCCCCAGATTGTCCCTGTGCTTTGCCGGGGGGGCTCGTAGAGTTTGTCTGGGGCTCAGCCCTGCGTTTAATTCGCGGTCTCTGTTCTGCTTGGGATTGGGTCGGTGGCTGTTTCTGGTGAACTCCCAGGAGCGATGGCTTTGCGGGACGCTCTGGGTAGGACGGGGGGAAAGCGCAGGCAGTCTTCTGCCCCACACCCTGGGTACCAGCTGGGTCTGTGTGCCGGGACCCGGCAGAGGCGCTGGACGAGTGCCCGAAAGAGCTGCGACCCTGAGCACCCCTAAGCAGTCCTGCTGGCTCTGCCTGGCAGTGTCCGAGCTACACGCAGAGTCCTGTCTGCCGGGCTTGGTGCTCCCTCCCGTGCACCCAAGCAAAGGGTGAGCTTCCTCTTGCTATTCCTTTCGTGGGGGCTGGGATGGGATTCCCCTCCTAGCAGGAAGGTTTGTGTTAAAGTCAAGCTGCTGCTAGCCACAGGGAGAGCTGCTTCTGTAAGCAGAAAGGCTCGGCCCTCCCCGGGACCATGATCCTGCCTTTTTCTCTCCTCCAGACTGTGTTCTGCTCCTGCAGTTAGGCTGTGTCTGTGTACCTTTGTCTGCACTCAGTTTTCCCTCCAGCACCACAGACCCGTGGGCTCCTGGGGACCAGTGTCCTTTCAGCCTCACAACCCGCTGCCAGACTGGGGGGGAGCTGCTGCCTGGCAGGAGATGGGAGGACAAAAGAGCAAGGTGTGAAGATGTACTTCACCTTATGGAGGTGACTGAAGTGAGATTTGTGCCTTGTTAAATCATTGTTCTCCTAGCTGAAAGCTGCCTTGGGCACCTTGGATTGTTGTGAGACTATCAAGAGCTGGTTGAATGCTGTCAGCTCCCAGCACTGCGGGGTGTTGCCTGTCCCAGCCGGGCTGTTGCCACAGGAGACCAGGCGATGGGCTTTTGTGAGCTTACTGGAGTTGGGAGTTCTTTGTTGCACAGTCAGTGTTGTGTTGGCAGCTGGTGCAGGAAGCGAGGTGGTCCAGGCAGGACTGCTGCTCCACTCTCTGCTGTGTCCCTTTTCACTGTGCTTAAAGGGGATCCACTCTCTGGAACGCTGAGACATGGTGCTGTGAGGGCTGGAGGACAAACAATGCAGGCAAGGCCTGAAAGCTCTGCGTGAGAGCCTGGACTGGCAGCGGCACTGCCTCAAGAGGGAAAAGGAAAGAAATAGCGGTGGTTTTGGGAAATTAAAAGTGGAAGAGCTGAATTGCAGCCTAATTTTTCAACAATGAGCTCATTAAACACTAGCCTTGTAAGCAGGAAAAGCTTGGCTTTGCAGTTGAATGCTAATCAGCTGGTCAATGTAGCTGGAAAGCATTGCATACCCTGTGAGAACTGCTGGTGCCAATGGGGGAGAAGGTGGGCTGCATGCACCCCTCTGTGTTTCCTGGACAGGCAGCCAGAAACTGTGTCCTGGTATTCACTGTTACAGGCACCTGAGGTTTGCAGTGGCAGAGGATCTCGTCTTTGCTCAATCTGCTGCCGGTGACCTGTCTCAACTATTGGCTGACATCACGTGCTCCATGAGGAGAGGAAATGGTCCCCTTAATTCCTGTCAGTCAGAGCTTGAGTTAATGTGATTAAGGCTTTAATTCTCTGTATGGCTTGTTGGCCCTGGCCACCAAAACTCGGGGTCTTTCTTACATCCCCCTCTCAAAGGCTTATTTTTTTCCTTTAGTATCTTCTCATTGCCACAGGATGCCAGGTTTCCACTATGAAACTTCCCATCAAAAAAAAAATGTTTCTTATCAGTTTAGTGGGACTTTTAAATCTGTAGTTCAGACTAAATTTGAACCTGTAGTCCTGTGCATGATGTTGGCTGGGTCATGGTGCTCCAGCTAAAAAGATGTCCTGGTGATAGCAGCTGCCCTGAATGCCTATCAGGGCATCCCATGGAATGGATGGTGGCTGTGACTGCCAGGGTGGGAGCAAAGAACTCATCTGAAAGTGAGACTTCTCAAAATATAGTGCTCCAGCCAGTGCTGTGTGCTGCTAGCTACACCAGGAGCATCCTTCCAGAGCAGAAGTAATGCTCTTTGCTCTGGCTGCCACAGCTGGGCTCACTTTTCCCCCTTCTCTTGTCCAAGCCTCCTCTTGTCAGCATCTCTTTTTTTTGGCCCCGTTCCACTGGAGATGGGGTGCAGGTATCTGCTGGAGTGCTGGGGGCAGGCAGCTCTCAGGATGGGTATTTTTTTGGCAGAAACCAGGAAGTCTGCAGCTCAGGCTAATTATAATGTGACCTAATTAGCTGCCTATTCTGACAATATGTGAGGACCATGATAACCTCTCTTTCCTGAGTTGTCTAAGTGAACTCTCAGGGCCTCTGGAGTCTCACAGCTTCCCTTGGTGCCATCTTTGTCCAGGAAAATGGCAGAGGGGAGCGTGAAAGCCAGGCAGGGAGGCTCTGCCTGGCAGGAATGACCTTTATGAGAAATGTAGGGGGGAGGAAAACAGAGACCAGCTTCATCTGTGGGGCACAAGGGAGTGGAGAAATTCCAGTCTTGCTATTGCTTTTTATATCTAGGGAATTTCTTGTGTTGCCCACACACTGCGTAAGTGCCTTGCATCTGGCTGGTAGGAGAGGCAGTGATGTCCCCTTGCCCTCCTGGAGCCACTTTGCCAGGTGCCCCAGCCTTGTCTGTTGTGCTGCAGCAGAGCTGCTCTCTCCAGAGCTGCTGTGGGCTGTCTGTGGACTTCCAGTGGGCAGGGAGGTTATTCTCATGGGCACTCAGCCTGGGCCTGCAGGTCTTGCCCAATGGCTTGGACAAGATCTTAGTGGAGGAGAGTCTCATTTTGCCCTCATGTCCCTCCAAAAGCTGGAGATCTCCTTCTGCCTGGGCTGGGAGGATGAAGCTGCATGTGGCCAAGGAGCCTGCTCCTGTCCCCACCCTGGTATGGAGGAATTGTTTCCAAAGCTCTTGGCAATAGAATAGACTATTCCATTTGGAATGGAGCACCAATGATCACATCTAGTTCGACTGCCTGATGGCTTCAGGGCTGACCAAAAGTTAAGCCCTGTTATTAAAGGCATTGTCTAAATGTCTCTTAGACACTGACAGACTTGGGGCACTGACCACCTTTCTAGGAAGCTGTTCCACGGTGTGACAACCCTCTCAGGCTGAAAGAAAGGTTTCCTCAGGTCCGGTCTCATCTCCTCTGAGGCAGTTTTGAACCATTCCCATTTATCCTATCACTGGATATCAGGGAGCAGAGATTAGCACCCCCTTCTCCATGTAAGGTGAAACACAATGCTCAGAGGGAATAAAGTGCTACTTAGGATTTGAAATATTTAAGAGGAGATTATTACTTTAGCACCATTATTCCAACTGCTTTACTTCAAAGCCTCAATTAGGCCATTGCAGCATACAGGAACTGCAGATCAAAGTACAGGTGCCCATAGTATTGTGAAGCAAGGTAAGGTGCAGCAAGCATGTACAGGGAGGGCAGGTTCTCATTCCAGCTTTTCTCAAGACATGTGAATGTTTAGAAACTGCTCTTTGATCCTTCAGCATCTGTAATTTCTCATTCAGTTGTCCTTTTTTGTTAAGTGGGGTTTTAGAGGCAGCTGGAAGGTGACTACAGAGTCACTACAAGTGATGCAGTCCTTGGCATTTCCTTTTTTCTCCCTTCCTGATCCCTCTTTCTTCTGTAATGTGAACCCCCAGCACCTGTGTAACCCCAGTGCAATATTTTCACTTGGGCAGTAATTGTGCCTAACAGACTTTGTGCTCTTAAGCAAGTCTGTTCAGCAAGTATTCCCCCCTTCCTCTGCTTTTGTGTCCTGCTTTCCTCTCCCAGTGTTTCAGCAGCCAGGCACGCTCTGCAGTCCGGGTGGAAGCGAGCCAGCACGAGAATCTGGGTGCATCCTTGTTGCAGCAGATTTTGGCAGCCACTGCTGTGTCTCATTGCTGCCAGGAACGCTCCTGTGGCAGCAGCGTGGCAAAGTTTCATCGCAGCAGCCACGGTGCCCGTACCTGCCTGCGGCATCCCAGCTGTGACCACGGCACTGACCTGCAGCTGGAGTGGCCTTCCTGTGACATGAGGTGTCTGTGCCTGTGACACAATTCCCCTCTGTCTGTAATGCCTGTGCATCACTCGGGTGAGGCTTGGCTCATACCCCGGGGAGCTTTGAATGTGAAGGAAGCAAAGCACTGGTGTCAGAGCAGGACAGTGAGTGATGGCAGGGCTCACCTGAGTGCTGCGTGCTCTTGCCGTTCCACTCCTGGAGTTCAGATTGGGATGGCTCCCCTGGATGCTGGGCTGTGTTTAACTTGCCCTGGTGCCCTCTTCCAGCTCTGCCTGTGAAGGTAATGGCTGTCCATCACCAGCACGCAGGAGCTGTGTGTGAGAGGTGCCTAGGGCTGTCTGAGCCCAGGGCCCTGACAGGGGGCTCCCAAAAGGCAGACAGGGGAGTTTTTTGATCTCTCAAAAGGCAGACTGTGGGGTCTTTGGTAGGACTGAGGTGTGCTGGGAGCGTCAACTGGCCAGCAAGGTGCAGTCTGCATTGTGCCCCACAGTGCTGAATGCCTGTGGTCTGTTGGGGGTGGGCGGTGGGGAATGAATAGTGCTGTTTCTCGTGCCATGTAAATATGCCTCTCCCTAAATAGTCTGGCTGTGCAGCAGCTGGGTGGCTGTACCCAGGTCCTAAAATAGTTTGGCTGTTGTAGGAGGTGAGGGGGCAGGGAAGGAATGTGGCAGTTTGCAGGGTGCTGCCATTGTGTTTCAGTGCCCCTCTGTCTGGCTGTCCCTGAGTGCAGGGGACTGGTAACCTGATTTCTGGGTGCCTCTCAGCACCAGCTGTACTCATGCTCAACACCCATTGTGTGGCTGGTACAGAGTGCTGCTCAGCCAGGCCTGCTCTTGGCAAGACCCCATTTCTCACAATCCTGGCTTTGTCCTGCCTCTCTGCAGGGATGAGCCCTGAAGCTGTGCCCCATGCTTAACCCTTTCAGGGCAGTGTGCTGGCCCCTGGGCCAGCGTTTACCTACAGGTAGTGTCCATAACAGGAGGGTGAGATGACCACAGCAGGCATGGGCTGTGCTTGTGCCCTACTTCTGCCTTCATCTCTGTTACACAGAGCTTCTGTGTGGGGCTGGGCAGTGTCCCAGCCCCAGGTGAACAGCCCTTGGAGGGGACCTTGGAATTACTTTATTTCTGCACCCAGCCAAAGGGCAGCATGAGCCTGCTAGGCCCCCCAAAAAACCTGCAACCCCAGGTGCCTCTCTGCCATTGCACATTTTGCTGCTGTGTCTAATCAAAGCACTGCATCTCCAACAGTGACAGCTCTGCACCCTTTCTCCCAAACTTGAAAGAAAAGCAAATTGACAATTAAATATTGCACTTGCTATGCTTCTGTGATGTCTTAGAAGTGCATCTCAGTGTTGGGTTGGGTAATGCTGTGAATGTGCTTTAATTAACTGACAGCTTCCTTGCTGTGAAGAACCTGCTGTACTTCTTCCCTGTGACATCCCAGGTCTGTGACCTGGTTTCTGCTCTGATGGAGGTTTCTTTCCTAGTTTTTCAGAAGGTGGTCCAGCCTGGAGGGCTCATGGGTTCGCTGAGTATAGAGAGTGCAGGCAGGGGTAGCAGGGGCTCTGTGCCAGCCTAGTCTGGCAGTTATGTCCCTGTCATTGGGAGTCTCTAAGTCCTGGGACCCTTGGAAACTAAGAGCCACAAGGAGTATCAGAAGTATTTGTGGGGGTGGTGGGACTCTGGAAAGTCGTGGAGGCCACCCTAGTTTGGGGAGAATGCTGTGCCTGCCTGTGCTCATGAAAGCAGGGGCAGAGATCTTGGCAGCAGCTCTGCCTTGTGCTGCCCTCGCCTGTATGCAGTTTGGGGCTGGTGGCTTTGTTCGTGCCTTCCTTTGCCACAGCTTCCTCTGTGGCTGTGAGGTTTTTCAGCTGGAAAGGGCTTTCTTCCAGGGTAACCACAACTGTGCAGATCTTTGTCTGGGATAGCTACAGCCCTCATTTCTTTGGAAGAGCGCTAACAGTCAATAAAAGATGATGGCTGGGGGGCTTTGGCTGGCTCCTGCCCACTGAAAAGCTTCAGCACTGTGCCTAGGATTTCCTGCTAAATGGCTGAAAGGATTTAACTCTGTCAGGGTTGAGATGGTGGCAGGGGGGCAATGGCAGGCTGTATGCCAAGGCTGAGCCCAGCTTGGGAGACTCTGCCCTGTCCTCTCCTGTGAAGCCCTAGCTCTGTGCTGAACCTTGATGGCAAGACCAGGATGAAAGAGGGCTGTTGAGTGGCTGATAACAGAGCACCCATCCCTGCAACTTTTGGACTTTGAGAGGCGGTGATAGCCCTGGTGGGTGTGAAGCAGCTGGTTGCTGGATGGGCCGGATGCTTTACCCACACCCGCAGCAGATGTTGGGAGGAGTTGGTGCACAGTCCCAGGCTGTGCACAGCAGATCACTTGCTGCCTCCCCATCCCTAAAGAACTCCTCCCCTTGCACGGGGGCTTTCCTCTGAAGAGTCCTTGCAGTTCTTTGTGCTCCATAGGGAGCATGGTCCCACTCTAGTCTTGCTTCTGGAGGTGGGCACTGGTTTCCTCTGCCAGCCTCACCCTGTGGTGCAGCCCTGGTACCCCAGCCCTGGCTAGAATTGCTGTGCTCCCCTGGAACTGTCTTTCTGCTCTGCCCGGGCTTACAGAATAAACAGCTGCCCTGAAGTGCAGCTGTTTAGTGGTGCTTGTTGTAGTACAAAAGCATTTTGGAGAGAAAAGATCTTAACAGCTAGAGGGGGAGAGTTTTGCTTACAGAGAAAGATTGCTTTCTGCCAAGAGGTTCTGCTTGGTCTCTGCTCCCTGTTCCTCCTTGAAACTAGCAGGAAACCTGGCAGCAGCTGACTCTGCATGCCTTTGCCTCACCGCATTGGTGCATGGTGTAAGCTGCGTGCAAGTTGCCTTCGTGCTGGACAGGCAAGTGAGTGAAATGGAAATCTCACTGAGATAAGCTGAGTTCCTCTGTGCTCCTTCTGTGTGGGTTGTTTGGTCTGAGCTCCCCTGAGCACTTCTCTCTTTGGTGAGACAGCTCTGAAAGCTGACAGCTACTTCTCTGTGCTTAATATATCTCAGCACTGGCCATGTCATGCAGCTTCCGCTCTCCCCTAAGCTTTGAACCTCACAGTGACTTTATCCATGTGCATGGTTCCTCTTCTGGGTGGATGAGTATGGGGATGGTGATGGTTAACCCTTTCCCCTTTGCACCCTGCAGGTATGACTCAGGACGGGATGGTTATATTGACCTGATGGAGCTGAAGCTCATGATGGAAAAGCTGGGAGCCCCTCAGACCCACCTGGGGCTGAAGAACATGATCAAGGAGGTGGATGAAGACTTTGATGGGAAGCTCAGCTTCCGTGAGGTGAGGGTGGCTGCAGTAACAGACAGGGCTGTGGGATTGAAGGAAGAGGCAGCTGGGCCCCATATCTGTGGGCTGCAGGTAGCGCTGTCACCTCTGTGTTTTTCCAGTGCTGGGGTGCAGTGCAGAAGGCAGTGAGCTTCCCCATGTCAAGGGTGTGGAACACTGCTAACCTCCATCTCCATATGGCAGTCATGGTACCTGATGCCAAAGCTCTCCAACCTCCCTGCTTGCTTTGGAAGCACATTTGAGCCCTGTTGCAGCTGCTGGGAATGCTCACTGAGCTCCCTGTTGTAGCTGGAGGGAGTTATGTCCCTTGAGTTTCCAGGTCTCATTGCTTGGCTCCTGTGGTGCAGCAGCTGAGGCCTCATGTCAGGTGCAGTGCAGGAGCTCTGCTTGGAGCAGCTCAGATCATGGGGCACAAAAGGCTCTCTCTCCCAGCTGGTATTGGGACCCTCTCTGCATCATGCAGAGACCAGCCATGGCAAGCTTTATGAGGGGTGGTCACCTCCCTGCAGCAAGGAATAAATGTGTGGATGCAGCAGTTTGGCTCTGCATGCTGGCTCAGCAGGGACACAGCTCAAACAGGTCTGTCTGTTACCACTCTATTGTGACAGCTGGGAGGACAGGCCAGGATCCTCTGCCAGGCAGAGGAAGAGAGGAGATTTGAGCAGTGACCTGCATGTACTCAGGGGTACCCAAATCATCTCAGCAGGAATGAGGAACCCAGGTACCAAAAGCCCCTGTTGCGTCAACTCATCCTCTCAGACTTTGGTAGCTGGCTCAGTCACAAGCAAATGTCACACTGTGGCTTTCTGAATTAACCCACAGCCTCTTAGGCAGCAAGAGGAGGGGCAGCACTGTGTATGTCCTGCACCAGTTTTGAGGGCTGTGCTGCTTCCTTCTGGCCTGTGGGATGCCTGCAGTGGGCCCCAGCAGCTGGGCTCCCTAGTTTCTGCAGGCATGATGATCTCACCATGCCTCTTCCAGGGTAGGGCTCAGAACATCAGGCTCTCCATTGTGGAAGTTTGAGAGCTTTGTCAGTGCTGGGAGGGAGGATGAGCAGCCAAGGCCTGTGACTGGCTGGGCTGGTTGGGGTATGGGGGGTGACTGTCACTCATAAAGCTGCTGCACCATCTCTGCACTGGCACATCACACCACATTCCTCTGCTTTTGTGCCCCAAAGGCTTTGTGGGGTTTATTTCACTGTGAGAGGGCAGCACAAAAAGACAGAGGCCAAAGACTTGGGTTATGAGAGAGGAGAAAGGATATGCAAATCTGGGAACTGAGAGCCTGTCCCTGAGTTCCCTGCTGCCCGGTCAGAGGTGAACTGGAAGTAGCAAAGAATCCAGTGGAGCAGGAAGAGCACCATGCCCATGGCCCAAGGTGTTTGATTGCCAAATCCCTGTGTAGGCTCAGGAGCCCTCCGTGTGCATTCTGGGCCTCCCTTCATTGCAGTGAAGAGCTGGGGGCAGCCTCTGGGCTTGCTGCAGGGGCTCTCTCCCATGGAAGAGAAATGCCTTTATCCTCAAGGCCCTGAAATGATGTCCCAGCATCAGTGGCATGGCATGAGTAGCAGAGCAGCTCTTCTGCTGCCACCTGTTTGGAGCACAGCCTCCTGCAGGGGTGCCTGTGCTGCCAGCCCCTGGCATGTGGCACAGGCAGCTGGTGCTGTTCAAGTGTCTTGCCAGAAGGGAAAACAATGGTCATGCAACAAGCTTGAGAGGCCCATGGGTTGGAATGAGGGAGCATCACTGGCAGAGCTCTGGGGACAAATTACACAGCAGCTTTGGCAGACACACAAAGCTTCCTGTGGTAGAGAGGAGCAGGATGCTTCTTGCCGTGCTGCAGATGTGCCCTGTTCAGCTGCTGTGTTCAGGCAGAGGGCTGACAGGGAAGCAGGTTTCCTGGTGGGTCAGGAGACCTCAACCATAGGCCTGTCCCATTCTGCCTCTCATTGGTGGCAAGCAAGCATGTGGAGGGTGACTAAGGTGACTCAGGTTATTCAGCTTATCCCAGAAGAAACCAGGTTTAAATGAGTATCTGAACTCAGGAGGGTGCATCTATAGCACTTGAGGGCTCCTGTCTGCCTATCCAGAGAATACCAAGTCCTGGCATACATATATGAACATACTCTTCTTGTGGCCTGGCCACAGAATTGGTAGGGACCTCTTTCACTTGCAATAGATCACCTTTTTCTACTGCTTTGAGTAGTGTCCTCCCATCCCAGATAAGCTGTTCCCTGGCAAACAGGCTGCTGATGAGCCACAGGCCCTGTTAGGAAAGCTGCCTTGTACCATTGACCTTTGAATGTCCACCAATACATTAACAATTAACTGTACAGGGCTCCTGCCATGACTCAAATAATGAAATTTAGGCTTAAAATGATAAGGTATAGTGGAGGGAAAAAATCCCCACGCCTCTGACTGTGTAGTTCCATCATTACCACAGGAAACTGGAGTTAATTGCTGTGATAGTAATGTGTAATTGGAACTGCTACTTAGAACACACAGAAATCCACCCACTGTCCTCTACACCCTCACCAGCTGAAATGTTGATTCACATGATGTGTTTGCTACCAGGGCTGGTGCAAACCACATCCTTACATAGTGCTGCTTTTCTGGCAAGCTGTTGTTGCAAGGCTACTGCTGTTGCCTGTCAGTCCCACCCCTTTCCTTGCATGATGCCCAGCCTGGCTCTTGGCATAGGTCTTGGGTCATGAAGGATGTGACAGCAGATACAATTTACCAGGTTAGTGGGTTGGAAAGTCTGGGTCGTGTTGTCCTCTTTGAGAGCAGAGCTTTGAAAGGTACCTACCTGCATTATTCACTTTTGCTTCTCTGTTGACATTTCCTTGAGACTTAACTGCACATGGTGTGTCCTGGGCCCAGCAAGGGTGTTACACAGGCTGGCAGTGGGAGCTGAATGCAGACTGCTGGAGTTCTCTAGTTAGTAAGAACCAATACCCCAAGGTAAGGTGGGCTGCAGGCTGTGTGCTGGAGCGATTGCTGCTGAGCTCCTGTAGGAAACCAGCATGATGTCCCCTAGTGCACCTTGCTGGATCCTTGGGACTGACATTGTGCTCTGTCCACCCTAAGCAGTGTTTTAGTCCCAAGTTTCCTTTAACTCAGCCTGCCCTTTGTGGCCACAGCAGCCTATATTCTAGAGACTGCTGCGCCATCCCTAAGTTGCAGGATGATTCATGCTCACTTGTACTCATGACCCAGTCCCTCCCCAGGTGACAGCTGTATCAGACCTCAGGATTGTGCTGTCTTCACTGCTCTTTTCCAATGCCAGGAAGTGGGACTTTCAGGGTGGAGCAGGAGGAAGCATGACTAATTCCAGCCTAGCTGCCAGCCCTCTGTGTCACAGTGCCTGGTGGGGGCAAAGGGGAACTAGCCTGAGCCCAGTGGATCTGAGCAGAGGGAGAGGACGTCTTGGGAAGGATTGGGTTTCTTTCCTAAAGAAGCCATTTATTTTTTACATGAAAACCAGTGAACCACGTATTTAGTTTGTTTCTTATGTGTGTGTATTGGGTTTGCATAGCCAGGTTTTCATAGGAGGTCTGCAAGGAGTAGCTTCTGTGAGAAGCTGTTAGAATCTTCCCCTGTGTCTGGTAAGCCAAAGCCAGCTGGCTCCAGGACAGACCTGCCACTGACTGAGGTGAGCCAATCAGGAATGATGGTAATGCTTCTGTGGTAACATATATAAGAAGGTTAAAAAGTTCTTGTGCAGAGGTAATTATGGCCAGAGAAGAGAGAAGTGAGAATATGTGAGAGGAACAGCTTTGCAGACACCTGGGTCAGTGGAGAGGGAGGGACAGGAGGTGATCCAGGTGCTGGAGCTGAGGTTCCCTTGCAGCCTGTGGTGCAGAGCATGGTGAAACAGGCTGCAGCCTGTGGAGGTCCATGGGGATGCAGAAATCCACCTGCAGCCCATGGAGGATACCCATGCCAGAGCAGGTGGTTGCCTGAAAGGAAGATGTGAACCCATGGGAAGCCCATGCTGGAGCAGGGCAAGGACTCTTCTCCCTGCACAGTGGCAGGAACAACCTGTGAAGAACTGACCATAATCCCCATTCCCTATCTCCCTGTGCTGCTGGAGGCAGGAGGTAGAGCTGGCAAGGAGAGAGGGGTGAGGGGAAGGTGTCTTTAAAACTTATTTTTCTTCTCATCATCCTGCTCCAATTTTAGTAGTAATAAATTCAATTAATATCCCCAAGTTGAGCCTTTTTTGCCTATGACAGTATTTTGGTGAATAATCTCTCCAGGGCCTTAGAACTCATGAACTTTTGTTACATTTTCTCTCCCCTATCCAGATGAGAAGGGGAGTGATAAAGTGGCTTTGGTAGCCTGGCATCCAGCCAGGGTCAACCAGCTACAAAGTGTTTGGAGAAGGAAAATTCCCTTGCCAAAGCCAGCCTGCTTTGTGCTTGCCCTGTGCTGAGCACTCACAGGTTAAGGGGCTGTTGCATGGAGCAGTGCCTGGTGAGCTGCCTGTGCGAGAGGCCAGCGGTGCTGTCATCCCCACACCCTTCCTCATGGGAGGCCTACCCAAACTCCTGCATTCCCACCAGCTTCTGCGAGCAGCTTGAAGCAGGGCTGTGTCAGTGTGAATGCTGGGACTCTGCTGCCCTCCTCTGGGACAGCTCGGGCTCTCAATAGGAAACGTCAGACTTCCCAGCCTGGCAGTCTGAGGAGCACAGCATTAGAGATATTTGATGTTCCTGTGCAAAGTGATTTCAGGGCAAGCCTACCTGGTGTCTGCAGTCCTCTGGCCTGGCCTGAAGTGCTGCATTGGTACAGCTTTGTTGCTTTGTGCTCCTTTTGTACCTGAGTGGCTTGTCCTTGTGTCTGTTCTCTCTGCACTGTTCCAAGCACTGAGACACCTCCTGGGGTCGCCAAGAATAGCAGGGACTTACAGGACCTCTGCAAGTACACCTAGAGCTTCCACATCTTAACCTCGGGTTTGGTTGGCAGGTGGATGGTGGTGCAGATGTCTTTATTTTTAAGCAGGCAGGTTTTGTTCCTTCTGTTAAAACAAAAAGAAAAGGTATGTTTTTGTGGAATGAGACATAACTCTTGTTTTCATTTCCCTTTGCAATTCACTTCCCAATACACACTCTGTTGTAGTGACTCTGGATTTTTTAAATGGACATGGTCCAGTGCAGGACAGAAGTTTCTCACCACCTTGCTCTGTGGACACTTGTTCAAGCTACTGTGTCACAAGGGCATGTACCTGGGCTGCTGTTCTCTCTAAAAGGACTGCACTAATGCCTTGGTTCAGAGAGGCATTCAGCCTGAGGTGAACTAGAGCTAAGTTTGCCCTGCTTTCAGTGTCATGGGATGTGACCTGAGTCCCTAGAACACTGGGGAATCTGGTGGAGGGCTTGTGAGGGCTTATGGGAACATCAAGAGCTATATCTGAATGTGCCCAGTGGTTGTACTGGGCAGGTGCAGAGGTGGTCTCCTTCCTCTGGCCATTACCAGGGCTCTGATTCCTGGGAAACCTTCTTTTCCTCTGAGATTCCTACTGCTTTTAGTCTGTAACAGAACTGTGTACTGGAGCACAAGCTCCTTGCTGCCACTTGGTTTATATAGACCTGGTTTCCTTTGCTCTGAAATGTGAATTCCACCCCCCTCCAGGTGATTGTGCTGTTTGTATTTTAAGTTGTTTGAGCCTCAGTGAAAAACCTGAATGTTTCCTCTCTGTCTTGCTAGTTCCTGCTGATTTTCCATAAAGCTGCAGCTGGGGAACTCGAGGAGGACAGCGGCCTGTTGACTCTGGCGAAGCTCTCGGAGATAGATGTGTCCATTGAGGGAGTCAAAGGAGCCAAGAACTTCTTTGAAGCTAAGGTATGATGTGGCACAGAGGCATATGAAAAAACTCAGCTGTAGCTGAAGCTCAGCTACTCAGCTGTAGCTGAGTTTCCTTTCAAATTTTGTTGGACTCTAGCTAGGGTCTTTCTGTGGCTCAGTCAACACACCAGAGCAATGTCTGGCTGCACCCCACCAGCAATGACTGGCTGACCTGTGTCCCTGTGGCTGGAACTAGGTGGCTGACCTCTTTTAAAGACAAAGGTGTCCTGAAAAACTAATGCAATAGGGACAGAGTTTTCCCATTTTGCAAAACCTCCCTCAACCAGAACACTCTGAGTTCGGTTGTGAACGGAGTGTTTTGGAGTGTAGGATTTCAGATATCTCTTTCTCTGTAACCTTTGGAATCAAAATAATTCTGCAGGGTCCTGGGGTTGGCAGAAAGAGCTGTACACCATCCGAAGCTGACAAAGCACCCTTTCTGAAAGCTCTCTTGGAGAGAAAATAATCCTGCTTGTTTATATAAGAAGTTTTTTCCCAAGAGCCTAACACAGCTATTGCACAGCAGATGTACTGAGATGAAAGCTGGAAAAATAGCCAGCAAGTAAACAATGTCTCTTTGATCTGCAGATTATCCATGGTGTAGTATGATGTTCTCAGATTTGGCTGTGATTCAGAGTGTTTTCTGCAGTAGTTTCTCCCACTGCATACTCACAATCTATGCCCTCCTGCCTGGTAATAGAAATAATGTATGTGACCCAGTACTGATGGCCTTGTTTTGGTCACTTGTTAGTGACTTATTAGTAAGTAGCCTTTCTTTTGTTGATGTTAAAGTAAAGGAAAGTAACAGGTATGGTGTGTAAATACCCAAGCATTGCAGTGTAATTAATACTTGAGCTGTCCTGGAAGAGGATCCCAGCAAGCACTGGGAGGTGCAGCAAGCAGTTCTGTGTTACTCATCTGGGAGTAGCTCAGGCTTTGGCTCTCCCTCTGATGCAAGGCTTGACACTTGTTTATTTTCTCTCTGTCTCATGAAGGCTCAAGCCCTCTCCTCAGCCAGTAAGTTTGAAGCAGAGATAAAAGCTGAGCAGGATGAGCGAAAGCGGGAAGAGGAGGAAAGGAAGCACCGCCGAGCAGCTTTCAGGGAGTTAAAGTCTGCATTCACCCAGTAACCAACCAGCCAATATGCACTCTGAAATTGCACACCACTTGGTACGTTTCCCAGATCAGGGCTCTGCCTGGACAGAACTGCTCGGATCCTGCCTAAAACTCATCACAGCTTTGCTAGCCTTCCTTTCTGGAAGATCCTCCTGAGCTCCTAAGGGCACAACTCTTGCAGTTACTATGCATTTATACTGATGTGGATAGTGGGGGCTGTGTCTGGGCTGCTTGCTCTGAACTGTTAGGAGCACATGACCCTAAAGCAGAAACAGCAGGTAGCAAATCCTGGGTGAGCACTGACAAGCGTCATGTTTGCCTACTTCATTCTTTCCTATAGATCCTTTTTCTCTTAATCCTGTATTAATTCATTCCTTGCTTACAGGCAAGTAGTAAGGTCTTGTGTAAATCAGGGTGTACAAAGTACAGTTTGACTTCTGTATGTTTGTACTGCTGTTGGGTGTTGTCACCCTTTTCTTATTCCTCAAAGCCCCGTGCCACAGGCACCATGAAAACACTGTGAAGAGAGAAAGATAATTAATAGGGACATGGATCAAATTCATTATCATTTCCTGTAGCATTTTCTGCCACCCAGCATGTTGAAGAGTCTTCCAGTTTCTCTTCTCTGAAGTGCCATAGTAACAAACCCTTCAATCAGAGGTGAGATTCCCCAAGACTTCAAAGGGAAGAAGCTGGCTCTCTTAAACGAGGAATAGAAAACTGAGTTGCCTGACCATTTATCTTCTTTCACATTCCATCACATTTAGTGTACTGTACAGCTTCACTGTTACTTTCCAGGCTTAGGCAGCTGTATCTGTTTTTAGGGGGTATTGTCAGCTGGACAGTGCAATTGGATGGCACACTGGGCTTTTCTATTTTGGAATTTGCTCATAGCCTGAATCATGAAGGTGACATTGTTTGATGTTATTAGAGGCACAACAGAGGACTCCAGCACACCATACTGAGCACCCCCTGCTCAGAGAGCAGGAAGGTGAGCACATTTAGCTGAACTGAATTTGAGGGCTTGCATTATACTATTGGCCATTTCTTCTTGGAAACATGGGGAACTTGCCCACAAATGTTGAGATGCCCATTGCTTGTCTGGATATAAACACTGTTGGTCATGGCAGGGGAACTTCCCTCAGAGACCTCTTCCAAGACATGGATTTGCTGAAATTCTGCCTCTGATCTTGCCCAAATTCATGGCAAAATGTTAATTTTTTTTCCCAGAACAAAACTCACCAGTCATCTTTTCACTTGTCTATTTTGCTTCTTAAACTGTGAGCACTAAACTGTGAGCATGGAATAATAAATAGAAAAACCTCTACTCTTTAATGTCAGGTGAAAGAATTGCTAAACGATTAAACTGTGTATATATCTTCACAGATTATATTTTATAAATCACGCTTTTGTAGCTAAATATTTATAATTAAATGTTTTTATACTTTACAACAAAGCAGATAATTTCATCTTCAATTATTTCTCCTGTTGCTGAAATGTAAAAATAAAGCATTGTTATCTCCAGTCTTGTCTGTGGCTTATTTCAGGTCTTTGAATATAGCATTTTTCATAAATTATAATAGTAATCCCCAAAGCCCAGCATCCTGACTTGGATGAGTGGGGGAAGTGTTCAACCCCTTCTTGAGAACACTTCCTGTTCTGCATAGCAGTTCTGGTGTAAAAAGCCCTAATGTTTGCATTCCCTCAGAAAGGGACATGGCTGTGTAAATACTTGAAATACTGCCTGCTGCTAAATGTTGACATCTGAAGGTTGTCAGCCTTTCCTTATCTTAAAATAGCCTCAGTCTCAGCCCCCATAGTGCCCCAGCTGGGAGCTGGGCAGGTTGCTTCAGCTGGAATTCCTTTTGCATTTCCTGTTCTGCCTTTATTAAGGGAGAAAAAAGAAAAATACATGGCTGTGTGAAAATATGTCTCCAAGAATTTTGTTTCTACTATTGCTGATCTGCTAAGCTTTGCTGCAGGGCACACTGAGGAGGGGGTTCAGGAAGAGGTTTAACCATGCCTTGTTTCAGGTCCAGTGATGAAATAGAAACCATAAATATTTCATTCCATGCAGCTCTGCTCTGAGCCAATACATTCACTGTGTCTCTGAGTCCTCAGGTCTCAGAGGCCAGGTAAAATCAGGGTGAAGGTTCCTTACTCTCCATTTCCCCAGGAAAATTGTGACACTGCAGCTCTTGATTTTTTCTTTGTTTGTTGTTGGTTTGTGTTGTTTTTTTTTTTTTTTTACAGCACAGTAAGCACTGCTGAGTTCTGCTGCTTTGCACATGCAGCTGGGTAAGGAGCCCAGGGCTGCAGGAGAAGATGGTGGAAAAAGGCTTTCCAGTGGTTTTATTTTAATAGAATTGAGTCAACTCCAGCTGACAAGTTTCAGTAAGGAAATGAGCATTGTCTATGGTTTTGCTCAGTTCAAATGGGTGCTGTTAGCTGGGACCTGCATTCAGTGCAGTGAACAGTAAGTGCTTTTGGATGTGCATTTATTTAGAAGTTGCAGCAATGTGTGTGTTGAAATTAGCTTTGCAAAAATGGACATTGGGAAATTAATTGCTTTCTAAATTGTTCTGTTTTACTGGCAATTATTGGATTAGATAACTGTCATTAAGTTATGCAGAAGTACTAAAGAGAAGTTGTCTAACTGTATCTCCCACCTAAAACCATGTGAAGACACTTAGCTATATTTACCTGTAATTTATCTATTACAATCCTTGATGCTCTGTCCTTCTATGCCTGATGTCCCTTCAGGTGGCTCTCAAAAGTCCTGGCAATCCCAACTCTCTTTAGTGGTGCTTGCTGGTACATTATTGCCTCTCTGGTATTTCTGACATGCCACAAGTGACTCTTAAGTCGGTGATGGCAAGTAGAGGAGCTTGATGAAAAACCTGTTGTGCTTAGTGGTCTTTCTGAAAAGGGACAATCACTTGCCTCAAGTATTTCATGTGTTTCATTCATCTAGAATGGAAACTTCAGGTAGTCCTTGATCCCTGAAGGGATTTTGTTTAACAAAAACGTTACTTTCCCCAGAGTAGGCAAAGTACAATAGAGGAGTCACTAGCACTTCAGCCAGCACCAAGGGTGGGTTCAGCCTGTCTGGATGCTCAGATTGCAGTGGATTTCTCAAGGATGCTCCTGTCACAGTCATTGCTGTTGGCTGCAGGGGACAGCCTATGGCAGCAGGAAGTCTCACCTAAAGAGCTCAGTGTGGTCACAACTGAGAGAAAGAGAAATGGTGTGATCAAGCTCTTCCTGGCTCAGGGTTCGGGGTTTATCTGTGAGGATTAAGGAGACAAAATAACATTTTAACCTTATGGGAGTGTCCAAATAAACCCAAGACATCTTAAAGTAATTGAGTGCTGCAGAAGTAGCAGCTTGATTGTGGTATTGTATCTTTCAGCACAAGCCACCTGAGGTGACAGATGCATTGAAGTGACTGACTTTAAAAACTGCAGTTGGATGTTTGCCTGCTTTGCTGCTGTTTTCATTATTTTTAGGGATGTGACAAATGAGGGCATGGAAAACAGGCTGCTGAGAACATATTGATTCTTCCCAGACAAAATCCCTGGTTATTTCAACAAACAGGGGAATCACTTTTCCAAGTAACAAAAATGCAGGAGTGGCAAGGGGAAACATGACTGTGACACATCCTTCTGGGCTGCTTTGTGATCATTATTTCTCATTTCAAAGCTGTGCTCTGTGTTCATAGCCTTGCCAGTGTACTGAGGGAGGCGAGCTCCTGCCTCCAAGCCAGAATGGGTGAAAACAAGGGGTTAGTAAGGAAAGTTTATAGTATGTTGGGAATGCTGCTTCCCTGCACCTGGGTTTTTAATAGTGTGAATGAATTGGCACAGTAATCCAGGGCTCTGAAGTACATCATGCCCTTGGTACCCAGACTGGCTGCTGGGGTGATTTCACACCTACACAATATCAGCTGACATTCTGTCATTGAGCCATGCAGGAATTTTACCGCACGGGTACAGTCTTGAATTTTCATGAGATTCTCTCTGTTCTGCTTGAATGAATTGTGGAAGATTTAAGATGCATCTGCTATTACCAAAAGATTGTCATCTGAGTTTCCTTGAGGTATTTCACAGAAATGCCAAGTTCTGCAGATGAGGAATGTTTCAGATGCTTCTTGAATTTGAAATTGGGTTTTCTTTTTTTTTGGTCTCAGTAATATAATGTTTGTGCTAACTGGGATAAAAAAATTTCCACAAGTGCTAAACATCTTCCATCTCAGATAAAGGTTGTCTTAGAGCATGTGAAAATATTTTTGAGTGCTCAAACTCACATTTGATAAGTAGAATAACAAGGCACAGCTGCTTCTGCAATTAAATTGGAAGTTCTCACTGACAGTTTGAAATGCAGCACGGTCTCCCTCCCTCCCTCTCTTTATCATTATTAGTATTGGCTCAAGCTGTGTGACAACAACCAGGGGGATTGAATGCAGCTTATCAGAGGCCAGCCCTTTTCTAGGGAGCTTTGCTTTTCCATACCAGCCTCCTAATGGAGAAATTCCATTCTAGGTTTTTTGGGTGAGGTAGTCCTATGTTGCTCTCAGCTAAAAATAAGCCCCAAGAATTACACGCTTTCAACCCATTAGCTCACAAGAATCACTAGTATTCACTGTTGCATCATTTTTGGCTGTCATTCAGTACACAATGACAAGTATTTATTCACCTAGAAGAGGATGTAGAAAGCTGCATGGGTTGTGGCTGACATCATGATTAGAGTGAAACTGTTTCAGCTGAAAACGGTTATACCTTCAGCAATGCGTAACAGCCAAGAATAGTTTTTTACGCTGAAGGAACCACATGGGGCTATTCTGCCTCATGTACTAATATGGGTTTGGGGACTAAAAATAAACTGGTATTTTTAGCTGAAGAAAGTTTGCCTTGAGCTCCTGATTTTTCCATCAGAAGAGTCAAAATATGTATCATCTAATGCCCTTTTTCTGTCAGCAGCAACAGCAGCTGCCGCTGCCTCCCAGCGTGACTCCCACGGCAAAGCGGCCTCAGGGCTCCTCCAGTGCCCGGGCACTGAGTGCTCACACACGGTGGCTTCTCACAGAGATTCTTGTGGCCACCGATAAAGCTGAATTGCCTCATGGAACCACAGAAACAGATAAGGCTGGGAGCCACACTGCGCTGCTGAGGCCGCCTGTGTGTGTGTGAGAGATAGTGGCGGGAGGGTGGCAGAATCACGGAATCATTCTGGTTGGAAAAGACCTCTGAGATCATCGAGTCCAACCTGTGACTGATCCCCACTTGTCAACCGGACCGAGTGCCACATCCAGGTATTCCTTGAACACCTCCTGAAACAGTGACTCCACAACCTCCCTTGACAGCCCCTTCCAATGCCTAATCACCCCTCCTGTGAAGAATGTCTACCTAGTGTCCAACCTAAACTCACCTGGCTGCAGCTAAAGGCCATGTTTTCCTGGCCTGTCCCCTGTTCGCTGGGAGCAGAGGCCATCCCCCGGCTGCACCCTCCTGTCACAGGGAGTTGTGGAGAGCAGGAAGGGCCCCCTGAGCCTCAGGCTGAGCCCCTCCCCAGCTCCTTCAGCTGCTCCTCGTCAGACTGGTGACCCTTCCCCAGCTCCGTTCCCTTCTCTGGACATGCTCCAGCCCCTTAACATCCTTCCCGCATTGAGAGGCCCAAAACTGGACACAGGACTTATCAGTGCCGAGAGCAAGGGGAACTGAGGCAGTGATTTGATTACCGGGGGTTTTTTTCGGGCAGGGCGGGAGGCGCGGGTACCCCCGGCCCTGCCAGGTCCCTCCATCCCCATCTCCCCTCAGGACTGCGAGGGCAGGGGCGGGGATGGCGCTGCGGCGCCCTCGCGTGTCCGGCAGGGGGCGCTGGAGGCCCGCCCCGCTCCGGGATGACGTCACACGAGGGGGTGGGCGGGAAGAGCCGCTGCTTCATCCGGGTCTCGCGGCGGGGCCTGGGGGCGTGGCCTCGCCCTCACGTGACGCTGCGTGGCGGCGCACCCGCCATCTTGTGTTGTTGGGTTGAGGAGCCGCCGCGGCTGTGAGGGACTCTCCGCTCGGGAGCGCAGGTAACGCCGTCCCGCCGCCGCCCGGCCCCGCCGCTGCCCCGGCCGTCCCTACCACGCCCCCGCCGCCGCGCGCCCCGCCCGACTACCGGTCCTGCCGGCGGCTCCCGTCCGCCTCGGCTGCCGCAGCAGCGAGGCGCCCCGCGGCCTAACCGGGAGGCGAGGCCGCCCAGGGGGGTGGGGGGGTGCGCCTGGAGGGCCCCCCTGCGCTCCCCATGGGCCTCTGCAGGGGTCGTTGGAGCCGGGGCGAGCGGGCCTTGAGCTCTCCATGCGGGTCCTTGGTACTTGTCAGGCGGCGGCGGGGCGCCCGCCGCTCCTCAGCGCCCTCCGGGGCCGTCTCCCCTCGCACTGACCCTTGTGAACTCGCTCGTCCCCTCCCAGCCCAGCGGCAGCGCCGCGGTGAGCCCCGCTTCGAGCACGGCCGGCCCTGTCGGGTTACACTGGCCGAGGAAGGAGGGAGCTCCGAGCCTTCCCCCGCGCAGGCAGCAGGGTGCTGGGAGCAGCGGTGACCGGCAGTGTTTGACTGGAGGAGCCTTGGCAGGCTGAAGAAAGCATCGATCACAATTGTGTACGTTTGCTATTGATCCAAGACGAGTAGTTTCAGTGTCAACAGAGTACTTACGGCTTTTTCAGTTCTCTCTGATTGCGCTTTGAATTGGGACAAGGTGTAGGCCAAAAGGAGGTATTGCCAAGTAGTGCTCCTGGAATAAAAATCCACGTTTCCCCCAGTAACATTCAGTTCAACGTTCGTGGTGTGCTGCTTTTACTGTCATTCTTGAATATCTGTTTGCTTGGGTGGATGGGAAAAGGACTTTTGAATTCTGATTATATTCCTCTAACTTCTTGCTGCACATTTTATTTTCTTGCTTCAGGAGCTGACTTGGGCAAGTTCCTGGAAAGTACGTGTGAATTTTTTTTCGTATGATTCTGCTGGTTGCTTTTGTTCTTAAGAAACTCTTTAATAAACAAAAGTTAATTTGCTGTTCTGTGAATGGAGCATTTGGTTGATACACAGTGTGATAATTGGAAACCTTTGTAAACAAAATTAGTTGCAGTTGTCACCAACAAAAGCTTTGTTTCGCTATTTTTAAGTTTTGTCCTTGGGTGGTGACTGCAGTGGATAATAAGAGTATTATTGCTATGAGGTGTTGGTTTTCTTGCCATGCATTTGAATAGGTATCCTTTGAGCAGTTAGTTGTAAAAATGTGTGACCTAATTAATCCTGGGGGTGCCAGCAGAAACGTTGAGTGTCCATGGCCCCATCTGCCCCTGCTTTGCTCCCCAGGTTCATGTAGTTGTACCAGTCAGTTGATATCAGTGCTTGTGTGCCTGGTGTTAATTCCTGTATGAATGTGTGATTAAAAAAAAAAAATAAAGTTTCTGTCTAATAGTTTGCTGGATTAAAGAGAAGGCAGAATTTTAGCCCTGGAAGTTGGATGTCACCTCCTGTTTTGAGACTTTGATAAAGTGCTCCAGTATCTGGCAATGCTGTGTGTAAATGCTGGGGTTGAATGGTTTTGGGAGCTTCTCAGGCTCTCCCAGCCCCTGGGTGCAGGAATGGGCCTGGGGACACCTGCTCACTGTGTTTCTTTTGGGCCTTTTTCTGAATGCTTTCTTGGGCCTGTGTTTTAAAGCAGGAGCACAGAATTAAAGTCTAATGTGGTTTTGGAGCAGCAATGATTTGTTTCACAGGGTGCTTAAAAAAAATTGATACCACAGTGAAAACTTGGACTCTTACTTTTGTTACAGGTGTTGACCTTGAGGATTGTAAAATATCCTCAGGTGGATTGAGGATTGTAAAATATCCTCAGGTGCTCCTGTTTGCATTTCTGCTTGTGTTTCTAAAACATATAGTAAACTAAAACTATAGTCCCTGTGATTATGTAAGTGAAAAAAAATGCTTGTAAATAGACAGTTGAGGGCTTTGTAATTAATTTTTTCCTTCAAGTTTTACTCCTCAGTTGAGGAAAAAAAAATAAAAAGGGAGTGCAAAGTAGGTTTTGGGTTTTATTAAGGAATTGTGACTAAGCACCAATGTATCTCTCATGTCTGAATGAAGTTCAGTCACTGGAGTTCCTCATACCTGAATGTAAGAAAAAATCAGTAGTTTTTTAAGATCTAGAGATTCTTCATTAAAATAAAAGCAGCCCTAGATGTCAGAGTCCCATGGAACAAATTGTTGGGACAGCTGAGTGGCTGAAGGCTTTGCTGGTGCATCTCTGTGCTGAAAGGTTTCTATTTAAACCTGGAAGGCAAAACATGGTTCAGAGTAACTGATGAAGATGAGCTGGGCACTATGATTTGTGCTTTCCCCTTTGGCCTCTCTGCTCATTTATTTATTTTAATTACTAAGAATGTGAAATCTCATTTTGCCTGCTTTTGTCTGGTCTTGCAAATTCAGGTAACTGTCATATATATATTTCTTATTCTTTCATTGAGGTCTTTAAAATTCTTCCCTAGAACTCTTCCAAGTATGGTATAAAATTCTCTCATAGTCTGATTTAGGAAAAAAAAAAGCAGTTTGTTCTTAATTTTTCTTTTTTCCTTAATTATTCCCCCTTCAGTGCTGCTGCTCAAAGATTAGTGGAGATAAACTATTTATAATTCATGATTATAGATAGAGCCATGGGGCAGAGCAAGGGAGCCTTCTCCCTACAGAGCTTCCTAGAGAGCCATTGGATGCTTTGGTGAGCAGAAACCTTTTTCTTTGTTTACTGAGGAAGCATTTGCCGTGAAAGGGACTCTTGCTTTGTGTGGTTTTCTCATCAATTTATTTTAATTAATAGAGTGACATTTGAAAGGCAAGGTGTGTGAAATGCTGCAGGGGGATGGGGTTTGCTCTTTTGGGAACAAAGTCAGTTTCCTGCCCAGCTCAGCCTCTCCTTGTATCTCTTGCTCTCAACTCCAGAACGTTTTTTTTTGTTTGCATAAAGGATCTGGCTTGAAAATCACCAGAAGTGAGAAAATGTAGCAAGTTTGCTCAAGGTGTGCCTAAGTTATGGATGGAACTAAGAATTAAGTGCTTGAAGTGACAAGGTCTGTACAGTATTGGCCCTCTTGTGGTTGGTGGCAATATGTGTGTGGATATATATAACCAGTTCATCATGGGCATGTTTAATACCATTATTTTTTTATGTTTAGCTCAGATGGCAGCTGGAGATTGTAGCAGGCTGAGGTCTTTGCATTGCTTTGTTAGGAGCTGAGATTGTTCTGTGTGTTGGTTACAAAACGTGTCCACTTCTCTTTTTTTGCAGAGGGAGGGCTTTCATTCCATTTCCTCTAAAGGTGATTAAGCATTCCTTCAATTTAGACACTGTAGAGATGGCTTGATGCCTGCATGGGAAACTAGGCTGCCATTGAAATCATTCTTTGCCTCTCTTCTTTTTTAAATGGGAAGGATGCATAGAATTGTTTTGATGCATCTGAGCTTTTTCCCAAGCATGAAATCAAAGTGTGTTTTTCCAGGAGTGAGCCTCTCCTGTAATCCTTAAAGCTTGTAATGTATAGAAGCTGGATATGGAGACCTCAGGATTATGAGAAAAGCAGAAGGAATCCCATGAGCTGTGTAGAGGTTGTAGAGTGTGTAGGTCAGTGAAAGTTTTTGATGGATATTTGGGCTGGACTTGATGATCTTATAGGTCTCTTCCAGCCTTGAACTTCTGTGATTCTGTGATTTAGAGAATTGTTTTAAATTACTGTGTTATTGACTGCTTTCTGGATCACTATTTTTTGATCATCTCAGTTATTAAAACAGTGCATTATCATAATTCTCTCTTTGGCCATATGTTTAAAAATTTTAGGGAAATAAAGAGCAATAACTTGATGGCTTTAGTAGGTCTGCTTGTATATGTAGTTTGTCATTATAAACAGATAAACAAGCTTACATATACAGTTACAAAAACTGTTTAGAAAGATATTTTTGTACTGTTAAATAGTTACTTTTCCGGTGAAAGTAAGCATGATGCACTGCAGTTTGTGTTTTGTTACTTGAAATTTTGTCCTTTTTATTCAGTAGAGAAATACCTGTTTCAGGTTCTGGTTACAATGAAACAGTTTCTTTTGTGTTCCTTCTCTTCCTGACAATACATGTACATTGCATTCTGTTAGGAGTATTTTATGTAAAGATACTGGTTTGTGTGACTGGGACACTCAGAGGCTCTGGATGTCTGTGGTTGATCAGTTTGGGTGAAAGCAGATGGGATCCATGTGTGGTGGTGTGTCTGTTCAGACTGGAAGAAACAAGGAGGAGATGCACTCTGGACACTGCAGAGATGACTTTGGGTGAAGTTTGTGATGATAGATAGCTGAATAGCTGAATTTATGTGCATTCAGCCTTAGAGGCAGAATGCCATGTGGAAGGAGTTGGTTTGGCTGGCAAGTCATGGATTTATAAAGTGATTTTTTGGGCCATGTGTGTTAGAATCTGAGGATGATTTAGTTGGAAGAGCCTTTGGTGGCTGTGTGCTCCAGCCTCCTGCACAAAGCAGGGCTGACGTCAGTGTTAGACTGTGTGACAGAAAGTGAGTGAGGCTGATCATGGAATAGCATATGGCAAGGTTTTTATGTAAAAACATTTCATAACTTGACTTAATAAATCAGATGCCCCATTCAACCACCATTAAAAGCAGTGGAAGCTTTCATGGTAGGCTTAGTTAATGCTGAATCATCTGCATCTGTGATTTTCTCTGTAACACTTAAGTTTTAAGAGTCTTAAGGCCAGGATCAGGCTAATATCACAAGTCAATTTATAAATATATAATTCTTGGATCAAAAGAAGTGAATTCTTTGGGCAAATTTTGCAAAAATGGATATGCTATTAAAAAGTATTGTAGTTCATACGTAGTGTGCAGTCTGATAGACATGCTGATTCTCTCTGTTAGAATATTTTATTAAACACTCACTCTTGGATGTTTGCTTCCTGAAGTTTAGGATGTCTCAGAACTGCATGAGCAGGCAACCTTAAGGAACAGGGTTGGAGGGGAGGGAGAGAATATCCAAAGCCCAAAGCAGCTGGTTATTGAAAGGATATGTTAAAAATGAACCCCTGAACCTGTCAGCAGCCCAGAGCTGTTAATTCAGTGGTTGATGTCAGTGAATTTCTTCCACTTTGAAAGTATGTATGGGCTATATAATGTGTGTGGTGAGTGGGACAGAGGTGGGGCAGTGGGGTTTTGGTTGCATTCACAGTCTGGCTTCTGGCTGGGGAGCAGCTGGGTACACTTGGCGTCTTGATCTGTCATGCCTTGTGGAAGGGCACAGGTGAAATAGTTATCTGCCAGCAAGTTTTCCATGTACAAGGTAGGCAGATGTGAAAGTGATTTTTATTTTTTTTAAGCTGGGAAGTGAGCTCTGGCAGGGTTTTGGGCTAGGATTTGGAAAGAGAA
The DNA here is from genome assembly GCF_028018845.1 of Melospiza georgiana. Lineage (NCBI taxonomy): Eukaryota > Metazoa > Chordata > Aves > Passeriformes > Passerellidae > Melospiza > Melospiza georgiana. The sequence continues at coordinate 19,129,745 of NC_080439.1, read as the reverse complement.
GCATTTGTGTTCCAGCCAGTGGCACGGCCAAGGGTGTGGTTCCCTGGCTGTGCTTGGAGTTTAATCACTGGTGTCTGCCTTTGGCCAGAGTCTGGTAATAAAATAAAGGTGGAGGTCATGCTTTGTTCTGGGGGGGGAGCTGGGAAAAGTGTTCACCTTTGGCTGTGTGCAGGTGAAGCAAGAAGTGGGAACTCTCCAGCCTACATCTAACCACCAAGTTCACAATAGTAGGTGGGAAAGGAGGAGAACATCTTGAGTTGTGTCACTTAATGTTCTCAATTGTTTTTGGATTTGGTTATGAGCAGTGTAGGTCTTGTTCGTCTCTTGTGTCAGTTCTGTCCTTGAAGGGCTACTTGTATTTGTCCTGCTTGACTGAGGTGCAACATGTTGCAAGCTGAGGTGCTCCATGAAGCTTTAGGTGCCCCTGTGCAGTGAGCAGGGCAGTGCCAGTTTGAAAGTGCAGTTTGAGGTAGTCATGGACAATTTCTGATCAGAAATTGCCAGGAGATTGAAATACTTTGGCAAGGGTTTGAGACAGGGAGGTTAAAAGACTTCAAGAGATCCAGAAATGTAAGTGTAATAATAGAGGCAGTTTCTGGAGAAGTGGATGGTTTGGACATTGCTCCCTTAGGAAAAACTTTGTGGTGTGTGGGTAGATAGGCCTTGGAAAATTTTCTTTATCAGGAATCAAGTTTGGTAAGCCAGAAGAGACTCCTGTGACTTGGCTGGCATCTTGTATTATGTGACTAATAGGTTTTTTTTCCTCTGAATAATTTTCTGTTTACCCTAGAACTTACATATTAGAAAATATTTTCACATTGATCTAAAACCAGGTAACTTTGTTGATTATCTCCAGATATCTTGCTTCAGTCCCTTCACTGAATAAACTTGGGTCTTCTGATGTTTTTACCTGAGTGATCATTTACAGACTAAGATACTTAATTTTTTCTCAAAGCTCAATAAATAGAGCTTTAGTATGTTGTTGGTATGTTTTCTTCTCACTGTTGGGCATGTCTGTCAGATTCTATCAATTTTTGAACACCTGATTTACAGCTCTTTTGCCTCTTAAAACAGAAAGGACACAGTATCACTTCAGTGGTAAAATCTAGTGTATATTTACTCTGCATTTTTGTTTTCCTGGGTTAAATGGTTTTTGTTAGCTCTTCTAGTCAATCTTGTATCATATATTCCTTTTAAATTGATTAATGTAATACATCTCAGCATGGTTGCAGGACTGTGTTTTTCCAGAATAGTTTTACATTTCTTATATATTGCCTGTGTTTTCTGCTTGTGAGTCTCTTGACTTTGCCTTATTCAGTGTAACCTGCTGTACTGGACTGAGTCCTTGAATAATTCATGGTGGTACAATTGATGATGTGTCATTTCCATTATTTACCATATCCATGTTTGTCATCCTTAGGTTTTAGAAGTTTTGTGTCCGATGTTACAGACTCTATAGAAGATAGCTTCTTACCTCTTAGTTGGTTTTGAGAATTTTGTTCTGAGATGGGTTGTTGTAGATTCTTTAGAAGAGAAGAAAACTTAGGTTGTGATGATTTGAGACTTTTTGTGTGGTTCTGAATGATTTTGTCCTTTTTAACATTCTCCTGAACTGAAATGTTCTGCAGAAGTTAAAATTTATCTACTTGCTCAAGCAATGACTTTTCTGTTCTTCCAAAAGTATATTTTGATTGCATGTCTTCCATAAATCTGTGTTGCCTGGCCTTAATTATGTCAGTGTCCTTTAATCAGTGTTGTCTGCTTTAGCCAGTGATTAATATCAAACAGGTTGTGGAGCCACCTGAGTCATCCTGTTTACCATTGCACTTCAAAGGTGGCTTGCATGCAGTTGTGGATCATCCTTAATATTTCAAAAATTAGAGAAAATCAGCATTAATTTTTTCAGTGAACCTGTGAATTTTTTTAAAGCCCAGTTACTGGCACTGCCATTAGCTAGCTCTGGTAGCTGCCTGTGGAGTTTTCTTGCTTGTGGAAGGTGAAGTTTTCTCATCTTGATGTAATGTTGCTGTTGAATGGTGGAGCACTGCTGTTAAATTCCTCCTCCACATTTACTTAAGGACAGCCCATTTCCTTGCACTTAAGGCTGCTCATGTTGGATTTCTGTTGTGGTCTTTGGTTCTCACATTTTCATCCAGTTTCTGGGTTTAAAAGACTTTTTCAGACCTTCAGTAGCAACAGAACTATCTTGAAAGGAAAGGATACTTTTCTTCTTAAACATCTCTGATCAAAGAGTAGATAATTTAAAAATAAAATAGCTGTGTATAGAAAGGATCAGTGGTATATATATTTTTCAAGGTTTAGGTTTCCAAAGTTAATTAAAAACCTAAGCATGCAGTGGCCCCAAAGCTGTAAATTGCAATGACAGTCCAAATCTTTAATTTTTTTTTGTCTGCAGAAAAGATTAGATGGTCAGACCTGAATGCAGCCATTGCCTAGGCTTAACTTAGAATGCCAAGAACCTCTCTCTTGGTAGTCTCTGCCCAGAACATCTTGGTGAGGCAGATAGTCATGTGCCACTAGCTGAGGGAATTCTGTAATGGAAATGTAGGAATTCAGCATTGCCTGAAAGTCTTAATGCAGGTGCCCATCAGTAACACATGAACCTTAATTTTATTATGTGAGCTTGAGCAAAGTCTGGGAAAATGGGGTAGTTTTGGTATTTCAGATCTCTGAAAACAGCTCTTTGGCTAGGTATTTATATTTATTTATATATTTAGCTAGCTGTATGTTTTAAATAAGATACCAGAGCTTGTGGGCAAAGCGTGCCACAGTAATTGTATGCCTTCAACTGAAACATCTTACATATTTTAACACATGAATCTAGCTAGTAGAATCAAGTTCTGGCTTGTGTCTGTAGCAGATATTTGAGAGCTTTAATACATTTGTAAGGTACTAAATGGTGAGCTTGAAAAATAATTTAAGAAACTGTAAGCTTGGTAAAATAACCATTGTTCCTAAAGTAAGCCAGTGAAATGAGTGTTGTTGATGGCAGCTTCTGCATGTATGATATTACCTGTTAATTGGGAGTGAAAGCCACTTAAAGGCTTCATGTTATTAGATTACAATTTGTGTCTGTTCACAGGGTGGACTTCTGATTTTTAAAGTACTAAACAGCTGACAAAATAGGGTTTTTTCCCCTTGCCAGCCTGCAGGTTGTTGGTGGGGTTGATGTGATTTCTTCTCTTTTTACTCCTGCATGCTGATGGCAGGTCAGTGGCTGTTGTGGCTGTCACCTCAGGAAAATAGAGTCCCAATTCCATTTTCTCCTAAAGACATGCAGGAAAACCCCAACTGTTTGTAGGGTTGCACTGGCACCCTGATCAAGCATTGACCTTATTTGAAGAAAACTTTGGAAAAACATTCTGGTTTGGAGGAGCGGTGGGCAGCACCAGGTGGCTGCCTTGGCCTTTGGTAGTGGTGTTAACTTGCCACTATCAGAATATTGCCTCAGTTTCTTGCTTCAGCCTGGGGCTGCCCATGTGCTCTCTGCCCATGTAAAATCTGTACTGTGGAGATTTATTGATGAATAACCTTTGATTTGTAGAAAACCTCAACTCACAAAACTAGCTGTTCAGAAAGGGGCTTTTCCCTCATCAAACTGTATCAAGGAGGAAATATGAGGTATATGTTATTTTTGTAATTTGCCATCCTTGATTAATAAGGAAGCAGCATTTTAATAAATACCAAAATCAACATTTCTGTTATTAATAGTGAATTTTAAGACCCAGAAAAATTATCTAGGTAATAAAGATGTGATAAGTTTACCATTTTGGCTGAGCAAAAGGTGTGAAGTTTGTGACCTGATCCTTCATTCCTGTCTCTGAATTCCTCATCCTTTTTCTTGCTCCACCCTTTCTCCTCCTGTGATGCGAGTGCTGCCTTGTCCACTCCAACTTGCCTTTCCAGTTGGTGCAGCTGCTCCTGCACAGGAGCCAGGTGTGGTGTGCAGTCACTGTCAGAGGCTCCTCTCAGGTTGCTCTCGGTGCTCTCCCCTTTGGCTGCCACTTTGAGGGCCAGCAGAAGCAGCACAGGCTTCCACTCCCTTTGTTTCATCTGCTCTCATGTGGCTTTAGTGTTTTCCTGTGGTGCACTTGCTGTCTTAGCTTTCCTGAGCCTTTTCCCTGTTCTTTGCCCTCCCCCACCCAAATCATTGCCCATTTTCAGGGTGTCTCTTGTCCAATATTTTTCTCCCAAACTTGCCTGTAATTTCTTTTTAATGTGTGTTTTATTTGTGGGTAATGTTGACTATTCATTTCACCTGTCTCATCTGTTCAGATCACATGCATGTCTGCTTTATTCTGTTTCAGAGGGGATGTGTTCAGTACAATTTCATGCACTTACAGTTGTTTTGTTTGCAGTTCAAAATTTATACAGTCAGAACTTTTAGGGATGGAGTAACTTACCTGAGTGCAATAGATAAGAGGAAGTTCACAAAACAAAGTGTGGTGGCCAAAATGAGGGATAGGGGAAGCCATTCAGCAGCTCACTGGGATGAGACTAGTGTAGGTACTAAACTGCTTAGAAGTCTAGTAGAGAAACAGGACACAGCATCCTCAGTTTTTTGGGAAGGTAACACAGAGGCTGAAGAGTGGGGCCAGGTGGGTCCAGAACCAGTGAACAGTTTGATCCTGACTGGGTTTTAGTGCTTTGTCCTTGTATCTGATGTTGTTTAACCCTGAGTGGCAGCCTTTTTGGTCTTACTGATACTGGACTAGCTGTGATGTTTGGAGTTAGAGATCCCAGGTTCCCTGGTGATGCACATGGATTGATCTGACAGCTCTCCACCCCACACCAGCCCCAGCAGAAGGATTACAGGCCTTGCAGGAGGTGGAGGGACAGCCATCCAATTAAGGGTGCTAGGAATTGTGTTAGAGGGTTCTTTCTGCCCAGTGTGCATGATGGTTTACTTGAATTGCACCACCATATTTTCTCTTGTGGCTGCTGCATGCTGTCTTTGGGTACCTCACCTTACATTTTGATATGCTGGATGGTGAATGGATACGGCTTGAATGTTCTCATGAGCTGTAAACTGCTTCCAAAAGGCAACTTAAATCAGACCAAAATCATCTCAGACTAGGCCTGGGAGAATATCTGGGTATTTTTGTATTAGCTTTTGGTGCAGCTAGTAGGGATAATTCTATTTAATTATCTAAAATTATTGTGAAAATAAAACCATTAAGATTTGTATATAAATTACTTTGTGTATGGGATAAAGAAGATACAGCATGTTGTTAAAATACACAAGCCAAATGTTAGTTGGTGGGTTTAGACTGCAGGGAGTTTATAAGCATTTGTAATCTTATGCCCAGAGTATTTGGGTAAAATCTGCTCAAGCAATTTTAGCATATTTCATTTTAGCATGTTTTGTCATTTTCTTGCTTTGAGAATCTTGATTTATTTTCTTTAATATTATTACTTATGTGGAATAAATAGAAGGGAAAAAAGCTTCCTTTGTTTAGTTTTGTCTTGCTTTTTTTCAGTAACACCCTTTCCACCTCTGTCTCCCTGGATTTTGTTTTTCTTTTTCATCACCTTTTCATGCAAAGTATAGACAAACCCATGAAGTTCCTTATTTAGTCCCTGGATTTGCTAAGGGGTGTGATTCTGATACAGCAGAGTTCCCTCCCTGACATTATGGGTTCTTGAAGTCTAATCAACCAGTGTCTGAAGATGATGCTTCAAATTCTTATTTTTCTTGGGCTTTACCTTCAGTGTGTTGGTTTTTAAAAAACCAAACTATCTTGCTCTGAAGATTTGGATTTGGCAGCTGCTGGAATGAAGGAGGAGCTGTCTTTATTGCATGAAAGGGCACTTCTCCAGAACTGCCTGGGCTGGACTTGGTTCTCTTAGGGAAAAGTTACCTTAGTCTTGTTCTTTCCCTCCTGTATGGCTCCATCTGCTCTTGTCCATACACTCTGGATATGTAGGAACTTGACTTGAGCCTTCCTGGTGTCTGCAGGAGTTACCTTGGCTGATAGCAATGAAATCAGCTAAAGTCTGAAGTTATGCATTTCTTCTGCTTAATAAAACCAAGAATGAAAGAAATGCTGCCATTTGCCTGCAGAATTTTGGAGTATTTGGTAGCATTGGATGTACTCAATCTTTAGAAGGCTTATTTTTCAAGAATGAGCAGTGGAAAATTCTTGAATACTCTGCCACTCAGCTGGCAAATCTGTCTTGCTGTAATTCTAGTGGGGTTTTTATCCTCTTGTAATTGTCAGGAAGCAGCAATTCTGTTAATTAAGCATTACTGTTCTTGGAGAAGAGGATTATGCATCAAGTTCTCTGTGTTTGTACAAATTGTTTCCTCAGACACCCTAATCCAGTGTCCTGTTTGAGCTGTTAAAAGAGGGATTTAGGGAAGAAATCTTGATGCAGTTGCTCCTATATTACTAAATCAATCTGTGTTGGAAAGCTGAAATGGATTCCTTAAAAAAAAAAATCAGTGTAGTCAGTTTTTTCACTTATTTGCATGACCAGGTGTGCTTTTGTATTTTGAATTAATCTGTGAAGCACTGTATCAATCCAGCTGTTTTCATAATAAATATCTTTATTTTTCAGGTTCACACTTTTTAAAAAAGAGGAATAGAACAGGAAAAAATGGCAGCAGAAACTCAGACACTTAACTTTGGGCCTGAATGGTAAGTTTTGTCTATTTTGTCAGATTCCAGAACTTGTTTAAAAGGACTTTTTTTTCCTTTGGAGCAGAATTGATTATGGGACTGAAGGGGATACAATATCTTTGTTTTGTCCTGCTTCCCCTCAGTCCCTGGCCTGTGATCTGAAGCAATGTTATAAAATGAGTCTTTATTTTGTGAATTGGCTTTGTGTAAGAATTGAATTGGGTTTTTTGTAATGTTAATGTATAATATTTACCTTGCTGCCAAGCATTTGAAGGAGGAATAATGTTTATGATCTCAGAGGTATGCACAGAATAATTAAAGATGTGCTTGTTCAGTCTTTCTGTGTGATGAATGTTAATAAGGAAGTTCTTAAACTCTCCTCACTTGACTTAAATCTATAGCTAAGCAAGCTTTTTCTTTTCCCAGTTTTAAAGAACCTAATCCCTGTATGGAATATGGAAAAAAATGAGAGTTTTGTGTCAGTGTCCTGCACACTTGTATTGGAAAGTGTCAGGAAAAGAGAGCTGTTGTGTTCAAGGGAATCCATGCTGTCACATAATTTTGTCAGCTGTTAGTTTTACAGCTTGTCTGACCTGCATTGTCCTGGCTTTTGTGCAAGAGCAATTGCACAGGTGTGGTTATTCAGCATTTGTTCCAGTTTCTTGTAAAGTATTGGTGAGTTCAGTTACAAACAGGAATTGAGTGGTGTGGTTTCTGCAGAGTGTTTGGTGTCCAAGTGTGTGAATGGGAATGCAGGGTGGTTATAGGAAATACAGTTGGGCAGAGCATGTGATAGAACTGTTCCTTGAATACATTCACTTTTGCTGACACATTTCTATACACAATATACAGAAATTGGAGAGAATTCAGTGAAGAAGCAAGACATGATTTGCAGCTTGTGAAACAATGAGAGCTCAGTCTATTTTGTTAGAATGAAAGAAGGTTAAAGAATGAATTTATCAATATCTATAAATATACCACCAGGCAGATATCTTGTGCTGGAGTGCTCTTCAGTGTAAGACAGACATGATTACATTCTTGATGGATGGAAGCCAAAGTTATATTAAAAAGAGAAGGGGGAAGACAATGCTAAAAAAAGCAAATATTTCAACAGCAACTTAATGAACTGTCACAGTGAGGGGACTGATGTAGTGAGTCTCCAGTTACTTTAAAAACCAGATTAGATTATGTATGGAAACATATATTAGACTTCAGTGAATTTTAGTGTATTTTTGCAGGAAAAACGAAACAGAAGATTTATAAATTTTCTTTTGGGTTGTGGTATAGTCATGACTGTCACATAAGCTGCTGTATCACTTAACAGTGAGACTCTGGGTCACATTTGATCTGATTGATGTTGAACGTTTCACTGAGCCATCAAATCCTTTAAATAATTCTTCTGCAGGCATGGTTTGGAAGTGGTTATGTAGAGGAACTGCCACGGGGTGGCACCAAACTAAAGAAATAAAATCAGGTTTTGACTTGCAAATGTTTTTTTTCTTTTCTGTTTAAAGGACAGTAAAACAAATCGAAGCATGTTTCAATAATTAGGTGAAAGGTAGTCTCTGAATCACTGTTTTAATTTAGAGCTACTTCCCTGCCAAGGATTTTTTGATTGCTGAGAAGAGCTTTTACTGTTCTACTTGTCTAAGTTACTCATCAGACAGAATGTAAGAAAGTCAGCAGGGTTTTGTTTCTTTACACACATAACCTTTTGTAAAACATTCCTCAAACTTGAAAATACCAAGGATTTGGGTAGCTGAGGAAGTGACTGTGTAGAATGAGACGAATTCACCTGCAGAATGGGCATCATGTACAACAGTAAGGTGCTACCTGCAAGAAGTCAAGTAACTTACCTGTGTGGGATTAGAACAAATGTATGAGCATATTTATCTGATACCATAAATCAGATTTATTAGATTGCTGCTTCAAATGCCTCTGAAGTAGAGTGTCATTGTATTTTGTACTTATCTTTTTTTTTAATTTTATTTTTTCTTTTATTGATTTAACCCTAAGTTAGATGTTATGTGCACTCTCAAAAAATAAAAGCCATTAATTTTAATTTGTGTAAAAAGGATTTATGGCAAGGAAGGATTCCAGAGACATAAGAAGAAACTTCGTATAAAATTTACTGTGCTGTTCTGTTAAACTTGATGAAACATCTGAATAAACCCTTTCCTTAGCTTAATATTTGCTGCACTCTCTAGCATGGTAAGAATTTTTCTTGGCAAAAGGAAGCTGTTGTCATTAAGGTGTCCCACTGATTTGTGTGCAGCCTGTGTGAATAGCTTAGGCAAGGCTTTAGGGGGGATATAGCTGGCTTGCTGTATAGTCAGCACAAGAGTTTTCCTGGGGCAAGTTGAATTCCTTGATGTGCTCATGGCAATTCTTTTATTTCTTGCTCTCCTGGCTGTGGGTGAAACAAGGGAAGTTCTTCCACTCTTCCTATTGAAGCACTGAGAGTTTTGAAGTTAAACTGTTAATGTCTTTACTTTCAGTATTGTATTTATTTTGTTTGTGTCAAATCTGTAAATGTGCAGAGGGATGGTAGCACAGGTTTAGATATTCTCAGTTCATTTTTATTGCTTTTGTACTTCCTTTCAGGCTGCGAGCTTTGTCTAGTGGCGGGAGCGTGACATCCCCTCCTCTGTCTCCGGCCTTGCCCAAGTACAAACTTGCAGACTATCGCTATGGGAGAGAAGAAATGTTGGCACTTTTTCTAAAGGATAATAAGGTGAGCAGGAAGAGGAAGGTGCCCTTGTGTGTGTGTTCCTAATGACAGTCTTGTGATTAGGAATAGTTTGTATTTTGTGGTTATGGACAGAGAAATCATATATTTCTTGCAATCCCAGACTGAAGAGGGCTGATTGTGGGGTTTTCATGTGTGCCCTTGTTTGATTGCACTTTTACCAGATTCCATGTGTTTTTGGGGTTTTTGTTTGTTTGTATTTTTTTTTGTGTGTGTGTGGGTTTTTTTGGTTTTTTTTTGGTTTTTCTTCCATTTTAGGGGTAACTTCCTGTACCCCAGAGAACAAAAGGACCTGATTGCCATATTCAGTCTCACTGCCACAGATGACTGAGGGTTAAAGTCGCCTTGCAGCTGTGCAGATTTGCTTGCCTCAGTAGGATTTTATTTAATGTAGTGCATGATAGTTATTTGATTCAGCTACAAAGTCAGGCAATAAATGATATGAGCAGATCATCTGAAAAAAGCAAGAGGTCTCTATCCCATCTTAAGTCAGTTCAATTTAGCAGGTGACTGGCCCAATGAGAGCAGTCCTCAGGTAGCTCCCTTCTCTGGGAATCAGGACACACAAACAATGACATGTAATGCATAAGAGCAGTATAGAAAATCAGGAACTTCCTTCTGGTTTCACTTTGAACAAGGATTCTCAGTGATGTAGAAGATGATACAAAATTTCAGAGCTCTTTCAGGCAAATGATTGGTACATTTTGTAGTTGTGAACATTGGGTTTTTCTTTAGCTGGTGGCAGTGGTTGGTTTATTGTTACAGGAGACCTGGAGGTCTGAATGCCCCTGAGAGCTTACCCTTGGGGAAGGGAGGGACTGCAAGAAATTATGTCAGGATAATGCTTTGAGCTTGGAATGGAGATGTGCACACACAGCTTCAGATTCCTATCCTGTCTTGGCTGTGCTGACATTCTTGTACAATACTGGGAGCCCTGCGTTGCTTAAATAATGGATTTAAGGGCATTGAATGTCAGAGATTTTTCTAAGTCTGTTAAGTGTGGTATAGCTTAAAGCCATGCTTTAACATGCAGAATTGTCCTGTTCTACTTCAGGAAACTGTGATTTAGATCTTTGTTATGCTTGAATAGGTCAGCCAGTCAGAAGTTGCTGTTTTTTGCAGTTTGTGTTTGTAATGTCAGATGATGTTGAGATCTCTGCTCTTGGGGCTGATTCAGAACAACCCTCAAATATCCTGTGTTACAGGAAGTTCTCTGATTGTTATGAATGGTCCAAATAATATTTTCTTCCTATGTGTTTGCCAGAAGGGCATTATGATTAGAGTATGTCTTTCTTTTGCTATCCACATGTTTCCAGGGTGTTGAGTGATGCTGGTTGTGAAGACTGAAAGGATTCTTGACAGTGGTTCAGGTCAGCTAGTGGATGTCAGGAATGTTTTTAAGCTGTTGAATCTAATCAAAAGAGAGACTGACTGAAAACAGGAAGACTTCTGCTAGCATATATCTAAAAGAAAAAAAACTCTTTAGTGTTATGAACTAGATATTTTTGAGGCAGTTGTCCATTGGCATAATTGGAACTCACTTGCTGTATGTAATTGGTGGTTCTTGTCCACATCCTCAAGATTGCAGCTATTGATGGAGCTTCTGATTCAAAATTAATGTTAACATTTATTTTGATTGAAGTCATAAGTGTTCTCTAGTTAATCTGTACATGTAGTTTCATTGTACTTGGCTTTTTTGTGTGGTTTTTGGTTGGTTTGGATTTGGTCTTGGTTTTTGTTTTTTTTTTTTTTTACTCTTCTGGTTGGTTATAAATTGGAACTGCTTATTTCAAATACAGCCTCTGTGCTGTAGGTGGCAGTTTGTTAATTAAAAATCTGGCTGTAAAAATGTGTTGCAGTTAAAAGCAATAGATGAAATGTCACTTGATTCAGATTTCAGCTGTAGTGGTGTGTAAGTTTGAGTTCTGATGTCAGTGGCCTTGTTGGTGAGGGATGCTTTGGATGCCTTGCTTGTAAGAACTTTTTTTCTGAGGGTTGTAAATTTGCAGCAGAGTTATACTCACCCCCAGTAAGAGTTACTGGAAGTACTGGGTAGATGGAGACAGAGTTGGAAGAATAAAAATTTTGAATCAGTGTGTGTGTCATCATCCCTGAAGTAGAAATACTTGCATGGAGTAGCATGCTCTTTTTCTTTTATACAGATACCTTCAGACCTTCTGGATAAGGAATTTTTGCCTATTTTACAAGAGGAGCCCCTGCCACCACTGGCACTTGTACCTTTTACAGAAGAAGAACAGGTGTGTATTTTTTTTTTTTTAATCTTAAGATTGTTATTAGAGCAAAGACATAATAAAGAGTGTGCTTCCATTAAGAAAAACAATGAAATTTGAAATTAGGACATCTCAGTGTACTAGTTTGAAGGCAAACCAGCAGGAGATTCCAAGTCAGAACTACAGTTTAATAGGAAAATTAAAGGTAGTAGTACAGAAACTCTGACTTAAAGTGACAGAGTTAGGATATGACCTGACACCCTGCTGGGCAGGGTGGTGCTAGCAGCCTGATTAAATGGTGGCTGCAGTCCTGTTGGAGTGGTGGATGTGGTTTTGGCAGAGCAGTGATCCTGTGGAAAGGTCTGGAGGTCCAGTGGTGGTTATTGAGCTCTTGTCCTCTGGGAATGCAGTGGTAGTGCTCTCCTGGTGTTCCAAGCCTCAGATTATATAAAGGTGGGAATGTTTGGTTCCTCCCCTGGGTGGGGCATCTCACAGTGGGGTGGTGTAATTCTGTGAGTCATGGGGTTATGGGAGACCTTGATGGCCCTTTAGTGGAGATTGTTACCAAGGATGAGTCACAGAGGAGTTAAAGAACACTCCCTCACCTATTTTAGCAGCTTATGGAGATGCTAATAGAATACATACCTTTGGTTGCACCTTTTCATTTTAACCTAGGACACACAGAAGGATATTATGAAAGCATTCTGTGTCAGCATAAAGTTTAAATTCTATCCATGCTCAATTATTGTCTTAAATTGGAAAAAATGGTTTTTATCCAATGTTCTGTTGAAGGAAGACTGGTTGTTAAATCTAGGATCACCATCTGGGAAGTGTTACCTATTTTTTAAGTGTGCATCATTTTCAGATCAGTGACATTTTTCTACATTTTTTACCACCTTCTCTTTGGTAACCAGAGAATCACAAAAGTGGCTAGGTTCTGTAGCCCCTGTTTTGTGTTCTTTAGAGAAATGCTGAAGTTTTTTGACTGTTAACATTCATTAAGATGCAGTACTGTTAACTGCTCTGTATATAAACAGTTTCTTTTCATCTCCTCCTTTGATATATCTATAGGTATATAACCACATAGAGATGGATCAGAGTGAGAACAGGTCCATAAGGATTCCATCTCAGGGATGACTGATCTGGGTAGTTTGAAATATCTTGCTTTAAATTTGATTCCTAGTGGAGAAAACCACCCATTTTTTCTGGATAAGTGCCTCTGAGTTTTGACTCTGAACTGGTTTCCTCTTGCTGGTTCTCAGAACTTTTGATTTTGCAGTTTCTCTCTGATTTGTCATGTTTCTTAGCACTTTTCTTACTTCATAATACTGTGGTTTGGATTTTTGTTTCTTTTGTAATAGGAAGCTGAGTGTTTTTACTGGCTTGAGTGATTTGATTTTTGCAGGGGTGGGTAGTGTTACTATTAGCTTCTTAAGATATCAGAGCATCCTTCTTCCTTTGCCTGCCCCAGGCTGTTGTGTTCTTGAATTTTTCATTTCATTTTGTGCCTGGGTATTTTGGCATATCCTCTTCATCTCTTCCAGACTTCCTTCCTCTTCAGAGCTGGTCCATATTTCTTGTGTGTCTGTGGGATGCTGTCGTTTCACACCAGATACTGATGGTTTAGGTTTTAATCAGCAGTTGGATTTGAGTTCATGTGGATACACTGTAAGCATTTCATGTCATAGTCTTCAAAGGCACCTGAGATTGAGACTGTGCTTTTGTGGGAAGGCTTAGCTTAGCTCCTGTTCTTGAGTAGGGAGAGAAGGGGTTCAGGAGCAAGCCCCAGAAATGGTCAGCCAGACACACAGTAGCACCCTTAATGTTGAACCTTTGTGTAAATGTCTTTGGGTTTATTCTTTTGCTGATGCATGGTGGAGTCCTTCAGGCTTCTTACAAGGGGATGCTGACTGCTGGTGTTTGTCAGGATGCTCTCTGCAAGGAATAACATGAGTTCAAGGCTATGGGATGGAAAGTGTGCAGAGTACAGATGAGATGGGAAGTGCTGCTGAGCTTCAGGGATAGATCCTCTGCTGCAGTGCCCAGTGTTTCAGCAGTCTTGTAAACTCCTGAGGAGTTGGTGTATCCTGTGTCACTGCTTTTCCCTTCTCCTCTTCACCTGTGATCATACAGGAGCCTTTAAGCAGTGTAACAGTTCTCTAAAATCTCCACAGAAATGATAATCTAGAAGAAGAGGTCCATATTCCCTTTCTAAGAAAGCTTTTTCTTTAATGCTTTCTGGGGACCCAGAGGATGTCAGCAGTCTGGTTTTTCATGCCTTTTTTCCTGTCTTCATGATTGATTCAAAGCAGCAAGGGAATGGCATTTTTTGAGTTAGAAATTCTGGTGTTTATTCCCCATGACATAGCATTGTTTATCATTAAGAATCATCTTCAGAAGTGATTTTGAGGTGAATATTAATGGATTTGCTGCTAGTGGTGATGCAATCTTACAATTAAGATTGACAGAAGGGAGGTTTAAAAGACCTTTTTACTCCCTCTAGGAATACTTAGGATAGAATTGTTGTCTCAGAGTAGGAGAGGCAGGGCTGTGGGAGTCCTTAGAGGAGAGGCTGATCACAGCACTGGTATTTTGATGCAGTGTTCAGTTGCAGCTGAGCCTGTCAGGATTACTTTGGCCTTAGATTCAGAACAATTCCTGCTGTGTTGTGCACCTGATGGCACTGCAGTTTCATGTTTACCATGGGAAGAACTTGTCTCAAACTGAATTACAGGTGTATTATCTATGGATGGTGACAGATCATGTCAGCTATATTGATTTGAACTTCAATGTGTTTAGTTTTGTAGTATTTAATTGGATACTTAAGGCTACAGTGTTCCCTGTAATAGGACATGGACATGCTTTGGATGGAATCGCTGTTTCTCTTTATGTAAAATGTTACTTTTCTGAAGATAAAGTTGTTGAGCTAACCTAGAGTTCAACTGATTCACTTACTGTAATGAAATACAATATATTTACAATCAGAGATTTGTGTAAGATGTGTTTCCAAGGAAGTGTCTGTTGAAGCAGAGGAGATTTCTGCAGATGGCTTTAACAGAGCTTCCCACCAAGGAGCACTGGCAATGTGCAGCAAATGTTCCTTTGCCTTTCCCACTGCTCCTGTTTTTCCCATTTGCCTTAGGGGAGAATTTGGTTGTCTTAATCTTACCTGCTTGCATAGTAAGGGAGGCTCAAACTCTTGCTGAATATAATGGAGATCCTTTTGTGTCCTCCCTGGTTATTTTCCTGACATCTGTTTCCTAAGAAATCTTCATTTGCTACTAAAGCTGTTTTGTGGCAGCTTTGTTCTTCAGTCTGCATTGTCAGCATTGGTCATTGAAGGAATACCCTGATCAATAGTAGGGCAGTTTTTGCTTTTTTGACTTTGCTTTTTTACTTCTTACTGTGATCTTATCATGTGGGTTGTTACCACTATGCCTTCAAGGCTCTTCAGAGGGGAGAGAGAAGTTGCTCAGGGTTCAGGCACACAAGTCAATTTAAAAATGAGATCATTATTTTGTTTTTACAGGAAGGATAAGGCATAAAAAAAAGAGTCTCCTATGCAAGACAATGATTCTGATAACCAAATATGTTTTTTTAGTGAAATGTTTCAGTGCTTCTGCAAACAAAAAAGCAGAAGTGTCAGCACCCAGAAAGGTGGTGGTTTGCTCAGAGGCAGATGGAGGTGGCTCCTGTTCACTTGCAGTTGAAATGGTTGCTTTAAACTTTAAGAGCTAGCTCAGAAAACAGATTTGCTGGAGGCTGACCTTGCTTTTTTGCCATGCATGACTGCATTTTTTCTTTCTCCTCAAGTCTAATTAGTTACCAGCTCTTTCTTGAAGATATACTTTTGTAGGGAGCACATATCAAGCAGTTTTTGAAATGTTTCTGTAATGTATTAAATCTCCTGTTGGCTTTGATGTTAGTGATTTAGATTTTAAATTGTATATAATCACTTGTCTCATTGTTCTCTGAAGACCTTCAAAGTCATAGTAATTCAGATGAGTTGATGTAAGCACCTTGCTGACTCTAAGTTCCTTTCAAGAAGCCTGATACAACAACTGTTTGGAGTCCTTTGCATTCTAATTATTCAAAACTTGCATTCAGAAAGTGTGTGTCAGTTCAGGTTTACTTGTTAATGTTTCTGTACATGCTTCTGAATTCTTTGGCCCAGTTTTCCAAGTGTTTGTGCTCAGAGAATAGGGTCAGAGTTGGTTATATTTATCCATTCTTTATTGAAATAGCTTTTTCTTTTAGCAATTGTTTCATATTAAGCTAAAGTTGAATTTTACTGGTGTTTATTTTCTTATGAAAATGAGTGAGTATCACTTAAGTTTCAGAAGCCCTAAGTAGAATTAGTTTTTCCTAAAATATGTTACTTTTGTGATATTTAGAGAATAAAAAGGCTTATTTCTGCAAAGGACATTGGTAAATATAATTCTATTCAAGTTTTCTTGGTCTTTACATGTTCCTGCTTTGCTTAAGTAAGTTTAGAATTGGTATTAATTATTGGTGTCAGGTATAGGCAGATGCCAGTCTCTTTTTGCAGCAGAATGTGTGTTTAACACTGCTGATGTTCTAATGGCCTCTGGTGTCACATGAGAAAGGAGTAGCTGTTCAAATGCTTACTTCAGAGCATAGAAATCTCAGCTAAGTAACTTGGTAATGATAATATTGACCAAGATCCTTTTATAGACTGCTTCAGCTGCTCATGTGGGCATGGAATCCTTTTCCTTTCCAGTATTAATTGTAGAGAATTTGTAATAAAAACAAAGCCTAATTTCAGATAATGGCAAATGCTTGTTGTTTCTTTTTGTTTGGTTTGGTTTTTATTGTTTGTTTGTGTATTTGTGGTTTCTTTGTGAAGGTTTTTCCAGTCAAATGTGACTGTGCCTCTTTCTTTTTGGCAGAGAAATTTCTCGATGTCTGTAAACAGTGCTGCTGTGCTGCGGTTGACGGGGCGCGGAGGAGGAACGGTGGTGGGGGCTCCTCGAGGTCGAAGTTCCTCTAGAGGTCGAGGTGAGCTGCCTGTGGGATCCAGGGCATCCAGGCCAAAGCTGCTCAGAGATACTAACTGGAGCTTGTCTAGAGCCATGGGTTCTTTTTGCTTCAAGCTTTGAAACCTTTCCAGCAAGGTGGTGCTTGGAGAATGGATATTGGGTTTAGTGATGATTCTGCACGTATTAGCACACAACTGGTATCTCTGTTTATATGCCTTTGCCAGATTGATGGGTGGGAATCCAAAAGGGAAAGGTAGTTTTGGGTGGAATATGAAATTCTTTGGTTCAGAATTGTTATAAGTTGGTTTTATGCTTTTAATAAAGTTATTTCTAACGAGAGGGTAGGAAAATATATGACTGTACATAGAACATGGTTGTAGTAGGTTGGGTTCAGTATTCTGAAAAGCCATCTTATTTGTTAACATCCTGAGTGTAAACAGTTAATGGGAAGTTGTAATTGAATTTGGGAGACATTTGAGTCGTTCTAGTTCTGGTGCATCACTGTAGCTGTCTCATCCAGGATCACCTGAAACATTTGCAAATGAATGGAGAAAATGTCCTGAGGCCATATTGCTAAAGTCAAACCAAATAGCTAAACCCAGAATTTATCTTAGCAATTCCTTTTCAATGTGTGCACTTCTGTGAACTCTTCTTGGGGGGCTTCATATATAAACAGGATGGGCTGCATTTAGAATACTAGGAAGCTAGTAACTTGGAAATACTGAGTAAATAATCTTGTAACCTCTGTCTTTGCAGGTGCTTAGGTGAGATTTCTCTTAGAGCCCTTTTTAATTTAATTTTACATGCCCTTAACGGGTGGTATTTTCAATAAGATCTTCAGGAAGTACTTCATATATAATTAGATGCTTGAGAGAGTTTTGCTTTGACTTAATGCCTTCTCTCATTTCTGTTCTCATTCCTTAATCCTGCTTTCTTTTTAGTTTACATCTCTCAGATATTTGTAAATGGTTTTCTGTCTTCTTGTGGTTGCTTCCCAGCTAAGAGATGAATTTAAAGCTTTATGAGACTATCACTTAGATTTTCCTGTTGCTTCCCCTTCATTTACCATTGTAGTTGCACAAATGCTCAGGGTTTCATTTAAAAAAAAGTGTGCATATATATATAGATGTGTGTACTAATTTGGGAGTTGTTGCTTTTCTGTTTCATTTTAATGTGTGTGTTTCTATCACCTATGTTTCACTTTTGCTGGAAATACATATTGGCTGGTTTTTTTAGATGCATCAAGACATAATTCTGCAAATTAAATTATTGCTGCTTAAAATTTGATGATTTGAGATCATACATCCACTAGTGTGCTCTCTAGTTTCAATATCAAGATGCTTTGACCATTTGTAATTTGGCAAGCCCTTTATTTTGCTTTCTTTTGTCAAATTTCCCTGTTTTCTTGCTGCACTATTAACAATGTCATCCTTATGCAATGAGCAGTGATTGTTTTTTAATTGGCCCCACTAGTTGCAATGAGATTGTAAGGCTAAATGTAGCAGAATATGGCTTCTAATCCAGTAATTCTATTAATGATTCTACTCATATGCATGGCTCTTTGTTTGGCAGTAAAGTTTATTTCCTTACATTTTAGTGAACAGAACTTAAAATGTATGCAGTATTAAGAATTTGAAAGCTGTTTGGAAGCTGCTGCATGTATTCCTGGTTTCCCATAGTTCCTTTTTAAGATTTGTTAAGAAATACTAGCCAGAATTTTGTTGGAAAATTAATAATTTTCAATTTCTTTTTTGTTTACCCTAGTTTGATCTTTTAAGGTGTTGGAATTATTATATGGTGTGCTTGTGAGGCTTCTCTGTTTAAACTGTAGAGGACGTGCTTCTGCAGTAAATTTCAGCAGCTTTCTGAGCTTTCCTTCTTTCATTGATCCTGGTTGCTGCTTGTTTCTTCCACTCTTCCCCTCTTCTTCCCATGAGCAATTGCTGTTGCATTCTAGGCATGATGAGTTTTCCCAAAGTTTTATATTGCAGCAAAGAAATTAAGGCTTCTGCCAGGAGAAAATGGTACCATTTTCATAATTATACAGATGATGCTCTTGTAGGCAAGGACTTAAAGTTATTTCTGAAAATTCAATAGAGGACTGTTGACGTTTACAAAAACGTTACTTGCAAGTAGCAGGGTTTAAATGCAATTTTTTTTTTCAGGTTACAGTGAAAAGGACTTGAAATTTCTTGGGAGTTTTTTCACTAAATGAGCTGCCTCACTTAACAGTTGGAAAACATTCTTATTGCACTGCAAAATTGCCTGGGTTCAAAAGGTTTTCTGGTGTTTTCCATGAACTTTACACAGCTGTATGCAGCAAAGCTGCTGCCGAGTCAGTGTGGGCTTCAGCTTTACCAAAATGAGATTTCTTTCTTGAAGGGACTTGCACCCCAGCAGCTTTATAGAGGAATTTGCATGCGTGATTAGATTTGTTAATGAAGTTCCCTGACTGAGGCACAAGACACAGAATTGTGTTCCAGCATTTGAGAGCACGAGAAGCAATCTGTGCAGGGTTGGCAAGGGAAGGAAATGCTGGTAAAGGAGTGTTATGGGTAAAACTCTAAATGGGATTCACTTACCAATATTTAAAACTGCAGGGTAACACTCAGTAAATATTCTCTGAGTGGTCACTCCAACTTTTACTGAAAATCCTTATGTTGTGATTATGAGAATGTGGTTACTATGTAGAAATTGCTTTGATTTTTGGTTTGTTGGTTTATTTTTTTGAAAATGAAGCTGTGGTCTCTGAAGAAACCAAATCCTTGCACGTGACTCTTCTAATTGACTTGTTTTCCTGGTAGCTCCCTGTGGTGTGCAGTTAAGCCCTGTGCTTTGTGCTGGCAGGACTGGAATGTCAACATTCATGAATAAGAGCCTTGGATGAGGAGAGATTTAAATAGTCCCTGGAATGGGCTGTAAGCTTACAGACACTTTGTTTTGTAGCTGTTCTCCCTTCTGGTTAAGGCTGTTATGAAGGGTCCTTTGCTTCCTGTTAGAGCTCTTTCCCCACCCACCCTCTGTGCCCTTTGTAATCTGTTTTTGCTGCTGTTGGAAAGTGTGTCAATGGTGTGAAAGTGTAATGTTTGCATATCTAAACAGCAGCAGTTGAGCTACAGTTACTCTGTTTTTTCCAAACAGTATTATGACTGTGACTGTTGATCCTAAACTCCAGTTATGCTGTAATTTCAAGAATTTGCTTCTTGTGTTCCATAAGGCTTTAGGGTTTTTTGTAATGAGAATTATAATGACAGTTTGTGCTCATGTCTTATATTTTTACTTAAATTCAAACTTATCTATTTTTCAGGTTAGAGACTTAGCTGTTACGATTGCAGTGCCCAGTGGATTGGTGTCCTCATCCTGAGGTTTTTGGGAAATTACTGAAATACATATGATACATTTGCTCCACTCTATTATTAAATGGAAGGGTTTATTGACATTTATTGACTTTGCATTCAGTACTTTGTGCAACATATGCACTTAATCTGCTGCTTGTGTGCCAGGTATTTTTTCAGAAGTGGCATTCTGTTTAAGATAAGCCAAGGAGTGCAGAAGCAGAAGGTCAGGTGGTGTGCTTACATGGGCAGTTTTATCCTCTCTGCAGGCATTTCTCATGCATTCTGTAACCAGCATTAGCTGTGCCCTAGTGTGCACTTTCAGGTCAGACTCACCCACATGATACTTGCTGAATGACTGACTTTGCACATCACAGTTTCCCTTGACTGGCTGCTTGTCTTCTGTAGCTTGGTAGGATGTGTTTGATGCTTCCCACACTGCTCTGCTTGCTGGCTGCTGGGGCTGCCCATGTGCTTCTGCTTGCCACTGTTGGATGGGCCCATGTTCTTTCCACTCATGGATGGGGTGGCAGCACAGCCAGGGCAGATGTGCTTCAGTAGCCCTGTCCAGTGTTATGTGGTGTCACTGCAGCTGGCAGCTGAGTGCTGGGACCCCACAGGCAGCCTTAACCTGAATGTCTAAGATCAATAGTTTGGACATTTTGCAAGGTCTGAATTATCTTTTAATTCAGACCATTTTGGTGGCTGAGCACAACTGAAATACTGATGGACCACCGTACAGGGGTGGTGAGTGGGGGGAGGTTTCTCAGGCTGTGATTTCCCATACTTTTAAATGGCCATCAGCCATGCTGCTGGGAAAACAGCTGATCCTTGCTCTTGTACAGGACACTTGCTTTATTTGCTGGTGAAACATCCTGTATCAGCCAGGCTCTGGTGGTGTGTGGCTGCTCCCAGTGTGCAGCATTGCACTCACCCTTGCCAGAGCAGCACTGCAGTGCTCACTGCACAAGTCTGCTTTGTTTTTGTTGGGAAAGTGTAACTTCCCACCTCTGCTACCTCAGAGACAGGAGATGAGTCAGTGCCTTTGTTCTGTTTTGCCTCTATGAGCTGCTTTTGCTTTATTATCTCTTGTGAGAGGAAGGAAGACAGCTTTCCTGTAGTGAAGAAATTAGGCACAGATTGCTATTGGGTGAGCTGCTGGAACTTTCCTGGCTTTTACTTGTGAAGAATAAAAACTTTTCTGGGATTTTTGGGGACCCATGATGCTTTAACTGGATAAACATCATGCTATTTTTGATGTTGTATCACCTCTTCCTGTTTCTTGCCTTTGCGACTTGTTTTACTGTAGTCAACCTTGTATCAGACTTGCCCTAGTGAAAGTGTTTCTAATAACTCTCTTAGGTCTGATGCTGATTTCTCCTCTCTTACCTTGAGTGCTCAGTCTGCCTCTCCCTGAGTTTGTGTAAAAACAGCCATGCTGGATAAGGTATGGGCTTGCTCAGCTCCAAGGTGACCATAGTCTAGCAGCAGCTAAAAGAAGGCATCTTGGCAAGAGAATGAGGACTGAGAAAAACATGAAGATTAAGAGGCTCAGCTGCCAGATGTTTACAGCTCAGCATATTTCCTGAACCAGATGTGGCCTCTGTTAATGAATTTTGTTTATCTTTTTTGAGTTTGTCCAGTCTTCATCTGAACTTAGGCACCCTCAAAACTCTGTGGGAAGGAAGGCTGCATCTCTGTGATTCTGGGAGATCTGTCACTAATAAACTTTGCTGGTGATAGAACAGGATAGTTTGTCTGAAGGGAAAGTTAAAATTGTTCCTTATGCACCCTGCAATCTGTTCTGCTTCATACAAAAGCAGTTTTGTATTTAAAGACCTCAACTAGATTATCCATGGATCACTTTTTTTTCTTCACCTGAACAGCAACTTTCTGCCCTTTTCACCTCCCACCCCTTCTAAGAGATTTGGCATAGAATAGTAGAGAAACTGTTGCAACTGTCTTGATTATTTTAAATTTGTGGTCATAAGATACTGAAACATGGTATGATTCCTTGATATATCTAGATGTCTTTAGATTTTAAATGTAGAGGCTTTAAATTACTTTCTTCAGAAGACTGCAAGAACTGCAGTCCATTCTGAAGGTGTTTGTTTCCTGCTTCATTTGGGCATTCTGTCTTACTCCTGCAGATCCCTGGCCAGGTTCGCACCTCGTACTTTGAGATGTTTTTTTCCTTGAAGCCAGGAAGAGAGAAATATGAAAAGATAGATGTTTGAGGTACTTACCCAGCCAAGAATTCCTGTTACCAAGTGCTTTTTAGGTTTTAAACTTGACTGTAGAGTCTACATGTGTATGTAGGCAAGGCATTATCCTGACAGCGAGCTGAGAGGTGTTCCACTTGTTTGTCTTCTTTCCATGAGATCTTGAAATGGTAAATTAGTTGGTTAGAAACCTGTCATTTCTTCTGCTGGAGCACTGTGTGAAGCTGTGTTTGTCTTTTGTAGATCTGGAAACTTCACACCCTATCTGTTAATCTAAGCAGTGCTGGAAGTTATTTTGACGAGCTGGGGCTGTATGTGGGTGTTGTTTTCCTGTTGTGTAGGGCTTGTTTTCTTTTACCCAAACACCCCATGCCTTTTCAAGCCCTCAGGATGTGCTTTGAGATGCTTTGCTTGAGGATGTGTCTGTAACTTTTTGGCTTGAGGCTTGGTACTTGGTAACTGCCTGTAGAGAACCATTTACTGAGAAGGTCAGTAGGATAATTTCAAAGCTATAGCTAATGTCCTCCTTCATTCTCACCTGCCTGTAACCAACCATCCTGTGATCCTTCTTTTCTTCCCACTGATCCTGGGGGAGATTTTTGCTGGCAGTCACTAGAATTTAATAGCTTCCTTCTCCTTTATGACCCTTGACAGCAATAATTAGGAGTACATCCACAGTGCAGTGCCATTATACTGGACTTTGCTTTTAAAAGAAATCTGATTTTTATGTGTGAAGCACACATGTGCAATGTGGATGTTGTATGAACAATGCATACTTACTTGGTAATTTCTCTTAGGTAAGTATTTGTGTTTTTCTGCATCATATTTATTTCAGAATTGTTTGCCTGTTCTGTCTGGTCTTGCACTTCTTGATAAGAATTTTTGGATAAGACTCTTTCTTCAGTCATTGTTCCTTTTTCCTTTTGTCCCAGATAATTTCACTGGGGCTTAAGGCTGCAAGACTGGTTCTCAGAGGCACCAGGAAAGGGAAACCTACCTGATTCTTTCAACTTCTATTATTATTTATTACAAACACTTGTGTTTTTTGTCTTTTCAGGCAGAGGCCGAGGAGAAAGCGGTTTCTACCAAAGAAGTTTTGATGAAGTGGAGGGTGGATTTGGGCGAGGAGGGGGCAGGGAAATGCACAGATCACAGAGTTGGGAGGAAAGGTAACAGAACTCTAGCACTTTAAGTTTTTTACACACATCTGTTCAGCTTCCATTTGTGCCTTTTGACTTCATAAGAACACTTTAGGAAAGGTAATTAGTTATATCTGTGAGTGAATTGTCTGAATTTCTAAGATGGAGTCAAACACAATAATGTTTCTTGAGGCTCTGGAGAAAGTAAAAGAACATTTCTTGCCAAGATTTTTTTTCTGCTGAGTTCCTGGGAAGAAGGAGCTAAATACTTTGAGAGAACATAAATTACAACAGTTGCAACTGAAGTGCTGGTGCTAAGGGTTTGCTTCAGTTTTAGTCTGGACATTGTTCACAGTACTTAGGGGCACATTTGAAAACATACCCAGTTCCCAAAGGCCGTGTGTGTATTGGTGTTCCTGAAAATTTCAGTTGTCACTTGGACCTCTAAAGGTAATGTCCATCAAGCTCTGATTTAAAAAAAGTTCCCACCAAGTAAAGAAAACCAGCAAAACCTATACCTAAAATGAGTTTTTGGAGTAGTTCCAAAACCTTATTTGAAACTTCTATTCTGCCTTTCTAGGGGAGACAGACGCTTTGAAAAACCAGGGCGAAAAGATCCAGGTATGGTTTTGTTACTGTGTGGGCAGAAAATGGGAGGGAGGAGCAGGGTGTGTTTGGGGGAAGGGATTTGTATCAGCCTTTCTTACTGCTCCAAGTACATTGTTGATGCAAGATTCATGATACTGTGCCAGGTTGCTAAGTGTGTTCTCAAAGTGTTGTTTCTCTTATTTGTGTTGTTCTCACTATTGGACATTTAAGTGTGGTAGATAAGAAGCATGTGGAGTAAGTAGGTTGTGTTTATTTAATTAAGTTGTGATGTTTACAACTGGAACTAAGTTCCTGTACCTCTGTGAAAGAAGCCTTTGCTGATGAGCAGGCGTGCTGTGGTAACACGCCTTTTTTCAGTGCAGCTTTAAACATTCCTGCTGTGGGCTGGTTTGGTACCCAGGATTTCTTGACCATTTGACCTTTAATTTTTTTTTGAATGCTTGATAGTGTGAGAGATCCCAGCAGTGTCCTGAGGTTCCCATGCTGATGGATTTTCTGTTGATAACTTAGTTAAGTCATCATCTGAACCTCCTGTTCAGTCTGGTTATCTACTCTTCTGTCTCTTGTTCCTCCCCTGTTCTGTTTCTGAAATGCTTCACACTGGCTATTCACATTCTGGCAGAATGCTGGATCCTTAATTGTGGCCCAGTACTTCTGAACATCCAGCTGAACTTGATTTGGAGTGGGTTTGTCATCTTGGAGATGAAACCTAGACATTCTAAGGGTGATGGGAACATCAGGGCAGCTCTGGCTACCTGATAACTGCAGTGACTTTTGCTGTGCAGGTTCGTGTGCTGCTTGTTCTCTGTTGTTCCTGTTCTCTTATTCCTATGCCTGTGTCTTCTCTATTTAGGACCCAAGTAATCTTTGGCTTTGCTAAATGAGTCTTGGCTACATACCCTCCTTGGTAATATGCTGAGAAAGCATAAATTAGAACAGATTTGCAGGTTGCATTTAAAGACAAACCCAAAGAGATCCAATTGTAATTAGAGGTTGACAGGAATGCATTTTAATCTCTGTGTAGCTGTTGGCATTTTTGTAGTGAGAGTAGCATAAATTGCCATATTTATAATTTTCTGGATTACCATGGTGACACATGCCATGGGAGTTTGCTTTCAAAGCCCTTCCAGTCCTCCCTCCATCTAGGAAAGAGTGCTTTTATTTTTCTACTTGTTAAGTTGAATGTCAACATAAAATTAAGATGCCTATGTTTTCCTCATTGTCTCCATTAAAAAGAGGATACTTCTAGAAAATAATTTGATATTGGTCAGAGATTGACCAGTTTTAAATGTCAGCAGTGAAACTCAGGACTTTCCATGTATCTATATATTCACGAATTTTTTAGGAGAAAATGAAAATGGGGGGAAGTAAGTACTTCTGAGATTTCAGGGCTGCATTTTTACAAAAAAAAAATGGATGTCGAAGTAGTATCTACCACAGTTGATTTAGTTTTATTTATTTAGCTGCTTCTTGTTGTTGTGATTAGAAATACAGCAATTCCAGTTCCAGGATATAGAATGTACCACGTTTCTGATAAAGAAGGATGAAAGTATTGCATATTAGTGTAGGATCAGATTTCAGTATTTCTCAGTTGAAATTGAGGAGAATTTACACTGTGCAAAATGTCCTTAGAGAAGTTGATGTCTGCCAGAGGTTAATCTGCAGCTAGTGTAGAGCATTTTGTGTTTGTAGCAGCTGCTAGTGATGAGGGCTCTGTTGAATGTGTCCTCCAAGAACTGTTCCCTGGGGAAGATGGTGTCCCTGGTGCAATTTGTTGGAAGCTCATTGTGAGTGATGATGTGCTTATTCTCAAATTATGAAACTTTTTGAGTACCTAATTGCTCTTCTTTAGTCTCTTGTATTTCTCTGCAAGTCAGTATGAGAGGCAAAAGACCTTCAATCTTTTTGAAGTTTTATTATAAAAATATTGTTTTTAAAACAGCATTGCTATGTTAGAGGCTAATGTTGCAGTAAGTGAGAAGACCATTTCTCTCCCCTTCACTTCCAAAGAGACATAAGGTGGAGAGCACAGAAATATTGACAGGAAGTGTTGGTCTGTTCTGACTCAAGCCTTGGTTAATTATAAGTAGTTATTGTTATGTAATGGCTTTCCAATGACAAAATATTTTGAGTATGAGAGAGGGTACAGATGTGCCAAAAGAAGTCCCAGGTTAATAGCAAGCACGAATATCCACACAAAGCTGTGGAAGCAGAAAGGAAAGGAGTTGACATACAGGTTATAATTCAGGCTCACGTGCTTTAGCAGATGCCTGTACTGGTTTCTGATACCTTGGTTAAACTCCTTAGTTGAGATTTTATTCTGTGATTTTACCATGTTTCAGTTTTTCCTTGCTGTTTCATAGAGCCTTGGATTCAGATTACATCATTTACTGAGCTGCCAACTTTTTCATGTTCTTTGTTCTGAAAGATCCCATTAGAGAATTATTAAGAAATCAAATATTTAATCACTTCTGGGTATTTGTAATGGAGGATAATGCAAGATCCCTCAATAAAAAATTGAGATTAAAAAAGTAATAGAAATTTAACAAATACTTATTTCTCAAATATGATCAGTATGCTGTTCTTAAAAATTAATGATTACTTTTTCAGTGCTCACAGTTTGTGAGGTCACATTTGACTGATTCTCAATATAAACCATATCTGTTCCTGGTTTCAGCGTGCAGATTGAAGATGCCCAAAGTATTTCTAAGTTTGTTGCAGATTGTCACAGTGTGACAGACTTCCCTTAGAACCCAGATTGTAATTGGAAGACTGAGGCCATTAGCAAAGAAAATGAGCAAGTTGCTTTCTTGAGCATGTCTGTCTCTTCACAAAAGCTGCTTAATTTTCTGTGCAGCCTCCTGACTAATACCAGCTTAGTAGCTGAAGGGATTTGATTAGTTATCAGCAGTTAGAAACTTGTAGTGAGTAAATGTTATGTAGTTTAAACAAATCTGAGAAGTCAATTGTGGAACCTGGTGAGTTCTGCTTTATGTGTGGATTTTGGTTAGGTTCAGAAGACTTGCATATAAAAGGTGTGTTCAAGTGGCCATAAAAAGAATGCTGAATTTCTTTGAATCATACTTTGCCTCTCTCTGCCTGGCTTGTTCTGCTGCCATGTCTTGCTGGCAGGAGTTGCGTTCACAGAAGGTTCATCACTGGTTTGCTCTTGCTGTACTGAAGCATGGAGTGCTGTGTTGGTGCATCAGAGCCCATCAGCAATTTTCCTAGGTTTCTACTCCAATTTGGGCCATGGCATATTTCCAGTACTTTCAGACATCCATGATTCACCAGTTCTCTGGAACTGTAAAAGCAATATTAATGTATTTTCTGCCCTTGTTCTGAAGCAACTACACAGTTCTTTGTCTAATTTGCTTGTGCAGTATAATTCAGTTTTGCATTCCAAAATGTAGTATTTGGAGATTGCATTTAGCATATACTAATAACCTGTGTTTTCTTTATACTTGCTGTTGTACTCCCTTTTAAACCAAATCTGTAAAAAGAAAATTATTTTAAAACCAGGACAACTTCAAAGTATTGAGTCATATAGAAATAAAAAAAACGAGCCCACCTTTGATTAGATGTGAATTGAAATTAGAAATAGCTTTGTATACCTCTGGCTCTAAATCATGAGATTACAGTCCCATGTGATATATGACAGAAACCGTGCCTCACCCAGAATGCTGTCAAACAATACTCAATACTTCACACAGAATGCTGCCCTATGTCAGCCTCTACACAGGAGTCTGTTTTACTGCTCTTGCACTGGTTTTTAATTTGTAGGCCTCTTATCAATGTCTTACATTGATAGAGAATGTGGAAAAAATGCAAGAAATAATTAAAAAATATTGGTGTTGACACAAGGGGGAAAAGGGTTCTTTAAATTGTGTATGAGTCAATAACCAAAAAGCAGTGATGAAGAGGGATGAAGGCAGTGTAACTTGATAGTGTGCTGCTCACCAGGCTCCACAATAATCACTAATGCTTGTCCATAGAGTGAAGTTTAGAAAAGATTTTGGGAGTGTTTGTGGTAAATCTAATCTCTCCAAAGATCTGCAATGGGGGAAGGCAGCACTTGAATTATTTTGGAATGAGAGCTCAGTTGGAACAAAAATGTGGCCCTTCTGCCTCATTCCCTAACTATGTGTGTAATACTTCTGTGGGGTGACTCCCCAGACCCTAAAAATGAAAGTAGTTTTTTGCTGACCACGTTTGGGTTATGAGCACACTTCAGTCAACAGTTTTGTGACTTGAGAAGAATTCAGTTTAAGCTATCTGGTCAGATAGTTTGAGGCCATTTTTCCTGCTGCTGACCACTTGGATGACATTAAGAGGAAGTATATTTGGTAATGTCTTATGCTGTTGTCAATGAAAGTTGCTATTTATGCCATCTGGGTTTGTGGGAAAAGTCTTTTACCTTTGAGAGGTAACTTTATTTTAATTCTACTTGAGTGTTCAGGTATGAGCACCTAATAGGCACTGATTTTGTTGAGAGCTTGGAAATAGTTATCCATCATTGTGTTTTTCCTTTAGCATCTTAAATTATTTAGGAGCTTCAGAGTGGTGTCTTAATTGCAGTAGGTTTATGAAGCACTTAAATACAGAAGCCTAATGTATAGTTTGTTTTAATTTTTTATTTCAAAATTGATTCAAGTGTCTCTAAATATTTTTGTGCTGTGTGTACAGGCAAAGATTGATGTTAGAAAGCATAAAATATCAATGGATGCAGTTCTACTTCTCATATATATATTGCATCCTTCTGGGTCTGATATACTTGAGACAAGCAACGCAAAGGTGAAAACATGTTGAATGTATGGGCCTTTAAAAAAAACCCCCTACATTCATTCATTAGAAATAGTCTTTTTTTTTTTTTTTTCCACTGCTAAGTAATTTATTCAGTGTTTTCAAATAAGAAAAAATTTCCATTGCAGTATTTGTCATATACACCTAGATTTTTTGATAGTGTCTTCATAGACCGGTCTGAGAGTGAGATGCTCTCTTATTTGGCAGAATGAAGAACTGCACTTAGGATATATAATTCTGCTTAATAAGCACAGCCAGAGTGCTGTTCACTGCCATGAGAGATTGGCAGGACTTTCAGCCATCTGAAAATGATGTAAGTCTGTATTCCCAAAGAGATAGAAGAGAGACTAGCAAAGCTAGGCTTTTGGATGAACAGAGTTACTTATACCAGAACTCATGTATTCACAGAATGACCCCATGTTGTTTTCTGCTTTTGTTTTTTTGTCCATTTTGTCACAAACTGGTTAATTATGACTTTAGTCACCTTTAGGAATTTTGAAGATCTCTCCTTTTGGGGTCAGTGTGGCTTTAATCATAGTCTGGTGAATTCAGGAGATAGCTCTTCTAATTTCCCAAGAATTAGTACTGTGATTCAGTGGTGACTTCATGCTGGGTGGTTAATGCAGCCTCTCATCGGTGGGCACACACATTCTCTTCACTCTGTATTTCACGTTGTAATCAGAAGGATGGGACTACAAGAGAGATCACTAGAAGATGTCAGGGCAGGCAGGGAAGTAAGTTTTTTAAACTGAACCCCACAAGTTTAATGTAATAATAATTAAAAAAGCACAAAGTTCAAGGTTTGCTCTCTCTACTTTGTGAGGCCAGTCTGAGAGTGTTAGAAGCTGTCGATAGGCTGTCCATTGATGCGGATCTCCTTGTCAGTCCTTTTTGGACTCTTTGAGTCAGGTTCAGCTGGGTGCTCAGGAATAGTCTTGTCAAAATTCTCCATCCTGGTCTGGTATTCGCCTTTGGCATTGCGGGCTAGCAGGGAGGCGAAGCGGTGGTACACCAGGATCTCTGACGGGAGGTAGGATGTTCTCTTCTGGCACGGTTCTCCTGTTCCCTCCTGCACAGCTGACAGGAAAACAACCAGCTCAAAGTGGGGAGGAACTTCTCTCCAAAGGAGAACAGCCAGCGGGCTGGATGCAGTGATGGTGTGGTAGTAGGTCAGAGGGAAAGTGAAAAATGGACACTCCTGTGTAGTGATGCTGTCCAGGTGAAAGTCAATGCTAGTTTGGTGCAGCTGGCCACTCTCTTGCTCTTGGTAAAGTATAGCAGAGATCTGGACATTGATCAGGGGCCTGGAGCGAATGTTGGCCACCTGGAACATGAGCTGAGGCTTCCCCTCATTGTATGTGACCACGGCAGAGCGAGAGAAGCGGATGGAGAGTGCCCGGTTCTTTGGGCGTGCAATCTTGGCCACGAAAGCACCTGGGGCATGGGAAAGAGCAAACTCAGCGTGAGCACAGGGCCTGGGCTGGCTCCCTGCAGGTTCCAAGGGAGCAGAAACAGACTGAGGCTGGAAAGACCATGTTTGGAAACTGTTAGGTTGGCATCATATTAAGCTGCTTTTGTTCAAAAAAGTATAGCTGTCCTAAAATACTTATTTTTCTAAGTTATGTTCACTTGTTAATATTTGGAAGTCAACTGTAGCTGTAAGGAGGCTATTAGCTTGCCCCAACTTGTTGTAATTGGAACTGATCTTGATATGTTATACTGTAGAAGCTCTTTCTAATACACAGTAAACTAGCCTGTGTATTTTCAAAGTATTTTGAGTTCCTTTAATCATGAAGAATATTTTAAATGACTTAAAATCCCTCAAAATAACTGTGACACTGTAAAAACTTAGTTACTGAGGAATACATAAACACTGAGTTAAAGATCAATGAAGATAGCTCAGCTAGATGAAAGTACACCTTAAAAATCAAAACAAATTCACTTTAAATATTGTAATTATATGGCAATAGCTGAGAGATAGAATGGTATAAGAAATAAATGATTGAGAGCAATATGTTGTGATCTACCACAAGTGTTTTTCAATTAATACTGAAATTCTCAAGTCCAGATATTGATAACACCTCATTTGTCTTTTGTTGATTAAAGTTAAGTTCTAGTACTACATAGCTGAAATCTTGTCATCCTTGTAGTGGCTACCTTAATTATTCTTTCATATATCAAAACGAACAGTATTTTTTTCTAGCTCTATTCTTAAATCCAATTGTTACACCTATTGTGTGTAAAGATGCAGTAGGAAGCATTACCTGTGAGGAGGGCTTCTAGCATGAGCCCCAGGACCATCTGGAATGCCAGCAGTGCAACGGCGCTGGGACACTCCCCACTTGGGAACATGGTGCCGTAGCCAATGGTGAGTTGTGTCTCCAGCGAGAAGGAGAAGGCAGCTGTAAAACTGGTGACGTGCTTGACACATATAGTGTGGTTGGCAGGTGGAGCATTGTGGTCCAGCTCCAGGTCCCCATTCATCTCAGCCAGCAGATACCAGAGCACTGCAAAGAGCAGCCAGTGAAGGACAAAGGAAGCGGAGAAGACGAGCACCATCCATCTCCAGCGCATGTCCATGAGTATCCCCCACACGTCTCGGAGGTACGACACGCCTGTGCCTTTGGTGCCGGCCGTGTGGAACGTGCTGTGCCCATCCTTGGTCACCAGCCTCAGGTGCCTCTGAGTCAGGAGGGGAGTGCTGGACCTGGTGTTATTGCTCTCTGGCGTGTCTGTCGTCATCTTCTAGAAAGAAGAAGAAAGGAAAAAAAAGTGATACAATGCCACATATTTGTATTTTGCCTAATGGTCACAGCTTCTGACACATCAGCAGGGGTAGAAATACTGCAGCCAACAAAGGAGGGCTTATACATTGCAATCCAGAGAAGATTAAGTCAGGAGCCTGGAGAGGAATTTACCACTGTTTGTGGTAATACTTTGCTAGAAAAGATTAGGTTTAAAAATCTGACTACTTCTCAAATTCTCCCTGCTTAGCTGTTTAAATAAAAATTTCATACTTTACCTTCCTAAATTTACATAGGAGTCACATGCTTTAATGCTCTAGGGGTGAGTGGGATGGGATTAGGCATACTGTGTGTGAAAAGAAACTGAATTTAGCTGATTATATCAGATTTTGTAACTTGTTTTGAGCAGAGTATAATAATTTACCAGTACTATTATGAATACTATTAGCAGTAGTATAGTGCTACGGAAAGAATGTTTGTTATCTCTGTAACATATTTATGCATTTTAGGGCAATGTTGTACTATAGCTACTAGCCCTTTCTGATTCTTCTAGCTCAAGAATTGTCTCCTGTCTGCACCCACTATGTCCAGTTAAACAGAATTAGAGTATTCAGGGCAGAGCTACTTCTGGGAGTCTGAGGCTGTTTATGTAAGGATCAGGTAAAAAGAGGGCAGGAGAGCAATTCAGAAAATACACTGTGACATATTTTCCAGTCTAGTCTGCCTGAGCAGTTCAATTTTTACTAGTGACCAAGTAAAATAGGACAGAAAGCATATGGGAATTAAGGTAGAATTGCAGATATGGGAAGCAAAATGGATATCTGTAGATATTTGGTAAATTAGGCTCCTTTGTTTGCTTTTAAACCTCAGAGCTTGTGGAATTTGCTGGAGCTGGTGAATGTCTTTTGAAAAGACAGTGGTCACTCAAATCCATACGTTTTATATATGTATGTTTAAAGTTCACCTGGGGCAGATTAAAATTAAGTACGGGTTTGTGTAAAATAGAGACTTCGTGAGGTGTACAACCTGTTTAAAGTAGTTTGTGAGGAAGCTTGCTAGAACAACAGAGAACTTAGAAATACCTGTAAATTCTGCAAATGATTATTATATATGGTGTATTTAGTCAGTTTTGGTTTTCTATTGATTTTGACTTCTCTTTGAAGGATGGCTGCTTCAGTCTATTACATTTTTTCATAGAGGAATTGGATTTTTCCCTTCCAACAGAACCATCTTAATTTTCTCTTGAAATGCATTAGAAGTAAGGATCCTGAAATTCAGAATGAGTTTATGGTAGGTGAAAATTTGTCTTGTGATCTTTGATCCCATTAACCAGCAGTTTGCCTGTTTGCTTAACCTTCAACCAAATTTTTGTAACTACAGGAGATTCTCTCTTGCTTTTACTTGTGTTTAATGCCTACTGAGGTACGAGGATTGACATCACAGTGACTATTTAGCTATTTTTTTTCTTTTCTCAAAACCATACAGCTATTACTTCTATCCATGCTGTAGTCAGAGGGAGATAAAGTAGATGATGGCCTGAGTGGAATTTGCTGGTTTTTCCCTTATTTTAATTTTTCAGTTCACATCTCCCAGGAGGAATATTTTGAAATCATTCCCTGTGTCAGAGACTGCAGTGGACTTAGTGAGGTTCTCCTGGCATATGGTACCAGGCTACCTTTCTTGGGGGATTTTGGTTGTAGTCCATCCACCTTCACTGAGTTGACTCTTCAGTCTGCTGCATGGCTCCCTGAATGGCAGTTCTCACTCTTGCTGTACAGTAACCTGAATGTAATTATATGTATTTCAGTCATCCAATGATTAGTGACTTGTCTGTAGAGCACAGTTCTTGTGCCAATATCTAGATGAGCCCTTGTGGAGGCCTTGAAGGCACTGGAAAATGGGCATTTCTGGAAGGAAATGATTATGAGGACCATGCTCAAAATGAGCTCTGAACAGTGCCTTGGTTTTATCAGAGTAAGCCATACTCACAAGAAACATTCCCTTGTTTGAAGAAAGAACACTTACAGAACAAAATGCCTCTGAGTGAATCATGCATTCAAAACAAACCAGCAAACCAACAAAAAACCCAAAACAACAAAACACAACCAAAAGCCAAAACTTCTGGTTTTGTGTAAATTCTTGTGGTACTTTGAGGGCAGGATCTGTTTTGTAGACTCTAAGCAATATGGGTTTACAGAACAAATAGGTATTGTGGAAATGATTCTGATACTGACTGATGGGTGACAGAAGCCTTTCTGTGGTGTTATGTACATTAAGAAAAAAGGGAAAACTTTCTTAACATGGTACATTATTTTTGGCTGTGCTTCAGATCTTCTCATGAGTGTTTGAACACTACAGACTTAGAGCAAATGCTGCCAGCATTGTAGGATCTCAGATTTGTTGATTAAGGAGCTTCTTAGGGTGGTGATTAATCACTTAATGTTGTCTTAAACTCTGAAAAAAGTCAGGTTCTTTGGGATTTATTCAATGGAGGAGGGCTGATTCCTGACAGATTTTGAAGAAACTTGAGAAAGAGAACCTACATTAGCCCCCAACAGCACATTTCAGAACAGTCCTGTGACTCTGCTCCTTGAGACTCCCAAGCAGGTGAATTTGCCTTCTGAGTTTAACCAGGTTGTGCACTGGTACAGTGATTTCTAGTCTAGGATTGTTAAAAATGTTACTTTTCTATTTCAGTGGCAGGGATAGCATTGGAAATGTGCGAGTTCCAAAACCCCTTTTTTCAAGCGCTGTTGATGGATTAAGAGCCAGAAATCTTGGAGTGAGAAAAGCAGATAAGAAACTGTAAATGGACACTGAGAGCAGTGCAGTTGGGAGTGAGTGTGAGGCAAAAGAGTAACTGCCCCCTGGCAAATAGCTTACCCATGTTGGAGGATCAGTCCTCTCTATTTTCAAAAGCAGGGGCAGCTTAAGAGCAGATGTGATTTTGAATTTAAAAAGTGTTAATGTCTTCTGTCTACTCCTTTCCTTGCCCATAGTAAAAAAATACAAATACCTTCTTTCCTTGTTAGTGATAAACTAATGAAGTTACAAAGTACAATTCGGAGCACCTGATTGAATTCCCTGCCTGGCATGGTCCTTGATTGACCCCATATTAATCCCCATTTCAGTGTATATTTTAGGAAAGACATTCAAATCTTCAACTTGAGAAGAAAAATTCAGTGTTTGTTGGAGAATGCTTGTCTCTTGCAATATTTCTTTTCCAGGTTTGTCCAGTGGTCTCTCTCAACACCCTTTATGTTATGTTACTTGGGGGTTTTGCTTTTTCTGGTTCCTGACATATGCAACTGTTGATGAAGCTTTTGTGTTTATTGTACCTCCATTTCTTAGCTGATAGCCCCTGACTAGAAAGACAGGAACTGTCAGAAATCACTTTTCTAGACCTCTTTTGGCATGGTGACCAGTCCTTTACCCCACATTTGCTGTGTGTAATCCTTCCTGTTTACCTTCCCTTGAAAGCTAAATTATCACCAACACCACAGTGTCAGTTTGTTCTTAGCTTTTTTTGGTTTTCAGTCTTTTTATCATCTTGTCCCTCATCCTGGCTTCTTTCTTTTAAACACTTCTCTAAGACAAATCAAGGTAGGGTGAGTACTAATTTTATAAAAATCAGATTCCTTCTAGCAGTGGGACAGGTTCTAAACTGACCTGGCTGGCTAATGATTTATGTTTGATAAAACCTTGCATTACAGCTTTGGGATGTTGCTTGCATTTCTGAAATTCATGATCCAGCATGTGGTTCTCCCATGCTTTCCTTTTTAGATTGAGCTCTTCTTCCTTGTGTTGTAACAGCCTTTACTGCATTCTGTTGACTTTCTGTTCCATGCCACCATGGAGCAGAAGGTCAACAGAATGCAGTAGAGGATTGCACCATTTGACTTTCTGTTCCATGCCACCACATTGATTTCCTCGCCTTTCCTCTTGCTTAACTTTTTCTTAGGACTTTGGTAGGGTTGCAGGGAAACTTATTGGCAGCACTATCTTCATTTCCATTTGCCTTCTCAGTTGAAGGCATTCAAAGTGACACTTCCAGCTTATTCTCACTTGGTATACAAATACTTTTGGTATACAAACCTTTTGAGGAGCCTGAGCGAGGAGTTGTGTTCAGAGGAGACTTCTGCAGTGTTGCCCTACTTGCCCAGCTTCTAGTCTTAAAAAAGTCTGTTCTGATTGACCATGGAAGGGATTTGAAACAGTTTATGCTGTTCTGCTTCATTCTGACAGGAAAGTGGTCTTGAGGACTTGCTATTTTCTGGGAGTGACTGCAAAAACTGCTTTTTGTAACTGCAGCATCATTCCAAGATTTACTAGAATCTCTGTGGTGGCATGCCACTGTGGGGATGTGTACATTCCTTCTTTACTTGGCCTGGCTTTGCATGATCATGTACAAGCTTAAGATTTAAACCTTGTCTGCTCTGAGCTGGGATTGTGCAGGTCTGTTGCTGCCTCTGCACTTTGCAACAAGAACAAACTAAGATTATGATTTGTAAAGGCATTTTTCATGCTATTAAAATTGCTATTCTGTGTGGTTTTATTTTTAGATTATTGTGTAATTTTTTTAGACTGAATGGCCAGCCTTGGAGATGCTCTGGCATTATTATTAGGGAATGAAGGTTTTTTCAGTATGGATGAAATTACTGGGTCATATAACTTACATTAGGGGACAGCCTTAGAAATGTAGTAGGTAATTCAGCTTGAGAAGCTGCATTGGTTGAAAGCTCATGCTTCTGTTGTGAGTAGAACAGTTAACATTTCAAACATATTTGTCCTTTTGGTTTTGTAGCTAATGCCTCATTGAGATGAATGGAAGTAGTTTGTGACAAAACTGTTACTTCTGAGCAGTGTGCAGAATTAAGATAAGCTTTCGGGACTTGTTACATTTATAAGTAGGTCTTGTTAAAATGGAAACTTGAATTTGTTGACCCCAAGTTTCTTTTTTCAAAGCGAGTGCCATAAAGGATAGGATGTGAGAGCTCATACTTCTGACTTTCTGCGACAGTTTATTACTCAATGCACTTTAAAGAAAGAGGTGATAAAATAGGAGAGTATGTCTCCTTTTATATGCAGGAAAAAAACTCATATACTTGATTTCTGGGAAGCTAAATAGTGCTCAATTTTATATATAATGTATTTTCACATAAGTACTCTGAAGATCCATATGAACACTAATTCTTGATTTTGAAGTAGCACCTGAGTGGACCAACTAGCCTGGCCACTTTTGGCGAAGCAGAAAAGCAACATTTAAGCAAAGTCTTAGTAAAGGCTGTAAAATATTCCTGTATATATTAAATTTTTATAAAGAAACTTAAATGCAGAATTAAATCTTGGTAACAGGAGTAATTTGATAATTGCCAGGGAGGGTTATATTTGATGTAAGGCTGCAGAAGTTTGCTGCCACCCTTTTTTTGTGGAACTTGCTGTTTTTGAAGAGCAGCCCTGCCCTGTGAGATGCAGGCTTTCCCATGGCTTGCCTGGAATGGCTGAGTTGTGCAGGACAGAGGAGTTCACTCCATGTCCCTGTGTGGAACCCTGGGCAGCGGTGCCAGCTCGCTCTGTGTCCATAAGCACAGGGATGAATGCATTGATGGGAAGATTGAAAACTGTTGATATCTGAGATATAATTGGAGATGGTAAAAGCAAATTTGAAGATGTGAAGCTTGTCTCTTTTAATTTGTGATGGAACTGAGTGCTGAGTTATGAGTGCAGCAAGGTGGGGATGTCTTTTTCATAATTCTTGGCCAATTTCATGACACCCACCTGCTGTAGCTGGAGCTTGTAAATGCTCTCTGTCTGCAGAGCCTTTCCAGCACTTATCTCAAAAACTTTCTGAAAAAATACAGCTTAAAGACATTGGATTTGCTCTGTGTGCTCTTAGGGCTCTGGTCACCCGAGACAGCATTTTCTTCTTTTTGAGGGGGAAGAATCAGCAACCATTTTGTTTAAGGTGACACTTAGTTTAGCAAGTTTTAGAAATAAAACTCTCTGCTCTCAAAAGAACTTGGATTTTTTTTGATTAAAGAGTGACAGAACAATTGAAATTATACAGTAAGGAAAAAAAAAAAAAAAGAAAAAACAGGATGGTTTTGTGTACTTACCAGTCTTTAGAGGGTCTTTGTGCCGGAGGAGGGGATAACCTGGGCTCCAGGAGAGGGACTGCTCTGGTCTGGTGTACTGGTCCCAGCACTAGTAAGAAACTTCCCACAAGGGGTTGGTAAAGATTAAAAAAAACCACCAAAACCTTTAAAAATGGGTTTGTATGTCTCATTCCTGTGTTTATATGCTGGGGGGATTGGTTTCCATCTGAAGCTGATTTGATTGGTCATTTTGCCTGCAGGGGGGCTGGTTGGCTCTGATCATGTGGAAAAGAATTCTGGTTTGTTAGGAGCATTTCTTTACCCAACACAAACTCTTAGCAGCCAAGGAGAAATCCTCAAACACTTACTTGGAGAAGGGGTGCCTTCTTCCTCACCTCCTTAATCAAGATAATTTTTTAGGTTTGTATAACCTAAAGTTTTGCATGAAAGTTGAAAAGGCCAAAATTCCCTTGGAGTAGCTGAGTGGAAAAGTTCCATATTGCTGCTGAAAACCCACACTGTTCGCTGATATATTTTCTCTAACCAGTGTGAACTACTGTTCATTTGAGTGAAGAGGGACACTCTTGGGTCCCCCTGCTGCTCCACTTGTTCCTTTCCTGTTAGCTCCCAAGCTCTGGAATGTGAATGCAAAGGTGGATGCAGCTCCTGGTGCAGCCTGTGCTCTCAGGAGGCTGTTGCTGACTTGCAGCCTAATGCTGCTCAGAAGATGTAGACCGGGCCATTTCCATCTCCCCATTGCTCCTTTGTGAAAACATGGAATTAATCACAGGATTTTGCTAAAGCCTAGGAATGAAACAAGGCAGATTAGGTGGCTTGCTGATTCCATGAGGCAGATGAAACCACTTTTGCTTAAACTGTATGCTCTTCCACTCATGAAATGAGAGGAGCTGCTGAGGATATGTCTGAGTGGGCAGCTGTGCAGAGTGGTCAGTGTGCTTCCCTGCTGGACCAGCTCTGAGGACAGCTCTGGAACACAGTACTGGTTCACTTTTCTTTTTTTTTTTATTTTTTTTTATCCCTTGGTGAGCTGCTGATGTGAGGGCTTTGACTGAACGTCAGATGTAAGAGGATCTGAGAAACAAAGGCCGTGGTTGTTTGCAGTAAAACTACTGAAGGCCTGCTGGGAAAATCATTAATGTAGACTTTCCTGCTTAGGAAACAAAATCCTCCCTATTTTTCCTTCTTTAACCTTCCCCCAACCCTAAATTGCAAAACATTAATTTTTTGCTTCATTAGAATGGAACGTTTTAATGCATGTTCAGGCACAGCACTGAAAGTTGATAGGCATGGTGTGACTTTGAAAACCAGGGCAAATAATGTAGTGCCAGGGGACTCCCACCAGTGTGACAAGGCTGTAGGATGGTGTGACTCCCTCTTCACCCTTCCCTCCACTGCAGACAGCCTCACTTAGTCACAAGTAGGATTTTGGTTTCAAACAGTATTTTCTTAGAAGCCATCTTCTGAACTGTAGAAAGCATTTGCTGAGTGGTCACTGGTGTGGTTTTCTAATCTAATTCAACTGAATGAGATGGAAATTATTATACAGTTGTATAGCAGGTGAAATTAGGTGCAGTGTGTGTTTCACGTGTGTTATGGAATTGAACTCTTGTTAATTCCTTTGAATCTATTGGCTCACTCACACTGGTGACAGTAGATAATGGACAATTTAGTGAAAAAAATAGGGGATTATATTTGATAGTATGTTTTTGAGACCTGCTGTTGAGATTGAGATTTTATGCAGAGAGATTGAAAATTTGAAGCTAGAAATGGGATTCAGAACTTCTGATCTGTCACTGGGAGTCACTTGATGGTATTTGTATTCCTGTGGTGTTTCTAGCATGTCCTGTAGTGTTCCAGTAAGAAGATAGTCTTTCTCTAGAAGCATCATCTTAAGGACATTTGTTTTATTCTTCTGTAAAATAAATGAAGCAATTACACATTTAGGCAAAGTTACTTCATTTTCTTTAAAAACATTGCAAAGGTTTTTATTTTTATCTTCCTTTTGAGGAATTACATAGCAGGCAGCAGAGAGAAGAGAGCATGTCCAAGTACTTAATAGACTCTCCTGATTCTTGCCCCTGTGTAGAGGAAACAACAGTGCTGTCAGTCATTGCTTTGCTGTTTATTCTCTGCAGACAGTGAGGATGGTGTAGGAAACATGGGCTGCCAGCCTGGAGAACATTTGCCATTCTGTTAGTAAGTGCTCTCCATAACCACGTTGCCATGGGGCCACATCCCCAAATCCAGTCTTGTTCTGCACAGTCAGTATCCCTTCAAATCAGTGTTGCACAGCTGTAGGCTTTTCTGGCTGGATACCACTCAGCTCTGTCTGAAGTTTTCTGTAAACACCATTGCTGGCTTTGTGACAGGCCTGAACAGAGGTGCCCTTTTACTGCTCCTTCTCTTCAGGAAGTCCAGTCAATTAGTCCAAGGCAAAACCATAGATTGCATTTTAGTTTCTTTCATCCTTAAAACATTGCCAAGTCCTGACTCTGTGATCTAAGTCATTTCAGCTGAAATGATTGTTCTCAAATCTACAAACGGTTTGCATAGAATATGCTGGCACTTTATAAGTTATGAATTTAGATGTAATCTGTAAGAATATTCCTGTATTCAGTTTGTCAGAGTCTTTCTTGGGTAGCTTGATTTTTCTGGTCCTTAACCTGTGACTGGTTTGTGTTTGTAAAGAACCGGTTTCTTGGCTGGTCTGTCTAATCTTCAGGATCATCTCATGCCAGACCTGTTTGGACACATACCTTGTTCTTTGATGCTTGCTGTGATGTTCTAGAAAACTGGAGTAAACCAGAAAACTGAAGTATGTAATGAGACACTGCATTTTTTCTCTGAATTCCACTGAATGTGGCATCAGAACAGGCTTTGATGTGACACTGGAGTGCTGCTGTGTTTGGAAAGGTTTTGGAACTACAGGTGATCCCATGCTCAGATAAATACAATGCTGACCCCTTATATTTGATTTTTTTTTATTTCTACATTTGTAATGCCACAGAATTTAAAATCAGAAGAGGGGCAGGATGCCAGCTGAATCTGATCTTGGCAAACATTTGATATTTTGTAACCTCTACAGAGATAGAGATATGTTTCAAACCCCATTTTCTGCAAGTTCAACATACAAAACCTGACTTTGATAGTTCTGTTCTTGGGAACAAAATCTGCTGTCCTAAGGACTAACAGAACCTGAGTGGCCTTGATTTGCTTATAGTATGAGGAGATGTGCAATGGGGCTAAAACCTGGATATTCAGTGGCAAAGCAGACTGCACAATATTCTTTAAGTGACCTAATTGTTTTTGGAAGAGTGGAACAGGACCTGTGAGCTGAGAGCGTGTCTGTGTTAAAGAGAAGTCTCCAGAATCAACTGAACTTAACAATGCTAGGGAAGAACATACTTTTTTTCCTTAATGGGTAGAGTCTAAAATCTCTCAAATTAATGTTACTGAATAAGTGTCAAGTAAGAGCTGTGAGTTTTGATGAAAATAATAGATAAATCTGTAAAAATATTACTTCTCATGTCCCAAAATAGTGATTCAAATAACTTTTTTCTTTTGGGAACTGTTTTAGTAAGAAAAAAACTAATGTCTTGTGCTGCAAAATGAAAAAAAAATGGATCTGTCTTCCTCTTTGTAGCATTTTAAAAATAAATTCAGGAAGAATGAGGCACTTTCCTTGTTGTCAGGGACTTAGGCTCCCCATGTCTGTTGGGTTGCAGCTCTCTCCTGTGCACCTCTCTCTGTTTTACTTCCAGCTTTGCCTTTGCTTTTCTACTATGGGAAGCCCATCCAAGGAGCAATGGTGAGAGGCTTCCCTGCACTTTTTCTTACTGTAGTCTGCATGATATTTTTGAGATACCAAAAATTTTAAAAAAAATTAATAAATTCCCAGACTTAGATTTTTTCTGCCTGGCTTTCCTTTCTTTTCCATGATGCACGGGAATTCAGAATGTGACTGACCTTCATCTGCAAAGATTTATCCACTCCAGATAAAAAGTTGCCAGCATCACAAGTACCACATGAAGGGAGTTGAGTGCCTCCAGCAATTTTGTTTCATTTGGAGTATTACCAGAGACTGCCCAGAATGCAGTCTGCAGGTTGTGTTGTTTCTCAAAGCCCAGCAAATACAGAAGTGATCTTCAGCCAGATGTCCCCTTCAGTGAAGTAAAGGTGTAACTGGGTCATACTTGGCTTCACAGCTGACATTGCCTGTTGGTACTGGTGCTGGACTTGAAATTAGTCAATGTGCTTTAGCTCTTCATGTAGGAACAACATAAGGGGAAGATATTCCAGAAAAATTAGAGCTGGAGAAAGAGAGAGGTTTTTTTCCCTCCAATGTTTTGAGCTGGTAGAGAAGGGATGTCAGTTTTTCTATAAGGTGCATGCAAAGTAGAGAGCCAGTGTGTGCTCCCTGCCTCCAGAGTGCACTATCTCTAGCAGGAAGAATTTTCCTGTTCTAAACAGAGATCTGGTATGCCACAGAATTTCAGATCTTCGTTGTTTCCTCATCTTTTTCATTGACTGAAAAAATTGCCTGATGCTAGGAAAGCATTCTTTCATGCTTCCTAAACAAAACACTTAAAAATGTCTCTTTCCACCCCTGGAGTCTGTGCATGATCATACTTTCTTGTGCTTTTCCTGTCTAAGAAAGCAGGCATACCAAACAGACTTCACCAAATAACATCTTACATTTTTGGGTTTTAGGACTCTTAAGAAGGAAGATTCAGTATACTTTTCTCTAGTACTTGAAAAACTTAGTTTTATAGATAACACCACAGTTTCAGGTTAAAACTGGGTAGTAGTACCAGTGAAGAAATGACATCACTCTGGTTCCTGTGACAATTCTGGTGCTACACAGCTGAAGAAACTTATTTCAATGATGGGCTGCCTTGTCAGGGCAAGTCAGCAGTGAAAGCAGCATCTGTGTTAAACCGTGGCATACTGATGTATGACTTGGACATCTTGGTGTATAATGTGGAATCTTTTCATAAAAATATTTATATAATTCTTTTCTGACATGATTGCTGTTCATAAGTACCTGAGGATTTAGTTGTGTTTTAAATATAACATAATGTACATCGGGAACTAAAACAATACCTGTCTCTTAAACTTCTGGTAGACTTATCCTTCAGCTCAGGCATAATTGCTACTAGCCCTTCATGCACTGACCTTGACTCTCCAGAAGATGGATTCACAGCATAATGTTAACATTGCTAGGTTTTTTCCAGTTTATTCCTCAATGCTACTTTAAATTTTCAGTGTTTCCTAATAGTTAGACTGCTGTATGTTGGATTAAATAAATAGATCTCACCTTCTTTTTATTACAGAAGTACGAAATGTGTTTGGTTTATATAATACTTACACTGTGCTCCCATTTAGCTTGAGACACCTCATGATAAAGCAGTTTATTCTTTTTCTCTGCGCACTTTTGCCTTCTTTCTGTTACATTTCCTTACATCTCTTAAACTGCCTTTTCCTCCTTTGCCTTTCCTATCCATATTCTAGTTACTTATATGCTTTCCTTCCTTCTGGATTTTTTTTGTGTCTTTCCATCCCAAGGT
The DNA here is from genome assembly GCF_028018845.1 of Melospiza georgiana. Lineage (NCBI taxonomy): Eukaryota > Metazoa > Chordata > Aves > Passeriformes > Passerellidae > Melospiza > Melospiza georgiana. The sequence continues at coordinate 19,086,586 of NC_080439.1, read as the reverse complement.
ACATAGGCACCTGGATTTCTTAAATCTCTGTCATGTTTCCTTCTTGAATTTCTATTCCTCTCCTAGGTTCCTATAACCACTTCTGATGCATTTTTTACCTCCAAGAGAGCAAGATTTCAACCCTTTTGTATTTGTGTTTCTAAAGACAGGACACATGTTCACTGGCCTTGTGTTTTCTTTGCAGTGAGACCAAACTTTGAGGAAGGTGGGACAGTGACCACAGGGAGGAAACACGAATTTATCCGCTCTGAGAGCGAGAACTGGCGCATCTTCAGGGAGGAGCAGAATGGGGAAGATGAGGATGGAGGCTGGCGACTGGCTGGGTCACGGAGGGATGGGGAGAGGTGGCGTCCTCACAGTCCAGGTGAGAGCAGAGCTGGCCAAACATGCAGCTGTGTTTGCTGAGAGAGGGCAAAGGCCATGAGGAGAGGGAGGTGCCACGTTCAGGAAAAATAGGTTCATGTAGTCTTGGTCATTGAATACTGTTCTGGCATGTGTGAGGCTCTTGGTCACGAAATGTTTAGCATGAAATTGTGTGCCTGTTGTTTTCCTTTTAGCCTCTTCAGTATCCTTACATACTTAAGAGAACATTACTTCCCAGGTGTGCACTTGTCTGTATTGTGCTCCAGGTGTGTATGTACCTGGTAAAATAAGGGGTTTTAATAGTACTATTTCTTTGTGGCTGTGACAATAAGGGGATAGAAATCACCCACATCAGACAACATATCTAATGCTGCAGAGTGACACTGACACTAAACCACTCTGGTCATTGACCACTTTCTAGTTTTCCAGATGTGTTTGCAGTGCCAAGAAGCATCCTTGGAAAATCTCAAAATATGTTGCTCTACACATTTTGTAGTTAGTTACAGGATATCTTGTCTCAATAAATTTCAGGTACCTTTTTGGTTTCACTATCCCCTTCCCAGGCCTGACAGGGCAAGTCTGTTCACTTGCTTTCCAGCATTGTACTGCTGGAATTGCAGGAGAAATCAAAAGCAGAGCTTGGTGTTCCAGTAGTAGGACTGAAACATATTACAGATTTTTCCCCTTCTCTTTGGAAAAGATTCAGTCGTACCTGGTGTGGGATCCTGGGTTTGGCTATCTTTTGGCTGCAGAAGGCTTCTGGAGTACCAGGAGAGGATTAGGCTTTTCTACTGTTACATCTTCATAGAACAGTAAAATTGTTAAGTTTGGAACAGACCTTAAAGCTGTTTGAGCCCAACCATTGACCTAGCACTGCCAAGGCCACCACTAATCCATGTCCTTAAGTGCCACATCTACATGGCTTTTAAATCCCTCCAAGGATAGGGCCTCCACCACTTCCCTGGGCATCTATGCTGATGCTTGACAACCCTTCCAGTGAAGAAATTGCTTCTAATGCCCAACCTAAACCTTCTTTCTGGTAGTTCTAGGGGATGATAAGTTCCCCCTGCTTGAGCATCCTTTGCTCCATGCTAAACTTGATAGGCAAGCAAAGAAAGCACAGGACACTTTTGGAGCTGTGGTGGACAATTTCTTCTGTTCAATAAAAAAATGTCCCATTTGGTCTTGCAGGTCTTGCTTTTCAACTTCCCAGACTTTCAGTACAGTTATTGTTGGGAGCAACCATCACCTCTGTTCTGAGCCTTCTTCATAGCTGTATATAATTCTGCTCTCAAACAGCTGCTCTCTTGTGCTAAAATTTAGCAATGAGCCCAAGGCTTGATTTATCATCAGATATTTGCTATTTAGAGGCAAATTTTGAAGAATATAATTTTCTTTTCCCCAGTGTTTGGTCATAGTTGTTGATCAGACACTGCTGCCTTGTTATCTAGTTGAGGCAACACCAGGCCAGCTACCTCATGATGCAGCATGATACTCAGGAGTGGAGTGTTCTGCAAGTACCAGCCTGCATGCTTTAGCTACAAAGGAAGCATAGACCTCAAAGTTCACAAGTTCATTCAGGTCTTGAACTTTTTTGGTTGTTCTGAGGAAAGTTTTGAAAATTTCAATTCTGTCATATAAATTTTCCAGTGTAGTAGAAACTAACTGAACTTCCTTTACCAGGTTAGTTTTAGCAGCTATCATTGAAAGCCTGTTTGAAGGCTTATGTGAATCTGCAGAAAAGTTGCCAGTTTTGAGGTAGCCTGAGTTGACAGCTGTATTGCCCTAGTTCTGGCTTTCATCAGAGCTGGATTTGATTTCTCCTATTAGTAGTAGCCACAGAACTATCAAAATGGTTTAAATCACATTTTTGCTTTTTAAATGAGCTTAAATCAAATTGGCATGGTTTAAACTACTTCTTTATACTATTCTGGTGTTAGGTAATAGTACAGTCATATGTCCTGCTAAAAAAAGAGAAATGTCTTCAGAGGACTGTTTTCATTTGTTTAGTTGGTCCTTCCTGTAGCTTGACTCTTTGTACTCCCTGCTAGGATCTTAACACTGGCTTTAGTAACTGCTAGAAGAGTGTGATCACAGATTTAGATTCACTGGCTGCTTCAAAGTTCTTTTTTTTCCTTTAAATTTTTAACCATGTTTTAAAATTATAAATGTCTAAAAGCCCCCTCTGTGTTGTTACAATTCTTGCATTCACACAATGATTGCCTTTTAAATATACAAGGCCAAGTCTGTTTTGTCAGAAACAAATACAAACCTGTTGTGGTCTCAAAACTAGTGGCTGATCTATAGATGTTTATGGTTTTGGTTACCAAATCAGCCTTAAGGAATAGGAATAAGTTTTTCTTAACAAGAATTTCTGATACGATTTTGTGTCTTTGTGTAAATAGCTCTTCAAATTGGCCTTTTTCCTGAGAAGCATTTGAAAGAGGCCTTAGGCTGTACTTTCATATAAAGATTTTTTAGTTGCTGCTTTGTTTGAAAGGCTTTTCAAATTCATCTTGATTCACTCCACTTTCAGAATCAGGTGCTGTAATTCAACTAGAATTGAATTTTTTGTGTTTTTCCTTGCATTTCTTAAATATCACGAAGCAACTAAAGTACATTAGAGAATCTTGCTCCAAAACTGAGCTAAGAACTAGGTCTATATATAATATATACTCAAAAAGGTGTGCTATTCCTTTAAGTGTTCTGTTTAGCATTTAGTATTCTTTAGTATATATTGAAAATTTCACTGCTGAGTTAGAGAATATAACTTTAAAGAGAGAAATTGCTATTAATAAAGCTAATGTGTTCTTGGATTTCCTGTAGCAGCCAGTAGTCCTATCTAGATTTTACCTACAATGTCACCATAAGTTCCAAGGGATAAATTAAGCTTGAAATTGTCTCTTCACTTTAAATACTGAGCATGTAACTATTGCCTCGTGATAGTATGGGGCTGAACTTAAAGCTGTGTTTGTGTCCTAACTGCTGGCTAAAAACCTTCAGGTAAGAATTCAGGTTTATCTCTCCTCTTGGCAGCCTGATATTTCAGACCTGAATTATGACCTATATTCTAACTGGGCTTTTACAAACATATTTGGTTACTAAGAAACAAGGGCATGAGTCTGCTACACCAATGTCTTTTTGACTCTCCACATAGCTCTGAAAATCTGGGGGCTGTTAAAGGTGGTGTAACTAAATCTCTGCAAGCAGACTAAATGGTTCTTCATTTGAACTTTGAAGATAGTTGGGCTTTAACAAAGTGCTTAGAATTTACCTTCAAAAACCACATTTCTAGGTGTCACTATGAAGAGCTGCACTCCTGGTATTGGCATGTGAACTGTGGGCAAATAGAGGCTCCTCTCCCCTGCTGGGAGCCCTGACATGGACATGGCTGCTTGTAATGAGGAGCTGTCTGTCCAGGGACTCCATCAGAAATGCTGTCTGGTTGTCAACAACCTCTTACACTTCAGTCTCTTTCCTTAATAACATTAAAAACATTGCCTCAGAACATTGATTTGATGGTTTAATACTACTTGCTTTGCGAGGCATAACTAGAAGCATAGGTTAAGTTATCTGGTGGAATTATTTGCAAATAAGCACATAGGGAATAGTGAAGGCCTTGTTAAAGGATAACATTTGCGTTTCCTTGGTAAAATTTAAGATGGAAGTTCAGAATTTTTCTGGAAAGAGTTTGATTTACATTTCCTGTATTTTTGAGACAAAGGTGGATTTTTGCATGGCTAATATTAATAGTTAAGGTATTAAGGTCAGTGTGGAAACATTGATCAGTCAAGAAACAGGACCACGTTTCTTCCCTTTACTGTGGTTTGGGTTTTTTTGGTAGACAGTTGATACTGTGAGGCTGCACTGATTCTGGTGCACAGATTGTTGGAGCAAAAAAAAAGAATTTACTTCTTTTTTTATCCAGTTGAGAACCGCCACCATGAAAAGCTCTAAGGTGCCTTTGTTTTTCTTTGCACCTTTGTGATAGAGATGGCTTGTATTTCATGGAAAGCTGTGTACAGTCCTTTCACCCCCAATTTGTTTTCCTTAGCAGCCAGCTCTTTACAGCTTAAATAACATTATTGCACTCAGGGGATTTGAAGCTTGGCTGAATGATGGTGTCTTCTGAATATGAAGTTTATATATGAATTGGGAATGTTCTCCCATTTCTTATGTTCCCAAGTTTTACTATTCCATGGTTAAAAAGACTATTCAAGAAACTGACCAGTCCTTTCAAAGGTATTTGAACACTTATCACTCCATTTTTCATGTATATGTACAAAAGCATATCTGAAGGCAAGAGGCAAAAACATGGGTGTTTTGTTCAGGATGTGACTTCTGCAGAGCCCCTGAAGGAAAACATGAAATCTTACACAAGTAAAGGTGCCACAAAGACTTAAATCAATGATGGCTGGTAAATTCAGTTGGCAACTAATGTTGCTTGTCTTATTTTCGTGCTTGTTCTAAATTTTGTAGCCAAGCTTTTTTAGCCTTTCGTGGTTTTTAATGCTCATTCCACAGTTTATTATGTGAGGATATACAGCAGACAATATTTGAAAGTCTTCTGCTTATTTGCCTTGCCCTTGAAGTTGCCTGTTCATAGGTGGGCTGTACCGTGTAGCAGCTTTCTGAATTGCTGTCAGTGTCCTTTCCCCACTGTGTGAGCACTGCCCCAGGCCTGTGTGGTAAAGCTCCTTTCCCTGCCTTAGACGGCCCTCATTCCGCAGGCTGGCGGGAGCACATGGAGCGACGGCGGAGGTTCGAGTTTGATTTCCGGGACCGAGACGACGAGCGGGGCTATCGCCGCGTGCGCTGCGGCAGCGGCAGCATGGACGACGACAGGGACAGTCTCCCTGAGTGGTGCTTGGAGGATGCAGAGGAGGAGATGGGCACCTTTGACTCCTCTGGAGCGTTTCTCTCTTTAAAGGTGAAAAGCTGCTTTGGGCCCCTTGGGTCACTCGGTGCAAATGTCCTGTGATGTCAGGTGGGTTATGGATGATTGCGTTGACTTTGCAGAAAGTGCAGAAGGAGCCAATACCAGAGGAACAGGAGATGGACTTCAGGCCTGTGGAGGAAGGGGAGGAAAGGTCTGATTCTGAAGGGAGCCACAATGAAGAAGCCAAAGATCATGAAAAGACCAAGAAGGAGGGGGAGAAAACAGAAAGAATAGTGGCAGGTAGGGGGGACTTCTCCTGCAACTGTCAGTGTAGAATTTCTGTTAACTCAGTTACTTAGACCTGTGCCTTGTTGCAGAAGCAGTGGAAGAAGCAGCTCAGGCATCATCTCCAGCTGCCAGGTCAGACACCCCACCGAAATCCCAGCCTCCAGACCCGCTGCAGACAAATCTTTTTGAAAGGAAGGAAGAGTCTGTGCCAGAAAGAACAGAAAAAACAGAAGATAAAGAGAATCGAGTGGAGAATACACTGTCAGCCAAAATGTCCAACAGAGGGGAAGGTAATAAACCTGACAGATAAATTTAGTAAGTTTCCATTACTCACTGTGAATAATCCTGGCCCCTAAAAAGAGGCAAGCACTGGTGATGGAAAGCCAGATTCACCAACTGGTCTATAAATACAGGATTTGTTGGATATACCATCTCAGATGCATGCAGTGCACTGGTACTTCACACTGAAATGCAGTCCAGAGAAACATCAGCCTGTGGTGGATGTGCCTCACTGTGGTGCAGCAGAGTAGTCTGGATAAATGTGTGTGGCCAGGAAATGGGAGATGCTCAAATGTGCTGAGTTCTGCACTGATAGAACTAAACTGTTCCTTGAAGTGAGGCTGGGTACCTGTGTTCTAAGCAGTACGTTCAGGAAAATCTGAAAATTTTGCTTTGGTGCTAAATTTGAGCTGTTGAATATTCTCTGCATTAAGTTCTTAAAAGTAATTGTCGTTTATATTAAAGATAATGGACTAACTTAAACATTTTTCTTTAGATTTGGCTTCTCTTGCTCAACCTTTGCCACAGATTTCTGCAGACACAGCTGCTTCTGCTCATCTTTCTCCTCCTGTTTCCAATTCAAATCCTGCTCTGCGGCCAGTTCAAACACCTGTCACAGCTGCTCCAGGCATGGGCAACATTCCCACTGATCCAGATGATGAAGAGGGCCTCAAACACCTAGAGCAGGTAAAATTTCTCTAATTCCTTTGTTGTTGACAGTCTTGAGACTGGAGGAATGTGGAATGCAGCAAATATTTGAAGCCCATAAAATCAGAAATGCAGCTAAAACTTTACACTCCCCAATGTATACTGAAAGCTGCTTCTCTCTGGTTTTTTTTTTTGCAAATAATTCACGCTGTTGTATTTTTCTATGCTATACCCAGTTTAAAGAGCTAGAGACCATAGTGCTTACGACCACTGTTAAGTAGCATTTTGATTTGTATGAGAAATTATGTATGTCTGTTAAAATCCCCAGACAAACAAACCATCAAACAAAAAGCCAACCAAAATTCTGTAAGTGAATCACAACAGTGTGTTGATGGAACTGTAATGACTGCTGAGATGTAGAACCTTCTTTGTGCTCATGCTCTCATGCCTGGTTTTTTTTTTCTGTGGTACTGCATGGGACCTCCTTGGCAAGTTGCTCTAAAGCTTTTTGTAAGCAGGTGAATTGTGCTTGCTCAGGATTCTGCCTGACAAGTGTGGCAGACAGAGCTCCAGGTTTGTGTAGCGGTCACTCCTGTCCTGGGGCTGTCTGTCATTCCTGGTACACTCTGGAGCACTGGGTAGCACCAGGTTGGTTGTGTTTGGTACACTCATTTCCAAATCTCTAAGCCCTCATCTAACTTTTGTATTTCTTGCTGGTTTTGATGTCTTGCAGCAAGCAGAAAAAATGGTGGCATATCTGCAGGACAGTGCCCTTGATGATGAAAGACTAGCAGCAAAAATCCAAGAGCACAGAGCAAAGGGTTCCTCTATGCCCCTGTTTCATGAAGCCATGCAGAAGTGGTACTACAAAGATCCACAAGGAGAAATTCAGGGTAGGTCTGTGCCATTTACACTTCCTCTTTTGTTTCACAGAATTGTTAGAGTTCTTCACAGAATTACCACCAACAGATGCTGAAGCTTCTTTTTACAAAAGCAGCACAGGGAATTTACAATTCTAGAGATAGGTTTTGAAAATATGTTTGACCCATCACTGCCCCCATGAGCTCAGCAGGCTGAACGTCCAGAACTGTGCGTTATCAGGGCTGAGGTTTGCCATCACTGCATGTTCCTGTAAATTCGGTTAGACTAAAACCTGTTTCACGTACCATTAGTTACTCAGATGTCCAGATAACAGTGGAAACAAACAAGGAATGTGACCAGTCAAGTAGTTGTAAAGAATCCACAAGAAGCCTTGAAATCAGCCTGAAGACCTGGAATAGTCAAGGAGGGTGATTTGTTTAGAATCGAGGGCAAAGAGGAGTCAGGTTTCCAGCAGCCAGTGCAGAATCTCAGTTTAAATTGCACTTGCAGCCACTGCTTTGTTAGTTCATCTAATAGATAGGAACCGCTCCCTGCTTTCAGTTTTTGCTTAAGAATTTTTTTTGTAAGTAAGATTGGAAGCAGGCCTTTCATATTTCTTAACTTTCATAACTTGCACCTTTGCTTTCAGAAGGTACATTTCTTTTGGAGGTCCTAGGGCTCGGTTTAGCAGCTGCTTATCTGCTTCCCAAAAGTGCAGTTAAACAGTGAATTCCTTCCTTGCTGGACTTCACACTGTGTAGTGGGAATGACTTCTCAGCTGTGAGCACCAGATAGGATTGGTGGGGATGTTGTTTGTGGATTCTGTGTCAATCTCTTGTCTGCAGGAATTGCACGTCTTTAGGGTTTTTTTCATCTCTTTTAAGTTTAGAGAATGTTAACTATCAAGTGCTTTTATTTGCTCAGTGTATGTCAGTCACTGCTTGGTGTTTATTGGTGGGTGGCAATCTAAATATTTTTATTGTAGGATTAAGTACTTCGATGTGACATCAAGAAGCCAACACTTCCAAATAATTTTTCTTTTCTTGGGATAACCTCTTGTGATTTCATATTGTCTAGGAGGAATTGCCTTCTAGAGAAGCTCCTTACAGAGAAGGCAATGGTTACTGAATGTTCCTACTTTTCAGAAGATGTCTTGCAGAACTTATTTATGTGGTTCTTACTTGGTTAAATAATATTTTTATACTTGTTTTCTATGTATTTGAATATGTAAAATTAATATAGGAACGCTCCTTTGAAAGGCATGACTGAAATCTTTCTTAGAAAAAAGAGAAGGAAAAATGTAGATTTTTACAAAGGAAAGAAACTTGATCCTCATTATCTTAAAAAATGTACTTGTTCACTTGAGGTGAATCTGTTTAGCTGCTAAGTTCCTGAAGCAAAACTTGTGTACAACTGAGGATTCCTCTGGTTTGAAGGCAGGAGTTGAAGCAGGCTAAGATTGTTTAATTATCTGTGCAGTGCAGTGGGGAAGGCAGCACTTGTGGTTTGAGCAGTGTCAGGCAGCAGGTACTGCTGAGCTCCAGGGTGGAAGCTGTGAGCCTGAAGCAGTAAGTGCTGCTGGAGGACAGCAGGGGGATTAACTGCACCAAGCCCCACACCCTGGTGGCTGCTTGGCTTTCACCCCAGAGCTGGCCTGGCTCCCTCCAAGGCAAGGTGAAAGCCATCATGCACTTCTCCTGAGGCTGTGGGGCAGTGCTGTAGCCCCTGTGCAGGTGTGCATGGACACTCCAGCCTTGGATGAGCAGTGTCCCCACAAGTGGGTGAGGCAGACAGCAATGCCTGGTGCTGGGCACTGTGTGACCATAGCCAGCTCCTTGTTTCCAACGTGCTGAACCTGGCCTTGCTTCCCTTTCCCCACAACGTGTGTTGGTTGATGTCATTTCAGGTCCATTCAGTAATCAGGAGATGGCAGAGTGGTTCCAGGCTGGATACTTCACAATGTCACTGTTGGTGAAGAGAGCCTGTGATGAGACTTTCCAGCCGCTTGGAGACATCATGAAAATGTGGGGCAGGGTTCCCTTCACTCCAGGCCCAGCACCACTTCCACATCTGGTAATTATGTGACAGTTACAGTATTGAAATATTCCTCTAACAAGTGGGAATTGAATTTAGGTGCCATCTAATCTGTCTTGGAATTGCAGGTGTTCCAAGCACCAGAGCTGAACTTGGTGTTAGATTACTTTTGCAAGAGTAGAACAGACATGTAATTTAAAAATGCTTGGTGTGGCTGGCAGGCTGGGTACTGTGATATATAAAGGTGCTGTGCATTTCACAGGCTTTGTAAATCTTGATGTCTAGGTATTTTTCTATTTTTGTTTTTTTTTCTGGTAAAAATACAACTTCTACATTGCTTGCATTTGCAATCTACTACTCTATGTATATATGTTATTGAAAAAGAATGTTTTATCTCTGAACACAGGGCGAGCTGGACCAAGAGCGACTGACTAGACAACAAGAGTTGGCTCTAATCCAAATGCAGCACCTGCAGTATCAGCATCTTCTAATACAGTAAGAGTTCTTGTCCCAGAGATCTTCCAGTGGCTGTCTTCTGTTCTGTGTTTTTAGTCATCTGGAGAGTCAGTGGGGCTGGGACTACTTCACCTCCAACAGCAATAGCTGCTTCCACAAACACTGGAGATGTTTCTAGTGCACAGGATTAGGGCAGTGTATCTGCCTCAGGCACTTTTCAGAATCCTGTCCAGTGTCACACATAGATTTTGGTGAGACTTGCTTTATAGGTTAGGGTCAGCTGTTAGGGTCAGCCTGAATCCCAGGTGTCCTAGTAATGACATTCAGATGTTTTGATGTCAGGAGAAGGCTACACATCTTTGGATCTGGAGATGGAGAAGGTGGAACTTACCTTTGGTCTGCTTGCTCAGCTCTTTGAAGATCAGTGAAAGGTCCTGCTGGGCAAAGCAGTTTGAAATTGCCAAAGCTGTCAGTTGTTCGGTTATGGCCAGCTGCTGAAAGCTTGAAGGAAAGAAAGCAGTCAAACTGCTTTTTCAGGGGATCCTGAAAGCATGTGTCGTGACTATAGTTTTTCAATACTGATGGTCAGCTCATGATTGAATGAGGCAAGAGCCTGCTCCTGTGTTAGGCAATGCCTTGACATGCTGGGGAAGAGACTGATTGCAGGTGGGCAGTGATCGAGCTGGACTAATTTGAGCTAAAATTATGGAATTTAGACAAAAAAGGAAGTAGTGTTGCGCAACTTATAAGAAAAACATGAGGCAGTAATAGCCAGGTGACATAGCTGAGGGCGAAGAGAAGTCTGGTTCTGCTTATGTGAGCCAACTGGCTATATTCTTGTATTTTGATTCTTGCCAAGCTCCTGTTCTGTGGTTTCCTTTAGTATTTAGTATGTACATTATATATGTCAGTGGGCATTAGTCCTTAGAGCATAAATCTGCCTGCAGCTTGGGCATAAGTGAACAAATACCATTTATCTGCTTCTCTTTTGAAGACAACAGTATGCACAGATGCTGGCTCAGCAGCAGAAGGCAGCCCTCTCATCCCAGCAGCAGCAGCAGCTCGCTATTCTCCTTCAACAGTTCCAGGCCCTGAAGATGAGGTGAGCTAGCCCAGACTTGAGCTGAATTCTGTTCTTCCTGTGCTCTAGTTTATGTATAACAATAATTACATTGTGTCAGCTGTTTGTCCTAGTTAAGTTTTCTCATATTTTAGGATTATGTGTGTTAAAGATAGTAATGAATATAAGTATGTTTCAGAATAATAGGAAACATTTTCAGAATATGGAGTACTTCATTATATATGTAATCTTTGCCTCAGAGTGATTATGGAAATGAGGAGATGAATTGTACCTGTCTGACAGATACATTGTGCTGGTCACCGAGGAGCTTTTCCAGTTCTGCAGTACTGGATGCTTGTTCCTCAAACTGGCCTCTAAGCAACAAATGCAAAACTGTAGCTTAGCCCTTGACTTAGCAGGGGTGAGATCAGCAAGAACTCTGCAAGCAACTACTGTTGTCCACATCATATTTTTGTTTTGAATAGAGGTGTGGAAGGAAAGCAGTATGTTACAAGTTACTCAATCTCATACGTGTTGAGAGCACTCCTCTCCCTGGAAGTGGCGTGTTGACTCTTCCTGTTGGTATTACAGAATATCTGAACAGAACATGATGCCACCTGTCACAAGGTCTGTGTCAGTGCCGGACACTGGCTCAATATGGGAACTTCAGTCAGCTTCACAGCCTACAGGTAAGGTGCTTAGCCTGGGTCAGGTCTCTTGGGAAAAGTCCACATGTTAAGAATCAGCATCTTTGAGATGATCCCTCACTTTTTGACACAAAGGGAAATTATTTCTGCATCATGATGTTTAACTGGATTAGCCTACTTTGCCTGGCAGTAGAAGTTCCATTTGAGAGCGGTGAAAAATATAGTAATTTTTCCAGTGGTTATGGAAGTCTGGATGTGAAGGGATCTTTAAGGATGTTCTGCTCTGGTGGGAGGAGCTGGAATAGCTGTTTTTTCTGTGGAATTTCAGGGGAATCCCAGCCTTCCTTCAGTCACAGACTGGCCTTGTTATCCAGGAGGATAAGGTTGCCCTCTACTGACTAAAGCAAAAGTGTTAACATGATTTTAGTTCCTAAAACGTAGTAACAGCATACGCAAGATTCTCCCCTTTCAGTTATGTGTTGTTCATGTGCTTATTTTTGCTTGTCAATGTTTGTTTTCTTCACTGTCTAGTCTGGGAAGGAAGCAGTGTCTGGGATCTGCCCATTGATACTGCAGCTCAGGGACCAGCTCTAGAACAACTACAGCAGCTCGAGAAGGCCAAGGCTGCAAAGGTCAGAAACTGTTTTGTACTGTAAGAAGTTGGAATTGCTCTTCTGCAATGTAATTGTGATTCTTGAGCCAATGGAAGACTGAGCTCTTCAATGGTTGATTTTGACTAGATTTTCATGGAAAACACCCTAAAGAGAATAGGGGTTATAAAAACAAGTTATGAAATCCTTGTGGACAGCTGTTTGGAAACCATTGCTGTGGAGGTACTACTGACCCCTGAAATAGTGTTTGTGTTCTACATTTGTGATTAAAACCTCTTCACTTGCCACCTGTTTTAAAATGCGATCATCAGGAGCTGTCAGGCCAAACCCTGAGTTGAGACCAAGTAGTTGTGCTCCTAATCCTTGTGATTTTCACCCAGATTGGTTTGGGGAATCATGAGTCCTATTTTCTATGGTTATTCTACATATACTGTAGTACTAAATTTTTTGTGAGTTTGAACCTTTATCATTCTGTACATTTCCTGAAAATTACTGTTTTATGATAACTGCGAAGCAACTCAATACTCACTTCTAAAGTCAGAGGGTATTTTGAGGAGCTGATGTAGAAAGACTGACTGGAAAACTGGTGTTTGTTACAAACAGAAATTGTCCAAATTGTTCTGGACTGTTTCAGGAATCTGACCTCAGTAGGCAGCCAGCTGATAGGTAAAATTGCAATTAAGGGAGAACATCTGCTAGAGGCTTCATCTGTTAAGCTGTTCCTATATTGTCAGCACAGTTGCCCTAAGAAATGGTGTAGGAATACGTTACCTGCATCTGAGTATAGTTTTATGTGAATTGTAGCTAGAGCAAGAGAGGAGAGAAGTGGAAATGAGGGCCAAACGAGAGGAAGAGGAGAGGAAAAGGCAGGAGGAGCTTCGGAGGCAACAAGAAGAGCTACTTAGGAGGCAGCAGGAAGATGAGAGGAAACGACGGGAAGAAGAAGAACTGGCCCGCAGGAAGCAAGTGAGTTTCCCCAATGTAGTTAATCTCTAATTAATTATAATAATTTATAAAACTCACTTTAAGAATCCTGTGGGGTCTAAGTAATCTTTGGTAGGTGTGTATGAAGACAGTTCTAATATTTTTCATGTGAGTATATTATGATTCTTCCATTATTGATATTTTTAAGAGCCCAACCCTCAATCTGAGAAATGGGCTTGATGGTTCACTTTAAGATAGGTTTCTGTTGGTGAGAACAGGGCCTTTATTCCATGTGGAATATTCCCTCTCAACTTCTTAATGTCAATGTTAGGCTTTAGTTAGTTACCCAGTTACTGCATGTTTTCCTCTTTATGTCCCATTTATGCAGTCAAGTGTTTTAGGAAGACAAGTTCTGGAATAGATAGAGCTTGAGCAACTGTTTCACATGAATAAGAGGTAGAGGGCTATAGTGGACAGAAAGTGATTTGACATTCAGCTTATTTTTCCCCTGTTCTTTTTCTTAACCTAGTAAATTTTTTTTTAATAAATTAATATCTGGGTAATAGAGTCTGTCAGCTTTTTTACTTGAGTTGATACTTGGGAAAGGAAGGGATGCAGTTTGATCAAGTATATTTCTTAAAAAGAGTTATGTGATCAGTGTTGCAGTAGGGGAATGAATGTAGGAATTGTACATTCTTAATCATCCAGGAATACACAACTGAGACATTACTAGTTTGGCATTTCTAGCATTTACTTCTGAATTCTGTATGGAAGAAAATGTAGCTATTCCTTAAGTGTTGCAGGAGGGAAAGACAGTAAAAGTTGAAGTTTTCACTTTGCATGTGAAGGATAAGGGCAAGCACAAGGCTGAGCTTATTCACTAGGGAGTTAGTAAATATCCTGAAAAGTACCACATGAATTATAGGCAAAAAAACTAAATAATTCTGTCCTTTATAATATTTCTTACAAGCTTAGGTAGGCAGCTGTAAAGCATTTTCCTGCTTTAAGGATCAGACACTTCTGAGGAAGCCTCTAGAATCTCTAGATTTGTTTGGAGGATCATTGTAGATCTCTCTTCACTCAGGGTTTGGGTTTTGTCGCAGAAGGTATATTTTAATTGGTACAGTATAATACATAGATAATTTCATGATATCTTTTGGAATCAAGTCTGCAAATAAATGGCTCCTTGCTTTAGTGTATCTGTTTTGTATGCAGGAAGTCATTATGCTGTACAGAAAAGCATCCGCCACTTGAGGTCAAACTAACACTGAAGCAATAATATACTCAAAAGTTTAACTTTTGAGATTCATTGCTTTAGATCTGGTTCAATAACAAGAACACATTTTTCAGCTGATACCTCAATTTGTGTCATTTGTGCTGGCTTCAAGTAGACTTGGGTTGTTTCTTTTCACTAACAGTTTTGCCTCTGTGTATAACAATGTCTGATAAATTCCAAAGTTTTGTTGTCCACTTTGGATTTGTACAGTAAACAGTCTGACTCTCCTGTTCTGAGATGCCATGGGAAATAACTATTTACACGAAGGAAGCAGAACGGGGTTGAAAGCAGTAACAGCAAGTATCTTAGTTCATTACCAATGCAATAATTGCCACAATGCTTAATTCTGAGCAGTAATGTCTTGAAAAGGTAACAAAGAGTTTAAGCACTTCTCTGGAAAGAGAAAATAACATTGTATTCTGTATTAAAAAAGGAAACTGGTCATTATTTGAATCTGACTTCTGTACTAAAAGGCATTATAGAATCAGGGATGAACTGATTTATTAGCATGGATTTATGCAGAGGAGATGATGCTTAACAAATTTGATTAACTTCTTTTGAGGAGATGACAGTGAGAGCTGAGAGGGGTGAAGCAGTAGACTTAATCTGCCTGGACTTCAGGAAGGCTTTTGATGTAATACTGCATAAAAGACTAGTATATAAGGTTAGTAAATATGCTGTTGATGGTGAATTCTAAATAAAAAAAAAAAACTAATAGAAGTTCAATTCTGTAGGTTGAAATGTCATGCCAAATGTTGAATTCAGTCTGTTCACAATTTTCATCAATTATTTTGCACTGTAGAATTGAAAACAGTAATGCCCAGCTTGTGTAGCTCCTGTATTTTGTTTTTGTCTCTGGTCTGGTATCTTCTATTTTGTAATAATTGATTGCTTTCAGGAACAAAATTTGAGGTTTAATAACCAGTTAATAATTGTTTTCTCTGAATTATTTCTTTAGTTCTCCCTTTAAAATACCTGTTTCAAAGAGGAGAACAAAAAGATTTGTGAGCCTTAGTAACACAGACAAGCAGAATTGCAGTTGTCACCGACTGCAAAAAATTCTCTATTTTATTTAAAAATCCAGAGTCTATTGAACTGGGGATTGCTGCATAAGGATTTTTTGTAATATGACAGATATTTTAAAAGATGTGAAATAAGCTGTCTATACAGCAAGATGTGTGAAAACAATTACTAAGAAAGATGCTAAAGAACATTGGGAATGTCTGGGAGCAGATATCTGCAAACATGGGAACACTAAGAAACAAAGGACTGTTTCCCATACCAGTCAGTGGCAGAAAGCTGGAGAGCTTTGAATGGTTTCGGTCACATGCTCAAACAAAAACATCAAATAATGAGATACAGAAATAAATATTAAGACAACATCTTTATAGCTGTGAAGAGCCAGAAAAAAGGCTGTGTTTCCCAGCTTTTCATCTCTTACAGGGTTTTTTGTGTCAGTAAAACACTGTTCATCTTTAGTTCTGTAGGGGAGAGAAGTCTTTTACTCATGCCATTCAACAGTGTCTCTCCTTGCCTGAGCAAGGAGATCTGTACAGCTTTTTAAATGGCAATTCTAGCCTTGTTTCCCAAGGGGGGAGGAGGGCAGAGATGTCACTGAAGGGTTGTCCCACAGGAGAACTCGGTGACTTTGCTCATCTCTCCCAGGTACTATGTGCTGTGTCAGTGAGAGCCCCCAGAGTGGCTGGCACTGAGCACTCCTGAGCTCAGATCCTGCTCTGCGGTCTCCAGGCAAACAAAAAACACTGACACCTTCAGCCTACTCAGCACCCTTTTCAATAAAAGCTGAAATTTTCCAGCACTTGTATTGGGGACACTTGATTATTGTGACTTGACTGCATGTGTCCAGTTAATACAGTTAAAGGCCCAAATTTCAAAAATGGTTCAGGTGGTATGTGTTGCATTGAAGCTGATTTGATTAATGAGAAAATGAATCACAGGCTATTGTTCTATGTCCAGCTAGTGGAAAAACCCACTCACTGTACTTATATCTAGCACCAAACCACTTATATGACATTCAGGAATATGAATGAATTTTTGGCTTGCAGCCAGCACCTGTTCAATGCCATGGGATTACTTATAAAAGATCTTCTGTCTACTGACAGTTTTGTTGTAGGCATCTGAAATTCATTGTCAGAGAAAAACCCAGGGCAGTTGTTCAGGGAGCTGTAGTGAGTTTATCTGTGCTGTCTGTACATGAAGCTTTGGTGTCAGATTAGATAAAAGGGTCTTAATTTTCACAATTGACTTCCTTGATTTACCAGAATTTACATCTGTGCTGCACATTTAATCCCCACTCATCCTATGAATAATGTATTGCTCATTAAAAACTTGCAGGAGTGTTATTGTGGTAGTGGCCATTTTAAAAGGGAAATACAAAATTCAAAAAGCTTAAAAAGGTTCTGGTCCAAAAATTAAGATCTTCAGGTTGAGCTGGTAGGGTAAGTCAGACAACAGGAGGGGTGAAAAGGAGGGTGGCCTTAACTCAGTTGCTGAACATCACAGGTCAGAAAAGGCTGAAAAAACTACAGCTTTTGGGAAAGTCAGAACTGGTGGAAGAGGTCCCCAGGTGTGATCCCATTTAACAATATACAGGAAGCTGCTTGTCCCCTATTCCTCAAAAAAACCCAACTAGCAGAATAGAAAAATGTTTGTTTATGTTGATAGGAAAGGGTGCTAATATTTAATTTTTAAGTTAAGTAAACAATTTTAGTACTTGGAAAACAGAATATATAAGTTATTGGAAGTTATTTAAATAGTTTAGGGATAATCCAAAGTCAAAGTCCCTAAGAGACCTCTTGTTACCCATAATATTTAAATAGTATAGGGATAGCCCTGTCAAAGCCCTTGAGACTTAAAAAGTAACTGTCCTTAAGTGCACTGGGCTGCATCAGCTCCTTTCTGGTATCTGGAGATGTGTTTGAGTTTTGTAGTGCTCTTGAGCAGTTACTATTCAGAAACTCCTGTAAGCAGGAGAAGCTTCCAACTTACAGCTGACAGCCCCCCCCAGAAGGAACTAAATGATATTCACACTTTGAAATATTTATAGATCTAATGTTCAACTGTTAGTGCTACATAGTGAAAAGAGGAGTCTCACCTTATCATTCTCAATGCCATTATTTTAAAAACCAAAGATGGGCAATTGATGTCTTCTGGTTTTCATTAAAATAATTCATGTAGGAGATGCACATTGCATCAGAACTACATGTGGGGTTGTTGTGCTTAATGCACCGTTCTGGTAGAGCTTAGTTTGGAGCTAGGGAGCTTTTCTTGAGGCTACTTATTTGGCCAGACAATGCTGTGATGTGTGTTCTGATGTTGTTTGTTGATAAAATGGCATTTATAGACTGACATTTTGTTCCCAACTCCAGGAGGAGGCCCTCAGGCGACAACGGGAGCAGGAAATTGCACTAAGGCGGCAGCGGGAGGAAGAGGAGAGGCAACAACAGGAGGAAGCACTTAGGAGATTGGAGGAGAGAAGAAGAGAGGAGGAGGAAAGGCGTCAGCGAGAGGAGTTAATCCGTAAACAGGTGAAAAATGACAAAAGGGACCTCTTCTGTTTAATTATGGAGGCTGCAACAACAAACAGGCTTTGAAGATTGCAGCAGTGCTTGAGAGGTCAAAACAGTTTTTGTCAAAGAAAGCAGAGCTTGCACAGAGTATCAAATTGAGTGAAAAAAGCTTGTTTACCTGTATCCTGACTTCAGACAAAACAATCAGAATCTAATACACCCTTAGTAAAGAGATTTGGGTGGGAGGAGTGAGTGTTCTCCCTTCAAATTTAGCCTTAAGAATGGCTTTGCAGCACAGGGTTTATACTCCTTTCTGAGGCAGAGTACAGTATCAGAATAACAGTTTGTTTTGAATTAGCTCTCTCTGGCCTTTACTTTATCTTCAGTATCATCTGAATTGGTCAGTTTTGGCAGTTTTTCTGTGCAATGCCAAATCTATATACACTACCAGAGTTTCAACTTTTTTTTTCTTTCCTTTTTGTTCTTATTAACAGGATTTTTTCTCCTTGGGGTCAGTATTAGAAGTCCCTATTGGGGAACTTAAGCTTCCAGTCCCCTAATTGATACTCTCTCAGTCCCTTGGTCAAACTAATTGGCTTCACATTAACTTCCAAGTCCATTTCAGAATTCACAGTTAGTATTTAAAAATGCCTTTTCAGGGTCTTCCTTTGTAAGATGTCCATCACCATTTCTGTAATTTGTTAGCAGAAGTGTCTTCTCTGGAACTGTGCTGTTGAGTAACAACAGTAAATATCTCCATCTTTGTCACCTGTCTCTTCTTTCCTGTTATTTCTGCCAAGTTTTATTCCACTGAAAGTGTGGTGGTACTGTAAGTAGTATAAGCAGGCAGAAGCTCAGACTGAAAGGTGTGTAACTATAGAAGGAAAGTAATAAGAAATGAGCTGGTGTGAATTAGGGAGATGCCATTCTCTTCCAAGTTCTTTGGTGGAGCAACGGGAAACATTTATTTTTAGGAAATATAAAATATATTGCTGAGAAATATAAAGGTAAATGAACAACACAGACAGCACAGATTACAAATCCCAGAATCACAAGGTTGGAACAGACTTTCAAGATCAAGTCCAACCCATTCCATGACACCTCAGCTCTCTGGCTCTGCTTAAACACAAAGGCAGGGTGCTGGAAACAGGCACAGACTCACAGATCTGCAATACCCCCAGGGAAAGCATCCCTTCTCGTAAGTGTGTCCCTAAAAGCTACTCAAGAAAACTCAGAGACACTTGTACCACCACTGCACAGTCTCCAGATCAAAGCACTACAACTGCTGCTACCCAAGAGTGAGGTTACTTACACAAAGCACCTTCCACACTGTTGCCTGGTGTGTTTTGAGTGAGCTCAGGATGGGTAGGAGCACACAACAACTACAAGGACTTCCTCTGACCTTGTATTGCCTTCAGAATAACATGGTCCCTCTCTGTTCTGTCAGAATATCAGTGCCACAGAGTTGAGTATTTTAAATTGTGTGAAGTCTCCTCAGACCTTGTTCCTTTCTGTGTCCTGGGAAGGAAGAGGAGGCCGCCAAGTGGGCGCGTGAGGAGGAGGAGGCTCAGCGGCGGCTGGAGGAGAGCCGGCTGCGCATGGAGGAGGAGGCGGCGCGGCAGCGGCTGGAGGAGGAGGAGCGGAAGCGCAAGGAGCTGGAACTCCAGCGCCAGAAGGAGATCATGAGGCAGAGGCAGCAGCAGCAGGAGGCTTTACGGCGGCTGCAGCAGCAGCAGCAGCAGCAGCAACTTGCACAAATGAAGGTAACCTGGTCCTGCAGCTTTACTGCCTTTCAGCATGGGAAGTAAAGACACAGCTGCATTCAGGGTCGTTTGTGGTAGCTCAGGCAGAGCAGGGGGATGGATGAGCTGTCTGGAGAGGGAAGAGAGTAAAGAGTTGATGAGAGGAGGAAGAGAAGTTACAAATTAAAAACTGAAAATGTTCTGTCAATGGAAGCACACTGGGAAGACATCACACATGGGCACAGATGGGTTTTTTGCCACATGGTTTTTGAGTGAGAGCCAGTGCAAAGTTTCTAAAGCTTGGAATTCCTGCAGTGTTTGAAATCTAAATAGATTGCTCTTTTTCAGGTAATGATGTGTTACATTATTCTTGATACTGTGTCAAAGACTGATACATCAGAGGGCAATTCAAAGAATGTATAATCTATATTTTCTACTTTTTCATACTTTATTATTATACCAGTTTGTACTTTCTAGGTTTTTGTTAAACTTTAAAGGTGGCCTTCCTTTTCCCCTGGGTTTATACAGTTTCTTTCCTGATTATACTCTAGCAGTGTTCTCAAATATTTTGCAATTCCTGATGATCTCTCTTTTGGCCCAGCTCCCTTCATCTTCGACATGGGGTCAGCAATCAAATTCAGGAGCTTGTCAATCCCAGACCACACTGTCATTGGCTGAAATCCAAAAGTTAGAAGAAGAACGAGAACGGCAGCTCCGAGAAGAGGTAAACACTGACAGCAGCGGAGTGCAACTTGTTAGAGGGGACTCAGCTGTGGGACTGCTTAGCTGTCACTTCAGTTATTAGAAGGAATGGTGAGAATGAGGAATGTTTTTTTGAAATAGCATTACTCAAAATCCTGTCCTTCAGGCATTGGTTCAGGAAGCACTTGTGTGAAAGTTTTTATCACTTGTTAGTACAAGAATCTGAAGGAAGGGAAAACAGCACCCTTTTAACCCTGGGAGTGTAATACATTCACAAAACAGTTTACAGTTATTTCACATCTATATTCTAACATGTTTGAAGTTATTCACAAGACCAGGGCAGTTAAAGGGAGGGAGCACTTGATGGTAGGAGAGAAGGTCATCTTCCAAGAAGCTGACTGCAGGAATGATTTGATAAATTTAGTCTGTCCAAGGGTAATAAACAATTTTTATTTACTGGTTACCTAATGGTCTCCCTTTTTGGGAGGAACAGTAATGGCTCAGAACAATAACAGGTCAGCCAGGCTTCTCCAGAAGAAAGTGAATGCTGTTTAAAACCAGTTTCCAAGCTAGGCTTTTGAATAGGAATGATCATATGAAAGTATTTACAAGCACTTTTGTCTTGCGTGCAACAGCAAAGGCGTCAGCAGCGTGAACTAATGAAGGCCCTCCAGCAACAGCAGCAGCAACAGCAGCAAAAACTGTCAGGCTGGGGTAATGTCACCAAACCAACAGGCACCACCAAGTCCCTGCTGGAGATACAGCAGGAAGAGGCAAGGCAGATGCAGAAACAGCAACAACAGCAGCACCAGCAGCCGAACAGAGTCAGAAATACCACAGTACGTTTATTTATCTAATCACTACATGGAGGAGAGCAGCTGGGCCAGTTCCCTCTGTCTGTTCATGCCTTTTCTGCTGGGTCTGTGCTAATAATCAGCATCTCTTTGTTATGTCTCAACAGCACTCTAACCTGCACACCAGCATTGGGAATTCAGTGTGGGGCTCTCTAAACACAAATCCCAGCAACCAGTGGGCATCTGACCTAGTCAGTAGCATCTGGAGCAATGCTGATACCAAAAACTCAAACATGGGTTTCTGGGATGATGCAGTGAAGGAAGTGGGACCTCGTAACTCAACCAATAAAAACAAAAGCAATGCCAGCCTCAGGTAGGAACTGGAGAAGGAGCTTTTGCAAAGAAATACTGCTACTCCTGGCATGATCAGTTCCCAGTTGGAACTCATGTGTTTTCCTTTTTTTTCTCTGTGTCATTCAGGATCTGTTTTGGAAACAAAAATAGCTAATAGGTGACCATTCAGAGCTCATTTTGTCACCTGCTTAGAAAATTGTTCTTAAAAAGTGTTTGCATCTTGTAAAATAGTCTTACAGCACTGTACTCTATATGGTACTGTGGGTAAGCCTGGTAACTGATAATCTGATTATATGCATTTTCTTTACTTCAGTAAATCTGTAGGTATTACAAGTAGACAAAACAAGAAGGTAGAAGAAGAAGAGAAGCTGTTGAAATTGTTCCAGGGGGTTAATAAAGCCCAGGATGGATTCACTCAGTGGTGTGAACAGATGCTTCATGCACTCAACACAGCCAACAACTTAGATGGTAAGAGATGGAAAGAAATGAGGGGAACACTATCTGTTCTGTTTCCTGATAGAGTAGTTCTGAGGGACTGTAATGATATTAAACCAATGTTTCCAATGCACTCAGCAAAAGGACATCATTAAATAGTGGCTAGAAGAACTGGCTGCATCCTCTTTTAGGTTTTCATTGTCCTAATTGTAGCAAATCAGTGGGATTTGAAAAAGTTCTAAAGTCTGTCAGTCAGAGCCCTCCTGGGGATTTCTGGTGGTCATTATCTGGCAGATAGATGAGAATCCAGTTCCATCCTGCATTGCATGATAGGGCTTTATTGTGGGAAACTGGGAAGGGCAAGCTCCTAGACCAGCAAATATTTGACACAGAAATTGACACTTCGAAATTGAAAAGTGTTTATTGCATTTGTGTGTTTGCTATCAACATGCACTCACTCACGGTCTGCCTTCCTCTTGCAGTTCCCACGTTTGTATCTTTCCTGAAGGAAGTGGAGTCTCCCTATGAGGTCCATGACTACATCCGAGCCTACCTTGGAGATACTCCTGAGGCCAAGGAGTTTGCCAAGCAGTTCCTCGAGCGCCGTGCCAAACAGAAAGCCAGTCAGCAGAGGCAACAGCAGCAACAGCAGGTACAGGAGCCTCTGCTCTCCCTGGGGCTGTGTCAGGCTGCAGGCAGCACCTGGGTTCATCAGTGTCCTGGCAAGTGCAGGCAATAAAGCGGCTTTCCAGTTTTTACCACCTAACAGTTGAGGCCAGCTGTAGATCAGAATGTTTTTGCATGGTGATCTGGGAAATGCTGTGGGAAGATGAGATGGATACATCAGTAGCTAGTGTTGCCACGTGGATATAGGAAGTGCTTTGGGCTCTCTGAATATTTTCTGTATAAATAAACCAGACTTCACTATGCTCTGTAATCTTGTTCCTAATTTGTTCTCTAGGATTCAGTGTGGGGGATGAACCACAGTTCGCTACATTCAGTCTTTCAGACCAATCAGAGCAACAACCAGCAGTCCAACTTTGAGGCTGTGCAGAGTGGGAAGAAAAAGAAGAAACAGAAAATGGTTCGAGCAGATCCCAGCTTGTTAGGTCTGTTTCAATTTTTAAAAATTAATGTTTAATTTGGTAGTGGTGGTTTGCTTTGGGGAATGTAGAAGATTCTTACTGACCTTAAATACTGAATTTGAGTAGAAAAGTTGGAATGTCTTTAGAATCTTTTCAATACTATTATTTATTTAATGATTTGAAAAATTCCGTATCAGTCTCATGGAAGATTTTGGTTGAACTTTCCCTCATGTAATGGCCTCTTTGATACTCTTTGGGTTATTACCTAGAAACCTCTTAAGTAGTTCAGGCATTTCAGTTAAATTCCCTTTTCTCCATTGAGTTGACCTATGGCTATTTTATTGCTTTAATGCTGATTTGTTCTTTGAAGAAAAGCACGTTTTCCTTCCTTTATGAGGCGCAGCTTTCTGAGGCTGCCTTTGCCTTGCCACCTTTTTCCAGAAGATAACCTCTACCCTAGTCAGAAGAGACAGCAAAGGTTGAAGTAGTCACAGATTTTCAGCTGGAGACCATGGAGATGATGACCTCATTAGCAGTCCTTTATTTATTTATTATGTTCTGTGTCTTAATTTTTATGAGGCTAGTTTTAACCAGCCCCTGTAGCACTTGATGGAAAAGTTTCTTTGAAGCAGTTTTTAAGGTACATGTGAGTGCATGGACACTGTGGGGTGACAGTTGTTGTGCTCATGTGGAATAAATGTCTGGGTTTGTGCCCTGTGTGACAGAGGGGAAACCAGGGCACTGCACTGGGCCAGGCTTTGTTGTGCTGCTTCTGCTGAGCCCAATTGCTGTAGAGCAGATGGGTATTGTCCACCTGAAGTCACTGCTTTTTTAAGGCTCTAGCAGAGCCCTGCCTTTGGTTTTTGTCTTTCTTTTATTTTTGGTCTCACCAAAGTCAGTACTTCAGCTAAATCAGTGATTTCTGCACTGGTGTGTATGGAACTTCTCAGTGGAATCCTGACTTATGCCACCTCAAGGTGCCCATCCACTGACTCTGATCTGGGTACTCAGTTGAATATATTAAAAAAACAACTCGTGTAATGTGAAGAAGAAATCATTAAATACAATTTAGAAGTTCCATCTGGAAGGGAAGTAGCCTGCGCAGCTTTTTAAAAACACATACACTCACTCTTTTACAAAATAATTTTAGATGCTTTTAGGCCACACTGCCACGTGAGGGAGCCAGAACAATTTTCCTAAACCTCCTGAACAGAGCATTTCTTGCCTCTCAAAGTGGAAGGCAGTTGGTTGTCTAGCACAGAGCAAACCAGGGTAACACTCTCAAACACTGAAGTTCAACTTTGTGTTTAGTAGCCTTACACAGGGGAACTTTCCCTGTTCTCATACTCCAGATGGGGCTTGTACACCCCTAAAAGGGGGATTTCAGTAGGAAAGCTGTATTTGATTTATTGGATTTGTTTCCTTGCTGAAAGTGTTTTCACTCTTCCTCACACTTTTCTCATGTGCATCATGTCCTCAATGCGTATGGCTAAAGGGTTGGGTAGAAGTTGGGATGCATCTTGAGCCACCTGCATGGCCCTGGATAACTTTGTACATTTTCACTTTGTACTCCTGAGATGGAAGTTTATAAAAAAGCATGGAAATAGATGTAATTGCTTCCAGATGTCATAGGTACATGCATTGAGACTTTAAAGGGTGAAAATGCTCACAACTCCTGAAGTGTGGGAGCATAATTCCGTGTGTGATTCCAAGTTCTCAGAATGCCCATTTCTTCCTCTCAGACCTTGTAAGTATGGTGTTGACAGCCACTTCAAGAGCCAGTTGATTTAAACACATTCCCTTTTGAGATGTTGCAGAGCCATGTTGCCACCATGTGTAGATGTGCCTTCTACTAGCTCTTCAGGTGACATCTTTTAAATGGAACTTGAAAAGTCTTCTGATCTGGTTTTAAAGACCAAGTGATGCTTGTCTAAATATACAGTTGATTATCTTTAGTTTATTAAGGAAAAAATCAGTCATTTTGGATGACTGCATCTGTAGTACCCCTACATTCACTTTCTCTTACACATGGGACTGCATTCAACAGATGTTTTGTATCAAGTACACTATGCCACAGCCAGATTTATAACACCAGTTCTTCTTGGTTCACAGGGTTTTCAGTGAATGCTTCATCAGAGCGGCTCAATATGGGAGAAATAGAGACTTTGGAAGACTACTGAGCATGTGCAAATCAACTGGCTTTTCCTGCATCTGTTAACCATGGATTCTCCGTTTGGACACCATACTCTCCACCTTGTGTTGTTCTTTGCCTCGCAGTGAATCACAGGATCAATCATCTCAGGCTGCTTCCTCTGGCCCCAGCAAACCCTTTCTGCCCAGGACTGCACAGGCGTTGTTCTACTGTCAGCCCACTCGAGTGGACTTTGCTCAGAGTCCCGGGAGGGTGGGAATCAGGCTTTGTTCACAACAAGGCTGAATTGGGCAGCAAGCTTTCACTGTGCTGTGATTCATTCTGCTGACATACCTGGAAAAAAAAAAATCAATTGGGATTCTGCAAAGCATTGCTTCCTTCTCCTGGTTACTCTTACCACATCCAACACGTGCAGTCATATGGAGAGAGAGAGAGAGAGAGATTGAGAGAGAGTTTGTGGTTAACAGATGTTGGTCAAAACCAAAATGCCACACAGATACTGACTTGGCTGCTCCATCAGGGCAAGAGGTGCTCTCCTGGCCAGGAGTTGCATTCATAAGCTACCCTTAGAAACTGGCAACAGGAGAGGGGCGGTAGTGGGCACAGTTTAGCTTGGGTTGGTTTGAAGTTGCACACCCCCTGCCAGCCCTTCTCAGCACATAATTTTTGGAGGGAAAGCTCGAGTCTGTCTTCATTAGGTGGTGATGCTGAAGCTGGTGGAGTTCCCGTCGGCATTCTCCAGCCTTCCTGGACAAGTGGGGACTTCTGCTCTGGAAAAAGGGGGGTGGCATCTCTTCTTTCAGGCTGAATTTACCCCATAAGTGCTACCTTCAGAGGGTTAGGACCAGTTTATTTTGAGCTCTTTTCCTGCAAATTTGTCTCGTTTAAGAGACAGTGGGATCTTTACAGTGTGGATCTGTAGTCTCTGGAGAGGGTGGACCCTGGCTTTCAGAGACGTGCCAGCAGCCTCAGCTGGCTGTCACTTGAAGCAGTGCTTAGGTATCGAGCAGAGATGCCCTTTCGTCATGGAGAGAGACACTGGAGGACGAAGCTTTGTGCAATGATGGCCCTGCTTATCTTCTACACCTTAAAAGTACTTCATGCACCTTCACTGGGATCCATAACCTCTAAGTGTTTATGGAGTCATAACCTTCCTCTCTCACCGAAAGATTAACACCACCTTCCCTGCTCCACGAACCCACCCACCCACCCCACACACACCACAAAGGACAGAGAAGGAAAACTGCCAAATGCACTTAGTTTGACCCCCTGGTCCCATCTCCCGTCCCCAGAGGGGTGTAACCTGCGAAGGGAGATATGCTGCAGTTCTGGTGGAGTTGTATAAAGGTGTCTGTTATTCTGTCATCACTGCCTAAAGAAAACAGTTTGAGTTGCTCAAGAGCAGTTTGGCTTTGGATTTTATTTTGTTTGGTTTATTCATTTTTTGGGGTCACCTTCCCCTCCTCCTCCTCTCTCTTCCCCCGTCCCCAAACATGTACAGTAACTATACAGAGACTGCTGCAGACTTGTATATAGTTTTTGGATCTGATAGCATGGAGAGACTTGGAACTGTTGCAAATCTGGTCTCCCTGTCTCCTTTGCTTTGTAAATTCATAAAAGGGGGAAGAGGGGTAGTTAAAATGTTTACAAAACTTTAAACTCCCTCTGAACTTTTGCCAGTGTGGGGGGGAAAAAAAAGAGAGAACTTAAATAAAACCTGGTTGTATTATATCTGAGAGAAAACTTTCTGCTTGCTTTTGTCAAAGCTGAGTATTGAGATAATTCCTGGTGCTAAAACCCACCCAAACTCGACTTGCATCAGTTTTCATCAAGAAACAACAAGCAAATACACAGGATGTGGAACAACAGCTGCTGCTTTATTTCTTCCCTGGTGAGGAATACTGGTTGGTTTTTCTACTTGATAATTTTAGAGTTCAAATAAACACCAGTAAGTTGATATTGGAAATTTCTAACAAGAAAGCTTTAATTTTCCTCTGCTGTCTGTAGAGAAACGTGTGCATTCATGCTGGTGCTGTTTATGCAGGGGAGATCAAGCCATGGCTGGTTTGCTCTTAACACAAACACTTGGCCACGGAGCCTCCTTTGCCAGTCGGTGCCCACCCCGTGCACTCCAGTGCACTGCCCTAAATAAGGTGTTTTATTTCTCCCCTCAGCCTAAAGTCCACATGGAAACCATGGAAGTTTCTCTTTTTAGACTTAGTTTCCTTTTTTGATACTTGTTTTTGTGTGGAAAATCCCAGTAAAGGTAATGGTAAATGTCCTGCCATTCACCTGACCGTGGACAACAAGTATGCTGAGGCCTAACTTACACAGTAGGCTTGCATGATGTTCAGCTGATATCTGAGACAACAGCTGATGCTTAGGCTGATAACCTGACTTTGTTTTAATATCTTCTCTTTTTAGCATATAAGGTGTGTGGTTCGTAATTGCTTTCTGGTTTTTTAGGGTGTGATCTAATTTCTGCAAGCTAATTTTGGACTGCTCTACACCCTGTTACAAGTACACTAAAGTGTGTTAGCTTTGAGCTCGGCAGGAAAGGAACAGCTTCTCGATTACTAAATGAAAATGCAGAAATGCAAGCAGGGAAAATGTGCAATAATTTGTCAAACTTCGAGGACCTCACTTGGCTCCTGGGAGTTTGTAGATAATGGAGCAGTGGGGAAGATAACACTGTTCATAATACTGAAATACTCTGGTTTCTGTGTTTCTATGAAGGTAAGGTGGTGGCATGTGCAGATTGTGCTCTCAGGTGACTGCATTGCCACCTTCTGTGACAAACAGGGCCCTTTTCTGTAGCAAGAGTCATTTGGATCAGTAGGGATGGGGAAAACAGGGGCTCCAAAAAGCAAAGCAATTGCTGCAAAAAAACCTGAATCTGAAATTTAAGACTTAAATACTTGTGTCATATTTTCGGAGCATAAAGAACTGACATTGGAGGTGTTTATGTATTCATTACATGATGGGAAACCATGAAGTATTCATCATCATACCAGCTCCAAAATAATAATGAAACTACTATTGTGACAATCAGCTGGAGTGTTCCCCTTTTTATACACCTCATCCATTCGCTATTCTTTGTTGCTGCAAATGTGATTTGAAGCAAACCTGGGTTTTCTGTGCTGTGAACTGTCCTGAGCCCCTGAGGCAGGCAGGGACAGGGTGGCAGAGGCTGGCAGGAGGAGGTGGTGCCTGAGGAGCCGGGATCTGAGGAGGATGCTGGCATTGCCTGCCAAAGGCGACTCTCCTGGAACGCTCGGAGCCTTTCACAGCAGTTCTGAGACCACCCATGGCTCCCAGGCCAGCTCTGTAAGTATTCCACCCAGGAACAAGGATGCCATGGAGCTGCTCTGGCTCTGTGTCAGAGCATTTTAGCCTCAGAAGATTGAGGCCCTTGTTGTTTGCTCTCCCCACCCTGCAATGCCCTGCCACCCTGCACAGTGAGGGAGCCCCAATGGCTCCTGTGTTATTTCCTGTGCCTTGGGATGGCCAACCCCAGGGAAGGCATTCCAGGAGCATCCTCGTGGCCTCTGGGAAGGGCTCAGCAACAGCTGCTTGTGTGTGCACTGA
Source organism: Melospiza georgiana (assembly GCF_028018845.1). Taxonomy (NCBI): domain Eukaryota; kingdom Metazoa; phylum Chordata; class Aves; order Passeriformes; family Passerellidae; genus Melospiza; species Melospiza georgiana. The sequence goes on along the minus strand of NC_080439.1, from coordinate 19,057,878 downwards.
CCTGGCAGGGTCCTGATCGCTCTGCTTGGCTGCCTATGGGGTTTTAGGCACAAGTTTGGGAGGGTGGAGCTGCCTTTGGGAGGAGGTGTGCCCCTGGAGCCAGAGAGAGAGAGGCTCTGCTGGGCTTTGCACTCTCTCTGCACAGCTGCTCTTGTGAAGGACTTTTTTTGTTTTTTTGGTTTTTTTTACCTGACTGAACAGAATTTTTATTATACCAGTGAAATTTCTGAGTTGTTTGTGCTTTGAAGAGTTTTAAGGATTCCTGCTGATGTTTTTCCTGAGGGAAGCCATGCCCTACCACAGAGTCCTTCACCTGGTCCTGCTAACGCTGTGCAGCATCCCGGTCCCTGCTGTGCTGGCAGGTAAGGAACTTTGTTTGCATTTAAAACCCAAAAGTTTGGGAGATCCTTTCCTACACTGCCCTCTCTCTTCTCCCTTCTCTGAAAACATCCCTAAATATGTGTTGAATTATAAATGATTAAGGGAAACTAGCTTTGGTGGCTGCTGGTGAGCAAGAATATATTTTCAGTGGAGAAAATCCTTTAACTTTACCTAAGCAGAATGGCAGTAGCACCTATTGTGAGCATTGGTGGGACAGGCTGTCCCTCAGCTTTTAATAGCAGGAAGAAGTTACAGGTATGGAAAGAAACATTTTTCTTTGGCTAAAGCGTGTGTGCCAATTCCTGGTTCCTTCTGTGTTCTCTACTGCAGCAGAGCACAGCAGCTGCTTTAGGCAGAACCAGGGAAGTGTCCATGAAAACCCCAGTCCAAAGCCAAGGTGTGCATCCTTATGGACTTGCTTGCAGTGAGGTGATGGGAAGAAGAATGGGAGAGATGCCTGTTCTGTAAGGCACTGTTTCTCTGGGGATTGTTATTAATTTCAGCTTTACCTGCTCCTGCCTTCAGCAGAGCTGTGTTGGCTGCAGGGAGCTGGGGGCACAGCTTCAAAGGCTGCAGGTCTGAGGTGGGTTTTACAGCTGGGAAAAAATTGACTTCCAAACCCCCTGCACTGATGGGCTCTGAGTGTACAGGTGGAAACTCTTATGGGGAATTGCTTCCCCCAAAGCCTTTCCCTCAAAGCAGTGGAGGCAAGGCTGAAGAGATGGCTGGGGCCAAGATAACAGTCACAGCATTTGTTTTCCTGGATTTCTGTCCTGCCTTCCAAGACCTGGAGCAATGTTGTTTTGCAGTTCTCTCACAGTTTCTTCTGAGCATCTTGCCTCACAGGGAGATCTGGCCAGCTGTCTAGCAGATCAAATTATGGAATTCTTTTTAAAGGAGCTTTCATATGGGTAGGGAAATTCACCACTGTGCTTGGCTGGAACATCTGTGGGTGGAGGAGCACAATTAGTGCAGCTGGTATCTTCTCCTTCTAGGACACCTTCTTTGAAGGGAAACCTTCAAAGTAACTAAGAAATGAGCACTAAAAAGTGGATACTTTCCTTCTCAAACCATGAACTTTTTTTTGTGCAGTGGAACATTAATCATTTTAGCACAGTTTCAGTTTGTGCCTTGCTGTTGCTCTCAGAAGCACTGACCATGCTCTTTCCCTGTACCAGGTAAGATTTTTTTCTTAATCATTAGCAGTATTTCACTCTGCAGGAAGTGATTGATTTCCAGTGAGAATTCAATCTGCTTCCTCTCCAAGCTAGAATCTCTTCTATGCTGTTTTAAATTTTCAATATTTGGTCCCTTTGCTCTGGCCCCTCTCCTTGCCAGCTTTTCCATGTGCTTGCTCTGGCATTGCAGCTGTGGTTTGTGCCTGGTGCTGCCTCCCTGTGTCCCTTTGTTCCTGTGATGCACTCCCAAGTTTTACTTGATCCTTATACTGGGTGAGTTGTGCTCATGCAATGAGGTTTGAAGGGCTTTGTACTGAGGAGTGCAACATTCAGATGTTAGGGTGTAGGAGAGATTCTGTGCTTTCTCTGCAATGCTTCAGAGATGTAAGGCCTCTAACAGGTTGTTCCCTGCCCCCTCAGAGAGGACAGGAGGAAGCCACCCCAGGAGCAGAATGATTCTCCACTGCATGGAGAGTTCCTGCCCCCAGTACAGGTGCTTTGAGGAGCAGTGGAACTTTTTCTGCCTTTACTCCATTAGAAAAGGAAATTTCCGGCCTGGTGCAGACAAAGAGGGAAAGGGCACACAGACAGCCCTCTGGCCTCAGCACCTACACACACACTGCCTTTCTGTAAACAAGTTTGCTCAGTATCCATCAGAACCACAGCTCTGCCTTGCTGCACACAGGAGCTCCTGGCCTTGCCCTCCACAGGCTGCCCTTTGTGCTGCTGCTGAAGGGCTCCTTTCAGCCCAGCCCTGGCCCTGTGCCTGCCGTGGCCACCTGGGGCTGGACAGCCCCTTGCTGGCCTCAGGGTTCACCAGCCCCTGCCCTTTCATCTCAGCACTCTGAGTGTCCCCAGCAGAGCCCTGCAGAGTGAGCAGGAGCAGCTCTGCCTTGGAGAGGGCTGACCATGGGTCATGTAGCCCCCAGGCCCAGGATGAGTCTCCTCTCCCTGTTGGCTGCTTCTCACTGGTCTGATTTCCTGGACAGCATGGTCAGGGCTCTGCAACTGTGAAAGTGTGAACTTCTCCAAGTTACTGAGCTCTTTCCAATATAACATTTTGTCAAAGATGGGGAGGCAGCCAAGCACATCTTTAACTCCCTTACACATCATCTGGGTGCAACAGGAAACAGCCAGTTCAAGGAGGTCTGAGAAACCTCAGCCTTCTCCACTTCCTCTTTTTCAAATACAAGTGGCAGGTAGGCCTAGAGCACAGGAAGAACTGATTGTTTATTTCCTATCAGCAAACACAGTTTCAACTCCTGTAATGGATTCAGAGCCCCAAATGAGCTGCAAGTTAGTGCAAAGCCTTTGCAAGGCATTGGCTCCTGAACCATGTGTTAAACTCACATGTGGGCTCCTCAGCTTGTTTTGAGCTAATGTGGAAATATGTTTGACTGCAGTAGCACATCAGAATGAGTCTGGGGGGAAAAAAGCAACAGAGCACACACTAAAGGAAGAGACACAGGAAAACACCTTGACCAAGAACATCTTTCTGTAGCAGCTTGTGTGTCTTTTTTTTCAACTACAGGAGAAACAAAATTAGGAAACTTTTTAAAGCTCAAGTTCTAGAACAGGGATAGCAGTAAATAGGTTTTGTTTGGCAGATTTCAGGAAAAGATGTAGTTGTTCCAACAGATCTGTCCACACTTGAACCAGGACTTGAGCCATTACTCAACCTTGCTTTGCTCCAACACTCCTTACAGATTTCTGATATTGGTATTGGCTCCTGAATAAGGAGCTGGTTGGAGGTGGACAGTGAGGATGATGAAGTGCTGAAGTCAGCTTGTGTGAAGAAGACTATTGGCCAGTGGCAAGTAACCTTCAGGGACAATGATGTGATCTGGCCACGTCTGTCTGCCTTAAAGTCTCACAGCTGCCTTTGGGGAGGGTCTGGTTCCTTCAGATTTGGTTGGCATCCCCTGGGGCTGTCACTTACAGACACTTCCAGTCTTACCTTTCAGTCACTGAGTACCTGGGGCACTGGCCACCACATCACTGTGCTGGCAGCTCACCCCACCTTCTTTCTAAGCATGGAAATAGCACTTTTGTCAAGCTGCATTTGCCATCATCCCCTCTGGATCTCTCTATGGCCCATGTGTCTGGAGTTCCACTGGCCCCTGCCATCACTTGGAAAACTCATTGTATTTCTTGTATTTCTTCATGGTAACTGATCTTTTCTTCCCATTTCCTCACCTCAGTTATAACTTACCTGTGCTGGAGAGAGGAAGAAGACAGTGCAGTAGAGAGATTTCCCTAAAATAAGACCATCTGTAGTATTAACATGTGGGAAGGAAGAGCTGCCATCATCCACCTGGCCTTCTACAAAACGCTCTAATAAATTTAGTCCATTTTGTCCAGTTCCATCTCCAGTAAAATGCCAATAAGATTATTGCATGTTGTTCTTCTAAGTGTTCTCCAACTTTATTTCTCATGACAAGGCTTTTACTGTTAGTCTGAAAGCAGCAGTTGCCCTCAGCTTGTGTTTCAGTGCTGAGACAGAGTTAATGCAGGGGAAGAGCTCATTTGTGCCAGGGCCTGGAGGCTTTCCTCCCTCTGGGGCAGCTGGCACTGAGGCCCAGAGCCTGGCAGTGGTGGGTGACTCGTGTGCCTCAGCAGCCTGGCAGCCCCTCCATGTGCCCCTGGCTGCCCCTGCAGGGCAAGTAAACCATGTGAGTGTGCCACAGGAGTGTTCTAGAGGACTGGTCCTGGACTGATGGCAGCACAGCTAATGCTTTCTCCCAGATATTAAACATCTGGTCTTGTGATGGATGATGTATTTTCAGTGTGTTTTCTTGCTTCTTTATTTCTCCAAAGTTCTTGGGTGAACAGGAGTACAAGCCATGCAGTACTTTACTGTGGTATTTAGTTTCCAGCTCTTGGTTGCTCTCCCTCCCTGGAGATGGCAGCGTGTTTAGGTGTTTTTACATGCTAAGTTAAGATTGCTGTTTCTTGCCCCATGGCCATGGAGCTTCCCTTCAACCTGCCCTTTCCTTGGGAAGGGCTGCTGCCAGCTCCAGAGCTGTCACTGAGGCATTTGTTGAGGTTCACAGGCCACATCCCCCTCATCACAGTCAGAGTGAGAGTGACAGTGTGGGCAGGAAGGCCTGGCCATGCTGGTGCTGCTTTCTCTGCAGATCATGTTTAGATCCTGGTGTCCTGCTCATGCACAGAATAACTGAGCCTGGGAAGAGCAGGACTTGTGGTGGTCACCCAAAACATCAGGTGCAGAGCAGAGAACTGAACTTCCTGAGCTGGGTCCCCTGCCTGTAGATAGAATCTCTCCAGATTCTATCCAACAGATGACTGGAAAAGGTCCTTGTGTCTCACTTGGAGACATAAGGCCTTACTAATAGTGTGCACGTGTTGGGGTTTGGTACCTGACACAAACTCTCCTTCCCATCACTTTTCTTGCTTTTACCAGGGGACTGAAACGGGATTGTGGCATTTGATGTTGGTCCATTAGAGATCTGCCACTCCCAGCCACCAGCTGTGTGGGTGACACTCACTGGGACTGTCAGGGAAGCAGGTGTGAAACCTCTGCTTGTTAAAGGAACCTGCTGCATGCATGGGGATAGTTGGATGGGTGCTTGGGCTTCTCAGCCAGAGGAGTGGAGGCACGTGAAGACACGAGCCTTTAGGTTAGGAGGGAAAATCCAAGGAGAGGCGTGGGGAGAACAGTGCTGGTTATGAGCAGATGTTCTCCCAGGCTGCAGCAATGGGTTCTGGAGGAACCTGCCTCTTGCTTTGTGTTCCCCCTCTGTGTGCCCACAGCAGGGCCCTTGGCACCTGCTCCAGCAGCACTGAGGGGCAGGAGCTGAGAAGGGGACCAGCAGTGAGCCCTGGCTCCTGGGGAGGCTCAGCTGCAGGTATTTCACTCAGTGTGTGTGCAGGAATCTGCTGCTGCCTCTGAGCTCACAACTGTTCCCGAGGCAGCAGACCTGACTGAAAGGGGTTGTGTTTCCCTGGGCTGAAGTGCCAGTAGGGTAAAACCACAAGAACTTGGGACAGCAAATGCATGTTAAGCACATTCTGCCTTTTCTGTGTGGGCAAACTGAAAAGTGTGTGTCAGTTGGATGGGGGGAATTAACAAAATACATATCCAGCAGCCATCCAAGTTTTTATAAATCACAGTGATCATAAATGAATTAGACTGTTTCCTCTGTATTTGGCTATCAAAAATGAGCTCTGTGCCCTGAAAAATTTCTGGCAGCTCTCTTTAAGCAGGAATTAGATGCATGGAGAACAGGAGAGACTATCTGGCACCTCTGGGTCTGGTGGCACCCGTGGGACCTTTGCACTATGGTTAGAAGAGATAGTGCTCCCTCCTCTTCCCTCTGAGAGCAGGGATGGGGAAGACCCAGCCCAGGTCATACAGTCTCCCTGGATGGTGCCTGCATCTGTTACAGATCATCTGAGATAACACCAGTCCCTGGTCACACACAAGGCAGACGTGCAGCTCTGGGGAAAAAAAAGTTCTTGGGAAAGGAGGCAACACTGTCCTCCAGCTTTGTGTTCCTCTGCCAGGTGGGGACAGTGGCAGTGTTGGTTCTGGTCTGGGGGGTGTTGACAGAGTCAGAAAGGTCATGGCTGGAGTGTGGCTCTTCTGTGTGGAGTTTTTCCCTTACAAAAGCAGCCTGGAACCAGGGCTTCCAAAGTATTCCATATGTTTGGTCTGTTCCTAAACCAACAGCTTCCCGTGCCACTGTTGGCAGCTCAATAGCCCAGCTCTGCTCAGTTCTCTCCTGTGTTAACTAGCTTTTCTCACTGAATTCTTATTTCCTCTTGTTCCATTCTCTGGCTGTGACACCATGGGATTTAAAGTAGAGAGATCCACTGGAAATGGCACTTTATGGAAGAGCCATGGGATGGAATACGAGTCTTCAGCTCCACTGGCTGGTTTTGCAGCACAGGTTGGGAAGGGCCCTGCAAAGGCTTGGGTGTTTGTGGGGAGCTCTTGTGGAACACAAACCTGTGTGCATGTACAGGGGAGCAGAGATGCCACCTCTGGTGCAGAGCCCAAGTGTGTGAGGGCACGGTGTTCTCTCTACACCCAGCTTTGCCTGGGTTCCTGCCTGGGTCTCGCTGGCACAGGCTGCACACTGGAACTTGTCTCTGTTGATGCTCATTGGGCCAGGGTTAAACCTGGCAATTGTCTTGCTGGATACCCTGTAGCTTTTCTGCCTGTAGAAAGAGCTTTCAAAACTTTCTAGAACTGTGTTCCCAAGATTGTGGAATAGCTCTGGTGATGGTGGGAGCTACTCTGATGCAAACCCTACAGTAAATTCTCAATGGGTTTGTACCCTCAGGAAAGCTGAGTGTTTTGGCCCTCCCTGTTCCAGGGAGGGATCTTAAGGGAGAACAAAGTGTGATGCAGCCCATTAATGAGGATTCTTTGCTCTCCCCCCACAGCACCTTCTGTCCACAGGAGGCAAGGAGGGCTCCAGGCACTTGGGGCTGGTAGTGCCAAGATGTGCTGCTGCCATCTCTCTCCACAGAGAGCCTGGGACAAGTCTTCAAGTGCCCCTGGTACACCAAGGTTCATATGCCAGGGTTGGGGTGCCCTGGGATACCTCAGTGCCTTGCCCCAGGGAGCCTGGGCTGTTTGCTCCAGCTCTTGACTCCCTGTTCCCCAGTCCTGATAACCATTGTGTCAGTTCAGCCCTGGCAGTGAATGTTGTTCGTTTTTCTCCCCCCTGCTTTTTTCCCCATCCCCGTGCAACATTCCCAGTGGTTTCTGCAGGGAGCTGTGGAATGTCTCCTGCTCCTGCCAGAGCCCACCTGAACAAGGCTGGGCATTGACAGGGAGTGCTTGCTGAGCCACACACAGGGAGGGCTCTCTGGCTTGGTCTCTGACCCACGGCAGGAAGGAATAACAGGAGACGAGTGGTAACATTAAACAGAAGCCAGCCTGCCTTTCATCTCCCCGGTGTGGCGGGGGTGCAGCAGGGGGAAGTCGAGGCTCTGGGGTCCTGTCTAGGGGAGCCATGTCCTGTGCTGTGCCAGCACCTCCAGCATCCTGCACTGCATGGGCTGGTGGTGCAGGACAAAAGGGCCCTGAGATGCTGTGAATTTGGCCAGCACAGGTGGCCCGGTGGCCTCTGCCTGTTGGCAGGGTGACAGCCCTTCCCAGCCCAGTCCCAAGGGCATCCATGAGTAAAGCAGCTGTGGATGTTCATGTGGGGCCTGTCTGTGCACGAGCAGAGGCTGCAGGGTGTCAGGGCACTCTGTGTTGTCCCGTGTGTGCTGTGAGCACGCTAGGCTGCCACAGAAGCACATTGCCTGCTCTGGGTATGGCTGTTCAGCAGAGGTGGTGTGCCCTCGGAGGAGGGCTCTGCCGTACCGGGTTTCTCAGCCCTCAGGGCACCTGGCAGAAGCCCAGGGACCCGCAGAGCTGTGGTTGTCACAAGTAGCCTGACCGGGCCCCCCATGCCCGTGGGTGCTTGTTTTCCCGCAGAGTACCCGCAGGACGCGGTCCCCACCCTCTGGAACGAGCCGCCCGAGCTGCCCTCTGGAGCCGGTCCCTTCGACGCTGCCACTGCCACCGCCCGGCTGTCGGATGCCACTGCCTTCCCCCCGTACACCTCCGAGCTGGAGCCCGAGGACACCACCCACCTGCACCGGCTGGACACCGGGGACGGTGAGTGACTGCCACAGGCACCGCCCGCGGCTCCCTCCCGCGGCAGCCTGGGATGTCCTCACGGATTTGCTCCCTGTGGGACTGTCACCTCCCGGGAGGGGTTAAAGCCACACTGCTGGGGAGGGGAAGGTTGCCCTTATTGCCTGCTCATGGAAACTTCCCTGCTGAAAAACTTTTGCTGTGGAGCTCTTGCCAGCTCCAAGATGGCTTCTTCCTGCCCCATGACCTGTCATGGCAGGAACCTGCCCTGAAAAGAAAACTGCCCTGAGTGTAGGTAGGGCTGTGCAGGACAGAGTGTGCCGGGAGCTCCCTGGACAGGGAGCACGAGTGCCTTTCCTGGCTTGTGGCTCCTGACTGACAGCAAGCACCAGCTGAGATCTGGTCCTGCTGCAAGCAAAGCAACTCTCCCAGTGTGTGAGCAGGAAAGCTGGGCATCACTGACCCACTTTGTGGCAACTGTCCTTGTCACTGGGAGCTGGCTGAGGTGGTGGTGGCTGGCTACAGCCCCCTGCCCAAAGGTGCACAGGATGACACCTGGGACATGGCCAGTGCAGGGAGCTCTGGGACAGGAGTGTGGCCTGATGCCTGGGGACATGCTGGGTGTGGAGTGATCCTTGCAGTCCTTCCCATCTGTGCCCCACTGTCTCTGCTGACCTCGTGCCCTTTCCTCTCTTCCTGCAGGCTCACTGGGACCTGGGGCTATTGGTGCCATTGTCATCGCCTCCCTCCTGGGTACGTCTGTGCTTGTGGCCTTGGTCGTCATCACACTGAGAAAGTTCTCGGCCTCCTGAACTCAATAAAACATTTTTCTGTTACACAACCAGCCTGTCTGCAGCCCTTGGCTGCTCCTGAACTGTCTGCCTGGGGCCCTGGGAGAAATGGTGCCAAGGATAAAGCACTGCAGGCCCTGTGCTGGGCAGCCATGCGTCGAGTGCTCATTGCCCTTGGTGTGTGTGTTATCTCCTGGGTGGCACAGATCTGGCAGGGCCTTTCAACCCCACTCAGGAAGAACCTGTGGCAGAGTGTGGCTTTGAGCAGGGAGCTCAAAAGAATCTTTCTGGGTCTAGTCTGGGTGATGGTAACAGTGTTGGGCATCATCCTGCACAGCTTTCCTAGGAAAGGGCTGTTCATGGGTGTAAGCCACCCCAAGTTCATGTGCAACCCCATTCTGACCCACTGCATTTGGGCCAGTTGCACCAGAGGGGACAGGGGAGGAGACCAGTGATGAGCCTGGGGGAGGAAGGACACACACAAGTGTTTTGGCACTGGCTTGCTCAGCTACATTTTATCACACGGAAAAACCAGACAACAAGAAGTTCCCCTCAGTTCACTGAGGCAGCCTGGCAAGGGCTGGGGGGCTCCAGCCTGTGCTTGTGGGCCCCAGGCCTGGCCTGTACAACACTGGAGATCACTGAGATGGAGGCGTGCAGGGCTGGGTCTGAGGAAATAACACTGGATGCCATTCAGTGGAAATGGCACAGCCTGTGCCTGGGGTCCGGAGTCCTGTGGAATCGCAGCAGAGCAGGAGGGGCTGGAGCAATCCCAGGGCTTGGTGGTGAGGGATGGATGGCACAGCAGCACTGAGCCCCTCTCCCTGGAGCAGTGCAGTGAGGAGCTGGAATCCTGGCTGTAGCCAGCTGGTGAAACATCCAATGGGCAAGGGAGCATCTCTGTGCTGTGAGTAACATGCCAGGTAGGCACGTGGGGCTGCAGGCCTGGGGCTGGGCTGCCTGGGCCACAAAGCTGGATGCTGTGGGATGTGGTGATTTCTCAGGTAATTTTAAGGAATTCCTAGAGCTGGAGCTCCTCTGGGGTTTGCACTAGTGAATTTGTGGCTGTTGCAAGGTTTGAATCCTGAGCTGGAGATTTGGTTGACTCAGAAAGATGACTGTGGGGTGCTGCTGGAGGGACCTGGCTTGGGGTGTCCCCATTAAATCGGCTCAATGCAGCAGACTGGAGGCTGCAAGTCTTCCTGGCCCAGCCCTGAGGCTGGGCAGTGACTGGGAACCACAGGCTGGTATGAACTTCCCACAGGTGGCCAAGGCAGCACAGCCCTGCTGGCTGTTGGCACATGCTAATGTGGTACCACTGATCTGGGCCTGAGTGAAGAATGCCTTCTTTCCCCTTCGCTGCTGTGGCTTCCACCACTTTGGTCCTGGGTGCTGGCTCTGGGCTGGCTGGCCCAAGGCTGTGGTGTCAGCAGGGACAGCCCTGGAATCCATCTCAGCTGTGTTCAGCCTCCAACTGCACACACCATGTTGTCCAAAGAGCAGTTCTGTAGCCTCCCTTCACAGCTTCCAAGCATCCTGCTTTCTCCCCACGTTCCTGCTGGCCTGGCTGTGCTCCTCCTGTCCATGCCCGTGGCCCCTGTGTGGCTCTGTTGGCAGCTGCTCTCCATCCCCTCTCTGAGCACAACCATGGCACAGCCAAAGCATCAATCAGCACAGGCTACAATGCCTGGAAGACAATCCTTTGTCATGTTACAGAAAGGTGCCAAATAATTCATTCCCTAATGGATGCTGGCCACAACTTGGGCCCAGCTTGTGGCTGAGAGGCTCTCAGCCACATGTGCAACTGTTGAACAAGGGGTGGCTGCTGTGGGTCTGTCCCCCACGCTGCTCTCAGTGCTGTGCCCAGGGCTTCATGTGTTGCTCAGTGCCACAGCTGGAAGGAGTGATGAGCTGGCTCTGCTGGCCACAAGACTTGCATATATACATGGAGGTGAGCCTGTACAGGGAGGCTGTGGGGGTGGGTTACAAGCATGCAGGCAGCAGTTGCTGGGCCTCCCAGAGCATGTAGGACAGCAGCTCCCAGCTAAGGTCACTCACCTGCTGTGGGGCTGCTGGTGTTCGTGTGGTGGGCGAGCTGCTGCTGGCACAGCCACCCCTGCTGTGGCCTCAGTAGCAGAGCGTAGCAAAGACCACAAGTGCACGATCAACCAGGAAAAGGACATGATGCTGGGGTTCTGCAGTGGCCCTGCAGAACGAGGGAGGCTGTGGTAGAGGGGGCTGAGCCACGGGACAGTGTCCAGATGTGCTTTGAGGTTGTCAGGCAGGCAAAGACATGGGTTAGGGCTTGCAAGGCTGGGCTGCTGCTGGAGAAGAGCTGAGTGTGGAGCACTGCAGAGCATTTGATTGGAAGCAGATTGAAGGTCTGCCTGTGGGAATGAGCCCAGCAGCTTCACAGCAGGACTAGGGCAGTGGAGTTCCTGAGGCTCATCCAGTTGTCAGTGAGCTCTGAGATAGTTGAGACTGCTGCTTGACTGCAGTTCTGCCCCTGTGAGATGCTGGGTTCAGAGCGCTCCAGACTTAGAAGGTAGCAATGAGCTGTTAATGCTTAAACCGGGTGATATCAATTGCTCGTGTTTGTGGCCACTGCCCCTCCCAAGCAGCCTGAGCCAGCCCAAGCCAGCACATGTGGCTCACTTGGCCAGCACCTGGTGGCCTTCGGGCAGTGTCCGCTGAGCTCATGCTCTTTGGGGCTTTACAGAACACTTGGAAAAGGGTTATTTACAGTTTAAAGCGCTGATCTCCAGGAAAGGACCAGTGCTTCCAGAGGGCCTAGGAATGACAGTCTGTTCATGGGTCTGTGTGCCTCGTCCTGTGCACCAGGTCCCCCACAATGTCCCACAGCTGCCACCTCCTCCCAGCTGGCAGCCTCTGTCTTCTGTCTCTCTGAGGCACTCCAGATGCTTGGGGATGCCGGTGGTCACTGGCGGTTTCTGCTGCCCAGTTTTCTTCTCTGACTGTCATCTGACTTGTGCACCCGGAAACATTCCTTCAGGTTCTGGGCTCGGATTTTGGGGTTCAGGATCTCCTCCCCCATAGAACTGGGGAACCAGCCCCTCTCCTGGTCATGAAGACGTTCCCCAAATATCCAGCCTGAGTATAGACAGACACAGGCGTAAGTGAGGAAGGACTGGGCCTTGCTTCTGCACTGGGACAGCTGTGCTGGAAAGAGCCATTGGAGCTGGCAGAGCTTTCTACTCAAAACCTGTGCTGGAGCACACCCAGGTTGTCCATCCTGCAAGGAGGCCATCTCACCTGAGCAGCATCATGTGAGGACAACTGGCTCAAAGGATGCCAGCAGAAAGCAGGAACTGCTGCCACCAAGTGCCCTCAGCTGTCCCTGGAGCCACAGGAGTGGTCCCCAGCAGACATCCAATGTGACAGACCACCAGCTACAAGAGTACCCAAGAGAGCAGGACCACGTGGCTGTGAAGCATCATGAAGGTAAGAATACCACTGGCTTCTATCTGAAGTGGCTGTGCTAGTTCTACCATGGCCCATAGCTGGTGCTGGGAGGCTGTGCCAGTGTTGTCACAACTTAGGCAGCCTGGATTGGCTATTAGGAGAAGGCAGTAACTTCCTTCTCTGGCTGTGATGCTGATGCCAGAGCCTCTCCCTGGCTGGAGGGAGAAACTCACAACTACCTGCCTGCAGCAAAGCCCATCCTCCCACAGTGACTCCCAGCCCATCCCCATCCCATCCCGTGCCCATACCATCATCTGTCTTGTCCAGGATGTTGAGAACATCAGCCAGTTCTAAGGAGAGCTCATCAGGCTGCTGGGCCACGTACGGGTGGACACACTGGATCTGTGGGCAGTCTGCCAAGAGACAGGGCAAGAGTGAGGGATGGACTGGGATGGAGCCCCTTGAAGAACAGCACAGACTGGGTGGCTGTAGCCCCATGAGCTCTGCACATGGTGCCTCTGATCTTGTAAGGGCCTCTGGGGAAGCCAGGGAGTGCCCCAGCCAAAGGTAGCGGGGAAGCAACTCTTGGGAAGGGACCGGGTTCATGTCACCACCACCATGCTAGCCATGGGCAGCCTGGAAGGGAGGAAAGTGCTGGTGTAGCCCAGCCCAGGTTGGAGGGGTTAAGGTCAGGGCCAGGCCCAGGACAAGCCAGAGACAAAAGGAGGGGAGCTCAGGGAGAGGGTTCAGCTTTGGCATAGGTCCCAGGTATGTGGCTGCACTGAGATCAGGCAGAATAAGGTGTCCTGGGGTAGGGGTGAAGAGCTCCCAGCTCCCATGCTGTGTCTCTTACCAACAAGTCTGGATGTAAATGAAACAAATTTGGTTCTCCGGTTTGGGGCTAGTGAAATCATCCAGCGCTTCATTTCACTCCTGGATAGGGGAGACAAACCAAAGCTGTGAACATGCAAGAGTTGTAAGGGCCCTAGTTCTCCTGCCCAGCCAGTTCTGGACTTCATGTTCCTCCTCCCAGCCTTTTCCTGCCTGCCCCTCCAGGGTCCTGGGTGCAGTGGTGATGCTGAGCCCCACTGCTGCACACCCTGGTTGGGATGTCACACGTGACACACTGCTCTGGGCCCTGCTGCACAGCCCTGGCTGTCCCCCACAGGCAGCACGGTCCCTCTCTGGGGAGGGTCCCTCTGCTGGCATTGCTGTCAAGAGCCAGCAGCCAGATGGGGGCCTGGCACTCTCTGAGAAATAGCAAGCAAAGGCGGCTCCTGGCTGGACTGCTCAACAGGAGCAGTTTTTCTGGGAGATAAGCAGTTACTGGAACCATTTATTCCCACAACCGCTGTGTAGGAACATTTAAAGGGCAGAGCTGATTAATTCCCTTGCAGAAGAGCACTGCAGCACACCAAAGGTACCACTTGCTTGGCAACAAGACCTTGTTGGAGCCTGAAGTGAACAGCATGCTGCAAAATCTGGACCTGCAGTTGGGAGGGTGAAGATCTCACAAATGCTGGAGAAGACCCAGGCTTGGCTCCCCTCAGGCTTCCCTCAGCCTCATGAGGAAATGGGGCAGTTCACCTTCACAGGCTCCAGCTCCTGCCTGGAGGACCAGCTGTGCTTCCATCTGAGAGTTTTCTACCTTCTCAGGTGGTTTTAAAGCCTGAGCTTGACAAACATGAAAAGCCATGGGAGTGCCTTCAGGAAGGAGAGGGGCCTAAAAGGGGGATGTAAAGGACAAGTGCTGGCAGGTTGATCTGTAGGGTTGGGAATACTTTATACTTCAGGTATGAAGAACAATGCCAAGGACCAGGGGAAGCACCTGCAGGTCACATCACATGAAGATGTGGGACAAGGGCCTTGGTCCCAGAGGAGCTATAACATGTAGAGGTCAAACCCAGAGTCCTGCCATGCTTGTGGCCCTGTCTGCATGCTGGGCCTGCACACAGATCCTTACAGGGCTCCATGGATCTGCCCACAGTGCCCAGCTCCCCTCAGCCTGCAAGGAGCCCACCCACACTGCAGTTCTATCGGTGCAACTGGTTGTGTCCAAATAAAGTGTCAGCTCCTGGCAGAGCCCACCCAGGGCATGAGCTGCAAGTTGCTACTGAGCAGCATTGTTGCAAGAGCTGCAAGAGCTGTAGAAGAGATGCAGAAGTCTCTGTTTGGCTCCCACTTATTTCTTCTAACTGTTTAGTTTTCCAGTCTGTGCCCAGTACTATCTCCATCATTCCTGCATCTCTGAAACAGCAGCCTTCAGCAGTTGGTATGTCACATTTCAGTGCTCAAGACCTGTTGGCAAACCATGTTCTGGATCACATACCACCTAGAAGATGGGACAGGATGCAGAGCATGGACCTGAGACTGCCTCCCCTGAGCTGAGCAAATGCTGGCCTGGTTTATCATTTGCTGCACAGCCAAGCCTCACAGACGTCACACATGCGCTTGCCCTGCATAGTGTGAGTGACATCTCTATTTTCAGTGCAGCAGAGCTGCAGCCATATGTCTGGGGAGAAGGTGCAACTGCTCACTGTGCTGGGGGCTCGTTATCCTGGTGCTGATGCTGTGGTGGTGGTGAGGGGCAGTCAGGGTGCAACCCTGGTGTTCATTTAGGAATATGGATGATGAACAGCAGCCTGCTGATAGCAGACAACATCAGCCTGGGGATGTGCATTGTCTCTAGGAGCTGTTTAGCTGGTGGCTAGAAAATGTGGGCCTGGTAAAGCTTGGGTCAGTGAGAAAGCCATACCCTGTGCTCCAAAACAACTGGGTCAGTGCTAGTACAGCTGAATCATTTGCCCAGCCTGAGCTTGTTGGAGCCTGAAGTGAAAAATCAGTGAGCCAGAAAATCTGTATCCTGGGAGACAAGGAGGCCCTGAGCTGCAGAAGGGCTGCACAAGACTGGCACTGGCTGTGGAGACACAGAGGAAGTAGCCTTTTCTCCCACCTTCCCCCACTAACAGGAGACACTTTACTCCACAGGGCGGGTCAGGCATGGCCATGATTCTTGTGAGTCAGTGGAGCCTCTGGAGTGTGTGAGTGTATATCCTGCTTGGTTTTACTTTCTGAACATGCTGCAGTCTATAAATCAGCTGGGGCCTGGTGCCTGGGCTGATTTCTGATCTCTCTGTCCCAGAACAGGGACTGCCTGTCGGTCCACCTCCCCAGAGGCCTCAAATACACGTACAGGAGAGAAACCTGCCTAGGTGACCAGTAGCCTTGGGGCTTTCAGTAGCCTCAGGGGAATTATGCTGGGCAGAGAGGTTGGTAGGGCCAGCTCAGCTGCAGCAATGGGATCCCCCCCTGCCCATCCCTGGAAAGCCTGGACATCTGGTCCCCATGAAGGCAGGATGTAGGGAGAGAGCACTGCTGAGTGATAGCAGGGTGACTGGTACTCACTGGGATGATGCCTTCAGCATGTAGCTGGCCTCCCGGTCATCTGCGTTCTCTAGCAGCCTCAAGATGAAGACATTGGCCAAACTCTGCCCCTGATCTTCTAACTCCTCCACCCGAAGAAGCCCTCGGGGAGCAGAGTCAAACACTTGGTACTTGTCCCTGGGAGAGGTAAGAGAGATTAGGAAAAGCTGTGTTTATTGCAGGAAACTTTTAGTTCAGCCACCCAGAATTATACTGTGGACACAGACCAGAAATTGCTGCATGGAGGAGAAAAGGTGTCCTGCTGTGGGATGGGATGAGCGTGTGGCTATAAAAACCCACTGCAAAGCAAGGAACCCTCTCTGTACTCTGCCCTGGGCAGCCCTCATGGCCTGGAACAAGTTGCTTGCTCTGTCTGAGCTCCCCACGTCCAAAACACAGATGGCGCTCCCTCAAAGGGGATTGTGAGGCTTAATTCATTCCTATTTATGAAGTGCCTCTGTGTTTTCTGGATACAAGTTGCCACAGAAGCAAAACATTTCCCAGCGTACAGACACCGCGGCGACACGTTCATTAGGAACAGTGGAGGGGCAAGATGCTCCCTACCAGTGGGTCTAATCATGCCACAAAGGGCGTGCTGTTCTCTGCTGCTGTGTTTCACCAGTGTCTGCTTGCACAAGACACAGTCCTCAGCACAACAACATCCTCCTCAGGCAGGTTACACCATGTCAAATAGAAGCACTGGCCTCGGGTCAAAATTTATACCCCTCCCTGCTACTCTGACTTTCTAGTCGGCTTTTTTAGAGCTGTAACTGACTAAATCTGAGCTGTTCTTCAGGAAGCGATGAGTCAAAAATCACTTCTTGACAGTGTAACTCACCAGCCAATGTAACTCAGTTCCACCCTGCAGAAACTGCTGGATGCATAGTCACCCTGCTGCCCTGGGATCTGTTTAACTCCTGTTGGCCATGAATTTTCAGCTGGAGAGAGCTGTGCCACCCATGAAGAGTCAGCTGTGCTCAAAGGTATGGTGACTACTGGAGGGAGGTGTACGTGTCAGGCCAAGGGATGTGCCTGTGCCTGAGGGACAGGATGGGGTCACAGCATGACAGGTTGGATAAAACTGGGGCAATAGAACTAATGAAGTATCCTGTGTACCACCTGAATTTTGCACTCACCCTGGAATTTGCCGGCAAATCACCAGCAGATCGTTGAAAAGGAACAGATAGATTTCTCTGAAGAGTTTCTTGGTGCGAAGAGTTCGTGACGTCTTTGGACCATTCATTTGCTGCAGTTCCCCCTGCTTCAGCAGCCAGCGGGAGTGAGAGATGATGGGTACAGACTAGAAGGGAGGAAAAGATGGCAAAGTTTAGGAACTTTGGATTCAAGTAGTTATGATGCTGAAAGCACCAAGAGATGCAAAAGGAAGGGTGGTGAACTCCCATCACCACAACTTGCACTGCAGAGGCTGGAGCAGAGCTGCAAGGAGAGGGCAGTGTGCTCTGCCATCCACACAGCCCAGCACAGTGTGACAGAGCTTGGATAGGGGTACAGCAGGAGCCCGGGGATGGACAGATATTTAAGGATGGCAATGCTGGAGTGCCAAGTACCGGAATGAAACAACAGCCTATGCCCTGATCTCTCTCTGAGAGATCCTGCCACGTGGGCTGAACTTTCCTCAACAGTAAGACTGACTTTTAAAACCACAGATTTGGCCTTTTGGCTACAAAAAACCAAGGTTAAACAGGTTTCCTCTGGTTGGGTCTGTCCCTGTCAGGTGGAGATACCGTTCATGCACCTATCACAGCATTTCTGCTGGAGTTTCAACACATATTGTGCTAAAACCAAGAAGCCCAGAACAAAGCACATCTTGCACTAGAAGAATACCACACTTCTAAATGACTGAAATATTGAAAAATACCTGTATAACTGTCACTCTTTCTACCTTCACTCCCAGTGCTCATCACATGCATGGTGGTACTATCTATCTTTTCAACTCCTTGCACTCTTCTTCCCAGAAGAGCCCTACCCATGCCAGGTCCCAAGGCAGATCTGCTCCAGAGATGAACCAGCTCCTGCCTGTCATTACAGCCCCAGCTCTACAACAGGTGAAGACAACTGTGTAGCCTCCCTCATCTACTACTGTCCTGTGGACTGTGGTCTAGCCCTGACACACTGGTAAAATGCTCTATAAAAACCAATTTTTTTCGTTTTCATTGTTCACGTACATAAAAAGATTGCTTGGAAGCTGAATATAATCCTTACAGTTTGTGGAGCAGACAGACCTGAGAAGCTTCTCTATAGCATTTAAGAAAAGAACTGACAACTTTATACTCAGCACTGGAATTGAATGGTATATATCTGAGATATATATATATTATTGTGTTTATATGTATATAAAACTATGTAGTTAGATATACCACCTGGTATATATAACTGAGATCTGATCAGATACCCCTAAATATTGATGTAGTAATTCCCTCAGTGGAGCTGAAACAGATCAGCAGCAGGTATTTAGAGACTGTACACAATGCATAAATACAGAAATTAATCAAAATGGTGGGGCAGTCTTTGTCTGGGTATTTTTCAGTTTTAAAGTGTTCTGCTTTGTAGCTTTCATCGACCTTTAACATATTTTGTATGTAAAATAACAGCTGAAAGCTGACCTGCATTTTGAAGGGAGGTAAGAGGGAAGAGCCAGACCTGAGTGCTGGAGCAGGAGCACAGTGCACAGGAGAGGTGATGCCAACGTGTCCCACCTGTGTACGTGCACATCACACCAGCCTTGTTGCAGCCCCAGCCTCTGCAGCAGGTGTGCACTGAGCACACACAGAGGTGCTGTGCCTGCAGCAGCCCCTTTGGACAGGACCCTTTGGAGGCTGTCTGCAAAGTGCAGACAGTGAACAAAAGTGTCCAGCCTGTGCTTATACCTTGATCTTGAATTCTAGTTTCTTCTGGATGCTGATCATCTGCTCTGTTCGGCTCATCTTCCGGACACCTTCATTACATGCTTTCACCACCTGGGAAGAGAGAGGACAAGGTTTGTCTCTGCTGGCCTTAAGCAGGTAAGTGATGATGGACAGCATGAAAAGGCTTGACCACAATCAGGTAAGTGCCCTGCTGTAACAGGAATTGACAAAGCCAAGTTCTTTTATCAGCACTGTGGGTGCATGTAAAAGAGAAGGGGGAAAAACCCCCCAAAATCTCAGCAACCAAAAAGCTCCCAAACATCCAGAAGGTGTTACAGGTGGAAACTGACTGTCAGAGGACATATTAGGTGGCTACATTCAGTTACTGAACCAGACAGTACAAAACAGTGCTTCTGGTTGCACAGCAAAATGAACAGCTTGTTTTCCAGAATCTGACACATCCTATATCTCATTTTCCCTGTTCCCAACACTTGGAATGAGGTACATTTGCAGTATCATCTTCAAGGAGAGAATGAAGCCAAACATCTTTTTTTCAAGAATGCAGATGCTGTAGTTCTGCCAAGCAGCACTAGATGCCAGGGCTATGAAATGTCCTAGGGAAAGAGACATTCATCATACAGAGCCCAGCTGTGTTCTGAGTACAAACTTTTAACTGAAAAACCACAACCAACGTGCAAGCACTATGCTGTTACAGGGACCTTAACCTAGATGCCACTGCCTGTTTCATAAGGAGCAACTCTCTTGAGAACTGGCTAGGTAGAAAAATTACATTGGAGAACAAGCTCCACTTTGTGCTCTGTTTCTGCTACTTAAAATCTAACAGAATATCAGTAACTGAAACTGTGATCATCTCTTGCCTCTCAAATAGAAAGAGAGAAAACAAACATACAGAAAAAGTAAGCATGAGATGGTCTCTGTTGTGTGCCTGTACCTAGCTGGATATTAGGTATCAGCTTAAACAACTTACAGATAAGTGTTTAACTGTGCAAAAGAATTAGTAAACTGATCATGTGAGTCACTGATGACTGAATACAAACCCAGCATTTTTCCATCTGCATGCTACAGGAACAGTCTTCCTCAGGCTACTGACTAATGGAAAAATAATTGGCTACCAGATGTGTCAAGAGGGATTCTGCAAAGACTAACTCAATGCAGAACATCCCTAATTTATAAAGTCCCTGTCTTTATCCCTAGTGATCTCCAAGCATACAGTTCCTATACTGGTTCAGGGCAAATCCAAGAGCCTGTTCTGTTCTAGTGCTTCAGTCAGAGACTGCAGGCCCATCCTAAGGCTGATGTTCTAGCACAGTTTTCAACTTCAAATACTTGTGTTGAACTGCAAGACTCAGGAGATGTTCCAAGCTTCTGATGGTGAAGGGTTCAAACACTGTCCCAGCCCATGTAGCTGCCAGCTATGTCTAGACCATTCAGAAATGGAATTATCCTGTCAAACCATTTCAGGAACATCCCAGATGGGAAACATCCTACTGCCTTCATGGGGTTTTGTACCCATCAGTAACTAGCACAACTGAACACCACACCTACCTACCAGCTTCAGGGAAGAGGGCTAAAAGCTGGCTTGTGTACTTCATTAGGAAGCTGTTATTCTAGGTCAGAAGAAAAAGTGTGCTGTGTCGGAGGAGCCTGACACAGTTGTACTGTGCACACACCTCTCAGTCAGATCCATCACCTTCAGGTGTCTGAAAACCCTTTTGTGTTCTTGGAGACATAAAGGAAAACATTCTCTGCCCTTTCCTATGGCAGAAACAGACATCTATTGTTAGCAAGGGATTCGCTGTCACTGACATCTATGTGCAAGTAGACTAGTCCATCCTTCAGACTTTAGGAAAAAACCTCTTGAAACACAGTGACAGAATTCAAAGAAACTGCTCCCAGACAGAATGTAGTCTGCAGGTGATTTTTACAGGGGGATGTGTGTGTGTGAAATGAGCATGGTGATTAATCTTAATGGCCCTCCATTAACTAATTCAAACTTACTGTTTCCAGTTCTTTATGTGCATCCAGGGCAGTGGATTCCCTGTCAGATTTCTCCTCCACTTTCTTCAAAATATTCTGCAGGGGAGAAAAGGCTGTGTGAATGCTGATCCCAGTGTGAGAGCACAGAAAGGTAAAGTTTGTTAGCCTACAAATTACTTCTGGCCATCAGCCTAATTACAGCAAAGGTGACACAGTACAATGACTCTCACCTCTTAATTCCCCTTTCTCATTAAAACCTCTTCCCATCTGACCTTATATCTAAGAGAAATAAAACAGGTAGGTTCTTATTTTATAAAAATAAATTAATAAATAACTAGACCTAGCACTAATAGACAGTGTTATTGGTAATCCCAGTGGGTTAAGACCATTTGGGACTGAGCTGTTTCCCCATCCCTAGAAGCATATTCTCCAGCAGTGTTTAGATAAGGTGGCAAAGCCCTGGCTGACTGGTCCAAGCCATCGTGGTGTAGCATCCCTGTGTCATCCAGCTGCTCTGCATGTGTGTGTCACCATCCTAACCATCAGGCAGCTGGATTAATGGACTGCTGCTACCCCTTCTGGCAGCTTGACAAAGCTCCTCCTCAACTCTCACCCAGTAAAAGCTATCTGGCAAATTCAACACTAATTCAGGGATGGACTCTGAGGGACTGAAATCCTTTTCCTATAGTTGTGGTGAATGTCTGACTCTGTGGAAAGGCTTCAGCCAGTTCTAGGGTCACTGTGGCTGTATCTAAGCCCCATTTACAGCTGCTGGAAAGGAAAATTCCAGGAGTGATCCAGAAGTCCTTTGTGAGAGAGAGAAGAGCAAAACTCTACCTGCACCAGCAGCTTGAGTCGAGTGATTCTTTGAAATGGCAGAATGAGGAAGGAAGAAAAGGACAAGCCTTTGCACTTGGGATCCAGCTCCAGCTGTGAGATCACTTCCCGAAAGGCTGGTTTGTCCTGGCTGAGAGGAGAGATAGAGAAGCTGACAACTTTGAGAGCTACCCTGCCTGGGACTCTGGCATATGGCTGGTGACCCAAAAGCAGCTTGGTCCCAGAGACAGCATCTGCCTGGTCTCTCCCAACAGGAGAGAAGAGGGAAGGAGGGGACTGAATGCCTTTGGGTGGATTTTAGTTTAAATCTAAAACTATAAATAGTGTTGGGGGAGGGAAAAAATAGACTTCTAATGTACAAGCCACAGCAGTGCTCACATGTGTTCATATCTAGCTCAGCAGCATACACTGCGTGTGTAGGTGTATGTGAATGGGGTATGTGTCCAAGTAAATGAGTCAGAGGCATAATTATATATTTTTACACAGTTGGAACTCTGTGATAAGGTGAAATTCACACAGTCATAAGAACAAGACAAGCCACAAAGTAGCTCAAGCTTGAATATTCCTTGCTGCTTAGCTAGAGGATGGAAATCATAATCTGGCCTGAGAAGGGCAGAGGCCATGGCTGGGC
Organism: Melospiza georgiana; assembly: GCF_028018845.1. Lineage (NCBI taxonomy): Eukaryota > Metazoa > Chordata > Aves > Passeriformes > Passerellidae > Melospiza > Melospiza georgiana. The sequence goes on along the minus strand of NC_080439.1, from coordinate 19,035,730 downwards.
CTTCCCTGATGATGTTTGCAGGACATGAGGGCAGAGCTGGGCCACAGACACAGCTGTGCAGAGCAGAGTGATCCCAGCTGCCACAGGCAGACAAAGCTTCCTGGCAGCCATGGACTGAGTGAACCTGAGCAAGGCTTGTGCTGCTGGAGTCATGGCTAGTTTTGGAAACAGCATGGATGCAAAGAGGTTGGTAACTGTGCAAAACCTGTCTGTACTGGGTGTTCCTCACAACATGTGAAAGAAGCCATTGGCAGAGTTCCTCCTTGCTGCAGCAGGTACCTGTCTGGCAGGGTGACTCACGGCAGAATGGAACTGCATGTGCCTGAGCAACAGTGAAATGGGGGAAACTGTGACACACCTCAGGCTTTGAGTTCAGCCAAGTGTTGCAAAATTCCTGTGCTACTGGGAGCCTGGGGAAGGGAGTCAGTTCTTTTCAACATGCTTTATGTATTCCTGCAGACAAAAATGCTGCCCTCTGAATTCACATTTAAGAATATCTCATCTCCAACAGGTCCCTTTCAAGCTCAAGTAACCCAGCCTATTGCTGCTTTGCTTCTAAGTGTTTAGATAATGACTGTAGGCAAATTCTTTCTGCAGCTGTATTGCTCACCTCTGACTGAAGGAAACCCTGTGGTACCCTCTTTTTGGAGAGAACAGCAGGCCAAGCTCAATAAAGGCCCCTTAAAATATTTTCCCCTCGAAAGTTAGAGAGCAGAGAAATGAAAGGACTAAACATTGTTACTCTTGCCTGAACCAGCAGATGCTATAGAAGAAAATACACTGCAGCATGTGCAATGGGCTGTCCTGAAAGAATCCAGGACATTGTAACTAGAGAAAAATTGATTCTTCTCCTCTCAAAGACAAGCTTGTAGGGCATTCGTTGTTTTGAGCTTGTATCAGAGAATTCCTACTGGACCAAAAGACTGGCTACACTTGAAAAATACTACAAAAATATGTTGGATTATATCCTCAGGCCTAGATCTGTGTATAACAGTAGAATGTGAAGAAAATAGCTTTTTAATTTTTTTTTTCTTCTTTTAAAAAAATCCTGTTGTTCTGGAAAAGAATAGTTATGAAATTGGGAAAAATCTAATGCCTTGCTGAGAAGGTTGGGAAAAGCAGTGGCTGTTGTTCTCATCAGAGATCTGTATTATGTTCTTGGCCCTCCATCTCTTGCCTCTACTTGCAGGTTAAAAATACGTGCATTACACAAGCACGTACATGGCCCTGCATGCACCATAAATATTTCCTGCAGTTGAGAAATGCTGGCTTTGAGTTTACTTGCCATGTTACCTGCATCAACTAATCCTTACTATAAAGCCTTTAATTGTGTTTTCTTTTTACAGAATGCAGTGAGAAATCATGAAGAGGGAAACCCCATTTCTGTGCTATCTAGCCCTTTCTCATAAATACCAAAATTACAGCTAAATCTGTAGCTTGTGCAATTTTACAAAATAGTGCAGCAACAAGCGCTAGAACTCACAGGAGCTGCTTGTAGGTTCTCTCCTGGTAGGTCTGGTTGGAGACATAGGTGATGTACACAGAGAAGTGATTAACTGTGTGCTGGTAGACAATATCACACACGTCCGAGATGACAATGTTCTCCTCCACTCGCTGCTCAAGGTCCAACAGGAAGCTAAATGAGAAAGTCAGCACCCATTTTAATTGTGACCTATCTGTCCCAGGCAATTCCCAGGAGAAGTCAGCTCCTCCATCCCTCTCCAACTGCAGTTACCTAAAGCTGCTGCTTTCAGTGCCACTCAGCAGCCAACTTACCGCTCGCTGACAGCCATGACATCCAGCACGTTGGAGAACAGGATGTGTGCCTCAGACTGGTGTAAGATCTTTTTCAGACGCTCATTCTCCATGAAGTGAGACACCAGCAGATTCAGACTCTTGTAATATGATGCTTCTGAAGTAACCAGCTCAAACATGGCCTGGGGGAGAATCCCAAAGAAGGAAGTCAGCATGTACCTTCTACTTCTACAGAGCATTTCACTGGGCATTAATGAGGACATCTGTGCTGCACAGCCACGGACCTTGCACCCACCCCGCAGGCCCAGGCTGCACGGAGAGGTCAGCCCACAATGCATTTGCCACATGCTTTGTGAGGAGACAGTGAGTTAGTTTAGGAAGTCTTCCTCCCACAACCATCAGCCCTGACCTAGAGGAAACACAGCTGTTACTGTCCAAGTGAGACCCCCTGGTCAGCCCTGGCCAAACACTTTTCTGCCCCAATTCACAACAGAACAGGACAAGATACAGTAGTGCCTAACTACTATCAGAAATCATAAATAATCTCCAAATTTCAGCCTTTGCTTATCCTGTTAGAAGAGAAAACACTGGAGCAAAGCCTGGTTTCCTCAGGCCAAGGATGTGGTCTGTGGAAGCAGAATGGTAAATTGATGGTTTCGTTCAGAGATAAAAATCAGTTTAATGAGATGCAGATATAAAGTCTTCTACCTACTGCAAGTGCTGCAGGGACATTCCATGATTACCACTCAGAGATCCCTTACTCTCTGGGGGAGTGTATGTTGTCTCTGTTCAGAGGTAGATACAAAAGGAGTTTATTTACACAACTACTGTATCCATTAGTTGAAGTAAGATTAACTGAAGACTTTCACAGAGGTTCAACACAATGCTGTTAAATCCTTCAGGCATCTCTTGATGAAGGGGTGCCTTGGGTTCCTTGTCCTGGGGCCCATGGCCCACACTGCCATTACTAAGAGAGGCAGTTGGTGGTTCAGTGAAAGTTTTGCTCCCTTGAATCTAAAGCTGCTTCAATGCTCCCCTTGTTCCCACAGCTCCTCTGTTGCACCCTGCTGAGGGTGGAGCTGGCCAGGCAGAGCGGGTGTCAGAGCTCAGGGACTGGTTCTCAGTGGCTGCTGGGGCACAGCTAAAGTTGAGGAGGTCATATGGAGCCACAGGTACATGCAGTGGTTTTTGTGATGTGTACATAGAGAAATATGCTCTAAATTAGCTGGGGGTCTGTCTTGTGGCTTGCTTGTTGTCTGTTTTTTCTCTTTAAAGAAATTATTTGGATTTTTTCACTGATCAGTTTTTGGCCTTTTCCTGGAAATATCACTATGTATCACATAAGAACTCGAGGTAGAGACCTGGGTTGTGTCCCTGACACTGTGCTGCACTCCAAGATCTGGGTGAATGGGTTCAGAAGAAGAGACTGTTACTCAACCCAGAGCTGCAAAAACAGCAGTTAGTCGAAGTGACATTTCAGCCCTTTGCAGGGATGGCAGCCTAGGAAATGTTCCCAGTGGGCACCTAAGTCCAACAAGTGGTTTCCTGCACCAGAGGAGGAGATTGTGCCTGCACAGCCCCCAGAAGGGAGACAGAGCAAAGGGTGTCTATAAAGATGAACTCAGTGACCATGGAACAGACAGTGTTTAAGAAATAAGAGAACACTGGATTTTTTCAAGGCCAGATTCCTAATGAGAAAAGTGCAGCACTATCTGCTCATCTTTTCCCAGAAGCTTTACCCAGGCACTGGGTGAACCTGTGAGAGAACCTCTCTCTTTCTGCACAACCGGCTTAGTCCTAAATGTAACTTTTACAGGTTTACCTGTATCTTTTTATTGATAAATGACAGAGGTGGAAATAGGCAAAAATGTACAGGATGTGTTAGGATAGCCTATCCCTTCCAGGTATCCTGGAGATTGACACCTCCAATCATTTTGCACTGCAGCTTTCCAGAGACTCCAAGTCAGGATTTTTTTCTGCCAAGTCTGACTGCAGAATCTGTGTTTGCTGTAGTGGAGGGTGCCACACCTGCAAGGGCAGGTCCAGAATGCAGGCTATACTAAAGAAATAATGAAATCCATAGAGATAATATCTGTCCTGTTTGTTCCAATGGGGACAATAAAAAAAATCACTTTCCATGATACTTTTCAAGCATCCACTGCTCTTCCACTCAACTTTCTTGTTTTGGTGCTTGAAAACAATTATTTTTTTAAAAATCTTGCATTGATAAGCTGCTCAGTAATTTCCATCATTGCCACTAATGAACACCAGATTTCTCTTCCTGTTGTAGTCTCTTTCACTTTGAAGATTATTTCAGATAACCAACTTTTTCTCTGACTGTTTAAGCCCTGCTCTGTCACAGCTCTGGTGGTGTTCCCTTCCTCAGCTCTGATGCAGGGTGTTCAACTTTCTTTCCATTTGTGTACCAGTATTTCTCCCTGTGATCAAAATAATGCTTTTGCTCCACCTTTCCCGGCTGAAGACATGCAAGCTTTTCTAGTCCCTGTGTTTACTACAGCTTTGAAGATAAAATGGGTCAGAAAATACAGTTTTGTCCTTAAGATATTTACTCCAGAATTTCTGCTGTCCTGTACTTCAGGAAAATTTCTCCAATTCTCCTTTATGAAGCTGAACATTTTACATTTACTAAATTAAGCCCTCATGTACAGTTCACTCTCACAGTTCACAGCCAACATGAATAGAGTTCCAGAACTGCAGGAGCAAGTAGTGCTTGCTTACAGCAAGGCTGAATTCAACATAATCTCTTCAATACCTTCAGTGATTTCTCTAGCCCTCCTTGTTTTCTGACCTTGATCCTCCTCACAAAGCAACTTCTCCACTCTATCTGTTCAATGTTCAGCCAATTTCACAGCTTTCTGGCTTGGAGCAATTTTATAATCTCTTAGTGTGCTAATCCCAGGACAAGCAGGAAGAAAATTTCAGGTCTGATAAACTAACAAGGCACAGCTCTTCTTTATGACAGCACTGTCCCATTCTCCAACTGCTTTATTTCTCTGGTTATTTTAACAGAAAGAAGAAAATTGAGCACACTTAATATGGAGGTTTAGCAGCACCAAGATTTTTTCCCCCAAAACCACATACAGGTAACAAATGTAACTTAACAGAAATGACAAGTTTTGAAATCTATAGTGCACGCTTTTAAGCAAAATATTTCTCCATAAAAATTCTACATTTTGAAGCAAAAATAAAAATAAAAGCCTGTAATTTTTCAGATGCCAGATTGTGTTTGTCATGCTGGCATTTGGAAGTACCGTGTTTTGCCAGGTAAACAGAGCAAATTCAAATAACCAGTGCAGAAGAAGAACATGGAGAAAAAACAAATTATTTCATTTACCTTCAGCCCTAACCCTGATACACTAACAGCCTGTGCTTGCTACCCCAAACTACTGTATATAAACACCAGTCTGCTCCACTAAGGGTGTGAATAACACAGCCCTTGGCGTGCACAAGATGAACTTTCCAGCATGACAGTCAAGTTCCAGCCCTAGCCAGGACTGTCACTGTGTGCACAAGGTTCTCCTCAGCGTGGATTATGGAAGTCTAACTGAACTCAGGAGGGACTGCTTACACCCCGAGATGTTCTTCAGCACTTTGGGTACAGTCCCATGAGCCAGGGCTAAGCAGATTCACTGCTACACCCATCCCACCATCTCATCAGAGGCAATCCTGGTGCAGGAGTACAGCTGGACTTGTGGGATAGAGCCCTGTACCACAACGCAAACCACACATTAACAGGGTTTGCCCTCTCCACTGCTGGCTATAAATGCAGTGCTATGCAGTGACAAAGGACACTCACACTCCCCATGATACCCAAAATAGCAACCAGTTGTAAATTGTGGCACAACTGATGTTGTCATCACTTGTGACAGCTACCCCCACCTACTCCTTTCAGTCCTGTAAGTCACAGCACATGGCTCTAAAATAGTGATGTCACTGCACTGCATAGTTAAATTCAAATATACCTGTCATTATTTTTTACTGTTTGCAATAGACTCCAAGTAGCAACAATTAAATATAAGGATGTTTATCAATCTTTATCTCTTCTATTTCTACTATAGAAACATATTCAAAACCTTACAGTTAATGGTTGAATTCTTCTAAGAATTCTGGTGGAAAGGTATGGGTCCTGATAGTTAATTTGGAAAAGGATTAATGTGCACTGGAACCGATGGCTCTTTTGTAAAAACCTCCTAATATCTCTCTTCTTTTGTAAGTTGCTCCTAACACCAAATCAGAAAAGGGAAAAGAAGTTCCTTTTGCTACAGAAACATCCAGCAGCAGTAGCATACAGAAAAATGTTTGCAGTTTCACAATAAACAATGAGTGGTTAAACAACACGATTAACAAATATTCTTAATATTCCTTCATTACCTCCTGCAGTTTGATCTCATCTGGTTGGAGGATGCTGAGGACACCACTGTTCTGGACCTCAGGAAGATCCTGCCATAAGTTGAACCTGGAGTTGGAATTTCTCAGCAAATTGATTTGTGGTGGAGCTTTGTTTTCAGTTGTACTTGTGGACTCTGCTTCAGATGGAGTTTCCTCACTGGGTGAAGTCTCCTCAGGGTCTGTCTGTGAATCTTGCAATCGCCTGGTTTCAATCTCCTCACGCGTAGATTTATCTCGGTATTCCTGGTACAAGAGCCCTAGGAAGGAACACAGCAGGTCTGAGAGGCTGCAACTGAACGAGACTGTGGGAAAGGACAGTTGCTTTGCTTTAGTTCACCTCAGCAGAGGTGAGAGATGTGCCTTCCATGCAGAGTGAAAAGCCTGTTATGGTATTCCTACTTCAGCCAGAAGTGGAAGCTATAAATGGAAGGGCATTTCTAAATCTAAAATGTAAAAAATCTGCTCTCACAAAACATTTTGTAACACAGGCAGATGAATCCATCATCACTCAGAAGACATAAAAGAACCGACTTGTCAGGCTTTTAAATGTCTTTTAAACCTTGATTTTCTCTGTTATATTACTATGTTACAAGTTATATAGGTTGATGTCTATGTTTAAGTGTGTGTCTGGAAAAGTCATACTGCACATATTGAAATGACTTTAAAAGGAGCAATTTAATGGCCAAAAAATCCTCAATGAGGAAACACTGAGCTGCTGTTACTGGCATTGGACAGGTGAAGCTTTGGGACAACTAGCTACAGTTACTACAACTAGCTACAGGTTTGTTTTGGTATGGACTTCATGGTTAGCCTTGGACATGTTGCTTAATATCCTGCTGTTTTCCTTCTTAGTTTCTATGATGCTTGAAGATGCAAAATTAATATCTAAAAGGTACCTATTTGCTACAGGACTAAGGAACAGGCTCTGAGTTCACACTATGGGGCAGTACATCAATGACACCAGGTGTCTTCCAAGTTTCAATTACTAACTTTGGGAGAAGATGAAATTGCACTGGATTTGCCTCCACTCTGGTATCAACTGACAGCATGGAAAAGGTAGGAATCCTGAAGTTCAATCTTTAGAACATCCTTTGTCTCTCTGAGGGCTTTCAAACTGTCCCATTTTTCTTTCTGAACCATCTGTAGCACCCAGAATTTTAATTGCTTGAATATAAAATGTAATTTAGAAGACATGTAAAGGCAGGAGAGCATGTGCACACTGAGTCACTTTCCTCCCTTAATGAAATTGAAGAAGCACAATTTATTTTATCTCCCTTGGTTTATACTTGAATAGCAGTGTAACATGAATGAATAAAGAGAAAAGCCTTTGATGTTATAAAAACCATGCTAAATAATTAATTTTTTCTGAACCATTAGGGGTTAAAATTTATCTGGTCACATGTATTCATGATATTTGATCTGACATTCTGTGTGCAATAAGGTGAGAGACAATGGGATTAAAAGTTTGTCTAAGGTGGGCAGAAATGTAGATGTTGCCGCCTATATAATCTCTGGACCAGTTTCAATGAGGCTCTGTACCAGTCAGTGCTAAAACTATACGGGAAATATGCTGGGGAAAGGTCCAGGAATAAGCACAGGATTACTGCAGTCTGCGAGTGTGTCCTGCTATCTGTTCTTCCTGGAAAGATGTTCAACACCAGATTAAAATAGCAGTAAGGGTAGCTGTGCCTAGGAAACCATAGAGTCTTCTGTTAGCTTCCTACACAGTGCTGAGCAGAGGAGACTTCCCCTGAAGTTTTGCATGCTGCTGCCACTTATGTAATTTCTCTCTGCGTCAACTAGGTTTATCTGGCTTTCCTAAGCATTTCAGGCTGTTTTTCACCATCAGGGAGGGTGCTGAGGCTGTAGCAGGGTGGAAGTGCTCCTTCAGTACGTAGCAGAGAGACTGCTAAATGGGAGCTGCTTTTGGTGGCACTGATCCTCATGGCCAGCCTGTGCTCGAGGGCTCTGGGTTCTTTTTGCCCCATAGAGAGCGGGACAAGCTGGGAAGCAACATCCTGCAGCAGCGTGGGCAGTGCTTGACTCAAGGGAAAACACGCTGGGAAACTGAAGCATAATCTATTTTACTCAAATTGGAGATAATTATACTTGCAGTGTTTGACTGCAGGTATACAGCCATGCTGTGCTGCTGGCTCTGCCTTGCAAGTCAGAGGATGCTTTGTGTAAGGGGGATTTAGGGTCCCTCATGCAAATCTGAAGAGCAGCCCTTTTTAAAAGATCCTCAAGACTATTTGTCTCTTGCCTTTAAGGAAATAAGACCCAGATAATGAAAGTTGGTTCTGTTTCCAGGTTCTCTGACTGACCAGGTAAGAGCTATGGAGCTGTCAGTGGCAGGCAAAGCAAATACAGGCATGGAAAGATCTCACTGATGGAAAGCATCCACCATCAGAATTCAATTGGAAATGACAGCAAGAGAGACTGGTTGAAGCTCTACCAACTCTAAGAGAGCAATATGAGGAGAAAGCAGAAAGGTGGTACAGAGGAAAGATAAAAGACAGGTAGATGTGTAGGCAGAAGGGTAGGAAGAAATAAGGAGGGTGTGCTAGCAAGGATAAAAGATATCCATGTTGTCTTGGTCCTAACGGTCTACTCATATGTTGGCAAAGAGGTTACAATGGGTAGAAAAATTATATAGATAAGAGAGAGAGAATCTATGCCAAGGCCTTGTCCAGATGGAACAAGAGATGATCACAGCACAGGAGGGGTAACAGATGCAAGGTCAAGGTACAAGGTTTTGACATGTTGAAAGGAGACAATACATGTAGGAACTTACAGAATGTGTATTAAAAAAGCTGAGATCAATAGCTGAATGTGTCTCATGATATAATTATTTAGTAAATGTTTACATTTAGTAAGGGAGCAAGTACAAAATGTCAGAGACCTGCATAAGCTCCCTCCATTACTTAATGTCCCAGCTGTCCCTACTGTGACCTGGCTAACAGTTAACCCTGTGGTCAGAGCATGAGTTTGGTGTTATCTGTTGGCTTAAGTGTTTAAGACTGATCTTCATAAGGGGTGTTTACATAATTTTTATAGTACGTAACAGACATTTCCTTTTTTGTTTATTCCATTTAATTTTGCTGTCACAGTCTCCCTTCCCAGCTCTCTTAAAAGCTGGGAAGGGAATTGAAAAACTAGTTACTAATTGTGGAAATCCTTGCCTTAGAGAGTTAGCAGCGCTCTTAAAGTAAACGTTATTGCATTGAAAGCTATGTAAAATCCCAGGAGGCCCAGAGAGGTTTTCTCTGAAATTCTCTGCTCCAGTTTCAGGCAAAGAGTCCACTAATGTCTCAGGAGGGAGGGAAGGAATGAGTGAGCTCCAGTCATTTGATGCTACATCTCTGGTGGGGTAAAGATAACACCTTAGATTGTCAAAACCCAGTCTCCTCCATAAAGGTGCAACACACTTGCAGCTACACTGATGTGTGCAGAGTTTTGCACAGCTTCCCTCCGATACACAGCACATAAAAATATATATGAAAATAGCAACTGGGTTGCTCTGAACTCCTGCTGGTTTTAGTATTTTTATCTCACCTCTGAGGTGCACAGTCCCAGTAAACTGACAGTGTTTTGACACAGCTCCCTTGGTAGGTTAGTATCTACACAGCCAAAACCAGGTAACAGATCTGGCAACACTCACACAAATTGTTCACCACTTTCCTCCAGGAGGCCCCAAACTCAGCTGGTTTGTCTGACAGATGCTGGCAGGCTGCTGGTTTCACACCAGCCTCCTTCTCCAGCATTGTGCCAGAGGCATCAGGTGTACCAAGAATCAGCCTTGCATGCCACAGCCTGACACCAAACAGCAGAGACAGCCTAAGAAGCCTTCTCATTTCTGCCAGGGAGGCTTGCCATGCTGCTTGTGAGTTATATGTTCCATTTTCCCATGCTAAGTGCTGCATTCCTGCCCTCTAGATTCAAGTATGTTGATTCTATTTCCTGAAACTGAGCAGGAGTGTTTAAAAACAAAGCTTCTATATTCCCACCATAAAACCTGCCTCAGGATGGGATTTGGCTTTGCTGTTGATGAAATTCCTCTGAGGAACGTCACAATTCTGATGTGGGAAAGCAAGAAAAAAGCTGTGGAGGTTCTCTCCCCATCCCACAAAAGATAAAGATAAAAAAGAAAAGAAAATACCATAAGAGCAAATGCTTAACAGTCCTCTCCTCCATAGTCACCCAGATAACCTCAACTTTGCCTTTTTAGAGACCACAAAGGACAAAATAACTTATTCTTGTGTTCAAAGTGCTATGCCAGTGGCTGTTACACTGAATAGATGCAGAACCTGGTGCATGCAATTAATGTCCAACGGGATGGGTGAAAAAAATACTTTAGTCTTATGCCTTCTGGAGTGCAAAATCATATTTTAGTAGAAAGCTTGGGGTAGCCTTAATGATTAATTGTTTCATAATGACAAGAATAATCATTATTTATGAACAAGGTTAGGCTGTTCTGCGATAGCATTAATCCACTGCCGGGCAACGTGCAAACCTGATGCCCCCAAAGACCTCAAAAAGCCACGGTAAGGACGGTGAGAGGGCTCCCAGCAATGACAGGGAGTTGGGGACCTGCAGCACAAGCCCTTACCCCGCCCTTAACTCCCCCCATCTGTGCACCGCTTGTCTTTAGCTCTGGGTCTGGGGGTTCAGGGGGCCGGCAGGTGCAGCCCGGCCGGGCTGAGGGCACCTCTAGGGGCTGCTGTGCCGCCGTCGGTGCGGGGAGCGGGAGAAGCGGCGAAGTTTGTGAGGCCGCAGCGGCGGCCGGACATCCCGCGGGCGGCACGGCTCCTTACCGATGTGCTCGATGAGGTTCCTCCAGGAGTCGGCTGTCATGGGGTGTGCGGGCGGTGCCGCACCCGTGCCGGCGGCAGGGGTCTCCTCAGCGGCGGGTGGGGGCCTGCGGAGAGGCGGAGGCGCCCTCAGAACAGTGGCGGGACAGCGGCGGGACAGCGGCCCCTACGCGCGCCCGCGCCCCCCGCCCTCAGCAGCCCCCTCACCTGGTGAGCTGTCCCGGCGAGCCGTCCTGGTCGAAGGCGCAGGCGGCGCTGAGGGCCGCGGCCAGTAGCTCCATGGCCGGTGGCGGCAGGCGGCTGCCCAGCAGCTCCGGCGGCAGCGGCGGCGGCGGCGCGGGGCTGGGGGAGCCCGGGCGGTTGCCACGGTAACGGGGGTAGGAAGGCAGCAGCCTGCACGGGAGGGAGAGGGGACTTGCAGCCGCCCCCGGGGCGCCCCCGCAGCCCGGCCCCCCTGTGAGCCCCCAAGCCTCCTCAGAGCCTCTCTGGTCTCCTCAGAGTCTCTCCTCAGACACCCACTTCTCCCAAAGCGTCCCCATGGCTCTCCCCTAAAATCTCTAGACAGCCTCCTCAAATCCCCTCAGAGCCTCCCCTCAGACCTTCCGTCAGGCATCCCCACGGGCTCTCCATCAAAATCCTCTCAGAGCCTCCCCTCAGATTCTCCTCAAAGCCTCTCCACAGATTTTCCCCACAGAGACCCCCTCAAAATCCCCTCAGATCTTCCCGCGGTCTTCCACCAGCCCCTCAGAGCTCCCCTAGCTCCTTGCAGCCTCTCTCCTCGTTCCCAGATTTCCTCCGAGGCTCCACGGAGTTCTGCCAAACGCCGGCGGATCTCCCTCAGCCTTCCCCAAATCCCTCCCGAAACCCCTCAAAGCCCGGCAGTTCTCAGCCCCTGTTCCTCGGAGATCTCAGAGCTCCCTCCTGACCCCTGAGTTCCCCCAGAGCTTCTCAGAGCCCCCCCTGCAGACCCTTTTAACGCCACCAAAATATTTTCCGAGCCCCCGCAGACCCCTCAGGTGTCGTGTCCTTCCCCTCCTCCCCAAGCTGCCCTCTCAGAGCCCCCACCCCGGTCCCCGTACTCCTGCCCGCAGAGACCTCCTGAGCCCGGGTTCCCCTCCAGCGCAGGTCCCTCCTCCGCCGGGAGGCTGGCTCCCTCCTCCCCAAGGGCCCCGCCAAAAGGCAGCAATTCCTGCCCCAGAGGGCCCCCACCTTCACAGGCTCCCCTACCTCCATCCCCCCTCAGCTCCTGCAGAGGGGCTTCTTCCCTCGACGTAGGGAAGCCCTTTCCTCCGGTCGCTCCCTCCCTCCCCAGCAAGGCACCCTCCCCCAGCGAGCACCCACACACCCCGTCCCACTTCATGCCATAGCCCCTCTCCTCCATGCACGGCCACCCCACACCGGGAGGGGGTCCTGCCCCGGCACTGACCTCCCGTCCCTCAGCCCCGGGGCGCAGCGCTGCCCCCCATCCCCTGCACCTCTCTGCTTATGTGTGGATGGCGCCGGCTTTGAGGGAGGAAAGGGGGTGGCAGAGGGGGGTTCTCCTGAACTGCTTCCAGATCTGGTGCATATGGTGCATTTCTTCTCCAGGAGTGAAACCCTGAGATGGAGGAATGTAACTGGGAAACACAGCCTAATCCCTCCTGCCGGGAAGCGCACTCTTGATTACCCCACAGGATTGGCTGCTATTCGCCTCTCCTTCTCCGGCAGGGCTTCGCACCCGCTCGGTCATTTCCCTCATCTCCCATTCCTTAGCGTCGCTACTTCCATAAGGATATATTTCCTCGTTTAGGAAGTAAGTATCTCAGTACTCAAGTAATCTATATCTGTCTTCGTTCAGGTAATTGTTTTTCTGCCTCAGGGATAAAATCTCTTGAGCTCCAGAGTACGGTTACATCAGTCCAAGTGGTTGTGGACAGGCTGGGTGCAGCTCTTCACCACATGTTAGTAACCCTCAGCAAAAAAAAAAGTCATCTGCACCACGTTGCAACTGAGGAGTTAAAGAGGAAAAATGCTCTGCTATTCCTTGTGCTTGCTCTCTCCCCGTTGCGTAAATTACCATGATTTTTTTCTGTATGTGATAAAGTAATTTATGCAACAACATAGAATCCTTGTGTTATTCTATATGTGTAAAATGGCTTCCTTTTTATCATTTTTATATTGGTTTTGCTAAATGATATATCAGTATAGCTTTTAATCAGCACGTGACAATACGTCCAGAGAAACTCCTTCAGCTTATGTGAACTAGATCTAGATCTGGCACACAGGAGAGCTGAGTTGTTAAGTCATTAAGAAACAGAACGGGAAAGGAAAACAGCTGGAAATGTCATTGAGGGCTCAGAGAGGGCTGCAAGTGTGGTCTTTGTGCAGTCCCTGACCAGGAGGTCAGAAGGAAAGGAACTGAAAGGAAATACCAGGGTGAGGGTGAGAGCTGGAGCCTGTGCTGTGCTTACAGAGGAGGATGAGAGCCTGAGAGCTGTGGCTGACATTGTCACTGGATAGATGGTCAGTATGCATTATCAGCCATTAAACACTGGGCATTACAGGGTTGGGGCAGCCAGGTGAGTGTGGGGGAGGCCAAAACCTTGTGGAAGGGATAAAGCAGCAGCAACTATCCGAAGCTCATTTTTTGGTGGCTTGCTGCCAGGGCAAGAATATTGTCAAGGGTTTTAGAGAGTGGGTAGGCTTTTACAAAACTTATTTCTTAGAAAAAGGGAGTCTCTTCATTACCCTGAAATCTGGAAAATCAGATATGGTGTTTACTGTTTTCTCAAGGGAAGGACAAGAGCAGTGAGGAATGCAAAGTGAAATCAGCGTATAAGCTCTTAACTGATACTACTAGAATGAACATATATCTAAATATAACTTTTGGATGTATTAACTAAAAAAAATACAAATCTTTTAGAAGTGTGATTTAAGAGTTTAACAGATTCCTAACCCCTCACATTTCTTCTTTCAAGGGTTAAATCTGTTTGAAATTGAAATTTCTTCTTAGAAAAATGTCTGGGTCATGCTATGAAAAATATTCAGAAATAGAAAGCATCTTCTTTTGATCCCATAACTAGTAATTTGATCCTGCCTGTCTTCCCTTTTCTTTCACTTTTTCCAGAGCTTTTTACTTTTGGTCTGAGATGAAAACTTGAAAATATCACAGAAAGCAATAATGATAATAAACGCAGTGGAAGCTTTGAAGAGGTGAAACACCAGCTAGAAGTGAAATATCCTCTGTAGCCATGGCAGGCCCAGCTTGTGTTTCTGTGTCTCAGAGAGCTGTTACACTGCATTGCAATGACCAGTGAACTCTACTTTTCCTTCCTTTAGGACTGTTTCTTTTCTAATTGTAATTTGATCTTTCAAATATGCTGTTCTTCCTTCCCTCCCAGTTTTATTCTTGTAACAGAGAATATCCATAAACAAAACAAGAAATACTGAGAAATACTTTTTCTCCCAACTGAGGTGACAGAGTGTTCCCAGTACTCATGGGACTGGAACAAAAAAATTATATTTAGCAAGAAGGAGATATTTCTGTCCTACAAAATTTGCTGGGATTTTCTAAGTCTTGCTTTTCTGTTTGGGGACAAAACAGAAAGCTTTTAAAGTTTGACACAAAAACTAAAGTCAGACAAACAAGTGATTCTGTCAGAGTGGTCTGGTGACTGGGATTTTCACGCTGGGAGTGGGGGATCCAGGTCAGAGTCAGAGATGTATTATTCCCTTGCATCCCACATGTTACTGCCTGTTCCAGGGCAGGTCAGTGTCTTCTGGAGCTGCTCTGCTTTCTCTGGTCACTCAGAAAGGTTCTTGAACATGCTAAATGCCCTATTCACCAGATACTACTTTAAGTCAGTCAATACTGAACTATTTCTGTGAAGTAGAATAGCTGTAAGATACTCCCTATTTCCACAATTGTTAGGATTTTGTATGTAATTTAAGCTGATATAGCTGCTCAATTCTACTTGGTTTTTTTTTTTTTTTTTCACTCAACTCCCTGAGGCAAATATCTACCTCTGCTTTTATGCCTGCACTCACTCAAGCTTATCCCATTCACAGTTAGCAAGTCTGGGCAGCTAAACTCTTGGAAAATGATTCTCTTTTTTTGGTGGAACTAGATCTATGTGTGCATTGTCTCACTACAGAGTGAGCTGTAAGTGAGTGCCAACAGAGCAGAAGTGGCAGACGTGCAGATAGATGTCAAGACTGTGGCAGTGCCACCTTGGATAATTTTTCACTGCTGTGAAATGGCAGGCTCAGGCCTGGAGGGGTTTCTACTCCACCTGATCTTAAACATGAGTTGGAGTTTAGAGGAAGTGTACTTTTTTCTCTCTCTGTAACAACAAGCAATTTGATCCAGAGCCTAAAGAGTTTTTCCCCAGTTACCAAAATCAGCATGAACTCATGATGACAAACCAGTTTTCTCACTACAATCCCTTTAATTAATCCTAGAATTCCTGGTCTAGTTGTAGGAGGAAAGAAAGAATCTGACCACTAGAACAATATACCTTAAAGCCCCATAATAATTCTCCTGCAGCACTGTGTGGTGCCCTGTTGGTGACAGAAGTCATGCAATGCCCCAACAGACCCAATCCCAGTTTTTTCTCTGGAACTCTTAGGGTCTGTAAGCATAAAGGCACTGGAGAGGATCCTTGGTGGCCATGCTCTATTGACATGGGGCATGACCATGGTTCAGCTCCCTGTGGACAAAGGGAAGGTGTTTGAGCTGGCATGTATTCTGCAAAGAAGGGTTTCTGTTGCTGCAGACTGTCTCCAGCTTCGCTGTACTGCTGCTAGAAAAGATTTGAAATACTGGCTGACCTGGTCCACATTGTGTTAAAAATGTGATGATTGATGAGAGTTTATAATTAGTTTATTGCAATTATCTCATTTAAGTTACGCTTGAGGGATGAATTCCCAATCTTGGTTTGTATTTTCAGGCACTAGTAATTTTGAAAAATGAGTAATCATTTGAATTAAGATTTATTATGTGTATTTCAAATCAAAAGCGATCCTCAGAATAAAGCTGTGCAAAGAGCTTGTTTTCAAATGAAATTTAAATGCATTTTCTAAATGTTGTCTTATAGCAATTTTTAGAAATTATATCTCCTCTTCTAGAAACTAAAAACAGAAGAGGCAGCCCAGCAGATCTTATTCATGAAAAATCCCCCAAACTCTTCTAGTCAGTGGGAGTTTCACACCACGAAAGGCCACAAGATGAGGTAAGAAGCACTTTTAAAATCTGAGCTAACCAAATTATTGAGAAGTGTGAAGTTACTAATAGATTTGAATGTTATACCTAGTCAAGGACTTCTTCATACCTCAGTTTCATTCAGCTTCCCTCTGTTCATGTGTATATTTTAACAGTGATTTTGGTAATCAGTATATCTTGGCACTTTCTGTTCCTGATTTTTGACTTTTTAATGGTAGACAGGCAGAAATTCTCATCCCTAGTATTTTTAGATCCTAAAGCCTAGGAACATATCTGCTCTTCTGAGGCTCCTTAATCTTTCATCAAAACACCTTAGTTATATCTGTTGGCAGCCTTACCAATAACTAAAAATGTTCAGAAATTCCGTTCGTGAGATCTTTATGTGCTTCTAACATTTAGATGCTCATAATCATCAGGGTTATCTTTTTACTTACTGACCATCTGTCAGAGACAAGGGGTTTTTTTATATATTAAAAAAATTAACTATTTATTAGACTTAGGAAAATATTATTGGATCCCTGTTGTTCTCTCCTTCAAGAAACTTTGCTTTCTGTTGGTATGCAAAATCGACATTTTGGGGTTGCAAGGGTTTTATCTTCTCCACACTCATGAAAATCCATAGAATTATAGGCTCTTTTCCACTGCCACAATGCACACAAATTTTAGACTTAGATTTTAGCACCTAAAATTCCTGAGCTCCTGCCCGTGGAGAGAACATGTGTTGTGCTGAGGGCTGAGAGAATTTCCAATATTGTAGCTGTAAAAGCTGCCTGGTCCAGATCTAGGCACTGTGAATAAAGGCCATGTCTGTGATCAGCATGATGAGAAATCCACTTGACTGAAAAACAGAAGGAGCAAGACTCAAGCATGGCGAGGAAGAGGTCTGCTTCTGGACCAGGGGATTGCTATGAAGAAAGGAACTCACCCACAGCTGGATGCTTCAGGAAGTGGTGAATAGGAAGAGACTAAAATTTGGCACTGGAGCTAGGAGGAGGGATGGATTACTAAGATTGTATAAGGAGCCAAATGGTGAAGAGCCTGTGGACCAAAAGAACACTGAGATATCAGCCACAGGTGGGAAAGTGAGAAGAATGTGTCTGGTAAGTAGTAGGCTGAGGAAATTGTCTGGGGAATTACAAGTTGAAGCTGATAGAAAAGGAGTGAAACAAAGAGATTGATGGAGAACTTGGGGGTCAGGGCATGTCCAGATGAAGCAGATCAGATTGGGAGACCTGGAGGGCAAAGCAGAGACCTTGCACAGTAATGAAAATATGAGTGGGCTGAAAAGCCTGGCAAGCAGAGAATGGGTGGAAGAGGTGGGCAGACTGGGATTGGGATCTGCATTGGCTGTATGCTGGAAGGATGCTTTATTAGAATTGTGTATGTTATTGCTTGCTATTTTGTGTGATCCTGTAAAATATGAGATTTTCACAGTAATGACATTTTAATATCTACAGGGGCTATTTTTACTGAAAATGTATTGGTTTTTAAAATACTTCTCCCTGCAAATAGACTTAGACTTTTCAGGATGTAAATTGCACAAAAAGAGGGATAGGAAAAAAAATCTATTTATCTCCGAAAGAACAAAAATTTGTTGTAGAGTAACAAAATTTAAAGATTTGGTCAACAGGTGTTTGCACCAGCTATTCATGACTTCACCACTTGCAAGTTGAAGCACCATTGGCAGCATAATGAGGAGGTAACTTAAGGAAATGTATTTCATAAATAGAAGGAAACTTGCTCAAATATGGTATGAGTCCTTTTGCAATCCAGGTCCTGGACTCTCCAGAGGCTCTTCCTGCCCTTCTGGTTAAATCAGGCTATAAGAGCAGTGCCCTCTGCTGCCCAGGACCGAGAGTGCTGGGCTAAGGGATGCTGACCCTCACTCTCATGAGCACCCTTCAGAGTGCTGTGCTATTTCACGTGTGCTCTGCTTCTCTCTAATACATGTATTTGCAGGAATTCAAACAAGCTAGATTCCCTCTTGCTGCCGGAGGTGACTATTTGTATTCATTGTTGTAGCACTTCCATTCTTTGACCTCAGATCAAATGTCACCAAAGGGTTTTTAGATGGTCCTTGTTTATTTGAATTGGAGGTTTCATAAGCAGCATAAAGAAATAGGTTGCTCTGCACTGGTAGACCAATGGCCTCCATGAGCTTTGAAAAGTGAAATTTCACACTGACTTTCTCTTCCAATGTATCTTCTGTGGCAGCTTTCTATGATCTCTGCACAGCTGCTGCCACACTGGAGCTGGAAGGACTGATCCCAGTGAAAGAACAGCTTTTTATGAGTGCAGCTCCTCCCAGGGCTTTGGCTCTGGTTATTCTGCGAAGCAGAATTTGTGCTAGAAGCTCAGCACTGATATGGTCAGGGCAAGTCAGCTGAGTTGTTGGGAAGTGGCTTGTCAATGTAGGGGTTTGGGCCTTTGTACAATGGGCAAGACTGAGAGGAAGCCATGGAATGTTGTGGAGAGCTCTAGAGTGCTTAGGGGGAGCTGGAGATCATGTAAGAGAAAGGTCATGGGGAAAAAAGATCATTTGAGCATAGGTAGGCATAAAAACTCTCTTAGGAAGTATCTTATGGATGGCCCGTGGCCATCCAGAGTTTGGAGCACCAGCAATAATGTTTGAGGACATCTTGTGTTCAGACATCAATGTTGTGAGATCAGTGAATTACTCTACTGTTCTCAGGGCTTTGAAAGACATGTAGATTCAAACCAAAATCCCATCTGAGTACAATGCAGATGACAATTCCTTTTCCTGAGCTCTTCACTATGTTCCCCAGCTGTGTTTACTTCCTACCCCGAGTGATGTAGCATGGCTATATGTGAAATGACATCCTTGCCTGTGAAGAATCCATTTGTGTCAGACCTGCTGGTTATCTTCATGCAAGGAGAAGGGATTGTGACTGCCCAGCCCTAGAATTTATATGGCTGCTGTAGCTTGTGAATGTGAAGAGATGCAGCACTGCGGGCCCACTTGCCCTCAGGACTGTGGGGATCCACTCCTGAGAATGTCATGGATCTTCCCAGTCCTGGTTTGTCTCTTCTGCAGAACTGCTAGCTTCTGCTTTCAGCAGAATGGTCAGCTGGCAGGCACCAGATTTATTCTTTTGGGGAGAAATTAAATGTATTTCTTGAGACCAGCAGTAATATTTTAAATGTATTATCTGCACAACGGCCATTTTTTCCAAATACAAGTGAGATACTATTGATTACTACAAATAATGGCATTTTTTTAGGCTCTTGCATGCTTTCCCATTGCAGATTTCTAGTGATTCTCCTATAAATTACAACTGATCTTTTGGAGAAGGAAGGAGAACATGGGTTGAATTTGAGCTGGAGCTTGGGTCTCATTCTCTGTTAAATCTCTGTGCTCAATTTCAAGAGATGCCATTCAGCAGGACTGCCTGCTTATAGCAGACATGACTTAGAACCTGTACTGACCTGGCAGGTTCTGTGCACAGCAGCATCTTTGATACAACTGACTCCTAGCACAGGCTCATTGTTTCCAGCTCCAGGGAGAATCAGAAATTGCACATTTCAGAGCTGCCTAAGTGCCAGTGTCAGGATGTCAGACTGACAGTGATGATTATGCTCCAAGGAAAGGATGACAGATAGGTTTGACATTGCAGCAGACTGTGGCTGTCTCATTTCATATGCTCAGTTTACAGCCAAGGGGCAATCAATTTTATCCAAGGCAATTAATTTATTTAAATCCAACTTGACATTTGGCTAAAATGGTTGTGTTGGAGTCCTCTCCACAGGGAAAGGAGCCTGGGAAAGCACTCTGTACTACCCCAACACAGCTGGTCTCAGTAATTAGGACCAGACAGTGCAGCAGGATGCATGCACCCTTAGAGGACAAGTGCTTACTGCTTCCAGCTTGTTCTACAATAGAAGGAGGGACTATCTCACAGTTGTACACACAGGAGGTGAGTAGCTGGAGAATAAGTTTGGGAGAAAACCTCACTTATATTTGAAAATGTAGGGGTAGGTAGCTGCTCCTTTCTCTGCCTAGCTACAGTGGCAAGAGAGCAGGATTGAGGGCAGATTTATGGGATGTATGTAAATTTCTGAGTTATGGGACCAGGGTCTTCTGCTGGACCTTTGTTGTTGAGGGGTTTAAGCCAAAAAGGACTACCTCATTGAAAGCCTCTGTTGCTTATCAGTTCTTTAAAGCAAAAAGCAAACAAAAAGTCTGGATGTTTTAGAAAAAAAATTTTTGTAGCTACTTCTTCAGCTATAAAATCCTGTTTTCCATGCAGGATTGTGTAACAGGCTTCAGAATAGCTCTCTATGAAGGCCGAGAAAGGGATTACCCTGATGCTAGGGTGTTCCATAACAAAATGCTCACAGGCTCTCCTTATCCTCAAGAAACTGCTTAAGGCAGTCTGCCCAGTTTGCTAACACTGCTGGGTGATCCTGCATCACATTCCCCTTTTTTCCACCTTCCCCACTGTCTTCTTGTTCCTCCTCTTTCCTTCACTGTCTTCCCCAAGTGCACATTGATAAGACCCTTTTACCACCATGCTAATACTCTGCTGTAGAAATCATTAAGACTGAAAGCAGCACCACAAGTCAAGGTGAGAAGGCATGGATCAGAGCTACAGCTTAGTCCAGCTGTCCTTCCCAAAAGAAGCATTCTCACTCTGACACCACTGAGTAGTTTTCAGGGAAGGCATGGGGAATACCCTGCATGGGAATCTCCTTACCTTTGAATCAATAATTCATCGAACATTGTTGGATCAGAGTTTGCTGGAGATGGTGATCCCTTATGTGGTAAAACATTCAGAGGCTCTTTGATGGGCTCATAGTTTTTGAGTGAACCTGTGATATAAGAGAAAGCCAAGAGGGTGTTAAAACAGTAATTTTCCTAATTTACCTTTACTGTATGTAGTGGTTTGCTGACACCAAAGGCAACAGGAAAACCACAAGACACACAGGTGGTTACATTTTATCTTTGATTTTCAAACAAGATCAGAGTGTCATCCGCTTGTAAAATGCAAATGCAGCTGAGAAAAGGTGGAGTTGGATTTGGGGTACCAGTTCTTATGTATGGGAGTAGCACTCTCACACTGCAGGCTGGGTCCCAACATGAGTGATTTTCAGTGCAGTTATTTCGGCAGAAAATGTTCAGCTGTGTGTGCCTGTGCATGCCAATATTGGGTTTGCCAAATCAAGGCTTCATTACTGCTCTGCTTTACTGCATTTTCATTCTGAAGATGTTCAGTTTACTAGATAAATCAAGGTTAGATTTGGCGATAGAGGAGCTTTACTTTTAATTACGTCTCCAATTTCCCTCAGATGAACCACTGCTCCTTTCACAGGGAGTCAAAGTTGCATTAAGTCCAAGGCTTACTACTGCAATAGTTGGCAGGAGAGGATGCATCTCACTTTTCAAATGAAATCTCCCATTGTTTGAGGCTTGTTGATAAACGGCCTTGCTGTTTTTTATTAGAAACATTTTGGTCTAAGTCATAAATCTGTTTATCTTTCACACTGGTGACAGGACAGTCCGGTCAGTGCTCTGACTGAAGCAGGGTTCTGATGCACCTTTTAAATAAATTTTCAGAGGGAAGGGATGACATCCAGAGTTTGAAGACTTCCTAAAATAGAGCCAAGGCCTTATGAAATAGTAGTTTGCGTTATTCACTTTGAATAGTTTAAACACTTTATCGTTCTGTCAAAGATTGCTTAAAAAAACCAAAACAACCCAACAATTCTTTTTCCAGTTAAAGAAAAGCATCTATTATGTTTTACAGCTCCTAGGCTATAAGCCAAAGCTGGACTGGTGCAAAGGGTGCCTATATGGAAGCCTTCCCTGAGTTGGATTTAGATAATTTTAAATGGCTTTTCGGTGATCTCATTTCTTGAGTCCTTATTTTTCTCATTTTGTATCCTACTCTGTCTTTTCTGTCTCTTCCTGTCTTCTTGCCTTCCCCTCCCCTCCAGTTGTTCCCTAAGCAAAATGAGAACAGGTTAACATTTGAGCTTGAGTCACATTCTTGGACAGCTGCTGTTCAAATGGATTGGAAGGCAATATAAAATAGCTCACCCATCCCTTGCTTCCATGCGTGTCAGCAAATGCTGTCAGAAGTTCAAATGGGGCTGGTTTAGAAGCACCCACTGTCCAGTTTCGGGAGAAGGAATGGATTCAAGGAAGTAAAGAGAGAGAGCAGAAATGCTGCTCACACAATCCTAGCTGAATTTAAAGGCTGTAGCTCTTAGGAGGACTTGCTACAGTTGCTTCAGAGAAAGAACTATTGCTCCTAGCCCAGGTGTTGCTGTACAGACTGGAGAAGAGACACGTTCCCCAGTGTGCTTGCTGAACAATTGCAGGCATGGAAGGAAAAGCCCTGTTTGGAACCAGACCTGTTTCAGTAGTGGTAATACAGGGAGGGGAGTGGCACAGAAGCACAGGTCAGCATTGTGGATGCTCTAATGAGTTGCTAAGAGAAGCCCTTCTCTTAGCTTGTCCTTCCTCAATGACACAGGCCAAGACATAAGGGATGTCCTCCTCTGCCAACATCCTGATGCCATGATGCTGCAGGTCTATGAAGAAGGTGAGTCCTTCAGTGCTGGTGCTGCTGCACTGCCAGCTGCAGATCACAGGGGTGAGCACCTCCTCGGCAGCTGTGGGGACACTGTGGCACCCAGGAACGGGAGAGAGGGCGTGTCTGTGCTGTGCTAGCTCTGCCCTGGGAGGTGGCGAGAGCGTGGCTCTGCTCTGGTCCTGTCTGCACCCACAGGGTGGAGAGCAGCTCTGCTCTGGCACAGGCAACACTCACTTTGTCCACAAACTTCCTTGCAACAGTAGCAGAATATTAAACAAGAGTTCTTTGCTGCTGTCTGCTTGGAAACTTGGAGAAAGGAGGGAATTTTCCTTCTGTCTGTGCCGCAAGGTTGAATGGACTTTTATACTGAAATTGCATGGCTCCCTTGGTGAGGCAGGACACACCTATTTTCTTGGGGACATTTCCCACACCCCTTTTATTTGGGGGGTGGAGGATGTCTGTTCTTTTTTTTTTCTTAAGGAACTTGATCTACTTTCAGGAGCTGAAGAGGTGGCTTTACTGCTACAAAACAAAGCAATAGCTTTCAGTGGTTTGCACAGCAGTGGAACATAAGCAGTGGTGTATCATCTTGATTGTATATCACCAGCTATCCAAAGTTCATAGTCCAGAGCATTGATTCTGTTAGATTATAACCTGAAAATAGGATAAGGTCACTTTGCTGTGAAGGAGTTTTAAAATTCAGTTTCTTGAAGCATCTGGGAGATGGAAGCGAAGGGCATTTTTTATGTTCCCAGTTCCAGGTCTCTGTTGTTTTGGACTTAGATTAGAACCACCTCAATTTCCTTCATGCAGCCCTGTTTCCAATGCTTCTCAGTGTGTTGCAGTAGCTCATCTCCTGGCACTCTCTTCATTTCTCCTATCTTTCCCTTGCTTCTTTCACAGACAGCTGCTCAGACAAGGTTCCAGCTCTGGCACATGAAAGATGCCTGGTTCCAGCCTGGCCTTGCAGTAATGCTCTGTACTATTCATAGTCAGGGAGAGCCAATGCATTCCTTTTTTACTGAAGCCATGGCTGAATGCATCTATGTTCTGGATAGTGCTCCTGTTGTTTCAACCTCCTTGTTAAAAGGGAGCCTAGGTGTTTCTTACAGCTCTCTTCAGTGCAAAGTAGCAGTAACTGCACTTTCACAGAAGTCTTGTTCGTCCCTCAGAAGGAACTATTGCAATTTCCTCTGGTTTTGCTGACTGTTTTCTTTACTTTTGAACATTTATTTCTGTATGCTAAAGTCCCTGCTTCATTGACAGCTTCATGTCTTTCTCTAAGTTATTTTTCTCCTACAGAGCAGAGGGGTGCAGTGCAGAGTCCCACATATGTTTAGATTCTCTGTCATGAAATGTCTTTAAACATCCAACCATTTTATATTTCCAAGCTGAAAAAAGAAGGATGGCCCTCCTCTGCCCACTGTGCTGTAGGGCAGGGGTGTTCTGTTATGTGCTGACAGCTGAGCTGCTTTCTATCTTCCCGTCCTTCTGTTCTATTGACTCCTCTAGTTCCTAACCTCACTGGAAAAAGAAGCATAATGCTGTTTGGGTCAGTACTCACCTGTAGCATGCTGCATGTGCGTTGCCTCTCTCGAAGTCTTTCTTTTCCCTCTGTTTGGCAGCCTCATGGATCGGTAGTACCTGGAATTTCTTTGGATAGCAATGTACTGTGTGTGCAAGTCCCCCTCGTGCGTCACTGGGTTAGCACCTGCTGACTCTTCCTCACCCTCAGAGACCGAACCTGACTCTCTCAGTCCGTGCTGAGAACGGCCCTGCCAGAGCCCGCCAGTGGAGAGCCTGTGGGTGGCTTCTCTCCCATGCTCCTCCATGGCTTCCAGAGCTGGTCTCTATAGCAACTGAGACGGTGGATCAGCAGCAGAGCAGCAGAAGACAGGTAGCCTACACAACTCCATCAGCTTTATCTGAATTACAGCTGGACACAGATAAAACAGAACGTAACAGGAGAAGAGAGGACAAAGTTCTGGTTAGTTCAGAGGCCATAGTCCATCATCTGATTAGGATAACAGAGACTATACAGGACTTTTATCAGAGATGATTCTGACATCATCACCTTACAAGGCTTATTCTCATGTCCTGGACATTGCTTTGATATGTTCATGGTTGTCATTCCATGACATTTGACAGATGTTACTGGAAGAATGTTGTATTTTGGTTTGGTATTACTGGTTGATTTAGAGTGTATAACAGATAGTGCCCATGACCTTTTTTATGAGGGTGAAAATGTTACGGAATAGAAGGTTAAAGCTGAAGAGAAAGCTCAGTAAATCTGTCTATTATCTGTATACTCCTCCATGTAATAGAAGAATTAATGCCTTTTACAGGGCTGGGTGCCTTCTAATACTTATCGACAGCACTCATGCCTGCTGTGCAGGTAAGTGAAGAAAAATCCATAACTGTAGGGCATAAAGGTAGAAGAGACAAGATTATATAGTCCAGAGGTTTGATTTGCTTTCCCAAAGTTCCCCTCAAGTGCCAGTGTACCTCCTTATTGACACAATGACTTCAGCACAAAATTTCTCTGCTCTTTGTGTCAGTACATGGACTATGCCTGGACTCCCAAGAATTTTTAGGAGGCGCATCACAACAGCAAAACATCAGTTGATCTTTCAGCCTTTGTAGGACTGGGTAAAATATGAACAGATTACTTAAGCATTCTCTGGTCCTTTGCTAAATTCTTTCAGCTGTCAAAGTCTTCCTGAATATGTAATATGATTTTGTGACTGATGGGGCTGTCATGAGTAATAGAAAGAGATGCCGTATAGAAAATGTGAATATAAAATTGACAGCAAGCTGAGACAAGGGCATAAAACTGTGCTGTGGATTAGTTAGATGCTGTTTTAAGAAGTCACATGTATCATTGGTTTGTTATGTTACAGTATATCCAAGGCACAAGATATCTTAGAAAGTAGGTGCTTCAATTTTTATGCATCTTCTGCAATCTCTGTGAACTCATGTGTTCCACAAACATTTCTCATGCTTGTCCCTGGGGTCACTCTAGCAGACCCTGGGACATCAGGGACAATTGGGCCATCATCTGTGAATCCTCTGCTTTCCAATATTTTTTGAAGGCACTATGATTTATCCTTATAAAGAGAAGGTCACTCCCTGAAATCATGCACTGGGCATGAGCTTCTTGGCTCTAGAGAGGAGAAAGTCTGCTTTCTTCTTTCATTACCTAACCACAGCATGCAGCTCTAAATTTGGATCCTGACTTCAGCTCTGCCTTTTGGGCTGTTTGGAGCTATGGTGGTTGCTCTGGGACTGTTTCCAGAGTTAATGGAAGTGTATGAAGGACATATTTGTCAGTGGTGGTGTTAAGTTTGGTTTGTAAACTACTCTGAGGTACAGAGATTCACTAAGCCTGTTTCTTTTTCTGTGGGTGTGTGGAACAACAGAATAAAAGCAGCTGCTGTTGGAGATAGTTTGAAAAGAGAGAAGAGGCTACTCCTTCTCCTCTGCCTTTTTTTTTTTGTCCCAAGACTAGAGCCCCAGGGACTTGATCCTTGCAACTGTGATGGAAGTGTATCTTAATAATTGTAGTAAGTGGACTACAATTAATATTACAGCAGTAATCCTACTTAACCCCAAACTCTAACAATTGTTACATTTTTATTTATTTCTCTTCTGTAGATTATTTTATGCCTTGGCACTCAAGGAGATGAACCTATGACAATCTCCTCTACATCAAAGTTCCTCTGTGCTTCAAGAGGCCACCCCTTGTCCATGTGACTCATACTGGGGCCTGTGTCTGTCATGACCTTTGCCAAGCTGATGAATCTTGCAATCCTTTGCAAATTGCTGCTAGTATTTTATTGAAAAAGTGGATAAAGTTTTCAGTAGAACTGCTCACCAGTCAGGAGTAGTTTCAAAACCATTAAATGTCCAAAGGGACCATTAGGCAAAGAGATGAACATGTGTGTATGGAGAAGACTGTTTTCCCCTTTCACCTACCTGGTGAATATGAGAGAGTACATGGATGTCAATGCTGAGCTTTTACAAAGATCCTTGGCAGAGAAGGAGCCCCCTGCATGGCCAGGTGATACTCAGCTGAGTTACCCAAAGACTTATCTATGTGTTCAGTACCCCTGGCAAAACTGTGTGCTTCTCTTTGCCAGATACTCCTTTTGTTCATAAGAGGAGTGAAGGTGCCTGTCCTGAAAAATTAACTTGTTTCCAGGTTATCAAACCATCCCTAACAAACAAGATTCTTGACCAGAAGTGAAGATAGCAATGGATGAGAGAGAGACTTGCATGTTTTCTAGGAGAGGCAGAAGGGGCAGTCATTTAATGTGGTGGTTATAAACAATATATGCTGTTTTTTACTTTCTTCAATGAAGAATTCAAGAACAGAATGCATTTCTGAAGTCATAAATCTGATTGCAAAATTGATACTCTAAGAAAGTACTGAGAAACCATTTACTAATATGTCAATCAAATAGTTCTGACTTTTCCAGTAATTTAGGTATATTAAAAAAACTAGGGATGTGTTTGAATGATGCATTCAAATTTAGTATTACTTTTTCTCTTGTAGCAGTCAAACTATTCTGTGACAGAGAATAGCTCAAGCATGTGTGGACCTTAACTACCCCTGTCTGAGTGTTTGTAGAGAATTTTTGAAGAAGATATTCATCTCTGATGGTCAGAGGTAGATGAGTGCCAGGTCTTTTGTCAGGAGTACCCCCTCCCAAGTATATCACATGCCACCTTGAAGTCACATGGCTTGAGTCACCACTCACCTGAATGTGCTTTGCAGGCAAACACTTCCCTGGAGCTCATGGAGACCAAAGTAGCAGTCTGTAGGGAAAAGAGAAAGATGGCAACAGTGAAGCCAGAAAGTGATGCACATACAGCAACACTAGAAATATGCATTTTGACTCACACATAATCCAGCCTCCAGGAATTTGACTGTATATAAATTTTACTTGCTTATGTAAAAAACTGGCATTTACCAGCAAATGCCATGAATTTTTACAAGAACAGCTGAACTCAGGGATGTTGGGTAAGATGCTGATACAAGTTGTAAAAGGGACTGAGGTTCCTGGAACAGTGTGGACCTGGACACATGGATGTGTGTAGGAAACAGGGAGTGCTGCTACCTCTGGGAGGGTGGGACTGGAGGTGTTTTCAAGGCATGGGCTGGCTGTGGGCAGGACTACTGTATAAAGAGAGTGGACTTAGAGGGATGTGAAGAGTATCAGATGTATCAAAGCTGTTTTAGGTGTAACTTCTGTTAACCAGTTATGGCTAATCAAAGTTAAGGATGCTTTTAGTAGCAGAGCTGCAGACTGAAAGCTGAGATTGCAGCTGTGCAGACCTGCAGGTATTTCAAGTGGGTTTAATATGGACAGTTTGATGTGGGAGTCTGGAGCAGGAGGAACATTCTGGCACCAGTTGAGCATCTCTCCCTCATCCCACGATGTGCCAGGCAGGCACAGCTAAACGAGTCATGGTAGAGGCAGACTGTGTGGTCTGTCACTGGTGGCAGCCCCGGTGGGCACTGGTAGCAGAGGGAGCTGCTGGGGGCTGGCAGCCCTGGAAAGCCACCTGCCTGCCTCAGCTGTTGCTGAGACAGGAGGGGTGCAAGTGGTGTCTGAGCTGCTGGAAAGAGCCACCTCCTTCCCTGCCAAACCTGCTGCTCCACACACCCTGGCCCCTCTCTCAGTGGCAGTTTTCCAGAGCTCCAGCACAGCAGAGCAGGCAGCTGGATCATGGATTCTTTGCCTCCCTAGTACTTTGCTGTCCTGGATAATGGGCTATTTTGGTGTGCCTGGTGCTGGCCCTGATCTGACAGCCTGTGTCTCTGGGAGGGTTTTTTCTGCACCCTCTCTTCCACTGCCACAAGGCAATCATTTGTGTGGGACTTATTTGGTTCAGTGTTGTCAGCCTTCCCTGTGATAGAAGGGGTGCAGCAGGACAAGACTGGTGGCTCTCCTTGCTGGTGAATCCAGTCCTTCAGTAAATTCCTAATTCCTCTTTAAAGTGCGAAGGTGTATTGGCTGACTGAAAAGTGTTAAGTACTGTAATAAGGGAGTAAACACAAGGATTTTGAAATTAAAACTGCTCAGTTTGCTGATACTAAACAACACTGTTGCCCAGCCTGGAAGAGTAATGAAGATTGCTTAATTAATACCAGAAGACAGACAGAAATCTCCAGCTGTGTAACTCAGGGATGTTTCAAACCAGAAAATAACAGGTATGACTACAACTTGACTGAATGCTTTGCCTATATAGGGACACGCAGTCACAGAAGAATTCCCTTTGTCTGACTGTGTCCCTACCACCACCAGGAATGAAGACAACAGTATTGATGTGTCTGAGTGTCCACTAAAAATATGCAGGTGGGTGCTTTCATCACACAGGGCAGTGAACGCCTACTCTGAGTAACCTAACGCTGTTTTAGTTTTGCCATCAGCTCAAATCCATCCATGGCTGGATGCCCCTGTAAATGATGTCTAGTTCCACATCATTTTGTTTTGGGGCTCAATGCAGAAATTGCTGTCTAGGCTGTAGCGTGTTTGTGCTGTAGAAAGGCAGAAAATCTTGTAATATTTTCTTCCTTTTTATATGTTGAAGTCATCTCAAGTGTAAAAGCCCTATTAATGACTCATCTGGAAGGTTTTATATGTTGAATATAGGAATGCACCTTTCATCCAGATGAACCAGATAGAGCTCTTTTAGGACAAAATTTTGACTTCAAGCTCTTACAAATAACATGACTCCTTTAATATTTCTTCTTTAAATAGTGTCTGAATGTACATACAAATGCTAATTTAGCTGCACCTTAATGGTTTCATTTTCAAATGTTTTTCTTAAAGTCTTGGGCAAACCAAAACCAAACCTCTGCCTCCCACCAGCATCAGTCCCCTATTTCATCCCTGCTTGTGTGTTAGGCAGTGACTTTTTTCCATCTTACATGGTTTTAATTGAAGTGGAATGTCATCTCTATAAACTCTTTCACTGTGCATGATAATGAGGCAAACCCAGCTCTGCTGAAATGCATCACAGTCCAAAATCCAGCAGCAGCCCTTACTCACCGACAGCCACTCTTGCTCATGCGGGTGCCAAACCCTCAAGGAGTGCCACATGCGAGAGGACCCTGGCAGAGGCTCTGGGGCTGTGCCCAAGCTCAGGCCTGCATTTGCACTGGGAGATATTTCTGTCTGAGTCAGGGGAATAGTAACACCCACAGACTCAGCCCTAGGCTCTGGCAGATTTAGATCTCAGCAGATGCAGCTATGAATTCATTTAGCCTCATCAGTGGTTGAGGTGAAGACTTGGAGTCAGTGTCAGTGTGCTGCTCTCACTTGTCCTGCTGAGCCACCCCTGCTCCAGGGGGACTGACTTTCAGCAGAAGGATGTACGGGCGTGGTAACACCTTACCCTAAAGCTCTCATAGCCCTCAGCTGCCTGACTACACAAATATTTATATTTTCATTGTTCCTGGTTGGGATTGCCATCCTTGGAAATGTTTACGATCCTGACACTTCCTATTAAATGGTGGCAAAAGACAGTTAAGTGCATGTCCCTGTCCAGAGCAACGTACATGACAAAGGAATTTCAACTATTTAGGTGCAAGGCCAAGGTATTATTTGATTAAGGCACAGAGGTGGAGACAAACAGGTGGAGCATGAGAACAGACTGACCAGAGAGTAACACATGGACCAATGAGGTTCGCGGCAGAAGCCAGAGAAAATTAGACAATAAGTTTGAGAATGCTGGCTGAAAGAATATCAAATAGTTTTGACAAATAGAATATCAAATAAATTAAATATTTTGTGCTCATTTTGTAAATAAGATTGAATTCTATAAACAGCCTTAACAGAATCAAAATACAACCAGCCCAATTGTGAGATAGTCTTTCAGCTGAGGAAGCTAACATAACGGTTCTATTGCCATGATTCAGTGTTGGTACCTTATTTATAGCAAGCAAAACCAAGACAGAATTATATAGTTCATTACACTTCTGTGACAAGAAAACCCTTTTTGTCTTGCACATGTTACAGAGAACCTGTTTTAGATACACTTCAGAGACTAAAAATAAATACATTGGACCCATATAATAAATCCTCCAAACCATGTGCTTTCGAAACCCAAGACCAAGTGAATGAGGATAGAGAGAGAAACCAGTACATTTAAAGTGGCTAAAAATTACTCAGATGTTCTTGCTAGCTCTAAAAATATTTCTGGAATGAAGTCTGGCATTGTGGGTAGCTCTATGCATAAAGGTAAGCCACGTGTCCATAGGACCACCAAATAAGTGTGTTCTACAAATGTTATGACACATGACAGAAGAGGATATGTGCCTTCATACAATTCCCTCTGCATGAAACATGAACTATTTCACTATTTCATGCAAATTAACCCATTATATATATATATATATATATTTGCTTTTTATTATAAAACTAATATACCAAAAATATGACCTTATTTCTATTCCTTTCCTTAAATTATTAGACATGCAATGGTGAAAATGCACTTTTGCTTGAAGATTTTGAGAGAGTCCTGAGAAGTGAAATGTATAAACCTCATGCTTGTTCATCTGACATCATTGATATCTCTCTACTAACAAGAACTCCTGCCTCTAGAGGAAGCCCCCTTTCCTTCTTCCTGCTGTTTATGAAATGTTCTTGCCATTGATGCCATCCCATTCCTTATTTCTGCTGAGAAGATACTAGTGAAATAGTTGCTAAGTAGCTGTGACTGAAAACTCATGAGGTTTTCCAGGCTTATCTCGGGAAGGTAAGTGAATAATTAAAAACCAAATCCCTGTACCTTCTAGGCTGGGGGGAGTACACAATTATCAGCTCAGGGCTTAGGGGCAAATTGCAGGATGTAGCCTCAAAGCAGGAGATACCCATGTACTCTGCAAGTACGTGCACAGGAAGGCTCTCAGCAGTCTGCCTGATGATCTCTTCTGTTTTGCAGGACTGCATGTAGGAGTTGTGAGTCCTTGTTCCTTTTTGTTTGTTCTGTTTGGGCTGTGGGAAGCCTTCTAGCCACGGAATGTGCATACAATGTAGAGCTTACTTAAAAAACTTAAAGGACTAAGGTATGGAAGCTTTAGTCTCTGATGAAATGATTTAGTCAAAAACATAGTATGAGAAATAATATGCAGGGCATAATGCCTTGCTGAAAGCAGAGAGGTTTAGTAATGCTAGGACAATTGTAAAAGGAGGATTAATAGATGTCTTGATTGAAGCTTTTCAAGACAGACTCATTAGTAAGCAGACAGGCCAAGTGTCCCTTGGGCAGACAAGACCTATGCTGCTCTTGGGGAAAAATATAATGATGCCCACTTCTATTTCTAGATTTGCTGGTTGTGTATTAGACACTTGTTATGGAAGAAATGAGCATGGGTGGTTGTTTGAACTGCAGAAAGGTAAGAATTCACAGGGTTTTTCATTTGAAAGCTTCAATACAGAATCAGGGAAAGAGAAGGCTAATTTTGTTGATCAAGAAATACAGTTCTCACTTTTTCCTCCCTTGGTGTTTATTGGGTGGAGGGTCCAAGGTTTGCCTGTTTGGTGAATCTGCTTGCAAACGTGTAGCTACAAGAGAGCCAGAAGTCACTAAGACATCAGTATCTTGTTAGGCTGGTTTCTGCCAGTTTGAAAAACCAGGCAGGTTTGGAGTGCTGCTATGCCATACTCTCCTTGTCAACTGCATCAAGCTAATTTCAGCTAATTTCAAATGTGGCATGAGCTGATTCTATTCTTACAGCCTGTTACTCTGACTGCAGGGGTCTTTAGTAACTCAGGAAAAGCACTTGATACACAACTCTGGAAGCTCATCAGCAAACAGCATTGACTGATGCAAACTTCCCTTCAGCACGGCCGTTTCTGGACCCTGGTGGGAACACAAGCTTGCTGGGCTGCAGCTCCCAACACAGAGCAGCCTCTTCTCTCCCAGTACTGGGGGCTAGCCCAGTGCTTATGCCATCAACCCCAAGCCTTCCCCACTTGCCTCTAATTTGCCAGCTGCAGCACTAGCCAGCATGGCACTGTAGAAGATGAGGGACACATGCATGTACATGCACAGGGAGTCTCCATCTTGTCACATTAGTGCCATTCCACTTTACCCAAGTGCTGGGAAAGGTTGGCAAAACTTTCCCTTCTGGAACTTTCCTTCTAACAGCAGGTTTTACCCTCCTCTCCATTCCCACCTTTTAAGCACAGAAAGAGGAAGGCTGGGACAAGGGTAGTTAATCTCATGGCTGCAGCACAGGATCGGGTTCTGGGAGAGTAGATGTAATTTCTTAGCTCTACTGCAGTTTCCTGGGCAGTCTTGAGCATGTCAGTTCCCCATCTCTGGACTGGGAGCAGTACATTACAGTTTGTGAATACTCCTGCATTTTTCTGCAGTCTTTTTTCTTCTGAGTTACTTGAGCAGGAACTCAATGTAAGTGCAAGAGCATGACATGAGATAACCTGATGTGCACAAAAGAACTCTGAAACATAATGTAATTAAAGGAAAAAATGAACTCGTTTGAAAATTCTCTTGATTTTGGTTATTTTTCATTTCATGTTTTCTACATTTCAGTCCCCAAGTGAAAAGCAAGCATCTTGTCTAGATTTCTAGTTCCTCCCCCTGCTGTTCTTTTAAGTTTTATTTGAGCTGACTGCAACTGCTCCTAAAATAGGCTCTTGTTTTAGGAATTGCTCCCTTTTGGAACAGCAAAGTCCAAATTTTGCAGATTGAGCAACCTGCTTGACCTGTTTTATCATGGACATCTGTTTCCAAGATGATTTCACATAGGAAAGAGAAGGCAAGAGGTAGATGAGACTTCCAGATTGTTCCAGGCTGTTACTGAGTCTTGTCAATTTTCCTTATTTTAGATATGATGGAGCAGTTTCCATGGGGTGCTGCTTGGAAACATGTATTATTTCCTCCAGTAACTATTGGGGGAAAAATTATAATTGCCTATAGAAATCACAGAACAAGCTACTTTCAAAAGGAAAAGCTGAGTGAAATCCCCAGGCACTGGCCACATACTCAGGGACAGATGAGGGTAATTATATTGTTAAAGCATTTTATATTGTCTTGCAAATGTCCTGGGCAAAATATAGCAGTGTGGGACAATGGGTTCTTTGGGTTCTTCTTGTCTGGCAGTTAGTATGGTGTTTCATACATACTCCTGTATTTAGAGTTTTTCTTAAAGTAGTTTCAAGTTAACAGTCCCAATTTGTAACTGTAGAAAATCAGCCCTGAATAAAATACCTGTCTGTCTCATAAAATGGATGCCAGCCAATTAGTACTTCTTGCAGGTTCAGCAAAATATTCTAAATAGCTTTCATTATTTTAGTGCAATTTCCTACTTCCAACTAGGTCTGGAAGTGACAGCTCCACTATAACGGTCAAATCTGTTGATAGTTTAAGATCAGAAGAGCTAGCTTGTTCTTATAAAATTTGAGTCCTTGTTTACTTTTGTGCATTTAAAAATACACATAATTGCTGGGAGAGAGTTCACAGCTACACTGGATACACAGCAATTGGCCTCCTGAGAGTGAAAGGAAAAATTGGCTCAGGGGAAGGATCAGCCTGGAGGTAAGAGGAAAACAGGCTGTTTTTCATATTTCCTGTCTTTATTTATATATATCTTTTAAAGAAAGATCACACATAAACCATTTGACAGGAAAAATCACAACTTGTGCTGCCCCTGGAAAAAGACACACAGCTTGGTTTGGTTTGGGAATGTTTGCTGTTCAGGTGGTCACATTAATGCCATTTTGTACAGTCTGGGTCTCCCCTCTGACTAGGCTTCCTCCCTGTGGGTGGTGGATTTTATGCCTACTAGGTTGTGCCAGTGGTGCCTCTCCTCTCTGTCAGCCAGTATTTCAACAGTGTCATAACTGTGCTCTCTCTGGCTCGCACAGGACTCCTTCAGTTCTTTCTTGGGCACTGGATTTGTGCCTTTGTTTGTGGCCTGAGGTTTCTTCCTCTGGCAGTTCCTCTTCCAGCATCCCCCCAGAACAGGATTTTACTCACCTGACATTCAGGGGCTGAGCCGGTCTCTCATTTGCCATCGGGATGAGGTATTCCAAAAAGTCTGAGTTAAACTCCCCCAGATTGTTCGGGATTTGCAATTCAGTTGTGGATCCAGAGGCAGGTATGTCCTACACAAGTTCGGTGTCCTTCAGTCCTTGTACCTTCATGTCAGTTCTGCTTGTGAGTAAAGTGTGCCTCAGATTTTGTTTGCTCAGTTTCCAGAGTCACAGCAAACACAGTGTAAAGGAACAGCTTTCTCTTTACCCAGATAAGTTAGTACAAATATGCCCTGAACGTCCTTTGCACTGCTTGTGCCAAGGCTTAATGACAGGGGATTGTTAAACCTCCCGTATAAATCTTTAACAACTGGGCGAAACTTCGGTCCAAATCTGCAAACTCACGTGGAAACAGTAAATAGTATTTGCTTCCATTTTTCAGGCCCACTGGATGAGAAACTGCTCTTGCTTTACATTATTTACAGCCATTTGAGATGAAAAGACCTACATGTTTATGACTATTTTTAGATTGCCATTTTTTAATTTCATGTGTATTCACATACCTGGGCACTGGGGTGGATACAGCAGAGCCAGTCTGGTTTTATTTGAAGGCCTTTTGGATCAATCCAAATGCTTGTGATAATTTTCCCTCTTGAAATAATTTCTTATTACCAGGCTACTTGCTTGCTGTGATTTGAATGTCCCTCTTCTGGGGGCAACTTAGGCCTGGTACTTCAAAGGATGACAAATATTAGTGATTGCTTAGATCAGTGCTATTCCTAGGAGAGATTTTTCCCCTCATCCTTGGATAACTCACTCTGTATTTTTAAGACTTCATTTGGATTGACACTTAGAAAAAGCATCACATAGCCTGCTGAATTTGATGCTAATCTTGGTTTTTATTTTCATTTTGAAGTTCACTGACCTTGCCAAGTGTCTTGTTTGTTTGCAAATATTTTAATCGGTCACAACATTACTCTTTTTAAGATGCAGCTGTACGCCCAGCCTACTCCATGGAAGATTTCACTGAGTTAAACTTGGGTTAATCTGAGCTCAGACATCATAGATTCATGGTCACCAGTGTCAATGTCCCTTTATACCAGCTGAAGGTTTGGCCTGGCATAGAGGGCTGCCAGCAATTACTCCTGTAATGATTAATCAAGGTTACCATCAGACCTGTGCACTCCTGGTCTGAGAGCTGGCAGGACTCAGGAATGAAGGATGCAGTGGAATTTGGGCTCCTCTCTGTTTCAAGAGTTGCCTAGGGTGAATCTAGCTAGACTTGTGCTTCAGACTTGCTTATCTGGGTGTCCAAGCACTGCAGAGTACACGAAGCAAGGAACTACAGTTTTATTGCATTTTCCAGTCATTAAATTCCTGCAGTGACTCCTCCTCAGTGTTTTTTGGAAGGCTAAATAAATCCTGCTTCTACAATCCACTTTTTGTATTCAAACTTCACCACCGCCTCTCTTCCTTTGCTTCTCATAGATCATGCCATTCATTTTGTTAACGAAAATAAAGTGTATTTTCTTTTTTCTTCCAAATGGGCAAAGTAAATGGAGAAATGGTGTAATGTGTATAATAGGCAGGCTGGTTTTTGGGTGTTGTCTCACACAGGGTGAGGAAGCTTCCCTATGACAAACCCATGACTCACCATGGAGTGCCAGAAGGCTTACAGGTCTGCTGTGGAGTAATGCCCTTTGAGTTAAGGGAATATTGTTTTTATTTTGTCCATTTTTTTTTCACAGGGTGAGGAAATAAATTGTATTTACTGTGAGAGAGGCATCAGCAGCAGGATTCTGTGCTTGGAAAATTCTGTGCTGTTGGAAATCAAAAGTAATATAAGTGGAGTCAGTGGAGTGTGAAGCAGTACAACCCCAAAAAGTACTAGCTCCTCATGCCTGTTGTACCTACAGTTGATAAGGATAGTGAGGTGCTCGTCTCAAATGTGCTCAGAGGCTCTTTTCCCTAGCTAGAACTGGCATTAAAGAAAACAGTGGATGTTTTCTCATCCAAGGGACCCTATTTCCCAAAGAGCTCTGCCTTAGCATTTCCTTCTTACATTCATAATTATTATTACTTTGGCTTTTTCTTGTATTTTTTTTTTCCTTCTTGGACAGAACAGACTTAGTCAAAGCCCAGGTCTGTTTGATTTATCTTCCCAGGTCTGTAGGATTTATCTTCTGCACCAAGGATACCATGTTACCCAATGCCTGGAAGACAGCACATAATGTTTTAACTTAAAATTTGCAGTACTGTGTAATTGCTGCTTCACATGATCTGACCCCACAGACCTCTTGACTTGAACTACAGCTGCCTGACAACAGCAGCTACACTGTACAGCACAGCAAAACCACTGAATTACCTGAGCCAGCCTTGCCTTTCTAATGATGTTGGGAATCAATGGAATCAGGTTTGAGCATTTTGCAAGGGAAATATACATTGGCAATTTTTAATGGACTGCATGTCGCTCACTAGATGTACCATTTCTTGTTTCCTGTTAATTTCTTTTCACATATGCTCATGAGCATTAGCTTCTGAATTCCCTTCCTCAGCCTCCATTTGCAGCTATTGCCATATCTTTCCTAAGAGGTGACACCCAAAACTGAACACGGTCCTCCGAATTCAAATGCTCCATTGTTCAGGATTCTGTCATTATGTTATCTTCTGCATTATTTTTATATCCTCTTATTAATGCACCCACACACCCCATTTGCATTTTTTAACCTTT
The DNA here is from genome assembly GCF_028018845.1 of Melospiza georgiana. NCBI lineage: Eukaryota > Metazoa > Chordata > Aves > Passeriformes > Passerellidae > Melospiza > Melospiza georgiana. Next base: position 18,998,258 of record NC_080439.1, on the reverse strand, counting down.
TTAAAAACGTTTTCATTACAACAATCAGATATAAGGGCAATGAAGTAAGCATGGAACAATAGAAGTGAAGATTTTGATCTTCCTCAGACCTAAACCTGTTTTAAACTTCATTGGTGACACTGATTTTGATTTACACTGAAAGGAAAGAGAAAGGATCAGGCTGTGCATGTCAACAGTGGGACATCCATTTTTGATAGTTACTAAGGAGCAGTTTTGTAAAACAGTTTCAGAACAACATGTTGTTTGGGAAAAGCACTTTTTCTTTTATCAGAAGGCTGGGGTTTTGCAAATAGAGGTTTGTGCTGTGGGCTGGAGGCTGAAGAGCAGTGCTGGAGCCTGGATGCTGGCAGTGGTGTTGGTGGCTGCAGGGAAGCAGTGTGGGGTGCCCGCTTGTTGATTGTGAGACTGTCCTGCACAGGCACTGAGATTGCCTAATTTTAACCTCACAGCAGGACTAAGCAGCACATCCTTCATTTTAGGTGTAGATTTAGCCTTCCTAAGCTGTTAGGTTCTTCACAGCCATGTCTGATACTGACTGGTCCTGGGGAGTGGGCCAAAGGCAGGGAACCCCAGCTGGCTGCAGGGGAATGTGTGGAATCTTACTTAGAGAGGATGAGCTGATAAGGGGAGGTGGGAGGTGGCCAGAGGCAGAGCTACTCTGCCATATGCATGCTGCCACCATTGCCACCACACCAAGCCACACTTGGGACTGCCACTCAGAAGAGATGGACAACCAGTTTTAAGCTGCAGCTGGGAAAGGTGATTTCTGTTTAACAAATGAGTATTTATGAGTTGTCTGGCTGCAGAAGCCAAGTGTGTGACTCAGAAAATCACCTGAATAACACTGCTGCTAGCCAGGGAGAAGGAAAAAGGGGAAGAAATCCATAAAGCAATCATTCATGTCTTGCTTTCAGGCAGACTGCACCTTAGCAGTCTCTTCAATGTCTTTTGTCCTCCATTAATTGCTGCCACTTTATTGACTCTGAATTTTCTCCAGGAGTCACTGTTAAAAGTTAGTATCTGGTGGATGTCAATGATATTATCTCTGGAGGGACTTTTCCTCACACTATTGTTTGATTCTAGGTAATGCAGTGAGACACAAATGCTTTCAGTCTTCTCTTTTGTGCCCCAATTAAGGCCGTGCTTTACCTGCCCAGTTAGGCAAGGTTCGTAAACACGGGGTGTGGTTTCACCATGCAGCTAATTAGATCCAATGACTAAGTGCTAGTCTGGGTCGTGTGTGTTTGCTCCTCCTGTCAGCAGCTTCATGCTCCTGCTCCAACTGCAGATTCTGCTGCTTGATGGACTCTTGCTGATGCAATCCAGGACAATGACCCAGCAGAAACAGTTCACTTTTTTTTTTTCCCCTCTGGATTAATTTTCTGCCAGTCTCATATCCTCTGATGGCTTGCCAAGGTAAGATGAGGATTCTTGCTGGCACAGGAAAGGATACAGGGTTGCTCAAGAGAAACAGAGTAATATAGAAGCATTACCTTAATTTGGTTGCTCAGCTGATTGGTTGCAAATCCACACCTTTGCATCTTCCTATTTGGCTTGCCCAGATCAACCACAACTGCCATGAAATGAGGAGACTTTTTCCATGACTAGCAAGATCTCTTCACAGGATTGTTATTCTCATTCTTTCAGATCACTTCAAAGACAAGAAGTGTTAATGGCAGCAATGGAAGCTCAATAGAGAAGAGAGGAAAGCAAGGGATGCAGCAAGAAAAGGGATAGGAAATGGGATTACTGCTGTCGTTTTTGACAGCAGTAGCACAATGTAGTTGTGAAATTATTTGCTTGGGTACTAGCAGCATCTGCAGGTGCTGCCTCTCAGCCAGCCAGGGCACAGCTGGGAGAAGGGATACTTCCATCTCTTTCTTCAGGTGTGACATTAGGCTTGTACTCTTCTCCCTGTGCTCGGTTCCCCCCAGTAGCTCCTTGACTGCAGGAGCTGGGATAGTTTGGCCTTGAAACACTTCCACAGAGGCTCTGGGAGCTGCCCCTGAATGCATCAGCATGAATGTATCATTCCTGCATTCCTGCCTGGCCACTCCTGTTGTTAACCCATTTCTTATCCAGAAAGAACATGTTGATGGATTGGCGTGTGGAGACAGAATGTTAGATTATCACAGCACCATCACCTGTTGGTTATAACAATTTAATGGGTTCTTTAGGCAAACTTTCCCAGAGCTCAGTACTCTGAGGGAAAGCACTGGGAGTCCACATGCTGCAACCAGAGGAATTTTGCCTTCCTCAGCGCCAGGGGAGTAGAGGACCAAGAAATAAGACAGCATGCTGAACTGTATAGAACCAACAGCTGTGCCACAGTGCAGCAACCCATGCAGGTAGAAACATGCTGCTTAATTACTATGGTAATGTAGAAGTCTTTCCCTATTGTTTGTCTGGCTCCCATGGAACCACCCCTTATATGCAAAACAGGTTTGCTATTTAAATGTAAGCTTGTGTTTATATGCCAGCTGATAGCTTTTTCTGGGGATCCAAGACAGCTGACATTGCTGCCAACATAAATAATTTTGCGGGTTGGAGATTGCTTGGTAAGAGTGTGGTGAGCCTCCCTTTTGTCTAATCCAATACAAGTGGTTTTTGGTTCTGTTGTTTTTTGCCTTTTGACCTGACTTCCAGAAGACACAGAGTAAAAAGGTATTTTTTCTTTTCCTTTTCCCTTTCCTTTTTTAATTTTCATAACTGTGGACATTGATAGGAACTAAAAAGGTTTTGTAGATTCAACTAGGAATGCAGTTTGTGTATCCCTCCACCAAATATATTTTAAGAAAAGTACTGCTGCTCCATGTAATTCCTCTCTCCTGCTAAGAAAACCTCCACTTTAAGGTGCAGGAGCTACTGCCAAGCTGAGCCACAACAGTTTGAAAGCAGACCCTGATTGATTGCTTAGGAAAGCATGTACTGGGGTGATGGAAAATCCCCTTGTAAATGTGGTATGACATTTTTATCACAAGAGAAATTTTCTGTTTCTAGTGTGGTTAAAAAGTTTAGTTCAATTAGCTGCTGGATTAAAGCAATTCCAGTTTTGTGTCTTTTTCAGTTTTGAATTCTGAATGTTAAGATTTGTTTTAAGGTTTATTGTTTGATGGTTTTTGTTGATAACATCTTTCTGACTTTGCATTGAGGGTAATTTAGTAGACTAAATAAATGTGTGTTGCTTGGCTTGTTAAGAAATTCCATAGCCTAGATTTACTGTAGGGTCTGGTCTAAGGGCATAAGCAGGCTGGAAATGGAGTGCTCTGATGCTGGGCTTTGGCAGAAACAGGCACAGCTGTGCTGCTTAGGAGGGAGGAAAGCTTCCACACAGGAGTGTGCTGTGCAGCAATTATTCTAGAAACAAACTGGGGCTTCTATTTCTTAACCCTATACAACTGGATTTGGAATGTGACTACTTCTGGGACCCCTCTCTGCAATATCCCAAGGGAAATGTCTGATTTCTCTTCAAATGAGACAAGGAGTGTGTTTTGGCATAATGCTTCATTGACTTTATATATTTGGAAGGCACTGTAAGTCCAGGTCTGATGCTGAGTAGAAAATGAGCAGTCCTGGGTTCTTGTGCTTGCCTTGAAAAGCAGAATTTTAGTTGAGTTTTGTATTCAACTCTGTCTGGGTTTTTTGATTATGTTTTTTCCCCAGACTCTCCCTTAATGAGTTGGATAGTTCTTTTGGGACCTATCTGAAATCATTCAAGAGCAAGCTACCTGCTCCACAGAGTGTAGAGCTCTCTGACAGGGACCAAGGGACCGAGTTAAGCATTTTACCTTATTTTTTGTTGGTTTGTTTTAAAGACATGATGTCATTTCAGCTTGATTCTGATCATGTTTAGAACGGGTTTTTACAGAAGCTGAGGCCAGTGGAAATGTTATGCTTTTTACTCACTTTTCTTGGAGAGGATTAAAGCAAATAAACATGCAATGGCTCATCCTGCTCCAAGTCCGTGTGAGCTGCCTTGAAGGACAAAAGTGGAAGGATCAAGTACCCTCTCCTGGTGTCTACCAGCACCTCTCCTTTCTGCCACTTGGACTCTTTCCAGGGACTAAATCCATCATAGATTCACTTGTTGACAACTGTTATTTCTTTTGACTCTTCTGGTGTGCTGGAAACAGTCTCTGCTTTGGAAATCATTACAGCTCTGTAACTTGCAAATGATGAGTAATGGCTTCCTCCAGTTTAACTCCCTCTCCTCTTACTGTTTGCAGTGGGCTCATCTTTCCCTGTCTGCCCAGTCCTGCCCAGAGGTGAAGTATGGGATCTCAGTGCAGCTTCACTCGTGCCTTGGAGAGGAATTGCAGGTAAACATCAGCCTCCTTGAACACGACACTTTGCAAGGGTAAGTGTGGAAAATAAATTAAAGACCCCAATAAAAACCAGAACACAGTAGGGGATATTGGCTTAATGGGTACATGATAAATTTCCCTTTTCCTCACTAGCATCTCTGTCATCCAGAAAGAAGTGATCAGATATGTTATTTTCTCTTAAGAAAAAAAATTACTACATCCAGTTCCCCTTTCTTATTCCCATAGTTCAGGAAAGTACAGCTAACTCTGTCTCCAAGGTTGTTGAGTTGAAACTGGTCTGAGCAATTTTTGTGTTCATGTGTACAGCTCTCCAGTCTCCTGCTTCTGTTTCAGGCCTTTGTATTCTAGTTTAGCTCTTAGTATTTTAAGATACTGCTGTGATATTTGTCTTGCCCATGTCCTTGGGGTGTGCTTGTTGCAACACTGTTTTCTTCCTTGCTGGCCAGCCAGTGCTATTTCAGTGAGGTTTAGGAACCAAGTAGCATCATGGACACACACACATGCCCTGGAAATGTAGCCTTGGAAGGACTAGCCTGTGTGATTTGAATTCCAGCAGTCCTGGAATATGAGCACTGGAACACTGTTTGTATGGCTGTCCAGTCAATGATTTGCCAATTTTGCTTCTTTTTTAGTCAGAAGGATCTAGTTGGTGGGCATGCCTTTGGATACAGGTTGGGGTCAAAAGAAAAATCTATTCCTTTCAGTTGGCTGGACAAGTAACTAAAGCAGCACTATTTTACTTTCTTTTAATATATATATTATGAATTTAAAACTTATTTAAAGATGCTTCATTTTTGATTCTGTGTGAAACTCACACTGTTATGACTCAATCTCTGCATGAGAATCCGCAAGGGAGAACATAGAAAAAACTGAATACTGACTTTGTGTGTTTAAAAAAGGATGGAAAAGTTTCTCTGCAGATGGATGCATAGCCTGTATATATATGCATACTGCCATAATACCCACACTGTGTGTAGGGAGTGTATGTACAAGTGTATATACACACACACTCACATGTATCTCTATTTAGTCTCTGGATAGATGGAAATGTCACTTGATTCCAGTATTTTCCTTGATTATAGTTGCTGTGTCCAGGAACCTCAGGCTTGTTTCTATGGCAGCTATTCCCAGTTCAGCTATTTCCTCAATCCCCATTTGGCAGTAAGTGGAAGATGTTGTGACACTCACAGTGAGCATGTCACAGGGGGGCTGAGAGTGTGGGCAGAGCTGTGTGCAGGTGACAGGCTCAGACAGGAGGGACTCATGTGCAGCAGGCTGCAGCATGGCCTCCTCTGGCAGCAGTGTCTTGGCTTTCCATCAAGGGATTCACAGACCAGCCCAGATCTCTCTGTCTCTCTCTCTTTTTCTTCTTCTTATTTTTTTTTTCCCTTTCTTTTCCTTCCCTGTTGCCCTGCTCTGAAGCAGGACTGCAAGATCAGGTTGGCATTATGAGCAGGAACACTAGGGAACCTGTGCTGCACTAGACAGGCTGACTAATCTCCCTTTAAATAATCTCCCTTTAAATAGTCTGGAAGCACACTGGTGAGTTTCTCTTTCAGGAGCCATAAATAGCCAGATCCATGCTGGTAAGTAGCAAACAACACAGTTATTTGTTCTAGGAAGGTCTTCCTATTTCCTTCATGTTATTGCATGGATAGCTGTGATCCAGTTCTGGTAACAGTCTGTATGGTAGCAGTGCTGCTGCCTTTCCTCACGCTGCTTTATCTTCTGTGACAGTGAGGAGGGAGCAGCTGCTCCTGGGAGATTGACTTCCCTTTCCAGTGCCTTTGGATCAGAATGGCAGTGATGCTGGGGCTTGCTGTTGACTGTACAGCTGGTTTAGCTGGAGCAGTGCAGTTTAGACCCTTCTGAGAAGTCCTGTGAGTTCAAAAATCTGACTGATATTTTAGCACCTGGAAGGTGGAAGGAAGGAATATTTGAAAACTCGCTGCGTAGCTATGGATCTGGATAGAGTGGAATATATGGTCCTGTGAGGTAGCTCATCTTGTGCTTCAGACTTGTCTGGAGGATAAACTCAGTTTATTTGTTTTCCTAACTCATAAATAAACACTGAAAAAAAAATTGACCAAGTCTATGTTAGTTAGACTGCCTAATATAATCTTCTAAGAGATGGAAGAGTGTAAACTATTCTTCAGGTAGGTACAAGCACTCTGAAGCTGCCTCCATATCTGGTCCTGAATTATCAAGGCAGCCTTCAAGAACATCAGGAGCTCATCCATGTCCAGTAGTTGTTACAGCACTTTCTAAGATTTAGGTAAATAGGAGAATCCTCCACAAAAAGGGCAGCAAGTCTTGCCTCAGTGAGGTAGGAGGCATTTGAATTTCTTACTCATAGTGTATTGTCATCTTCTTCCTGCCATCCTACCCACTCAATGCGTCAGAGATCTAAGGCTTGATTTTTTAATATTTATTTTTCTTTTTTTTCTTCTCCACCTTCTCTGCTGAGCAGGGAATATCCAAGCCTTCAGTTTCTGGTACATCATGTGAGAATTTTTTTTTTCCTTTTATATTTTTCTCTTTTTTTCTTTCTTATTTTTTCTCCATTTGCTAAGACACAATTCCCTTAATCTACTGGCTTTTGTACTGGGGTGAGTTGGCTCACTGGCGCAAGAGGACAGAGGGCCAAGTAGCTCTGAAGAGAGGAAGAGAGGATATGTGGGGGCATAGCACAGACCAGTTACACAGAGGCAGCTTCCTTAAATTGTCCCTCATGCTTGGTTTCCTTCATAACATTGCTATTAAATCATTGTAAAGAGGACAAGGTTTCTGCCTGGTCACATCCCAAGTGATGTGACACCATTCAGACTGCTTTTTGATCTTATGGAAGGAGGGGTGTTCTTTTCCTTTCCTTATTCATGCTCAGTGCTTGCCATCCTCAAAATGGGACACACCTGGGGCCAGGGATTGCCTCAGTGTGTAATTTATATGGGATTTTAAGCTCATATTTGGCAAAGCAGAAGTTCTGTGCCAAGTTTTGGATACATCCTCAACAGAGAAATTAATGGTCTTCTGAGGGTAACTACTACAATGTCTTATTATCAACAGTCTACTGAATTAGAGTAAACAAAACAAACAAACAAAAAAATCCCAGCTTGTGCATTTAATTAAAAAGACAAAACAAAGCACAGCTTTTTAATTAACTGTATTTAGTGTACTTACCTTGCGACACTCCAGTCAGACCAACCAGGCTGTTCCCAGGGTAAGTTTGGCCTGAGTTCCAGCTACTATGCTATGCACAGGTTCTCTTTGGAAAAGCAGAAGGAAAATACAAAGCTGAAACTATGCTTCAATGCCTGACAGGTCCCACTGAGCAGAGAGAGCAAGAAGCAGTGGAATCTGCCCCATGACACTTTGCTGGATCAAAATGCAGTGTGCTTTGTCTCTTCCCCCTAGCACGATGGCTGCGTTCCCTGTCCTGCAGCAAGAAGCGTTATTCCGGAACGGTACCTGGAGCTATCGAATTCCAGCCCTGCTCTACCTGCCACGCTTCAGCATCATCCTGGCCTTTGCTGAGGAGCGAGAGGACCTGGTGGATGAACATGCCAAGCTGATAGTCATGCGCAGGGGCGTGTACGACCCAGCCACGCAGCACGTTCAGGTACCAGTGCAGGGAGAAGCGGGGGACACTGCCCCCTGCTCTGCCCACCTGCCCCCACTGAGTGGAATGTAGGGACAGGGCAGCTTCTCCTCCCCAGGTACAGGAGACAAATCTGCCTATAAATAATGCATGTCTGGTTATCACTGCTGGGATTCAACCCTATGGGCAGCCGTTGGGGGGACTAAAATGGAGTAGATATTCTAGGGGTGGCTTTAACCCATCATTGCACAACTGGGGATGCAGATACAGAGATGGGACAAAAGTTCTGTTGTAGCAGGAAAAATGCGGTGGAGAGGCAGAAATGCCTCAGAGAAGTGGAAGAAATGCCACAACGATGGGGAGGAGTAAATTAGCAATCAGTGACTATTCTTTTTTTTTATTTTTTTAATTCATCATTTTAGGACTGATTTCTGGTTTAAAAAACAATTGAGACTAGTTAGTCTCTCCATGCAAAAAAAGTGTCTGGTTTGCTGGTGCCAGTGAATTAGCTACCTTATTAACCTACCAGTTATTATTAACAGTTATGCTGCCGGCTGGCTGGGGGTGGTGGAAACTCTATTTATAATAATTTTTTTGCATATGCAAAGGCATGAATTTCTTGGGGGAAAAAAAAGTAATTATATTTTTTTATTCCAAACCTTCGTTGGTTGTCTTAGATTATAGGCTCTTAAGAGCTGGAGTCTGCCTAGTAGAAGCAGCCTCTGAGCCCACCTGCAGTGTCATACCATTCAGGTAACATCTTGTGTAAGTCCCTGTAATTCAGTTAGTGGGGTTCAGTTGGTCATAAACTTAGTAATTTGTGTTCACATGAATTTTTTAAAATGGAAGTACTAAGTTTTCAATAAAAGTTAATATTAGTTGGATAGAAACAGATAAGATATGAACAAAAAGGCTAATCAGCAAATCAGGGCAGAAAAGTTAATTAATATAATCTTACTGAAAACTACTGCTTTGCTTACCAAGCCAATAACATGATGTAGCCATAGTTTTGTAATTGCAATGCTAGTGTTAGAAACATGATTGCGTTATGTGCTATTCATTTGAAGAAAACAGGGCTTGCTGGGTAGTTATACCAGCTCTATGACCTATTTTCTGAGTCAGACAGCTCAGGGTCCAAATCTCCACACCAGAGTCATGTAATCAGCCCTTGCAAGGTGCTTCAGTGTAGGCTGGGTTGCCCATTCACATACATTCACATCAAAGTGGAGGAACAGGAGCCTGAATGAGAAGGGATTTGTCATCATCCAGGATGCTTAAAAAGGGCTTGGGTTTCTCTGTGACTTCCTAAAAACCATGGACACAGCACAGTGTCTGTACTAGCTCACTTTGACCACTGGGCATGTCTGTGTACCATATATATGTATACATATATATGTGTGTGTGTGTGAGGATTTCTGAAAATTCAGCCACTGTAGCTTTTTAAAGGATGTCATCAGCCACCAGCCGCATTGAGATATGGAACTATCAGTTCCTCAGGGAGTAGTAATTGAAAAGGACATAACCCACATGCTTGGTGAAGTGTACATGCTTTGTGTCATCACAATAATTTTCACTTTCCTTTGGTGATGCCAGATTATCGTTTTCCCATTTCTTGCTCTATCCATTATCCTGCTTCTGTTCTTCCCATACTCTTCTGTAGCTTTTATCCAGACATCCTTGCACTATAATGTGGGTCTCTTTGTAACAGTGTGTTCCATTCTTGTCTCCCTTCACATGGACTGTGGCAGTGGAAAAGGATGGAGACCCTTGTCAGTGCAAAGCTTGAAGGCCACCGATCTATGAACCCCTGCCCGGTGTATGATGAAGTCTCAGGAAAACTCACCTTGTTCTTCATAGCTGTCCCAGGAAAGATCTCTGAGCAGCATCAGCTGAGGACAAAGATCAATCTGGTACGTCTCTGCTATGTCACTAGCATGGACCAAGGACGCACCTGGAGCGCTGCCCAGGATGTCACCGACAGGACCATTAGGAATGAGTACAAGAACTGGGCCACCTTTGCGGTGGGGCCAGGTCATGGATTGCAGTTGCTCGATGAGGCCCGGAGCCTTGTGATTCCTGCCTATGCCTATCGTATCTTGGACCCCAAGCAACACCCCACCCCTCATGCCTTCTGCTTCATCAGCTCTGACCACGGGGCAACATGGCAGAAGGGGAACTTTGTGGGGGAGGAGAGCGCAGTGGAGTGCCAGGTAGCAGAGGTGCATACCTGTGGCAGAAAGGTCCTTTACTGCAATGCAAGGAGCAACAGGGGAGCCAGGATCCAGGCTGTCAGCTACAACCACGGGCTGGACTTTGAGGGAGGCCAGCGGGTTGAAATGCTAATAGAACCTCCCTCAGGATGCCATGGGAGTGTTACTGCCTTTCCACCTCCCCCAGATGCCAGATGTCAAGATAGTTGGTTACTCTATGCTCATCCTACAGACCCAAGGGGTCGAAAAGATTTAGGAATTTACCTCAACAAAAGCCCTTTAAATCCAGCACACTGGACAAAACCCAGCATACTCTTCAAAGGCCTGTGTGCTTATTCAGATCTGCAGTACATGGGAGTTGGGCCCGATGGCTCACCTTTGTTCTCCTGCCTCTTTGAATATGGGACCCACAGACAATGTGAAGAGATGATTTTTGTCATGTTCACTCTGAAGCAAGCCTTTCCCTCAGAACACTGAGTCTCAAGCCTTTCCATCAGCATCCCTCTGAAAACCATCTTTGCTGATGCTTTTTACTGTCATTTGTCATCCCTCAGCAAAAGGGTTTTTTTACTCCTGCTGCACACATAGTTTGGTGTTGGCTTGTTCTGTCTGTAGATTGTGAAGTCCATTAAACATACCACAACTTAAGACATTTGGTTTTGTTTTTTGTTGCCTGTTCTCCCTTTTTGCCTTTCTCTTTGGCTGCTTTTTTAGGCATCACATGCCCAAAACAAGTGTGACCTTTGTATAGGGCTTCTCACCTTGAGGTCTCTGATAGACCTCATCAGGGACACATGTGCTGACAGTGCAGGGACTGCAAGGGAACAAATGGCAGCAGGGTTGTGCTGAGTGGTATTTAGTAAGTTGTGGAGAAACTTCTAGAGAGGGCACTAGGTTTACTACCCTATATCTGCTGTCGTCTTCTTCAGGAAGCTGTTTTGGCTCTGGTAAGGAGCACTGTTTCTTGCAGCCAATGTAGGAATGCAGGCACCTGTAATTTCCAGGGTTTTCTGTCTCCTTATTTCAGCAAGGCCATGTGATGCCTTGCTCTTGGGATATTCCATGCCAACTTCTTCAGTGTTTTTGGGGCTGCCTTGTTGAGTTCCCAGGCACCCTAGAGGCGTCTGCCTAACTTAACCTTCTCCTTACTTCCCATGCTGTGTTTTCTTGCTTACTCTCCCTTTTGCTTACACTGCATTGAGAAGGTGCAGTTTCCCATGTGTGAGAAAACCACAGCCTTGTGTGCTACGGCTGCTCCCTGTCCCTGAGCAGTCTTACTAGGAGTCAATGAGGACACCAGGACCCTTCTACGCTGGGGGACAGAGCAAGTGGCAAAAATGGCATTTTGCCTACATGGAAACTGCAGGATCAGGACAGGTCTGCAGAGGGAGCTCCCAATTTAGAGTCAGGAGGGGAAGTGTTTGCTAGTCTATCTAACACAGCTGCCAAGCTATGATCCACATAGCAACTACTCTTATTGTTGACAGCACCATGTCTTGTTATTACAGAGTATTATTGGCCTATGAGGCACTATGTCAAACAAATAACATTGCCCCACTTTCAGCAAAAAAGGACCAGTGCCAGAGGAAGGAGAACTGACCAAGGCGAGAGTAACATAAAACACTCCAGCTGGAAGGCTTTCCAATGTAGACAGATTTTCAACAGATTCCTGAATGAAACAGCTCTAGTTTTTGTGAGAGAGACACTATTCTACTACTGTACAGTGTGTTTTGAAAAGAGGCATTATACAATAACTAGACAAGAGACTGACCAGAAACAAATGGCTACCATGTGAGACACATCAGAGCAGATGGAGCTAGGAAAGTGTTGCCCATGCCTCTGGACAAAATTCTGCATATGAACCAGTCTGTGCTTGTTTCCTGTGTGTTGTATCCTGCATGTGTGCACACATTCAGTGACTGCAAGGAAAATATGTTTGTTCACCCTCTTGGTGAAGAAAACTTTCAGAGATCTCTCAGAACACATCCCCTTTGTTGAACACTACCAAGTCCCATAGGATCCTTTGCTGTGTCACTGCTCAGGTCCGTGAGTCTCTGCTTGCACAGTGCTCCTACCCTTGCCTTTTACTACTGACAGCTTTCATGGGTGTTGGGAAAAAAGGCCCTGACTTTCCTCACTATGGAGATTTGTTTCAGGGCACCTGGATGCTGCAGAGACCAAGGGAGTGAAGGGATCTCATGACCTTCACAGATACACTGGTAACTTGTCAAGCTTTTCCCAAGCAGCAGGTCAGTAACATGCTGGGCTGGAGTAGCAGAGTGGCTTGGTAGTCAGTACTTTTTGGGTATTACTCCTAGTGCTCTTTAGATGTAGGCCAGAATCTAAATAACCTTTGTGGCCAACAGCCTATCACTGATGCCTAGTTAGGGAATGGTATATTTAGATTTCTGCAAAGCTCACTGCTGCCCTATAGACTTAACCTCCTCATCAGGTACTATGGAATACTTTAGTTTTGTGACATGGAAATGCATACTTAAGTTTCTACCTGGCCAAGCCTGGCAGTTCCCATGCTGATGCAGTGCACAGGCTGAATATAAGTGGGGAGAAGGGGTTGGGTGACCACTGTACATCTTGAGTGATGCCACAGACTATTTATTTACTGGTTCTGGAGAGGCTGGTACAGTACTACCTGGACATCTATAGAAAAACCAGTTCAGATAAAGTGTCTATTATAGTGTCTTGGAGATAAGATGATATTCCAAGCTAACAAGCCATTAGGGATCACAGAGCTGTTTATATCAGGGGATTGGGATTTACCTTTTGAGCCGCTGAAGCTGTGCTGTGCTTTCTTTTAGGACCAAGAGATACTCACAGAAACCAGCCTGCACATTCAATTGTCACAGTCATCCTCTGTACTTGGATCCCTTCCCCTTGTTTTTGTCTCCAAGTCAAGGACTAGTGTGTGCCTGGACACAGGATTTGAAGGAAGTAGCAGCAGATTGCTAAAAATTTATGTTGGTGGTGGGGTGGATAGGCACTAAGTATGCAGTTGATTAGTCTCAGATGTCTAACGAGGGCTTGTATTTGTTACCTGGTGTTAGTTTGCAGAAGATCAGGAGAAGCTCTCCAAACAGTTTCATTTTATCAAAATCAATGCTGTGACCAGCTCTGTCCACTCTGCATCCAGATACATGTCTGTTGCATGGAGAGCACTGTGAGGTCAAGCAGTGGTTGACATTCAGAGCTGTTCTGCTTCCTGTTGCAGCTGTGCTCCAGAGAAGCTTCTGGACGTACCAGAAATCCCAAGGATTTGGTGCAGCTGAGGTTAGCAGTGCACTGTGGCCAGGCAGGGCTGTCAGAGCAGCTGCATGGTGCCTTTGCCATATGCAGACTCTCATTTTGGTTGGGAGAATAGAGTGTGTAACCACTCTGTAGCTTACAGCTAGTGGCAGAGCCACTTCATGGCATTCTGTGTCTGACTCCATTTAGGCCCTCGAATCCATAGGAGTTTGCCTGCTAAGGGCCTGTGTGGATGGTGGTGGAGCTGAAGGCCAGGTTCAGCTGAGCTAATTTTCATGTGCAGACAGCGCTTGCTCAGCATGGACAGGAAGCCCTGCACGGTGCAGTTCTGCTCATCTAGCAGGGCCCTGCTCTGGCCACACAGCTTTGTGCTGCTGCTGCCCACAGTTTCATCTTACTGCAGAGGTTTAGCTGGACACTGCAGACCAAGCCTCTACACAGCTGAAAGCAGCAAGAAGGCTGCTGGGTTATGCTGGTTCACTGTCCTTTTACACACCCACACATTTGCACTGACAGTCTGTTCTCTCCTGCCTTGCTGTCCATGCAGTGTACAGCACTTCATGCATGGCCCAGGTACTGTGGTTCCAGCACTTCTCCTGGGTCTTGGAATCGACGGTTGCATAGGGCTAGCAGGGTTTGCACCTTTCCTCTGCCGCTGGACTTCGATTCCCAGCTCAGCTGCTGCTTTCAGGTATAGCTCAAACGTGGATGTGCAGAGAGCAGAGTGGTTGGAGGTACAGGACAGACAACCAAAATTGTCATGCAGGCAGTGCCCCTGTAGGAGTGTTCTGGCATTGCTGCAAATACGTCTTGGAGATGCAGCACTAAGCATGCCACACAGCATAGCTGAGGGACAGATGTACATACAAAGAAAAGGGAAGTGAAAGCTCCAGCTCTCCCCTCTCTGACGCAGGTTGCAGACACAGCTTTGCTCTATCCCACCTTTGGGGATTTAGAGTAGGAAAGATCTTTGAATCCATCTCACAGTAGCTGACAGGGAGCTTTGGTCAAAAATCCCTAGAACAAATCAGCCTGCTTCTATGCATGGAGACATGCAGTAGTTATTTTATTTTTTCAATTCTTTGAAGTTCCCTCCTCACACCTAGTTAGATAGGACTAGTCAAGGCGGGAATGGGGCAGTCAGTGCTATGTATCCTAATGCACAGTGTGTTTCTGATCAGAGATTTATTTATTCCCCATGGAGACCTGTAGTGGGTAGGACAGAGAGACAGGAAAAAGATGAAAACTCAAAGGATCTGGCAGGAGATCGTAAATTAGACGGCAGGCCACCAAAGCCTGGGGGACTGAATCTGTGAGGGAGCAGAAGAGATCACCAGCTGGGAATTTTGGACACAAAGCAGGAGGAAAAGGCAGGGAACGTGGGCTTGCTAGTCACTTCAGCAGCAGCATGAAGAGGGAGAGTGGGGGCTGCAGGGATATGTCACACTCACTCTCTGAGCTGTTTGAGTTGAGGAAGTTGTCCGTGGCTGAGTTTCCTTTCCCTCTCTGTGCTCTTGAAACAGGAAGCTGGTGCGCCGAAGCTGGCTGATCGTTACACACAGACACACAGGCAGCTCTGGCAGCTCCTGTGCTGGCATTCAGGTTTCCTCCAGCTCCAGCAATGGATCAGTGCTGGTACCACGGCAACATCACTCGCTCCAGAGCTGAAGACCTGCTCTCCAAAGTAGGCAAGGACGGCAGCTTCCTTGTGCGGGCCAGTGAGTCAATTGCTTCAGCATATGCACTCTGCGTGCTGTAAGTACAGCGTTCACCGCGCCCTCGCCCACACTGCTATCCCTGCTGGGCAGGGGTCACTCCTGCCTCCTCCCCTGCACACAGGCAAACAGGTGCTCTACTCACTGGGAACGTGCAGCCTTCCTCAGAGCACCACTGGTTTCACCAGACTGGGCCATGGGGTGGGGAAGGGTTAGCAGCCAGGCTGAATAAACCCATGGTTTATGTACTGCTGTACTGCTCACGCTGCTCTTGCCCCTGATTCAAAAGGAGAGAATGGTCTAAGGCACTGCTGCTGTGCTTTGAGAGAAAATAACCTCTTGAACTTCTGGAGTGTCTTAACAACTTGGGTCAAATATTTATCTTTAGTGACCCCAGTCCGGAGCCTGGGACCTCCCAGGCACTTTTCTTGCTCTGGTTCAGTGTATGTTTGAGCTCCCTGCTTGTACTGTGTTGCATTCAGCAAAAGGCTTGAAATAGTTCCTGGAGCTGTGCATAGTACACCTGGCAGAGCAGTGATTCCACCTGCATCATTAATGTGGCTCATGGGGTAAATGTTTCATGTGGGGAATAGGGAGAGAAGTGCTGGCAGCCCTAATCCCCTCATTCTGGGTTAGGTCAGGAACCAGAGGGCAAGGCCTCCTGCCCTGGGTTTGTGAGAGGCAGTTTTTTTTTTTTTCCTGGAGGCAGGAGAGAAGGAGTGAGAGGAGACTGAAGTCAATAGGTAAAATCTGAGACATTTAACTTTGTCTTACAGAGAGATCAGACAGTTGCTCCTTGCTTAGGAGAGATCAAGAGAGCCCTAGTGGGACCCTATCAGATCCTCTTTGCTGCCATTTTGCAGCAGATTGATGAAACTAATTTAATCTTTACCCCACATTACATTACAAACATTGCAAGCAGGTTTCTCATTTTCTGTCTGAAAGTACATTTCTTGTAGTGATGAAGGTGGTGCTGCTGTTTATAACTCTGAGCTAACTGCTTGTCTCTCAGGTCAGATTCTGCTGACAGCACTGTCGGCTGCTGAGTGCCATGGGGCTGGGTAACTGCCCCGTGGGTGTAGGTGTTGGACTGCCAGGGAGTGGTGGCTGGGGAGTGGGTGTCTTCACAAGGCACAGAGAGCCTCAGTGCCTGCCTGATAAGGTGCTTGAAACAACACAGCAAAGAGTTTTGTCTTTCTGGAGGGAGCAGAGAAAGAGGGGCAGCTGCAGATGAACAGCCAGTACTAGCAGGAAGGAGGAGAGAAAATCCTGTAACAGGAGCTGAGGGCCTAAGTGGTCAGTCAGGGAACAATTTACTAGAACAGACTGTTGCTTCCATGGAGTGATTTTAGTGTTACCCCGTTGATTTGACTTGTAACCAGTATGTACACAAAATATTTTCACCAAGGGATGGTGGGGATTATAGAAAGGGAAGGTGCTGCAGAAAGGCCTACTAACACGCATTTGCATAAGTTTTTCCATTGTAAATGTTTATGCAGGCAGCTTTGAAAGCCTTTTGTGACTTGAGAGACATGGGATCAGGAAACAGAAACAATATAATGACCATGATTTTCTGTACTGGGAGCCAAAGGTTACATTCTTAAATCCATTCTGAGGTAGCTAATATGAATGGCTTGATTAAAGAATTGGGGAGCACCCAGCCTTGCCAGCCAAGAGCGGCTGGATCAGAGGTGCAAAGGACTGGCATTAATTACAGCCTGGGAAACATCACACAGACTGCTGTCAAACGATCTGACATAAGCTTTCAGCTTATGCTGGCTTGCAGTTAGTTTGTGGAGAGGTGGTGAATAAATCTTTCCCTCTGAATGTCATCTCCGCAAAATGGGCACCTTTGCTGAAGCTGAAAACTTCCTCGGAGATGTATCAGTTTCAGCTGTGCTATTGACTGGGAGGTGTTTGAAGTTTGAGCTCTTCAGTTGCTTCGTTTAAAAAATAGAGAGGCTGGAGACAAAGAATGGGAGAGTGGGGAATTGAAAGGCTGACTGCAAATTGTTTCCACAAAAGAGAATTATGTTGCAAAGGAGCAGGTGTCAACTCTGTATACATAAGGAAAATGAAAAACATGAAATTTGCTCTGAAAAAGAAATGTCATATTCTACATAGCTCTAATATTTACTGGGCAGATCAATCAAAATCCAGCAAAAGCATTTATTATTATAAGATTTTTGATTTCATTGAAGAGCTGCTTTAGAAAAACAGGGTTTGTATAAATATAGACAAGTAGAGGAGGTGTATTTGAAGAGCCTTTTAAGAGTGCCTTGCCTCCCTTTCTGAAACTTTGAACAGCAGCATTTAGAGAGTGAAAGGCTGGGGAGTGCTCCTCCCCCTGTACAGCTGTCCCCTGTTCTGGTCACACTGCCCCATAAAAGGCAAGAAACAAAGCCCTTTTTCTCCTCCTTTCTCTGTGCCTAAATCATTTGATCTGTCAGCCTATTGACAAGAAATGGGGTCTTTTACTCACCTGGAGGGGAATGCCTGAATCCTGAAATCCAAAAGAGCCTGCTTAGTGTTCCCTGCACCTGAACTGGTATCATTCCTGCAGGAGATCTTCTGTTGGCAGTTCCTCCATGAATGGCTGCAGGACTAACAACACTTCTAGAGGTGAAACTCAAGGACCAGCTGCAGCTTTGGGACCCCTCTAAGAGGACCCTGCCTGCGAGATGTCCTTTCCAATGCCATGCCTCTCTCACGGTGCACTTGGCACATGGCATCAGGCCTAGCACAGCAGCCCTGTTCAGTGCTCCAGAAACTCCCAATATGCACATTATCACCTGTGCATAAAAACATACAGTAGGAGAGGAGTGAGAAAATGTCTGCCTTGTCACACTGTTACCTCCTCTGGTTGGTTGAGAGGACAGGGAGATAAGTACTTGGAGGCTGATGTTTTATTTACCCTCCACATGGACAGCCTGAACAATGGCTGAACAATTCTGAACTCAACCCAGTTTTTAGGGTGGACTAAGAATGTGGTGGCAACTGGGACCACATAACTTGACAGTCAGGATGCCAGGGACAGGAAGCCTACGGGGAAAAATGGAGTAAGAATCCTGGTCTTCTCCATCCACATGCACTAAATTAGGGGACTGGCAAGGAGGATTCCTCCTTTGATCCTAGGAGTGTTTCTCCCTTCTCCTGTCTCACCCAACTGCCCTTCTTTCATTGTTCTTATGCTGATCTTACTGGTCCTGAGCCTAAACCTTTTTACAAGCATTATGAGAGCAGCCTTGAACTCTGTGTGTGATGGGCCACTTTCTGTGAGGGCCACATGAGAGTCCTCTTGTTGAGCAGAAGCCATTGGGCTACTTCATTTATCAGTTTCATAATCTCCACACACATAAATTGTCTCTGCTGCATGAATAATTCTGCTTAGCTCTATTTGAATATCAGCAGGAGTAAACGGTGTAAGAGAGCTGCATTGACACATGAAAACAAACCCCATGCCCTTCCTTGGCTCATATCTTCACCTGGCACTGATTGCCCTGTATTGGTGGAATTAGCAGTGCTGTAGCTGTCCTACAGTAGAGGATCATGTCTGTGACTTCCAGCTCTGTATCAGATGTATGAATAGTTGCCTGTGAAATGAGCTCTAAAAACAGCTTGAATTCTTCTGTGTCCTTTGCATTAATGCTATCAAAAGACACATGTTCATGTGGATACATGTCCTCCAGACATCCTAGAAAAACTCAGCTATGATCTAGGAGGAACTTATTTTCATTTCCAATGTGTCTTTGTGACTCCTTGTATAAGGCTGCCTGAAATCCTGGCAATCTCCTCTCTCCTGCGTGGAATGATTCTGAAAGGCGTATGATGAATAGATTCACATCACAACTCTAAGAGAAATTAGGATGTTTATTGATTTGCCTCATCTCCCCAGCTGGGGGGATGACCTCAGTCCACATTTTGTGACAACCAAGGAAGATCTGAATGTGGATTCTGTTCTTTCTTTTGAGAAGGAAGGGGTTGAATCTGCACCTTTTGGTCGCTCAAAGCGATATTGTACCTTTTAAGTTCTTTGCAGATAACTTAAAAGATTTGATCAATCTTTTGTTGTGAGAAAGGTAAAAATATATTGTCTAGTCAATACTTCTTGGGTGAACCACACAAAGCTCAGCAGCTGCTGAGGGAGGTTAAGCTTACAGTGCTGTTCAGGCTTCCCTTGGGCTCCTATGCATTGATGTGACCCTCCACTGAACACAAGACTCCTTCATCCCCCCTTAAATAAGAATCTAATTGAATTTAACTGGGACAAAGTATTTGTTGTGGGTGCCCTACAGATGCACATGTACAGTGTGCATCCACACCAGGATGGTGAGATGGGTTTTCATTTAAACTGTTTAGGATTTGTGGATAGAAATGTGCCTGGCAATCAGATGTTGTACTGTGATTTAGCTGAAATACATTATTTGCCTTTTCCAATACAAGTCAATGCTCTAGCCCTTCAGTTTACTCATTTATTGCTGGTTTTGGCCCTTTGTTTTTCGAATTCCTGCTTTTTCATTTCTTCCTGAGACGCCTGCTCTATTGACAGCTAGAGCCACTTGCTGTTTTCTCTCTTTCCGGCCAGAAGAAGAGTGGAAAGACGCCCTCTGAGCTAATGCTGATATCACTTTCTGCAGTGACATCTGCAAGCAGATGTTCCTGTTTCAGTGACCAGGAACACCTCAGGTTTGTGTTAGTCCGCAGGCTCCAGGAAAAGAAACTAAGAAAGAGAAATGGTTTAAAACCCTTGTACATGAAGCAATCTATGTGTTTCAGGAATTTCCAATGTCTTTTCTCACAGGGAGGGATGCCATAGTGAGATTCCCTTCTGGACATGGTCTAACCATATCACCTGTGGTCTGTTCCAGGTACCGTAATTGTGTTTATACATACCGAATTCTGCCCGACAAAGAAAATAAACTAATTGTCCAGGTAAGCCATCTCTGTACTATTTGGTCTCACAAAAATGTATTTGAGAACTGCTGGTTTTCAAAGTAATTCCAATACCAAGAGGGAAAAAAAGATATAAGCAATTAAACTAATGTCAGGTCAGCACAATGTTGGTCTCTACTGCTGTGGAGATTTTGGTCTTCAGTCTGGTCCATAGCTGTGGCCATCAAAACTCTTGGACGCACATGCCTTCAATTCAGTGGCACAGCCATGTTTTATGTAACTGAGAAGCTCAGCATGTGGAATAACTTCTCCTCTAAGGCCAACTTCTTATCAATACATCATGAATCTTTTCAATCCAAAACTGCAGCACAGTTGCCTACACCCAGAGAATGTAAATAGAGTTCTGGTCTCAGGATCCAGAAAGTACCAGGACTGAGGGCAGGAATTTCCGATGTTCTGTTTATTCCTATTTTGATTTAGGAGCCTAAATGAGCCACTTCCCCTTCCGGTGCCACTTCCCCTTCCGGTGCCACCTCTCAGCCTCTTTTTTGTTTTAATATAAATAATGAAATTTGGAGTGGGGAGTGAGGCATGGTCTTGTACAGCCCCAAGAATTGGGCATGGGTTTACTGGGCAACAGTGGGGGCTGCAGCTGACTCATGCTCTTGGCACAGTCAGTGCTGCATGGGCATTCCCTGCTGTATGGAATGGAAATTCCCAGGCTACTCAGTCTGCCTTGCTATTCAGAGTGGTTCTGCAATAAATCCTTCCCATTTCAGTTGACAACTAGCTTCCCATACTATAAATCAGATTTCTACCAACTTCATGAGCAGCTTATATGTCGCTCATGCACCATGTTGGTTGTGTATTTCCTCACCTGCTTTGGGGTTATCAGTGTTTCTTTGAGATCTCCACTAAGAGGCAGCATATCTGAAAGCAGAGTAATGAGTTAGTGAGAACAGCTGCGTGCTGGCAGCTTGCTTTCAGCTGTGGGCTTTTGGTAAGAATGGTGGATTGTGTGTCCTGGGTGCACACATCCGGCTTGGCTCTTTCAAGACCTACTTTTGTGTATCTTGGGCTGTTCTCAGGAGCCCCACTCAGATGCAGCTCTGCACAGACACAGCTGTATTGCCTCCAAGGCTAACTCCAGGCTCTTGGTGCTGTGCTCCAGAGGACTGTGTGCCCAGGGCCAGCCACTATGGCCCTGTTGGCCTTGACAGCTGGATTCCCCAGAGCCATTGAGATTCCTCTGCCTCGCTTGCCCTTCTGTTTCTGAGGAGGAACTGGCAGCAGGAGTCTATGCTGGACATGACCTGGGTCTGTAGTGTTACTATGGCATGTCACCAAAGTTCATCCCTCTTCATGGAGCACTGGGTGACACTGTGCAAAGGAACTTGTGCAGGCTCAGCTGGCTGCTAGCCTGGGACCAGCACCCAGCTGGAACCAGTGTCTTGTCATTCCTACCTGGCTCCACACGCTGTGCTGTAGGCTCTTTGTAGTGATACTTGATATTCCCCCATCTTCTGATATATCCCAGCCATTCTGTCCTAAAGGGTGTGTTTTGGTGCATTGTGCTGATGTGATGTGGTGGTGGTAAGAGCCCAGAAGGTGATATGGTGTTCATCTTTGACAGTACCCTGAGAGCTGCAGAGATCAGGATCTCTCTGTGCCAGAGTTCACAGATGGAGCCCCACAGGCAGGGGGAGTGTTGGGGGACATCTGAGGCCCAGGCAATGGGCACAACTATCTATGTCCCACACCAGCTCTGTGGCATGGCTGGCACGGGACCCTGGCACTGCTAATGGTGTCCTTGCTCTTTGCACTGGCAGCAGTAAGATGAAGGGAACTTGTGGAACCCTAATTCTGAATAACTTTGTGGTATGAGATTGGCAGCTGTTTTGTCTTTTGGAAAACAAGCACAGAAATGATCCTATGTTGGGTTTTGCCCTGTGGGAGAGGAAGAAAGGCAGGCCAGAAGGTATCTGCAAAGGCAGCCACACAGCCCCACACTTTGTCCCTCTGTGCCCTGGGCAAGCCATGTCCCCTCCTCGTCCCTCAGCTGCCCTGCTGGCAGATCCTGTGAGAAATGCTGGACATGCAGCTTGGCCTGGAGCCTGTTCTAGCAGGATACAGATGCCATGAGTGACAGGAGAGTTTGAAACCTGAGCAGAGAGCAATGTACCTATGTGCAGCTACTCTCTGGAGAGCGCCAGGGCACAGGCTACTCACAGCACCTGCCAGTGAAGGTCTGTGCCAAGAGTTCTGTGCATTACAACCCAGGCAGGTGTGAGTTGTGCTTCCCAGGTTGTACTGGATCCATGATTGTTTCTGCAGTGACAAAGGGCCTGTTTTCATGTACAGCTCTTGTCTGCAGAGTTGTACATGTACAGTGCTCAAAACACTGCAGCAATAAGAAATCTTTTTTTCTCTGTGCTGTAGCAATGGGCAGCTCTTCTGCTGGATCAAGGTTTATGAACAAGAAATTGTGAGATTCTCTTGGGTCCCATGTTGTGGTTGCAAGGGATTTCTCTTGTTCCTGTATCACGGAATGCAGAGTGACTGTGGTGTACCTTTGTAAGCTGGGTTGCCAGGAGCTGTAGGTTGAATACCAGGGATAGGCTAAATTGAGTGTGTTGTTAACTCATGTTTTGAAGACATGACACCTCCTGCTTTGTGCTGCCTTATTCCGGTTCTGAGGTAGAGGCAAATGAAAGGGGCTGACTTCTTCCAGTGAGAGAAAGATGCAGTGAGAGTTATAATTAAAGCTCAGAGGAAAAACAGTCCTGTGTTCTTGGCTGCTGTTCTTGGTACAGTGTTCCAGCTGGGCCAGGCTTTTTGTTGGTCGCTCATCTATTGATTTTTGGATAAAACAAAAACTTCTTCATGTGTCTTAAAAGATCAGATTTTTGAAAATATTACTTCTTTGCAAGGATGTAAAAGCTGTTGACTAGGATGGAATGTGGACATTTTAAAAAATCCCATTAATAAAGGGAAGGGTCTACTAATCCTGTGGAACTAGATCAGATGTTAATTCAACAATCAGTAGATGCTTCTCATTTCTCGGTTTATAAAAATTATATAGGAAAGATTCAATACTCAATCTTGAGAAAGGCCCGTATTGATTACAAATATGAGCTCTGACTCATGAACCCAATGTGACTTTTTTTTTCAACCTGCACAGTGCTTCTTCCTAAAAAAAGGCTGTCTTCCTGCCCAGATCTGGACTTTTGTGTGTCAGGAATTTTTCTTGATGACAGCAGGTTTAGAAGATCTGTCATATCACAGCTACATACACAGCTCATGTGATATGACAGCTCTCCCTCTGCCACTCTGTGGAGTTTTTTCACCCTTAAAGCTGCAAGTTGCATAACTTTTTTTGTTAAGTCTTGGAGAGTACATTTCATTTTTTCTGAAGCCTGATCCCACCCTTATGAAATTATAGTGTAATTTTTTTTTGCATGGTTAAATTAACTATTAAAGGAGAGGTGGAAGAAAGAGAAGTACACATTTTTGCATGCAAAGCTGCACTTTTGCATTCAGGCTGAAGAAAAAAATATTGACATATGTCCTTCCAGCATTTTATGGCATGGATTGTGATCTGCCATTAGGATTCTACATCTGCAACAGTTAGCATGGTAAGGAATTTCTCTTGCCTGCCATATCATGATCATGGTTGCCAGGATGTTGAAGAAAAGTGTTGTTTCAGATGGAAAAATTGGATCACCCTTTTGAAAAAGTCCAGATAAGCAATTTTGAACTTGACACCTGCCTTCATTTGAAAGCAATGAACTGAAGTGTAGCACTAAGCCCCAAGTGGTGGCAGAAGGAGTGGGGGGTCCCAGTGGGTGCTGGGTTTTGGGCTAAAATGTAACAAAAACCCCAAAGGTCCCAGTCCTGCGGCCACTCTGACGAGCAGAGGCTCACCCACAGCAAGGAGAGCCAGTGAAGGACAGAACTCTGTGGTGGCAGTGAATTCTCCCTGCAGCAGCAGCATCTCCCCTCCAATCTCAACAGCGAGCGAGATGCTGAGATCAGCCCCTCATCCCCCAGCCAAAATCTGGTGGCATTTCTGCGCTTCCAAAGAGAAAGCCTCTGAGCTGACATACGGCAGCAAACTGCACCCTTCCCCTTCCTCCATGGTTACGTCTTTGTCTCTCTTAAGTATCATCTTTATTATCTCTTAGGCAACAAATGGGAGAAAATTCCATGAAAGAGGGGAAGAAAAAGGAAAAATCCTAACCTGATGCATCATCTTTTTTTACATTAATAGGAGGAAAGGGTGTTGAACAAAGACTATGCCTTGCATAGCACATGCTCCAAGGCCCTTCATTTTTTAATACCTTTTCGTTGCTTTAATATTTTTAAAGTTACAGCCTGTTTTTCTTTCCTCTTCCTCTCTCTGGGCTGTCTGAACTGCCCAGCTCTTTGATAGAAGGCAGCAGTGTGTATGCATCTTCCTGCTTCATGGGGAAACATGGGAAATATTCATTTTGCAGTCATAGCACCAGATCATCATTCCTGTGTGCATGAGTGCTTCTTGCATTTGTGCTGAAATGCATTATTTAAAAAGATTACTTACACTTATACTTGTTACCTATTGTAATGGGAGAGCCTTACCCTTTTTACTTGTGTTTACCTAACTTCAGTGAAAATTACAGATACCCTGGCAGCACTGTTTTACAGTGAGTGATCACATTTTTTTTTTCTTTTTCTGGTAATTTTCTTCTAGTCTGACATGGGGCTTTGTGTAACAGGAAACAAATAGTGCTATGTGAGCAGTTAGAAAGCAGGCCAGCAGCTGTGACTCATGGTGCCAAGTGACACTAAGAGCAGATCACCAGTGTGCTCTGCGACTCCCAGGTGCTTGGGGAAGCCCTAAGCACTGTATAGGGCTTTCTGCTGAGACCCTCCCTCCCCAGTGCACTTCTAGAAACACATATTTTGGGAATTATCTTGATTTGTACACTGTATATGGGTTGACTAAATATGGCAGAACAAATGAGATTCTCCCTCTTGGGATGGGCAAGAAACAGGATGAGTGAGGTGCCTGTCCCATCACTGTCAGCAGGGCTGTGCCTGCTCCTGAGCAGGATCAGTTCTGCCTCTGTTTGTGAGTCCTGCAGGGTGGGGCTGGGGCAGAGGCCCCATCCGGTGTGCAAACCCGCTCTGGAGCTGGCTGCTGTCCTGCTAGCAGCATCTGATAAGAGCTGTGAGTTTAGTTCAGTTCTTGCATTCCTGGTGTCACTGCTGCTGTCACCAACGTCAGAGACACTGTCTGCCTGTGCCATGTGCAGTACCAAGTTCATTGTCTGCCCTTTGCACAGAGATGCAAAGTTTTTGTTGTTCTCTTTGTTGCTGCACTGTAATCTCAGTGAGCTGTGCTGCTCTGGCTCATGTGGCCACCAAAAGATTTTCTGTAACAGGATTTTGTGATTTGGTCTGGACTTTGATAATCTATCTGTATCTGGTCAAAACCTTTCTAGTGGGAAATTGCTCTGGAGATGGGTGATAAAGCAAAGTAAAATGCTTCAAGTGAGGCTCAGCCATCCACCACTTACAGCGTCTGTCACAATTCTGGGACATGTTTGTACCTGTGCAACCTCATGGGCTGCAGTGAAGACAGGGCAGGCACAGCTCTCCCTAAAATGCCACTTGCAGATTGCACAGAGGCTGTCTTAAGAAAAGATAATGAGAATGGAACAGAATTCACCTGAGTTATCTGTTACCTTGGAAAACTCACTGTGCTCTTGGGACTGTTGGAACTGCAGGTCTGAGAGATTAATCAGAGCGATCACTTTTCTTGGATAGAAAGAAGGGACAAGTGAACAACCAGACAATACTCATAAGCAATGTACTGAAGCATGGTTAGGGCAGCACATTTCTAGTATGTCCAAAACCATAATTTAATTATACTAAGTTTCATTTTGTTGCAAAAAAAGGTAGATGTTAAAATTTGAATCTTTTTCAGCATAATCTAATGTTGATTTTAATCAGTTTGCAAAACACTTTACATGTAGGACTGAAAATATTTTACAATCAGGGCTTAGCAAAATCCATGTATTTCATGTTTCTGCAAACTATCTAAATCTATTCATACAAGGAAAATGTTTTTTCTATTCTTGCATCTGAGGTAGAAATGAACATAATGCACTACACAGGTTTTGGAAAGCTGAAAGAAGCAGCATTTAATAAGAGAGCTAGGTATTTCCTGAAACATGCACATTCCTGCTACTGAATCTCTCAGTATACAGAATTCTTCATACAAACAAACCATATCCAGCTTTTGTCTAGTTTGAACCCTTCCAGAATGTTTCCAGTTTCCTGAAATATTAAAAAAAAAATTCAGAGAATATGGTTTAAATCAACTTAAAGTGATATTATTTTGTTTTTTAACATTCTGAAAATGTAACCAAGTATTTGGAAGCTAATGCATACCATGAAGTGAAATCCCTTTTCCTTTTATCTGGATGTGCTGTCAGACAAAATCTCCCTCTAATGAGTGAAATGCAAATGAATGTCATCAACTTCTTTTGCTGTTTGCCCTCTAATAATTGTGTTACGTTGTAAAGCCTTCATCACATTTAAAAATGAAAATTGCAAATAGTCAATCCTTGCTGAAGGTACAAAGCAGCCTCCAGGAGCTGCAAAATCTTTCCAGGCTCAGGAGATTAGGGCGGCTATACAGTAAGCAGTTTAACAATTACTGTTTTAGAAGAGTAATTGTTTCACCTGTTATCCTTTGAAAAGTGTTTGACCACCCAAAATCACACACCCAGCAGCTCTTTCCTACCTGCTAAATCTTCCCCCCAGTCTGTTACAAGAGCTTGGGTGTACAAATGATCGAGTTATAAACATGTATAACCCTGAGATGAGCCCTTGGGATACACCCACCTCACTGTCTCCCAGACTAGCAAAAGGAAAATTTTCCTGAAATTTTGGAACTCTTATGGCAGATGAGAAAAAACAACTGAAAACTTATGCAACCAACATTATGAACAAGAAAATACACTCGTTTTGCAGTAATTTGATTGATATTAGCTTTAATGTTGTCACATATCACAGTCACATATTGTTCAACCCATTTGATTGTCTAATCCTTTATAAATTTGGTTTTTGACACTGGCCAAATGCCAGGCACCCACGAAAGGTGTTCACTCACCCTCTCCTGCTATAGTTGGGCAGAGTAGAGGGAAAAAAAAATTAACAAAGGGCCCATGAGTTGAGATAAAGACTGGGAGAAAACACTCTAAAGGCAAAACAGGTTCAAATTTAAAGGTGCAAGATAAATTTATTATTAACAGAGTCAGAGGAGGATAATGAGAAGTAAAATAAGCCTTTTATTAGTGTTAAAAGTGTTAAAAAACCACTTTTTTCTCCCCCTCAGCCCCTCCCTTTTCCCACCAACCACCAGGGAGACAGGGCGTGGGGGTTTTGGTCAGTTTGTCACCCAAGAACTTCTTCTGTTTGCTCAGGGAGAGGAGTTTTTTCTCTGTTATGCCCTTGGGTCCCTCCCACGGGAGACAATTCTCCATGAACTTCTCCAGCGTGGCTCCAATCTCACGAGCAGTAGTCCTGCCAAAACTGTTGCAACGTGAGTCCCTCCCACGGACAAACATTCTTTCCTAAACTCTTCTGGTGTGGGTCACTTGTCCATGAGGTGCAGTCCTCAAAGGACAGGCTGCTCTCATTGGGAAGCATCTAGAAATATTTTATATTTCCAGTGACTTCAGATGAAGCTTCATAACTCAATTTCAGGTATTCAGGAAGACAACAGATTATTTCCCTCTCAGCTGTGTGGTAATGAAGTGGTGTGTTCTATTGCTTTTGTGCTTTGAGGGATGATGAGCCACAGAGGAAAGTAATCATTTACAGGCAGGTCTTGAGTTTTTTTTCTCAAAGAAAGAGAAATTATATTATTACTATTCTTATTCTTATTCTTATTCTTATTCTTATTCTTATTCTTATTCTTATTCTTATTATTATTATTGTTATTATTATTATTATTATTTTGTTGGTGCTGTATGAGGCATTTTGTCCTGATCATTTAAAATAGGAATGAGTCTTGGAAAACACTGATATTAGATTTGTTTACAATGATTCTTATTACAAGTATCGCTGTCGCTAAAAAATTGTTTCCACACTCCCTACTGACAAGGAGATGCCCTTTCTTCTTTAGAGATCTACCTTGATTTGCTGATGGGATGGATCATTGCAGGCTGCATCCCTCTCCATGCAGACATGGAACTCATCCAGCACATCACAAGGGTCACACAGGCTCCAGTTAGATCTCATCCAGTCAGTCTGCACTGCACCCGTGGGGAATGGGAGCAGTACAACCTACACGGTCTGCAGCATACTGCTGGCATTAATGTCAAATATAAAGATACAATCACCTTTGAATATCAGCTGAAAGTATTGTCCTGGTTGCACTTGTTTTAGGTAAACAGGGTCTGATTCACCAATACTCTTCAAATTTACCTTTTGGTGATTGAAGTTGTTACAGCTTTTAAATTAAATTTAGCATCCTTGAGTTTTCAGATTGCTGCATAAATATATGCAAGACTTGATTTCAAATGACAAAATAGTTTAGGGAAATGAAACAGACTTTAGCAAAGATAGCTCAGACTCAGTTGTTTCAGTCCCTCTGAAAGAATGAAGTCACAATGCAGCTTTTGGTTGTTCCCAGACCTTTGCCCAGCTGTCTGACTTCTTATATCTTCAGTTTGTACTTCTGTCAGAGTTTTCAGTCTTGGTTCTCCTCTGCAAGTCTAAACTGGTTGAGGTCTGTTCCATCCCAGGGTTCTGAAGTTGTCCCTCTGCATTATTTTAAAAGTCAGCATAGAGCACAGCTGGGTTTAGCAAACCCCCTGGACAAAGGATGGTGAAGCTCCCTGCGGGCTGGGGTTGCTCTCTGTTAGCAGACTGATAAGTCTGAGTTAAAATTTCCAAGCAACTCTGCATGAAGCCTTTTTCTCCAAAACTTGATGGGGCTGTAATGACCTGTGCTGTTTAACAGCTTTAGTACCAAGTGTTCCTCATGATCAGACACAGCAGGAGCCACGGGCAGGCACTGGTTGCTCACAGAGGCCCTGGGTAGCCTTGTCATTGTATAAGTGCGTGCAAACCCAGAAATCCTGAGTCCAATTTCAGGGGCCAAAGTGTAACAGAAAATGTGCAACATCCACTATTTTTATTCCAGAAGTGCAATTTAGGGGAGAACATAAAAGGAAAGGGTTTGAAGGGTGTTTTCTTTCTGGTTCTAGTTTTGTGGTTAGCTTTGCTAAATAATGGTGCTCCTTCAGGCTGGGTTCTGTATCTGTTCAGTCAGCAGCTGTGGCTCAAGGCTTTTAATTGATTAAGAGTTTGCAGTAACTGAATGAAATAAGGGACAGCCCCTTGAAAGAAAGGACAAGTGGTCATCCTTAGTGTCACAAACATGGTAATCAGTTGCTGTAGCTAAAGCCTGAGAAATTCTGCAGGCTAAAGACAGGAAATTGTAACTAAGGCTTCTACCCTTACTGTGCATTGCTTAGGGGTTTGCATTACGCAACCCCATAAAATTATGCAGTACAATGTGGTGCATGCAGCTGCTTCCCATGTACCGTCTGCCTGCATTGCTTCACTTCAGCAGTTTATCTTCAATAAGTATTACCTTTTTAATCTTACATTTTTCCTTTCCCACTGGATAGTTTATGTAATGTGTGCATATTTAGTGCTTGGTGACACTTGAAACTGGGATTCATTCAGCCAAGAGGACAACAGGGAGCTGATTATGGATCCTCCACTGTCTGCTGCACAGGTTGGAGACGATTCCCAGGAGCTCAGTATAAGACTGCTGTGGGCTGAGGGGTCCTGCTCAGCTGTGCATACACAGCCATTGTGAGCACGTCTTCACCTGTTTCAGGGAAAAGTTCTTTCTCCTAGGACTCTGAACACCACACACAGCTGCCTGGGTACACATTTATTGCCTTCTACAAAGGGAAAAGCTGAAGGGAGCTTGGGAACTTCCACGAGAAACAAGTAACCTGCAATAGTTCTCCAGTCCAGGTAATGTCAGCTGAGAGCACTGACAGAATCACAACGATGACCTCCACTAAGTGCCTTCGGAAACAATGACTGTGCTACATTTGTTGCCTTGGGTGCCTTGATAGCTCTTGGGAACCCAAGTTTTCAAGCTTATCTTGGTAAGCACTAAAGCTAGATACTTTTTGAAGAAATTAAAATGGAAATTTTCATTTGACTTCAAGTGTTGAAGCTCTTTGGTGGAAAACCAAAAAGCACAAGGCTTGTGATAAAATCACAAAAGTTCTTAGAAGTAGCATACTCCAAAACTTTTACTTAAATTCCACCTACACACTACAGAAGTGCTAAAAAAAATGTATCAGATCCTCATGGATCTGCAGTCCTTGCTCATTCATCATCAACTCATCTGACTTGCACCCTGTAGCTAATTTTAATACCAGTCCTTCAAGTTCCATCATGGAACTGCACTGTTGTTTGCTTTTTGTTGATGTAAATCTTATTTATTATAACACAGAGAAATGCTGAAAGGGTTGTTTGCTCAGCAGGGTTCTCTTGGTGCTACAAGCTGAATCATTGCATGCTGTATTGGCAAAATCTTTTTGAAGACCAGAGTTTGAATGGTTTATTTAGTGCGAAGAATGTGAAGAACTATCTCAAGTACATGGTCTTGGTGCTTTCTAGAATTGTTTGGGGTTCTTCCTGGCTTCTATCTAACTATATTAGTTGGCTATTTGGCAATTAGCTTATTTTTATATGAACCATGGAGTGGTGGAGCAGAGTGGAAGGGGGTCTTTAAGTAGGATCTGAGTACATTGGTTTTATGATTTATGTCTTTATCATGTGTGGAGAATTCCAGTTCAAAAGACTTCCAGAAATCTTTACCTTCCAGATTCTAAACCTCTAATATGTTTTTCTTTAGGATGTAGAATTTTAGCAAGGAACTTGAGATAAAAATCTGGCAGCCAATTATACTCTACTGAGAACTCCTTTCAATATTCCTTTCCTCCATCAGACTCTCCTAATTTACAAATGTCCCAATTCTGCCATGGGAGCTCTGCCTACCTGTGAACATGACTAGTCTTCAGGCTGCCAGAACGAAGCCTGGATGGGATCACAGAGAGGAGAACTCTTGCACAGCCAGAAGAGATCAACAGTGGCAGATATGAGAGTCAGGATCTTTTTTAGGGTTAACTGCAACTGGGCTCACATTCCACACACAGAGAGCATGTTAAGCATTTGAAACAAAGAATGCATTGTGCTTCTCAAGTCCTTTCCAGGACACTGCACATAGGAAAAAAGTGAGATGGCCTTTCCCAAAATTGGAAACCTTCAACATTCCCATTTTTTTCTAATTTTTTATAAGAATGGAATTGTGATGCAGTGTGAGTAATTAATACATAGAGTATTTTAAGTCAGTATCATGCTTAAAGAAATGGAGCTTGTGGCAGTATGTACTGGCATCCTTCAGTTGCACTGGAGGAACAGAGAATTTTGTATAGGATTTATTAATTTCATAGGATGGAAAATACAGTAATTTATTTTTTTTCCTTTTTTAACTCAGATTTTTTTTTATGTCTGATTTTCAGCCAGGATCACAAACTAGAAATAATATATACTTAGTTGTTGTTAAATTGTAATTCCTTGTTTCCTTCCATGAATTATCTCTTTCAGAAATTCTGAATCCCTCTTTCCCAGAACTCTATGAATTCCATTTCACCCAAAGTCTTAAAAGATCACTGTGGCAGAAGTGACATGTATTAACAAACTTGAATATCAGGACCAAACCAAATGTGGAATGAGACAAAAAGCCTCCATCGTCTCTCACCTTGGAGGAGACAACAACTGTTTGCCTTCCATTCCCTCCAACCGTATTCAAGGTGTATGACTTATAGCTGCACTTACACTGTGCTATTCTCCACAAAATTTGTATGGTCTTTTTCCAAGGGTGGAAATGCTGCTCTGGCCACCCACCAGCATCCTCTGCCCATGTTCCCTAGATTCCTCTGCTTACCTCTTCTCTCATGCTTGGTTCCCTGGCAGGGGCCCTCTTGCTGAGCTTTATCCAGCAGCAGAACGCCCTTGCCAACCCACAAGTTTTCACCTCTTATAGAAGTTCATTTCATTATCGACCCTCCAGGTCACAGGAGCCCTCTTTTCCTCAGGCACACACTTGCTTCTCTCCCTCTGTGCTCCTAGGTAGCTCCATTTCTTCCAAGCCCCAGGTGTTGCATTCAAATTAGAGTATATTTCTGGGTGGCTTATATTTTGGAAAGTAGCTGTTTCTCCCAGCTGTGATTCCTGTCTACAATCCCATTTTTGTGAAATGCTCCTGAATCTTCTTAGCACAAGATTTGATTTAAAAATAAGGCTGGTTTGCTAACAAAATGAAAGTGAAACACCGTCCAACTTGCTAAAAAACACTTTAAAAACAATTTACCATGAATTCCTTAGCTCTTAGGTTCACTTCTTTAGTGAAATGCAAAAGGATTGTCTACATGAGAGCCAAATATCAACTTAAAAATGCCACCCAGACTTCCTAGCTAACAGACAGTTTTGAAGACAACATTTTTCCAAACCTCAAAACATAATATTTTTTTTCATATCTAAAAGAAGAGAAGAGTTCCTGCCAGCCTTTCTTACCACAGTAGAATTGACCTGATTTACTGCTTCCATTTAAGCTGGTGGGTATTTGCAAGAATTTTGTAACTTTGAAAACTTATTGTCTGTTACTGAAATGCCAATATATGTGTTTTAAATACCTGATTTAAGGTACTCTAGTTAGAAAAATTTGGCCTCAAGCAATATAACCAGATGATCAGTTTCCTAGTTCCTCCTTGTGCCTTGGCGCAGGAAAGGAAAACACTTCCTCTTCCTTCTGAGGGCCTCAGACTTCCTGTGCCATCTATTTATACAATTGTTGTAATGAACCCCAAGTTAACCAGTTCCTTTCCTAGTTTAGCATAGGCTTTACATCTTTTTACTTCATGTATTTATAATCCACTTGCAACTTCTCTTCAAGTCATGTTCACAGCTGCTCTTCACTTAACCTGTGTTTGGAGTGTCTTTGGCAAGGAGTTCTCCTGGCCAGATGGCATTATTTGAATACACCAGCTACAAAGGAATACCAGATTATCTGGTCAACAGCCATACAAAAACCTTTTGAAAAGTTCAGATGGTTGAATTTGGAAAGGGGGTCACAAGATTTAACCAAAGGCTAGTGATTAAAGGCATTAGTTGTACCTGTCCTTATGAAATGAACAGCCTAGAAGCCAGTTCAGCATGAAAACAAGAGCAAATTGTAGCTAGTTGTGCTCAGCCATTGTACTGTGAGCATACAGAGGACTGAAGGAAATTGAAAAGTGCAAAGACATGCAGAATCGGGGACAGGTTCTGGGGAACAGGAGACACCAAGACATCCCATGGGAAAGAAGGTTCACAGCTGAAAGGGTTGGAGTCAGAAGTGGAAGGTCTGAAAGCTGTGGTTTGGGATGCAGGGGAAATGGCGGGGATGGTGGTGAAAAGCATGGTCATGTTCAGCCTTACCCATGCTCTTCAAGGGTTCTGGATCTGGATAAAGGAAGCTGGGAGATTTGTAGAGGGCTTCCTCTAGTCACAGAGTTTGGAGAGGCAGGAGGCCTTGCAGGTGTCTGAGCCCAGTGTTGCCCTGGTTTTGGGCTGAGGCAGGATCAGACACTTGCTAGCTGGCTGTGAGGAGTGCCTGGGTGCATGGCACTTCTGTCCCTTGGGGCCTTGCAGCACCTCTGGTTGCTATCTTCTTTAGAAAAGAACTTAAGACTGCTGTAAAACTGCTGCTGTGACATCTCTAGGCTGTCCCTTTGCCAGGCCATACAAGTCCCTCTCTTCTGAGCTTTCTGTGTGAAACCCATTTTCCAACTCTTCAGTCTTTCTTGCAAATTTTCCTTGGACCATTCTATGGTACTTATAAGTTCCATATGAATTGGTGCCCCAAGCTGGCCACAGCAATCCAGCTAAAGCTTTACGGTACTAAGTACAGCAGAAGAATTTCTCCTTGCATGTTGTACGACACTCTCATTCTGCTTTGGATGTAGCTTCCCACTATAAAATTGCTGCTCAGTCTCTGATTCACTGTTTTCCAGATTCCTGTGTACAGCTCTGCTGTTTTGTGGGCTGTTCCCTAAATTGCATACATTCACTAGGTGTTTTCTTTCCATATGTTGTGGCTGCCATCAGCACAAAGCTGAGGTATCAGCGGGGATGATGGAAGAATCCCCACGGAAGGAGAGCCTGCCTTCCACACCTCTCTGGTGTCCCATGAGCCCTGTGAGCACGTTTCTGGGGATGTGGTGTGTTGCCATGGAGATGACACTTGCCATCTCCGTTTATAATGACTTGAAACAATTCACTGTGCAATTAAAACAAGATCTATCCTGTGATAACCCTGAGGAAACAGTTACTTAATAAATGCAGGCAGGGGGGCGGGAAGTGGATTTCATTGTTGGCTCTGCTGGGGTGGCTCCAGCTTGCTCTGTGCTGCCCCATCCTGCTTTGGTTTGTTCACAGTGCCCTGTTCTGCCTCTGCTTCCTGTCTCAAAATCCAGAACAAGCTTGTGTAAAGTTTAGGCTGCATTCTGTCTCGCTCCTGTCATCCAGTGCAGTTGTTTGGAGGATGTTTATTAATGGTTTACCATCAATCCAGTTTTTGGTAATGTGCTCCACAACCATCTACAATCTGATTTAATACCTGTTCTTCATTATCCACCACCACTTTTTCTTCCCCGCCTATAAACCTTTGCCACAAGTTCAAGTGGGAAGAAAGCAGATGTCCTAGCAGATGTCCCAGATTTGGGCTGCTTTCCTCGCTTGCTGGCAGAGACGAACCCTCAGGAGGGTCATCCAGCAACCTGTGCACTCACAGCAACATTACTGAGCCAGACTTTCAACTGGTTCAACTGATGCTGCTCAGGCATCATCCCTGCAGTCCCAGGCAGCACTGGCTGGAGTTACACCACAGCCTCAGACATGGTCCTCTTGCTCTGTGACTGGGAGCAAAATAATGGGCTGTTGGATTTGGAGGGGCTCAGGCAAGCACAGGCAGTGTCTGAGTACCTTGCACTTGTGTGCCAAACAACATCAGAGCCAACTGTTGTTTGTCATATAGGCTTTGTTCTCATCCCCTCCCCAAGGGAGAAGCCAATGCAGCAAAATCTTGCTTTTACTGTTTTCTGTCCCATTTCAAACAATGTACAGTGTTTGCTGTGCCTCTGTGCAGAGGGAGGCGGCACAAAGCAGGGTGCCCTGCTCTCTTGTGGGGAGTGGGGATGTTTGGGGGGTGTTTGAACTGGGAGGAGCTTGTTTCATAGTGCAGGCAAAAGGCAGAAAGGGCGGCTGGGCACAGCTGTGTGTTGAAGGGGTGCAGCCCCTCCCGTACACTTCCTCTGTTGAGGTCCTTGCAAATAATAACAATTATAATACAAAAGTAAATGAATGAGAATAATCAAATTATTTTCCTTTCAGACTTTCATGATAGCTGAGCTGATGTGTAGCAAGGTGGTGCCACTGCCTTTTGTGGTGTGGGGAAGCACCCTCAAGCACCTCCACCATGAATGTGTGCTGAGCAGGTTTGAGGCTGCCCATCCTTCCCTCTGTGCTGGGCCATGGCTGGTTGGAGCTCCTGACCCTGCCGGTTCCCCATTTTCATATTTCAACTTTCACCTATCTCTGTGCAGCTGCTCGGGCCACATGTTCAGTTCTTTGCTGAATTCTGTCTTAAAATATGAAATGCTGTCCTTTATTTTACTGTGTGCCATGGGGACTTGGTCCTTTTCCTCCTGACTGGATTTGGAGAAGGTGAGTTGTCAGAGGAGCTGGCACTGCTGGAATGGAGGCTGCTTCTCTCTGGGAATGAGCATCTGGATTCAGATGCATGCAAAGCCCTGCTTCTTGACATGGCCACAAATTCCACTTACCCTTGAGGGTGGGGAAGGGGGGCTTCATCAAGAAAGGTGGCTGGGTGCAGTGGGCCAAGTTAGCAGAGTAGAAGGGGTGTGTGACAGCAGGGCCTCTCTGCTCATGTGTTCATCCAGCCAGGCTGCATGAGAGCTAGGGCTGACCATGCTGGGGAATTTGAGCTGGAACACGGGCTTTGGGCTGTGCAGTGAGTTAGAGGAAGGAGGCCTGTTGCAAAATGCTCCTTCTGCTTACTACAGAGACCAGGACGGTTTTAGAGACTGAACTATCCTTGGCAGCAAAAAGTGCTAATTCAGCCTTTTCTACCACTTCTATCAAGACTCTGTTAGGCCTTAAAAGCACTGTTCATGGCTGTCTGTCTTCCTGCAGGCACCCTGGGAGAGCAGGAGCCTGAGGGGCAGAACAAGGCTGAGAAGACACTGTTTGGGCACTGAGGGTGGCAGGGATGCTGTGCAGTAACAGGACATGGGCCTTCAGGCACAGCCAGGGGAGATCAGGGGAAGCAGGAAGGTGGGGAAGTAGCAAAGGAAAGTGAAGGAGGAGTTTGGAAAGAGGAGGAGTGGAGTAGGCTGCAGTGATTCCAGAGATGAGAGAGCACTGACAGCAAAGCTTTTCTCCCACATGGATGCTCATGGCAAACCCTGACCCTGTTTTCCCTTGTTGTGTTTTAAGGTCTCTGTGTGTGCTCTGATGGGGCTGATGCCTTTTCCCAGGTGCCCTTTGGAGTAGCTTAGGGCAAAGCAAGCCACCCCAAGCCTTGTTCCTCATGAGCTCGAGCCCATCTGTGGGGGCTGCAGGTGGGCAGAAGGCAGCCCAGGCAGGGTAATCCAGAGGGTGAAGTGTGGGTAACACTGCCATGGGCTGGTCATCAGCTGCCAGTGGCTGAGTGTGCTGCCACCCTGCCACCAGAGCTGCTAACAGTGCCCTCTGGGCTGCTGGGGGGTGCTGGACAATGAATAATCACAAAAAATGAAGATTTCAGAGAAGAAGGTACTGCTTGGAAGATGAACAGAGAAGCGTGGAAGTCTGATTGAACTATTCCAGGTCAGTTCCAGTGCAGTACTGTGACTTCAGGATCCTTTCATACAACAGATTAGAGCTGTTTTTTCTTGATGGTTTTCCCTGATTCCCAATCTTCACACTTGGCACCAAGAAGCAGAAGAGTCTGGGAGGACCAGACACTATTTGCATTAATTGGTTATTAATTAAATGAGAAGTCTTTCTGAATGTGCAGAGTCTGTGCTGCTCTAGAAGAGCAAGATTTGGCCTATGCTGGGTAGGATCATGAGACATTTTAACCAATGATTTGTTTCAACATCTCTGGCCTCACAAAAATATAATCCAGTGTTTGCCCAAGCATTGCCTTCATGCTGAACATGATATTTTCCAGTGTATAAGAATAATAAATCTTGTTAAATGCAGAAGCAGTTATGTGAAAGACAGAAAAGGAGGTTTACAGGCAGAGCTCTCAAAAACATCACCCATGTCTGTTGTGAAAATGTGCCTTGCTGAGCCTCTAAAGTCATTCAGGTGTAGCTAAAAATGAAAGGTATTTTTAATGGCAGGCCTGAGGGCAGGGATGCCTTCAAATGCAGTTCACTATTGAAAGCACTGTCCCAATTTCTGGCCTGAGATTTTATTCTTTAGGAAAAGTTAAAAAAAATCTTGTTGGTGCTAGAACTCACTGAAGACATTTTCCTGTGTTCTGCTGTGGTTTTTGCTCACATCTTGCCTGTTTAATTTCTTGGATTTTCTACATATGCCTTTCAAACAAAAAAGTTCACAGAGAATAAGAAACTGAGCAAAGACGAATGGTAAGTAAATAAGCTTGTTCAAACATGTATTGAAACTTTGTATGTGTTGCTTTTTACCAGCAATCATTGCAATCCCAAAATAAATTTGAGTACCCTGCCTGTTAGTCAGAGGCAGAATGTCTGTGTAACACGTTATGTCAAATTGGAGTCACAGCTTTAATTCCTTACTAATTAACCATGTTTCCTATGCAAAATCTAGTTTTATGCATGCAAAACAGTGCCAGCCAAGCCTGCCATTGGGGTGATCAGGTCTTCCTTCAGATTGCCCAGTTGTGAGCAGTTCCCAGTGTTGATCTTTAAAGTCAAGAACAACAGCCCTGTGGGGATGGAAAAAAACTGCTCTCTACCATTCTGCCCCCACTTCTTGATCTTTTATGGCAGATTTAGACAGGATTTGGTTTCTGTGGGAAAACCTTTTGTACAGAAGGAGCACCCTGCCAGGATGAGGGTGCCCCAAGGAGAGGGATCAGAGCTCTGGCTGTGTGTTGCTGTAGCCTTGGGATTGGATGGCACTTCAGGGCAGTTTGGAAGGTGATGCAGGGTCCTTTCCCTTGGTCAGAAGGTCTGTACCGAGCCATGAGAGACTGTGTCTGTCTTTGGTAGGGTCTGTGGTTGAAGAAGGGGGCAGAGCTGCAGGGATAGCAGCTGTTCCTGCTGGCAGAGTCACTATGCCAGTGTGGATAGAATTATGCTGAAGCTTTGGCTCTGAACACCTCTAAAACCTTATTCCTCTGTCTGGCCTCCGTGGATAACCATTTGCTGAGATTAATGGCCAGGGTGTGCTTGAGACAGGTTTGGTCACAGAATTCAGCTGGCACACACAGTGTCATGCCATGTGTGTTTGCAATCCTTGCCACTCTCTAAAGCTCCATCCCAGCATTTCTGTGTGGGTGGCACCTTGTTTCATTTGAACCCAGTTCTGAGCCTTTGAATCCTGGAAGGGATTCTAATGTCTGGATTTAGCCATGTTTACCTTGCAATTTCACAGAAAAATCTTCCTGGATACCAGAAAATATAACACAGTCTAGGGGCTTTGAGCTCAGTAAAGGAGAGAATACAAAGATTAATCCAGGAGAATTATTTGGTTTTAAAATCTTCCTTTGCTGTGGACCCAATCACCCTGAACCCAGTGAGAGAGCTCTTCTATTTGGCTTCAGTGAGTCTTTGAGGTTGGTGTCTGTGCTGACTCTGGCTGGAATGTGTTATGTGTTTGTCCTGCATAGAGCCTGTGGTCAGATGGGCTGCAAGACCAGGGCAAGTTCTCTTCTGGGCAGCAGCAGTGGCATTCTCTTCTCTCTATGGCTTTGTTTTCCTTCTGCAAGGGGCAGTGTTTGTGTGGTAGGAAATCCCATGCCATGACTGCCTCTGTGTTTTGTTTCAGGCATCAGAAGGTGTTCCTGTGAAGTATTTTCAGAACCTGGAGGAACTGATAGATTATTACAAGAAGGAGAACATGGGCCTGGTATGGCACCTCAAATATCCAGTGCCACGGGAAGAGGAGGAGGCTGCTGATGAACTAGAGGAGGACACTGGTAAGAAACCCATGATGTGACTTGGTGATGCAGACCCTTGACTCATACCTCTTGACTGGAGATAAGCAGTGCAGGCAGGAGATCAGAACATGTTGTGCCATAAAATAGTGCAGAGCATAGAGAGGCCTAAGCTGGCAAGGCCCTGTGGCAGTGAACCCTCATGTCTCCTGTGGTGCAGCACTTGGAGCATCAGTTTAGCTCACCTGTGGGAATACACTGAGACCCTCTGTGGAAGTCTACTGCATCTGGTGTGGGGGTGGTTAATCTGATGTCCTTATCTGGACTCCAACTGTTTATGTCCAGCCATCTCCCAAACCTCTGTACCCTCTCCTTGTCCTGCATCTTTAGGGCCTCTCTCAAAACAGAGATGCTCCCCTGGGGCTTGAAGCACATTTCTCTGCTGTGCCATGCTCCTGCAGCTGCTGAGGGGTATCTGAAACCACTCAGCTGCTCTGCTCTAGGGGACATTTTCAACAGTCCAAAGCAGAAGGCAGGGCTCTGGCAGTGGCAGACAGTCTAACTCCATGTACAGAGGCAGGTGTATGATGAAGAGGTGTGATTGGCATCATCCCAACTATTTTATATCAAATACCACTGTGTGTTTCTGACACTCACTGGTCGCAGATAATTCCTTGGATTTTTCCTGGATCACCCCTTGGATATGTCATAGTTCTCCTACAGGAAGGTCATGTCCACAGAGCCATCCTTCCTGTCCTGTGTGATGTCTGTCTGGAAATGATAAGCACTGCAATCAAACTTGTCTGAAGGACAAAATCCCTGGGACAGGCAGACAGGCCCTGTGAACTAGGGCAGACTGATGTGCCTGTGCAACCCAGAGTCTGTGTAACCCTTTGATGGAATCCACCGTATATCTAACAGGAGCTGGAAGATTTTGGTTTGGCAATTTTCTGGAAAAAATAGAACAAAATTTTGCAAAGCTGCTCAGGAAAGATATTCCTGGCTTTTGGCCAGTTGTACTGAGTCTCCAGCTCCCAGGGCTGGGGAGGAAACTACAGCAAAAATAATACAGAGAGAGGCAAGCAGCAGGGAATGAAGTTCTATCCAAGACTAAGAGCCTTCAGATGAAAAGAGATTAGCACTGGGTCTGGGCTGCTCATGTACAGAATTTAGTTTTGTTAAGGCACTTTGTGCCATTATGGTGGAGCCATGTCAGGCCTACAGATGTCTGATCATCTTATATGTGAAACTGCAGAGGTAGAAGATGAGCACCCAGGAGATTAACCACCCATGGCTCAGTGCTGTGGTGGCTGTGAATCACAGCAGCAGCCCAGAAGCAGTGGGTCAGTCCTGGGGGTCTTTTTGTAATGCAAATTCCACCATTAGGAAATAACCAAACAAAACCTCACAACTCAGCCAGCTACAATACAACATGTGTAACAAACTGTTGGAGCAATTGGTATGGAAAGAAAGGTAACCATGGTTGGGATCAGTGGAGATGAACCTAC
The DNA here is from genome assembly GCF_028018845.1 of Melospiza georgiana. NCBI lineage: Eukaryota > Metazoa > Chordata > Aves > Passeriformes > Passerellidae > Melospiza > Melospiza georgiana. The sequence goes on along the minus strand of NC_080439.1, from coordinate 18,957,472 downwards.
TCTTCTCCCAGGAGAGGGAGATATAATGAGCGGCAGGAAAATCCTTTTTCCTTCCAACTCAATGTCCACAAGACAAGGCAGGATATTCAGCCCCTATGCACTGGGTCATGGGATCTATTTCCTCCATCTCTGCTTACTTTTGCCATTAACTTCTTTCCATTAGCAGTACTACTTCCATCATGTCCCTCCATCCATTCTGCCTCAATAGCAGATCCCCATGATAATGGGAGTGACATGGGTTAGCCATGTTCTCTAAGCATAATATTCAACTTAACAAATTAACCTTCACAGCTGCTGTGCAGATGGGAGAGTCAGAACTGGCTGGGGTTCACTGCAGGCAAGGACAGAGACAGAGGCATGTGCTGTCTGCACTGAGGTTCAAGCCTGACACTTCATCCCGCTGCTCTCACACCCCTGCCATCCCTGGAAACACAGCTGGGCCAGTGCTGAGCCCTGAGCTTCCCAGCTCTAACATCCCTCCACAGACCTCTCAGAAGAGATGGCTTCTGCAAAGACTGCCCCTGCAGGGTGGGCTCAGCTCTGCCCTGCCTGGGGTGAGGGACAAGAGGTCCAATTTAGAATGACTGTGCCTTTCCTTTCCTTCTTGCCAGACCTGGTACCCACACCTCCTGTCCTGCCCCCACGCAACATCCTCATGGCACCGCTGAGCAGTGAGACAAAGGAGGCCTCTTCTCTCCCCGAAAACCCACGGGTGGCAGACGTGAATAAACTGTCCCTTTCTGAGACACTACTCCAGCGACTGCAGTACCAGGACACAAGCAGGTAAGGAAGGGCACGTGACAGGCCTGCTGAACCAGCCTTCAGCCCAGGTCTGTGCTTGCTGGGCCTCTGTCTTTGGAACAGCTGAGGATCTGTTTGATTCAACAAAATTACTCCTCATTTATACTATAATAAAGATAGTATATCAAATAAAGAACTGAATCAGATCAACAGTGCATTGACTGCTGTCAATGCAGTCCAGCTGTTGTTTAGAAAAAATACATTTCTGAATTATTAAAATCACACATACGCTTTCTCCACCGAGGTATAGTTTTCTAATATAAAGGATGAGTAATATCTGAGAGAAGTTGATTTATTAGCCATGTGGCTAAACAGTGGGAATTTGAGAAAAATAAGAAAGCTGTTTGATATTTGGGAGTAGAGAGAAGAGCTGGCTTTTGACCTGTTTACTTCACAGTGTCTCTGATGAGCATCTGAAACTCATCCAGGATTACCTGCGAGTTCACATCATCACTGACTTTGAGATGGTGCAGACTGGCTCAAGCAATCTTCCTCAACTGAAGAAATTACTTACAGCTCTTTGCAAAGGACTCTTCAGGTAACTAGAAGCTGGTTTTCAGAGTGTAATGCAATAACACTGTAGTCTAACAAAGGCTCCACATGCAAGCATTCAGAACCCTCATTTCTGGCATAGGAAATTGCCTTGCCCTCAAAACCAGTATATTTAGATGTTGTGACCTGTGATTCTGGTCCAAAGATATGAAATCTACATAGAAGAGACAGCTCTGACAATCAAGTTTTCTTCTAGGTGGTTTCAGACAGCAGAATATTGTATTTTATGCCTTGTTTAGAAAGAAACGAAACAAAAAATGCACTAACCGATTAACTGCATAATTTGGTAATGCATAAATGACACCCACAGGATTGTCAAGCACAAGCCATTTATGGAAACAAGCACAAATTAGTGTATAACTAGATTTTAAACACTGATTTTCCTTCCCACTAATGCACTGTGAACTTGGAGTGATTCCACTGATGTTGGTGAAGGCCAGCTGAAACGAAAAAATAAAAAAGCCTAGACTCTTGACTCTACAAATTTTACTTTTCCTGTTTTTAGACCTTCTATGTCACAAATAGAAAAACTCTGACAGGGTGCTAGAACATTGCAGACCTCCTTCCTTCTCTGGTGGAAGGATGTTATTTCCCCCTTGCTGATTGTAAGCAAAGACACCAGCCCAAACTTGTGCAGAGCTTTTGGAGCACTCAGTAGCAGAGGGTTCTTATCTCCACACTTCTCTGCCTGGCTTGCCATACCCTTCTCTCTGGTGTATGCAGAGGTGAGGCTGGTTGTGCTGCTGGCCTGATCCTGTTCTCCTAGAAGCCAGCTGCCCACCGACAAGGCCCTGTGAGGACTGAGGACAGATTGTTCCAAGAGCTGCCCTTCTGCACCCTGCCTGAGCATTTTGCTTCTCTACACGCAAGGGAGGGGAGACCCAGGTGGCCAGATAAGAATAAACCTGAACAGTGGAAGTTCAAATCAAATGAAATCACAAGTGAGAGTCTTGTGTTACTAAAATACCTCTGGCGCTGCTGTTGTAATCATGTTTGGTTTCTCCCATTTCCAACTTCTTATTCTACTTAAGTTTATCTGGGTTTCACAACCCTATTCCTCATAAATGCATGTGGGGAAATGAAAGAAAGGAGATGCAGTAAGGCTATAATTCCCTCAACTGCCAGGACATCTTTAACATTTCCAGATTTACTGTAGTATTTCTGGTGACTTTCCATTGCATGTGGACACACAGGCTTCTGACACTTCAATGAAGATCACTAAAGGTATTTATACTGTCAAGAGAAGAAAACAAAAGAAGTTACAGATGTAATTATAACCACCCTGTGGTTTTAGTGGGCTTGAACGCCCGCAGGAGCTGTTCCTCCTCCTCCTCACACAGAGTCTACATGTTGCACTGTGAAGAGAGGGCAGTTTTGCAATGGGAAATCACTCCTGAGTTTCTTCAAACAGGTGCTGCTGTGTTTTCAAGAGATGGCCTGCACATCACAGTAAATATCCTTTCACTCTTCTTTGTCCCAGTGTTCCTGCAACTGCTTGCAGCCTCCTGGGGTCTGACTCCATGGCTGCAGAAATCAATGGGACTCTTGGGTTTGGGGCCAGAACTGTTTGCAGTGACACTGGCCCCACGTGATCCAGAGCTGAATAGTGGCATTGGAGGACTAAAATTAGCAGAACCAGATTCCTACATGTGCCTTGTACTCCTGTGTGTCCCACAGCAAGTCTTTTAGACTGAAATGTCAAACATGAATGTTTAATTTAGGCAATTAGTCATCCTTGGTTCAGCATCTAGAGAAATATCTTCAGGCAGGCATGCTTTTGCTTTGGAGCACTTTCCCTAACAAAGATGTAATAAGATCCAGTCCATTCAGACTTAGGAAAGTGAGGGAAATCATTAATATCCACAGTTGACTAGACGCAGTGTAAGCATCCTAGTGCTGCTCATCACCATCACCTTTCTTTTGACCTGTGCTCCCTGGCTGCTCTTGCTGGAGTAAGTCTTGTCATTATCAGCATGCAGCTTCTGTGCCAAATTCACACAAGCAGAGTTTCAACAAATGAGCATCCTGTGGAATCTCATTGGGAAGCACTGGAGGAATGTCATTGTTACCTGTAAATGATTCTGCTCAGGAGATCAAGCACCTCTTCCACCCCCTTGCTGGGCCTGGCCTCTCTTTGTCATGTGAGATGAAATCTGTGAATTAGTTTCCTCTTCATATGGAGTCCCCAGCACTGTTCTCAGCAGCTGCACAGGCCCTGTAAGAACTGAGCTGCTCCCACAGCTGCAGCATTCAGAGGCACCAGACTGTGCTGGGCTCTGAGGCATTTGAGTGCACTTGGATCTATGAGCTGGCATTGTTGGGTTGATGCTGCTTGTACACCAGATCTTCAGGTTTTGCCCAGACTGGGATACCCTTCTGGGGAGATTTAGGAAGTTAGAACCTCCAAAGCAAAACCCAAGGAGCAGCCAGAATGGCCATGTTCCAGCTTTGCAAGGCAAAATCAGCTGTGTGGCTCACACTGCCCTCTTGACCATGTCACCAAGCACTGGGATTTGCTCCTGTCACACATCCCACAGCTCAGGGGGCACATAGCGATGGCAGGTCCAGTGTGGGCATGTGCCCAGTGTGAATGTGTGCCTGTCATCTTGTCTGTGTGGCATTGTCTGAGTATGAACAGAGCCAGGGAGCCAGCCACAGCCTCAGGCCTGTGCTGTGTCTGTGTTCCCAGTGAGGCCTCGAGGACTCTCCCATCTCTGGAGTCCATCCAGAAGGTGTTTGAGCAGCAGCTGCATCCTGGTGCCCACCAGCGCTCCCAGGTAAGGGGGCTGGGAGGTGGGAAGAGCAGGACAGGTGTGTGGGTGGCTGTCAGGGGGGCAGGATGGCTCTGGTGTGCAGCCATGGCCAGTGGGGTACAGCTGGGCACAAGCCACTTCTGTTCTCTTTAGCCTCATTCTGCTGCAGTGCAGAGGGCACACGGTGAGTTCTGTCTCACAGTGACACTTATCCCATAGCCCTCTCCACCTGCTCCCCCTTCCTGTCCTAGAGGAAAGTGCCACCAACTGCCCGAGGACTCCCACCTCCCTATCCTCCCTCAGAATGTGGGCTGGCACTGCACACTTCTTTTTCCATAAAGCTCACTCCAGGATGTTTCACTGCCACATCCTTCCTTTTCCCAAGCCCACGTAAGTCCCCATGAGTTTCCTCTCCCAGACAGAAACCCAAAACTCCAGGACTTCTGTAAGCTGAGCCCCAGGCCTGGTGATGTGAGCTTGCCCCCAGCAGCAAGCTGACTCCCATGCATGGCCAGCTGCCTTGACCCTATGGAACAGGTTTGCAGATTTGTCCTTCCAGCCTCCCACACTTCTGCAAGTTCCATGTTTTGTGATGCCTGCTGTAGATCAGAGTGGCAAAGGTACAAGTGCTGCTCCTTGGTCTGTGTGAGGTGTTCCTGGGCTCTGCACTCCAGGCTGTGCTCTGGTAATCACCCATCTCCCTCTCTCTTTTTGTTCCTGTGCTGCGGTTTCAGATACTTGGTGAAGCAAGTCCAGTCAATATTGTATTGAAACTCAACCAGCTGATTTCTTTGCTGTCATCTATTGAAGAAAAGGTAGAGTTTTCAAGCTATTTTATATCATCTTCTTGTCCTTCTTTGCCTCTAGTTTGTTTCTTGTTCATCATCAGTGCAGTGGTCTGCCACAGTAAGATTTCTTTGTTCTGATTTTATTACTCTCAGTGTAGTGCAGAATCACCAAATGCAATAAATTACACATAATTATTTTACAGGTGAAAACACTGTTGATTGAAGGTCCTGATTCAACACACCGGCGCTCCCTTATCCCCCCTGTCACTTTTGAGGTAAATTTACTCCTTTAACAATGCTGATCATAAGGTGGAAGGACAGTAATGCAGATTTATGTCAGTATCTCAGCTCCTGGGAAGTTTGCTGTGCTGCCACAGAGATAACAGCTATTCCTGAGTGCTGTTTGGCACCATGAAAATGCCTGAGATGTCTGGTGAGACTGGCATAATGATATGTGTCCAGGAATGGAGGGAAGAGCTACATTTGTAATACATGTGACTGAAGTGTAGAAGGTCCCTCATGGAAAACCTCTCTGTATTCCACTAGGTGAAAACTGACTCCCTAGGAATTTTCTCAAAAATGCAACTCAAAGTGGATGTGGAAATGGGAAAACTGATTATCAAGAGATCTAAGGATGGTCCAGAAGACAAATTTTATACCCACAAGAAAAGTAAGATGTCAGCTTAATGTCACAAATTCTGAGCTAGGCTCGGGGAATTCTGCTAGGTCCTGGGTGATGCATGAGCACCAGTCAGCAAGACACAGGTATCTCTGTACTGGGATAACCAGCTTTCACAGATTGTTTTAGACTCAATCTCCAGGTCTAAATGAAGACACTGGAATCAGCACTGCAAGGGAGCAGGTTTTGGTAGAAGATTCCCCATAGAGCTGGTTGCAATAGAACCATTTTTGTTCTGAAAAACAATGCCACTTGAAAAAAACAACCCAGCATTCTGCAGGAACATGCTGACTTCTGTGATGATTTTTTGATGGTAAAAAGCCAGACATTCAGTTTCAGTAACATTTTTCCCTTGATTTTTTTGTACGTAGATTGGTATCTCTCATCACGAGCAACACCAGTTTGGTCTGTGATTGCCTGATTCAAACAACTTCCTTTTTTTCTGTTTTCTTTCTGAACAGGCAGCTCACTGAAGTTGAGACAAAGAGATTTGTGAGAGAGTAGATTATACCCTTGGGCTCTTTCCTGCTAGAAAATCAACCTGTTGCTGGCAGTAATTGAAACAATGAGCTTTCATGCATGGCTTTCTCCACCTGGTGTTCATAATAATTAGCTGCTATTTTAGATGGGAGGAATCACCTTTACCACCAAATGAAGTTTTACATCCTCTTTCACAGATGGGGAAGGAACACATGTAGGCTGGCTCAGGATACAGGGGGGTTGCCTGCACAAAGTTAAGGCTTTATTTCACACTGCCAGGCTTGGGATGGAAAAGAGCTCCGAGCAGAAGAGTTTTGAGGGTACTCTTCACTTGGAGTCCAAACCTGTTTCAATTGAGAACAGGGTTAAGCAACTTTAAAATGCAGGTCTGCAAGGCAAACTGCACAGACAGAAAAGACCATGGAAATCCCAATCCTTTGAGCAGAGTTCTGTTCATTTTAGTGGGACCCTTATTTCAGTGACTGCAGCTCGTGACACTCAACCTGTGTTCAGTCTTGCAGCTCATCAAGTCCCAGAAGGTTCCAAACAAGCTGGTTATTGTTCTGGAAACAGAAAAAGAAAAAACACAGCGGAAGGAATATATTTTTTCTGATTCCAAGGTATGTACATAGTGTTTCTTTCCTGCCAGTCTGGAGCAGGTAGCTGGGTGGGAATGGAACATGGAGCATTCCTTGGTAGAAAGTGGAACTGTTGAAGGACAGTAGTTGCCTTTGTAAAAAATAAATTTCTTCTTTGTTCTGGAAACATCCAGAAAATGAGCAAGTATACTGTCTTATAAAGGGTCTCAGACACCTAAGTGCTGTGACTGAGGCAGAAGGACAGAGCAAGCAATGGGGAGAAGCAAGAAGTCAAGATGGCCACTGTGAAAATGTTCTTATAGACAAAGAGGGAGGAAAAGATTTTTTTCTGACCAGTTCAGCATTTGTTATAGCAGTGCTCAAGCTAAATGCCTAAAAAAGCCCCACAGGAAAGGCAGTCTCTTGGAAGGTTTCAGGATAGTGCAGAGCTCATCTGCCCTTCAAGTGTGCTGGGAATTTCCTGGTTCAGCAGGTTTTTCAAGAGGTCATGTCAGAGAAGTTAAGTATCTCATTAATTTTCTCTGCTCTTCCCTGTCTAGAAGAGAGAAGGGTTCTGCCAGCTTTTGCAGCAGATGAAGAATAAGCATTCGGAACAACCAGAGCCTGATATGATCACCATCTTCATTGGCACCTGGAATATGGGTATGGGCTCCCTTCTGCCATGGGCACTCCTTCAGACACTGCCTAAAGGTGTGCTCAGCTGGGCACTATGAGCTCCAGACTCTCTGTTTTGGGTTCTGAAGGATTGCTCAAGTGACAGGGAATTGTGGCTGGCACAAAGCTGGTGCAGAAGTGCACAGCATTGCCCACCTTGCAGAAAGGACAGGAGCAGTTGGGAGTGGGGCTGAGCCTCATCCCCAGTGAGCACAGCTGTGAGCAGCAGGTGAGCAGCACTGACAGCAATGAGCCATGGAGTGCCCAGGGGCACTGACCAACCACCAAAGGGAATAGAGGGCACACAGGGGCAGTGCATCAACAGGAGGGGATAAAAGGCTGGGCTAAAGAGCAAGGAGGGCAGATACTTGCAGCCTTCTGAAGTGATGTGGTGTTAGTCTGTAAGGGTTGAAGATTTCTGAAATTGTATGGTGATACTCTGTGTAACATGGCTGTCTCAACTGCCGCATATGCTGTGACCTATGCTGTGACAAAGCTGCACATCAGCTGCTGTCATTTGACAAGGCACAGTTCATGTCCAGCGTGGGAAGACAGCTGAGTGACTGTGGTACAGAGAAGGGGACAAGGTGTGGTTGAGGACAGTGGAATATAGGGGGTTTTTTTTCTCCCTTTTGGGACAGAAGCCTGGTTCAGCTGCTGTGAGCTGAGCTGTCCGTGTTTGAGCATCCTTAAGGAATAAGGTCAAGGCAGTGGTAGGCCAGGAGGAGTATAGCTCCCTGCCTTTACTCCTGGCTAGCCTAGGCCTTGGAAAACTGATCAACAAGAGGAAGGTGGTGAAAGCAGAATCACTTCTTTCTCAGTGCCTCAGGTGGGGGTAACATCATTGTCATCTTAGAATAGGGTTCCCTGGCTGATACAAAAGTGATATGAGATGTGAAGCCTGTAATTTCTGTCCCTGTGTGTTATCTTCATCCTGGTTTTGACAGGACGTGCTCTGACTTCCTTTGGTGTTTAATGTTTTAATAAAAGGTGCAGCCCCAGCCCCAAAGAAGATCACCTCCTGGTTCCTCTCCAAGGGGCAGGGGAGGACCCGTGATGACACTGCTGACTACATCCCTCATGACATCTATGTGATTGGCACCCAGGAGGATCCCCAGGGGGAGAAGGAATGGCTGGAGACCCTAAGGCAATCTCTGCAGGAAATCACCAGTATCAGCTTCAAAGTGGTGAGTGGTTATTCCAGCTATTGCATGGAACTCAGGAGGTGAGAGTGTACATGTTGTACAAATAAAAGAGATGGGAATAAGTGGGATTTTGCCTGTACTTCCTCCCTAGTTCTCCCTTTATTTTCATTGCATTGAGTGAAGGAGAATGCACTGAATATGTCTGTGGGCTCCACAAGATGCCCCCCTGGGTGGACCTGTTGCTATGGACAGTGACCTCCCCACGGCCAAAACAGGGACCCTGCCAGCCTATGAGCAAGGGGAGATTGTTGAGCACTCAGGTCAAAAAGCAGGAGATTATTAAACTTTCTGAGCCAATTGTAGCCTAGACTATTGCACTTTCAAAGTAGGATGTATCAGTACACAGGCAGAGAAGAAAAACTTTTTCATAAAAGAAACTTGAACCTTAATAAGACCAGCTTTGGACATTCCTGGGTTTCAGTGATGTCAAGAAACAAATCTAAGCATATCTGGAAAGCTAACTCTCACTGTGATTGGGAAACTATTTTGTGCAAGTAAGATAATCCAAAGATTAACTAGAAAAAAGGACGAGAAAATAGCAAGGTTTCAGCATTGATTAAAATGACTGAAAACATATCCTGAGCATAGGAAGAAAATTTCTGTAGCAGTGCAATCAAAGGAGTCAGGAAGGCTGCAGCCACAGTGCAGCTTGGCAAGTATTTCCAGAAATATAACCTCTACCCTTCCCATTCCTGCAGATAGCCATCCATACCCTCTGGAACATCAGGATCGTTGTCCTGGCCAAGCCAGAGCACGAGAACCGCATCAGCCACATCTGCACAGCCAACGTGAAGACGGGCATCGCAAACACGCTGGGTGAGGCACGGGCAGGGGACAGCTCAGCCCCCAGGGAACAGCTCTTCTGCTACAACACTCCTGGGGCAACATTTATGTGACACTCCTAAAGTTACATCCCACTAGCACTGGTTATATTTCACCCTGTAAGAGAGGAAATCTATTTGTGTGTATACTTAGCACACACACACACACACACACACATATATATATTTATATTCCCAGCAAACACTTTTGACTGGCTATTGGATTGCTCTTTCTTGGGTTTCACAAGGAAGTTGCACTTCTCTCCCTTCAACTAATTTTTTAGCACCCATAAAAATTTGCTCCCACAATCTGTGCTGTATGCACTAATTTTTTCTGTGTTAAGTGAATTTCTCTTCTCCATCCTCCACTTTACTTCACATGTGCTAGGTGCTTTATTATCTTTGCTAGACTCAGCCTGGAGGTGGATTAATTTTTTGTCATTTTTGGCTTCCCTTTTGCCAGGTAATAAAGGAGCAGTGGGGGTGTCATTCATGTTTAATGGAACCTCCTTTGGGTTTGTTAACAGCCATTTGACTTCAGGAAGTGAAAAGAAACACAGGTAAGATACATCCTCCCCTCTCAAAAATTTCACCCTGAGCCAGAGTGAAGTTCTCTGGGCCATGTTTGGAAGGAGGGCTCACCAGACAGGCACAAACATGTTTTCTTGACCATAAAAAATTGTTCAATGTCCCTTGGGAGGGCATTTAAACAAGGGACTTCTGCTATGTGACCATAGCACATGGGTGCAGGAGAAATGGATGGCCAAATTATTTCAGAGCCATCAAGGGTAAAAGCCTTACACAACACTTGCATGACCTGTCATGAAAACCCACTGCCTGAGGAAAACACTTCCATGATCTACAGTGTTTTGGAGAAATGTGGGAAGGCTTTTCTCATCCCAAAATAACGTGCTGAAGGGGACTGTCTTCCTTCTCACTGTAGGCAGTGCTGTGAGCCCTGGGACACAGCTGAGAAAGATCCCTCAGGATACCAGGAGGGAGATGTAGAACAGGAATATCCCCACGGTGACTAATTCTCTATACCCACCTGTGAAATAAGGGTTTGTGGATTAGGCAGGTTCTGGTCAGCACAGGACTGGAAGGCAAAGATCCTGACACCACTGGGAAATCAATGTCCACACTGGGAGGAGCTGGAGCAGTTGGAAGGAGTGGTTTTGAAAGTGAAGAGGACTTGAAGAGTTTGGCCTTGTCATCCTTTCCCGGTCCAGGAAACAGATGGTGTGGGATTTCTGCACAGGGTCTTTCCTACTGATGAAGTTAACTTCTATTGAAGGGTTCCTCAGGGCCTGGAAGAGCTGCCAAAATCTAGTTACGTGTTTGCTGCTGAAATCTGAAGGAAACAGTCTAATGCTGGGCTTCTAGGACATGTAGCTCAGAAAAGCACAGCCCCAGAAGGCAGCAGAAGTGGCTTCAGGAGCACATTCCCTGGGCCTGTCTGCTGGGGTGGCAAGTTCTCAGCTTCTGATCTGCTCCTCTGTAGCTCTGAGTAGGAGCAGTTCCCTCCTGGTAAAGCTGCAGCCTCTGCCATCCCAGGCATTTGGAAATTACACGGCAGTTTAGGATATTAGGCAGATGTTTTCTTGTCTTGACAGACGCAACCAGAACTACACGAACATCCTGCGCTTCCTGACCCTGGGAGATAAGAAACTGAGTCCATTTAACATCACTCATCGCTTTACTCACCTTTTCTGGCTGGGAGACCTGAACTACCGTGTGGAACAGCCCCCGACGGTGCGGGACGCTGCAGGAAGGCCTGCAGGGACAGCATGCTCTGTTGCTATAGGAGTGCTCTTCTTCCAATCTAGGGCAACATGACAAAAAGAGGGGAGTCAGAAGGGATCCCCAGGGTGTGAGTGTGGCCCCAGTTGAAGGAGAGTAAGGAAATCCCCTTTGCCCTCTCTAAGGAGTAATGGACCCAGGAATGGCATCTGGCACAATTTGCTGCTTCAGACAGCCTTGGTTCCCCAAACCTCCTGACTTCCATTCCCACTGTGAAATGCATCTGTCCCTGAATGGCTCAATTAAGAGATTGCCTTTCTGCTCTGGTTGGTGAGCTTGGAATAGCTGAAAGAGGCCTTCAGGCAATCCCTCATAAATACTGGATAGGTTTCAGTATGTGGGAAAAAACACCAAGCTCGGTGTCGATGTGCATGTGGTTGTGAGTGTGTGTGTTCTTGTGTAGGGGATGTGTGGGCATTTCAATATCTGTTTTGATAGACAAATGTTCAGCCACACAAAAAAGGCTGGGGCTTTTCAGTGACGGGAAGGACAGGGAAGTGGCAGGGGCTTACAGCTCTGTGAAACAGTTCAGGAGCACTCACCAGTTAACGTGTGAAGGGAGTATTTATAAGAGGTTTTGCATCATCTGCAGCTCTGCTGTTTCCCTGTTGGCAGGAAGCAGAGAATATTATCCAGAAGATCAGGCAGCAGCAGTATCCGGAGCTGCTGGCTTTCGACCAGCTTCTCCTCGAGAGAAGAGACCAAAAGGTGTTCCTGCAGTTCGGTGAGATCCTCTACTGGCTGGCAGGTTCCTCTGCTACATCCAGCAGCTTTCTCTGCCAGCCTCAGCATGGGGCAGGGTGTATAGGGCAGTGGCTCTCTTGCCCAGGTGGGAGTTCCCAATGGCCAAGCTGTAACCAAGTTCTTTCCCTGTTTTAGAGGAAGAGGAGATTACTTTTGCTCCAACCTACCGCTTTGAGAGAGGCACCCGGGAGAAGTATGTTTACACCAAGCAAAAAGCTACAGGGGTAGGTTAAAACTGATTTCCCTTTAGAGGTATGTGGCACAGCTGTGACAGCAACTCCTGCAGAAGAAAGGGACCTAAACTAATCTCTGTGTTTTCTGCCCTTGTGTTTTGAAAGGAGTCAATATAAACAGACTTGACACAAATATATGGTGCTGGGTGAATCAATTTCCTGTTCTTTTGTAAACTGGCCGTTTCCATTCTTCTTGACATTACTTCTCCTTTGGTTTGCAGATGAAGTACAACTTGCCATCCTGGTGTGATCGAGTGCTCTGGAAATCCTACCCCATGGTGCACGTTGTGTGTCAGTCCTATGGTGGGTGGAGAACAGATTGTGGATAGCAAGGCAACCAGTCTGAAACGGAAATGATTCAGAACAGAGTCTGTAGGATCTCCCTGCACTGCCAGGCACTCAGCAAAAAGGGACCTGATGTTAAACGAGGCAGAGGGGAGCCAAAATCTCTCTGCCTGTAACCTTACAAGCTGGGAGTTCATTCTGTTATTCTTTTACATGCAGAACACCACCTGGACAGTTGCAGCTGTCCAACTTTAGACCATGCTGCAGGATTATTTTACATCAGTAATTTCTTGGCAGCAACCACCACGTTTCCTGTGCAGTCACTACCAGGAACTCCTGACAGTGAGTGCCAGCAGGACATACCCTGTGTGCACAGTCCAGTCTGCAGAGACTGGAGCTGCAAACACATCTCTTGTATCAAATCATATTCCAGAAGAACTGTGTGGTACCAAGAGCCTGTTCCCTTTCCTGCTGAGAAGCATCACTGAAGTGCAGTTCAGGGAAGAGAAAAAGCCCACAAAACCTGTTTCATAAAAGACTCAAATACCAGTTCCTGAAATGTCATCAACTATACATAGGACTGCGCAGCTGAATATGCTGTTCATGGTTTCCTATGCGTAGATTAGGAGCAGGGCTGTGAAAGTGTCTCAGGGCTGAAGCAGGCTGATCTGATCACAAAGCCCATGATGCTGAGGTGTGGGGTAGAATTGGCCTCTCTGGAATGACTGGGTTTGCTGGAAGTCTGTGTGTGTTTAAATCCAATCAGGCCTTGGTCACCCACTGTTACCTTTGGGCCAGGAGTTGCTTTGTAACACTGAAGCAGGACCAGTGTATTCTTGTGTGATTTCCTGCCATGTTAGAGCTATACTTAGCAGGGCATGTTGCAGAGGTAACCAGGAAGCCTGTAAGGGCTTTTTGTACTGGGGGAATGACAGTCATCTACAAAACAGTACAGTAAAATGGTGTCCCTTAACCAAACCAAATCTTTCTGTATCCTGACAGAAGAGTTACATTCATGTGTACTGACAGGAGTTAATGTAGAGAAACACTTTTGACTAGAGACAGTTACCAGAGAGACTGTTCTATTTTCTGGAAAATTACTGAATAATACTTCTTTGGCAGTGATCTCCCTGGAGCAGGGCAGTAACTGTCTTCCCTTTCTCCTGGCAGGCTGCACCACTGACATCATGACAAGTGACCACAGTCCTGTGTTTGCCACCTTTGAAGTGGGAGTCACCTCACAGTTTGTTTCCAAGAATGGTCAGTCAGGTTGAGTGTATGAGTGCCATCTTCACTTTGGATACAGAACGCATTGCTTTGTATATGCTGAGAGAAAAAGCTGACTCTCCAAGAGTCCATTCAAAAATTCTCTCTCTTTATCTCCTACTGAAAGTGACATTATTTTCCCTTCCTCTTTCCTAGACTCCAAATACACAGATTCCCAAGGGGAGATAGAGTTCCTGCACTGCTATGCTACTCTGAAGACCAAGTCCCAGACCAAGTTCTACATTGAGTTTCATTCTAGCTGCTTAGAAAGTATGGGTTTGCCCATCTTTATTGTTTCTATCAAAGTTTTCTGCATGTTTGGATTAGTTCTCCTTCTTCTTGCTTTGATCTGAAAAAAATAGCTATGTGGATAATTCGTTACAATGCATAAAAAGGGGTCTCCTAAAGATTTGCTGTAGTTTGCAAGACATTCCATCCTATCAGCAATGCAGTCCAAACCCCATAGCCAAGGTAACTGTAATCCATGCTTAGACATGTAGCTTTCCAACAGTTTTTCCACCTTGTTTGTCAGTCTAATAATTCCTTTCTTGATGGGAAACATATATATCTTGCTTATCACACAGAAAATGCTTACATAGTAAAGACAGGATTGATTAAATTTCTAATTGTGCCTGCTACAAATGATCAGGTAATTTCAAAATTAAGCATCTGCATTATCCTAGCAAAAAATAATTTTAAATAATTGAATTAACCTGGTTTAACAAAAAATAAGTCAGAGGATCAGCTGAAAGGGAAATGAATGCTAGTGATGTGACTTTGTAAGTGGGACTGTGTACCCTGCAGCACCACAGATTTCACTGCCTGTGCCCATGCTGTGGGGCTGAGTCTCAGCTGTTTATGTAACAAAAGCCTACGTGCCCTTGCTGTGGGTTTTTTAAAGCAATCTCCCATCACAGAACTGCTCTTGTAAGTGGGACAGCAAGCCTTTGGTGGATGCTTCATCACATTATCGCATGTCAGAGCGCTGTGTCAAAGACAGTTCCATAAAAGATTATTTTTTGGCTGTATCAAAATTTGCATAAATTTCTATGGAAACAGTGTATTACAAATCTTAAATTAGAATTTCAAAAGTATGCTATCTTGAGTGGCGTAGGAAGAGCTGTCATGTTCTTATCCTCCGGTCCATGTATGCACTGATCTCCTCAGTGCCAAGTTTAACTGCAAAATGAAACCATTTAACAATGCTCTAGCAAAACCATTTGCAAATTTACTGTGTAAAAATTCATCCAAAGCTCAGACTTTAAGCTTCTTAATACTTTTAAAATTTGCGTCCAAGTAGGAAAATACTTGTAGGCTTTTTGGAGACATAGTGAAGAGGATTTGTAGCCCAGTTCTTGCTGTCTCTCTCCTGGTAAACTCCTTTTTTGTCCCTTTGCAGGCTTTGTAAAGAGCCAGGAAGGAGAAAATGAGGATGGAAATGAAGGGGAGCTTGTGGTAAAGTTCGTCGAGGCACTTCCAAAGGTAAACTAGGACAATACCTCCATATTTGTATGGAAGAGAAGCTTCCACCTTCATCCCATAAGCAACCTGAGGTCTTTTACTTTCATAAATACTACCTTCAGGAACATTGTTGTGGTCTTGTTTACACTTAAAGGGACTGTAAGAATGCAGGATGGGCTTAGGATAAACAGAGAATGTTGTAAGCAGGAAAGGACTTTCATGTCAGTGTACTTACATGTCTATGAAGAATTTTGCTGATGTGATTATGCCATTCAGGACCATGACTTTTTTCTCATCCTTTTAGAGAACATTTTGCCGGTTTGAGCAGAACCTTTTTTTTTAGTTTTAAATGGAAAATAAAATATCTTAAAGAGTAACTCTGCCCTGGAGTTTGTTTGCCTGGTCGGCTAAAACTTGGTGTATTTTAGAAAAGTTGATTTCATATTTTTTTTACCTGTGTTAAAAATAACATCAGTGTCCAGAAGTTGTATTCTGAATGTCAGTGTCAGACACAAGTCCTGTCCTTGAGATCAGAGCTGTTCTTCATTTCTTGGCATGGTAGGAGTTGAAAGAACTACAGGAGCTCCTGGATTTGGAGCAAATGTGCATGTCAATACCCTTCTAAATAGCCCAGAAGTGCTGACTTGGAAAGAGTGCCTTACACTGAGAAACTGGGGAAAGGCTCTACAATAATACAGCCAGGCAGATTTTTGGGAACAGACTGTAATCACACTCCAGATGCCTTCCTCCTCAGGCAGTTTTCAGTCCTGGACTACAGGAGAAAACTGCAGCTCATCCCATGAGTGTCAGATTTGCAGCATTTCATTTACTGTGCTGGGACTCAAAGAGTGCAGCCTTCTACCACAGATATCCAGATAGTATCAGAGGCTGATCCTGGAGGTGACATGATACCCTCATGGGTTTATCCAGCAGGGTTTTCCTCATTTGGGACTGAGTCCCAGGGAGAAGTGTGCTCCTGTCAACCATGTGTTGTATTGACCACCTTAATTTGTCTTTGCAGCTGACTCCAATTATTTCAGACCCAGAATACCTACTGGATCAACATATCCTGATCAGCATTAAGTCGTCAGATAGTGATGAATCTTATGGTAAGTGTTAACTCTAAAGTTCTGGATGAGTCAAAAGGTACTTAGATTCTTCCAACTACTGAAAGAGTGGGAGAGACCAGAAGTAACTTCTGTAGACTGAACATCTATGATTTAGAACTCAACTCAACAGAAATATACATTCACTGTGGGCAATATTTTGTGAAGTAATTGTGATTAAAGGAATATGATCTCAAAGCAACAACCTGTGTGAGCTTTACCAGCTCTGAAAGAACAGTGGTTTAAAAAGAAATTCCTTTACAGGAACTAAATCAGGACTCAGCATGTTTAAATGCATTTAATCAGAACATAGAAATCCTGTTTCACTTGAACTTACTTGAGGCATTTCTCCTGGCTACAGAAAAGTATTTAGCTGTGCTTGTGGCTCCCAGGTTGTCACCAGCCAGGAGTGGAAGCTCAGAACCCTGAGGTTACCCACAGGTAACTTCAGTGCCCAAATCATTCACACACACATGAAGTGAAATAAATGCCCCTAATTTCTCAGAAGATATTCTGCTCCTTACTGTGTTCCAAAGCAGTAATTACATACCTGTCAGTGCATTGGTAGTAGATGACACAAAACATTTCAGTGCTTCCTTTCTCAGTCCCAGCCTCATTGTCTCCCTGTTGTCTTTTAGGGGAAGGCTGCATTGCCTTGCGAATAGAAGCAACAGAATCCTTAGCTCCTATCCATACTGTGCTCACACACCATGGAGAGAAAACGGGGATCTTCCAAGGTGAAATCAAGTTACAAACGTCACAAGGAAAACAGAGAGAGAAGCTGTATGGTAAGGAACATCTTATCTCTGCAATGCTCACCTCAAAAGATTTCTGATAACTGTCAAGGAATTGAAAATCATCTCTGCAGTGCCTGTAGTCACAGAGAATGCTTTTGATGCTGAGTGCAAGGAGGTGTGAGTATGGTTAGGTCTCAGGAGCATACCTGTACTCTTTCAGGAAGACAGAACAGTTGGATTCCATGGGGTTTTTCATCATTCAAGTAAATTCAGCAGACTGAGAGAGCCCCCTGTCTGTCACCTGCACTGGTTTTATTGAATGGGGATCCCTTACTTCCACTTGTGACATGGCACACTCCATGCCAAGCTCTCCTTGCTCCAGTCATCCTGGGGAACAAAGAGTATGTCAGGCTCTCAATGAGCAGTTTCTTAGCTAGAAGATCACAAACTTTGCTTTTTTCCCCTTACTTCTGTACTCATTCAGAGTACAGAAGCAGCCATTTACAATTATTCATGATATTTACAATTATCCTCCATAGTAAAATGACTGTATGTGGCTGTTTGGTGGGTCATGGCCTTTGTATTTCAAGATACATTTCTTCCTCTGTCAACAAGACATGGCATGTATTAGTGAGTAGTTGAAGACATAACAGCAACAGCAGCTTAAAACTGTCCATCACTCTGGTGGACAGTTTTAAACTAGACAAAAAGAGATGCGTTAATGGACAAAAAGAGATGCCTTAATGAACACAGGAACACAGAAAACTTGAGCAGACAGACTCTGGAGATATATGTGCCCCTTCCTTCCTTCAGATTTTGTCAAGATTGAACGTGATGAAATCACTGGTCAGAAACCAAAGAACATCAGCAATTTAGAGCCTAACAAAGACTGGGATCCAGCTAACAGGTAAAGGGCAAGTGGGTAAGTGAGTTCCAGGAAAATGGTTGGCACCATATATGCAAAGTTGGGCTTGCTGTGGGAGCAGCATCAACAGGTATGCTGAGCACTGGGAAGCTGCTTTGTGGCTCTCTGGTCAGGACTGGTCAATGCTCCTGTGCCCAAAGCTTCAAAAGCTGAGAATGCATTAGCCAGAGTGGGTCCCTGAACCCTCTTAAAAAAGGCCCTTCTATTTCCAACAGAAAGTCAAAATCTACTCATCTGATGGCCAGAGAGGCAGCAGCCATCGCTCGCTACTGGGGGAGTGGAGTCACTTCTCCAGACAGCCTGGGAAAGGAGGATATTTTACGGTAACCTTGCCACCTTACCTCTGACAGCTTGGGGTGGGGAGCTATGCTCAAACTGCCTGGCTTTTCCTTTCCAAGAGTCATAGCATGAGTCTGAGTAAGGCTGTCCTTTCACCTTTTTTCACTGGGGCTTTTCCTTGCAGGCAGCTGCTGGCTGGGCCCAGAAACCAATGACAGCCCCTATATGTGGCTGTACAAGCTGAGTGCTCTCTGCAGCCTGGAAAGGGAAGCAGCTGCTACAGCGACAGGAACTATTTTGGGGGTGGGGGAGGTTGTCTTGACCCAGCAGCTTCCTCTTCAGTGACCAAAGGGAGTGAGGCACTAACAAGAGTCCCACTTTTTCCCTGATTCTGAAGCAACAGTGACCCAAAAAAAAAAAAAAAAAAAAAAAAAAAAGCAGATAGTATTGAATCTAAGCAGTCAGTAGGTACTAAGGGTACTAACTCCTTTGTAGCTGGCAGGGAGACAACATATTTGTGCATGTGCCTCCTTAACAATATTTCTTCTCTTGAGCAGGTCCACCCCCACTGACATCAGCAACCCCAACTACCTGGGCATGGCTGCCTTCTCTCAGCAGCCCTCTGCAACCTGCCAGCTTAAGCAGACATCTTCATCAGAGCAGGCACCTTCCCTCTGGAACTATGAGCAGCAGTCCAAAGAGAACACCTCCCTAATGGGGCAGAGTCACTCATCCTCCACATCACCCTCCTTGTCACCGCTATCTCCAAAACCATCCCTCCAGCCTACAGCAAGCAGAAGCATTTCTAATTGGAGTCAAGAGTACCAGTGAGTGTTTGAGTTTTGCACTGAGGCTGGGCTCCTGTCATTCTACACAGTCACTGTTTCATTATCTGTTTAGAGAGTTCAAGGTGCAGCATATTCTTTACATATTTTATCTCTAGAATGAGAAAGATAAGTGAAGGTCACAAGTACAGACATTGCATACTCAAAGAAAACTAGTGTGGCAGTTCCTCAGACTTTTGTGAAAGGAAAGCCAAAGATAATGAGTTAAACTTACAATTAAATAATGGAATCTTAGAATCATAGAATGGTTTAGATTGGAATGCACCTTAACGCTTATCTCATTCCACCCCCTGTCACAGGTAGGGACACCTTCCACTATCCCAGGGTGCTTCAAGCCCCATGCAACCTGTCTTGGATGCTTCCAGGGATGGGGCAGCCACAGTTTCCCTATGCCAGGGCCTCAGCACCCTTCTTTCTAACATCTAACATAAATCTCTCCTCTTCTATTTTAAAAATACCCCCTTGTCCTGTCACTATCTGCACTCACCCTCCTTTGTGTAAGTCCCCTTTAGGCACTGGAAGGCTGCAGTGAAGACTCCTTGGAGTCTTCTGCAAGACTCCTGAACAACCTGTTGTCTCAACCTGATATATACGTTTAATTCTCTACCAAAAGAAGGAAGGAGAAGTTTACAAAGTTGACTGTAATAACAAAGAAGAAAAGTGGGGAGTGTGGCAAAGATCCTTCCCCTGAATAGGAAGGGGAGGTCCTTCATGAGTTATATGTGAAATAACTTTCACTGAATTTCTACTGGCATGATACAAGTGTCCAGCTGCTGCAGAAGCTAGACTCCATGTACTGCCCCTATCACAAGCCTTGATGCAGAATTTCCATCTGGAAACTGAAAATATCCCATCCCTTCCCAGCTTAGTGAGGTGGCAAGGCTACTTCACCCTAGTGCATGTGCGCAATCTGTGTCCTTGTTACAGACCTCTTCACAGCCAAGAGACAGCTGCTCTCTGAGCTGGGGTGGAGCTCCCCTGGTAAATGGGACTTCCAGGGTGTGGCACTCTGGAAGTCCAAATTCACAGTAGTCAGAGCTGCCAGCACTGCTGGGGTCTGTTCTGTACCCAGCAGTGCTCCATCATGGCTGAGCTCTCTGCTCCAGCATGCGCTGACTGCCAGAGATGAGCTTGAGACACGGAACACAACTCATTTGAAGACACCCAAAGAACATGTGCCACTCACCTCCGTTCCACTCTGCTCAGTGATATTGTGGCTGATTTTTTAAGTACTTTGCAGGTGAAAGCCTAGCCAAATCAGGTCGAGTAACCCAAACCCATAGGACTTGCTGTGTCCCATTGTACGGCTGTGCAGTCATTCCAGGCTGAGCTGCAGCTCAAAGGGCTCTGCTGGGAATGCACATGGATTGTCTCACCCTACAGAGCTATTACTCTTACACTGTGCATTTGGGTGCATTAAGGAAATTTATCCCTTCCTTAGGAATACCATGCTGCATTGGTAGCAAGAGGAGATTGACCTAGTTGTAAAATGCCACAGTATGATGCGAGCTCTTATTTTAAGCCTCTAGACTACCATTTCCATCCTCTCTGAGAGATCTGAAGATTAATATTCAAATTCAAATTTGTTTGTGTCGCAGAGTCATCAAAGGACCTGGCACAGTTTGGCACGGTAGTTTATCTGAGTTTAAAAAGAAGCCAAACGTCACTTTGACAGGACTGCAACCTAGCAGGGAGTTTACACAATGCTATGCATATCTGCTCTCTGCTATCATGTTACTAATGATTAAACAAAGAAAAACTCACTTCTGTTCTCCCTGTTAAACACAGTTTTGTTCTCTCTCCCTGAGATTGTTTTCCTGTTGCCCCTTCAGGCAGTCAGTTTAATTTGCTCACACTCATTTACTATTCATGTCCTCTCTAAGTCAGTCAGTGACTCGCTTGCCTGCTCTTCACAAGTCTCCTTTTCACCCTCTTTCCATGACTGTAGGCCGCCTGACGTGGGGAAATCCACACCAGAGCCTGTGCTGCAGGAGGAGGGGCAGCAAAGGCCAGAGATGTTTGAGAACCCCCTGTATGGCTCCATGGGCTCCAAGGGCAAGGTGATCCCCAAGAAAGAGCAGGAATATCCCAAGGCCTTGCGGAAAGAGCAGCCGCCACTGCCTGAGCAGATCTGTCATCTCACAAAGCCACAGGAGCCTGAGTGCAGCAAGACCTCTGGCAAACAGCCATCCCCACCTTTCCTGGTGCCCACACAGCGATTCCGGTCCTACACTTCATCCTGCCAGTTGGAAGAAAAGAATATAGGGGAAAAGAGTCAAGGCAAACCAAAGATGACGACACCATTGGAAAACTCGGCACCGCTCAAAAAACTCGTGAAGCCATCAAGGCCTGAAGTCAGCGTCCAGGGACAGCAGAACAAGCCACCCCTTCCCTCCAAGAGCCGGGCAGTGCTGGACATGCAGAGCTCCAAGGGCCGCGATTACCGGGACAGTTCAGAGCTGCCGCACTCCGGGAAGCACCGGCTGGAGGAGGGCCCGGTCAGCAGGACAACGACACCGGTGCGTTACTGGGGGCATGAGTGGGGTGGGAGATGGCACTGCCACTGGAGTGCTATTGGCTCAGTCACTGACTCCTCACTCCATGGTTCCTATCCAAGCTCAGTGCTGTCCCACAAACCTACAGGGCTTGCAGAGCAAGGGGTGCCAGGGAATATCCTTTAGCAGTATTGCTGCAGAGGATGGCATGTTGTGAAACTATGGCTTTGGACTGTTTAAGCCTGGTGGTCCACAAGAGGAATGCAAAAAGTCAGTATGTTGCTATGTCTTGTTTTGGGCATACTGTGCTGTTCCTGAAAGTGGTTGATCCTGGCCAGACAGCACAAATCTATAGTATTGGGCAATGGGCTTTGCTGAAGGAAATAAACAGATGATTAAAAGTAGTTAGTAGTTAGTGGTAAACACTTAGCAACTTAGAACAGTGTGTCCAAAACCAGTACTGAACCCTGTACAGAAATAATCAGACATATACTTTCCTGGGCTGGTGGGTTTATTTGTTGTGGTTTGGTTTAGTTTTGTGTTGTTTTTTGGGATTTTTTTAACAGAACACAAGAGCTGTATGAGGAGTAGGGGAGGCCTTAGCAAGTGCATTTGGGAGAAAAAGCCCACTTGAGCAGGCTGTAGGGTTTTTTCTTTTCCATCTGCATCAAAACTTGTAAGATTGACAATATACAAGCTGATGTCTTTTCTTGTCTCTACAGTGAACATGACACAGCAGCTGGTGGTACTCTAGGAGGAATCCTGATGGGAAGAACAATGGAGTCTACTGCTTTGTTCACACTGATGTCCTCTAGTCTGGTTCTAAAAAAGACTGAGGAATTTTATTTTTGAGGGTGCAGCCCTCCCTGTGATTATGAAAATGTTCTAGCTGAGAAGCTTATCCTATGTTGCTCAGACCAAGAGGGGCCGGGACCACAATACCAAATGCAAGTTATTCTTTTGAGTGTCACTTTGGTACTTCCATGTAAAGGTGGGTGGCCAAGCTCATGCATTAGTAAATGTTTTGGAAAAGAGGACAGTACGGTACAAGGACTAGGAGATGGAAAGGGTGCATTGAAAAAAATACCCTTCCCACAAAAGCAAGGTTTCTATTTTGTGTTACAGGATTCCTATTAAAGAGTGATATGTAAAAGAAAGCATCTTAAAAGCGGTACAGCTCCAAAAGCATGTCCTATCCATGCAGCAAGGAGGTCAGGGAGGGTGGGGAAAGAGTCTGAATAGCAGATACTGGTGCAGGTCACACACCCTCAGTGGAGCCAGCCTTGCCTGGAGCTCAGGGCTGCATCCCTGCACCACCCAGGGGACACAGCAAGTGAGGGCCAGCCCATGGCACTGCAGCTCCTTTTCCTTCAAGCAGGCCCTGCTTTGATAGCCCAACAAACAGAGGGAAACACCAGAACCACAGGCAGAAACAGGGGAAGGAGAAGGGCCCATGGGAGCCCAGGAGGAAAACTGCCTGCAGGGGCAGATAGCAGCACCCCAGCCTGCCTGGCAGCAAGCACTCTGCTTTGGAGGACACTGGCCAGCTGGTTTTGGAGCATTCTTAATAGACTAATGCTGACCTTACTGTACACTTTTGTTCACTGAGAATGAATAATGTTAACATACTTTTAATTTCTGTTATATTCGTGTTAAGTATTAATGCTATGGTTACTATTAGACTAAGCCTATTGTGACTTAATCACTGTTATTGTTTCCATGTTGATTACCTTAAAAATAATAAAATAGTCACCTTTCTGGTCATTCTTTATTGAAAATTCAGAACTACCTGTCACAAGATTCAGCTTTAGGTGGGTGTTACACCAGCTTGCTCAGTGAGAATAGTCCCTGCCCAGAGAAAACACCAAAGGCACCAAGGAGAGCAGGGAAGGCACGACACAGACTGAGAATGCATCCATCTGTCTGCACAGACCTTCTGTGGATATAGCTGCTTTGAAAACTACAGGACCTGTGAGCAGGTACAGTTACTAATGGTGTGAGTGTAGACAAGGTGCAGAGGAGGAGAAGGGGCCAAGCACAGGCTTGTGAGAATGGGTGGAAAAGGACATCCTGCAGGTAGAAACCTTTCAAGAAGAGATGATTTTTTGCTCTGCAGGTTGGAGTTTCAAGGTATCAATACTGAAGCACCTGGCTCTACAACCTACAAATCAGCAAGAGAGACCATGAGCTTACACTCCTCTTGCTTTATTCAGCAGAATTCTCTCTGTGTAATCACCATAATTCAGTAGCTGTGTATTTTGCTGGCCCTGAGGAGCATTTCACTTTTCCAGTTGCAGAAGAACTTCTGTGGCCACCTGGAGCAGGTGAGCTTTCTGTCCAATACAGAGAGTTAGATCAGCTCTCAGTAATTCTGGGCTGTGTTCTTCTATGTGTGGAGATGGAAATGGGATGAGCTTTCTATTAAAAAAAAGATCTTCTCAACAATGAGACAAGCTCAGATTTTTTTGTTTTATCCCTAACTCCCTAAACTATAAAAAATAAAATCCCTGAAGTCTAGAAACTAAAAGCTGGATATAATACAAATATAGCTTCTTGTGTAAACATTCTCCTGATTGAGAATGCTGCTTAAATTGTGCACAGATTTGCAGATGAACAGATTTTGAGAACACTGGACTTGCTAAGGCATAAAAATCTATCCAGGTACTTAATTTGGTCTGTCCTTTAGAAAGGCATGTTGCTGGGGAAGAAAAGCAGCTCTCTTCCAAGTTTCCAGCAGAAAAAAAATACATTCCTATTCCTATGCTAAAAATGGGTTGCCTACCCACTTGGGGTTCCAAAGACAGTCTGATGGAATGGTGGCAAATACCACCAGACTTTGTGCAAGTGGACAGTGTTCAAAAGAAGGCTCTGTAAAGAGCTTTCTGAAGCCTCTCTGGATGAGAGTCTTCTCAGGTGAGCAGCTTAGACATGGAGTGGAGAAGTGGGATAAGTGGTGAGACACTACACAGTATTTGTCTGTGTGCCCAGACTGGCTGTGCCTTGGGATGGTAGAAGTGATAACCACAGCTGTGGGAGCTTGGCAGATGTTAATATCATAAAATTGAATTGAACAAATAAGTCTGGTGCTTCTGTTTGTTATATTTAATTTTTAATTTCTGTCACAAAGCCTCTAAGATGACATCTATTGGTTTTACTGCCCATGTCTTGAACCACATGAAAGCAGAACTGAACACAAGCTGCTACTTTTTCTGATGTCCCTGAGCCTGACTCCCTCTTGCCCAACTAGGCACATTTCTCTAACTTCTCTGCTGTTGTCCAGTTGAGTTGGTACAGGCAGTATGAGCAAAAGACATAAACTGAAGGATATGAATTGTCCAAAAATGTATTGATTTCCCCCAGATGTATTATCTATCCATAACCTTCCGGCATCCTTTATTTTAAGTTCTTAAAATAGCTGGAGTCTTTTTGTACTTATTTCCATGGAGACCCAGCTGTCAAAAATGCTTGGAAGTTCCCAGCTACAGGATATTATGTTGCAGAACACAGTAAGTTTTAAACCCCCCATTTCCTGCCTGCACCTGTTGCACCTAACACCAGTTTCCTTGTCCTCTCAGTGCACAACCACCACAGGGCACCTTGAAGCCTTTTCCTGAGATGTTGTGGGCGACACATTTTCTTCCTGATAAAGGTATGGTCTCAGAGAAAATGGCTCAAGGAAGAGGAAAAACAGAAGGAAAACCAAATTAAGGTGAGTTACTCACTCCAAAATAGCAAGGGGATAATTTTAATGTTAGAAATTATGTTGCTTAAGCCTGTAATCTACTGGGACCAAGCAGCCTTTTTCTGTACAGCTTAAGACAAACCATTTAGTCAGTATCCTCCCATTTGTTTTTAAAATGAAAGCTTTGCTAAAATTTTACTATATTTTTCTGTTGTCCTTGTGATAATACAATAATAGTCCATGTGATTGAAGGGATGCATTGTCCAGAAATTTCCTGATTCACCTCCAGACCAAGCTCCTTATTTTTATAACATTGTGGAGGCTCAGATGTTTATGTGTTAATGAACTGTGGGTGTCAGGACTAACTGACCAAGGTGATGCAGGACAGTTCCCAGAGACCTCCTCACCAGTATCAGCAGATGGATTGGAAATAGACAATAGCCAGATATTTCGCTTTTATTGCTGTAATCTCTTCCAGAGAGAAACTGACACTTTCCTCTGTGGGACATCTTCCAACAAGGCTCTGTCCCTGCTGTCATTTGTGATGTTTCTTGCTGATGATACAGATCAAAGGTGCAGCCAGTGGACTGGGCTTGGGGAAGTGACGGGTGCTGCAAAGCCTCTCCATCATCAGCTACATCCACTTCATCGGTGTGGTGCTCATGTGGTTGAGGCTGAAGTAATTAAGGACAGGGTCAATGGCTTTGCCTCTCTGTGCCCAGCAGGCACTGTCTCACATGCTGGTCACACCTGCCACCAAAAGGCTGCTGCAGTCCCCAGTGCATTCCTGCAAGGTCCAGGGAAGGATTCATTATGCAAGTGCTACAGAATAAGCCAAATACTCCTTTCAATGTGCAGGAAAGGTGTTAGCTGCAGAGGTACGAGATGTTCTTTCTAAATATATATGTAAGCAAACATCAAGTTATTACTCACATGAATATGAAAAAGATCCTCCTAACTCTACAGTGTGTGCATGGTGTTGTTTCAAATGAGGATTCTAATAAGAAGTATTTTAAGATTGCATTTGTGTTAAACTACTGAATTTTCTCAGAAATTCTTTCACAGTTGAATCCCTGGTTGACAGAAGAGTGAGATTTCTTTTTGCCTACTGTAATTTGCTATATTTTTTCTGCATTATCTTATTATGCATCATCACAAAGCATTATCTCATTATGCATCACCAAATTTCCCTGAACTTCTGTTCTCAGTTCATTACCATTATTCAGTTTCATTAATTTTATTTGCAGATAATCTTTGTTCTAGCTCCCAAGTCAGCTAAACTAAAGGATACTTCAGTGTACCCTTTTAGATAAAAACTAACTGACATTCTTCTGTAGCTCTCAGAAAACTGTGATCAGAACTGTTTTACAACCCCAGTATTGCATCACAAAAACCACACAACAGGGTCTGCTGAATGTGATGCTTGGACTGGAGAATTTCCAGAGGCCCATCCAGACTCAGCTATTCCATACTTGTGTGGTTCTCTTTAACTGAGACTATTCTGTGCCGGGGATGGTAATCTGCTACACATTACAGTTATTATTAACACTTTACTGCATTTTTTCCCAAGGTCTGGTGTAGATTACATAGAAAACAAATTAGTCTCTCTTATCATGAAGTATTAGATTATATCATAACTAATAAAGATGGCACAGAACAGGCTAGTAAATGTTGGGCTGGAGAGAGAATGCATGGATGGAAAGGGATGAAGGTGTCCAGCAACATGCAGAAAGGTTACAGAAAAGCAACAAAGACCTTGTGGAAGGAGAGGGAACCCAGCAGAAGGGATGTAAAAGCTCTCTCTCAAAGAAATAGGTCTGACAAGGGAAGAAAGTAAAGGTAGCAAAGAGACTGGAAAATAAAAAGACACCTTTGCAACAGAAAGGATGAGGAGTTAGCACAGAATTTAGGTCTACTTCACAGTAATTTGCATCTTGACATTATGACTTGAAATACAAAGAAAATGACCAGGTGTGGGACATGTTCCCCCTTTTCAAAGGTAAACTGAAGATCCAAAACAAAGCTGAATTTGAAAATAGAGCCTCACTTTGAGAAGAACACTATCCAGTATCTTCCTGGAAAATTAGCAATTCTGGTTAGCAGAAATTAGCAGTCAGGAAGCAGTAAAGGATGTAGGTTAATCTGAGCACCAAGTTTCAGGGAAACATCCCATCAGAACCTGCTCCACTCACCTCAGAGCAGAGATCTGTTCTGTCACCTGAGTGTCATTTACAACACAGGCAGCTCAGAATCAGAACTGGGCAGGAGGGGCTCTGATGGGACGCTGCAGTCCATTCATCACACCATCAAAGAGTAAAATACAGAGATCAGACTCACCACAAAACCCTTCACCATCTTTTCAAGTGGCCTTATAATCCTCCAGCAACAGAGATTCTCATCTGCCTCAAGGAACCTGTTCTGAGCTTTACCAGCTTTTACCAGCCCTTCCTCATCTCTAGTGGCCATTTTTTGGGTTAACTTTAGGCCCTTTCAATGTAATCCTGTCCTATATGAACAAGCAGATCAGGGCATTGTCTCAATCTTCTGACATGCATATTTACATAGTACTGTCATGTTTCCCATATGTCTTATCCTTGTTAGGGTAAACAATTCCAACTGTCCAAGTCTTTCTTCTGGATCAAATCTCCTATATACATTTGTCATTCCTGCTGGGCTACTTTGATATTCTCAGTTCTTCCTGAAATGTGCTGGCTAAAGCTGGACACGTCTCCACCAGAAGTCCTGCTTTTCCCTCTATGGATGTGGAGTGCCAAATTCCTTGGAGGCACAGTTTTTGTTTCTTCACTGCAGAAGGAGCTTTCTGACAAGCAGGCTAATTTGGTCATCTAAAATTTTTACTTTTGAATTAAAGTGTTGAACAAATTGCTAGATTTGGATGCTTCTGGTGGCAGAAAGGTGCTTCAAGTGAAAAAGCCACTTTCAGCCAGAACAAGCTGTTTTGTCACACGTTCTTACAGTTCTTGGGGATATAAGAGGAGAGCAGGATGACAGATGATAACATGGAGCAGGGATGTGCTATTGGAATGACTTCCAGAAACCTCAGATATATTTAAGAATATTGTATTGGAGTGGGAAAAGCATTGTTAGCAGGTACTGTAAAGAAAATCAGAATGTCCTGCCCACTACAGAAATCACAGATTACAGAAAGGTAGACATCTGTAATGTAGTGTGATTTTTATAAATTCAAACATATACAGATGACAATTTAAGTCCTTCCCTTGGAACATTCTAGCTGCTGCTGTAAACAGTAAAATGTGTAATGTTTGATATAATTCATTTATCCAGTGCTTGAGGACACACTTTTTCCCCCCCCATGTCTTTTCTACTCACACTGATTATTTTTCCTGCCCTGCTGAAAGAAATAGAGGACAATTATTTTCCCTCCCAGCCTTAGTGAGAAAAGCCTGCTCTCAATAATGAGCTGAAGGATTTTTTTTCTGGAGGGGCTAAAAAAAAAGCAGAGGGTTGGCAGTTCAAACTCAGTGAGGAACTTTGGGGCTGATTATATATTAAAGCCAAGGTAGAAGCCTCAGGAGAGTAGTTATTCAGTCTGACCCTTGTATTTCTGTATCTTTGACTTTCCCTTTTCCTCATGCTTTGGTTGCTTTCCTCTTTCCCTGCAAAGGATAAAGACACAGAGAAGAAGATTTGACAGGATGAATTGCTCTCAGCATGCCCTTCATGAGTTCAGTAATATAGCTGTAGAATTAGGACTTAATCTTACGGTTATTATAAACGATCCAGACCCTGAGCGGCAAAGAGTTACAAAAGTTTTATTGAGAACAATAAAAAAATTCACAAAACAAAAGGGACAGCTCTGGGAGTGTGGACCAAATGCCAGAGGCTCGTGCACAA
This sequence comes from Melospiza georgiana, assembly GCF_028018845.1. Lineage (NCBI taxonomy): Eukaryota > Metazoa > Chordata > Aves > Passeriformes > Passerellidae > Melospiza > Melospiza georgiana. Next base: position 18,928,406 of record NC_080439.1, on the reverse strand, counting down.
AATGGCAGCTCCACCTTTTATACCCCAGTGTTGTATCAGCTTTATGCATATTTATTTTTATTTTACACTGTCCCACCCCATGGCACTCTTTTTGGCACTGACGGAGTTTTGTCACTGTGGTCATCAAGGTTATCATTGGATGGAGTTCTACTCCTTTTAAGGACGTGTCTCAAAGGTTTGGCTAGCAACAGTCTGTCCAATGTGAACTCATAAATCCATATTAAAACATACAAAACCATCCTCACAACTAGGCCATTGTGACAACATCAACCACTTTATATCATTAATATTAAACATAATATTTAATATCAATTCATATAATACCCTGTGAAAGCCAATTCCCATTAACTTGTTTCTCACATAGGTACAGGTAATTTTAAGTTTTTAAACAACTAATTTGATTTTATGATGTATCAGTAGAATGAAATAGGCTATGTGATTACACTTTGCCAAATCAACTTTACAGAGAATGCACACAACCTCGTGCATTGTGTACTTTGTAAGACAGAGCATGAACTATTATTAACTCAACCAGCAGCACACTCTCCTCCTGTCTAATAGTGTAGTGAATCATCTATTTCACGCTGTTACAATTTCATAATTGCATCTTCATTTACTTACTCAAAAGAAAAACAAAGCAGTCCAAGACAAAAAGCATTATGACTTCTGCCCGCTTCTAATTAGATTACAATAATATGGTTACCTAACACATTACTTAGGAAGTTAATGTCAGGAAAATCCACAAACACCAGAGGCTTATGTCTAAAAGGAGGCAAAGGAGTCCTTCAACTTTATTCAAATAAAGGGAGAGAGTCCACCGGGCCACGCACCTGCAGGCTTTTCTCTCTCAAGGCTTCAGAGGCGCAGCCTTCCTTTTATCCTGAACCCCCAGTGTGTGTTCCTTGTCCCTTCCCCATTGGCTGAGCTGCTAGGAAGGTTCAGCCTTCCCAAACCGCTTACCCCATGTTCCCCCCTTGAACCTGGCCATTTTACCCCAAAGTCCAGCCTTGTGCAGACTGGAGCCCGAACTGTCTGGGCCTGGTAAAGAACCTGCTCCCTGAAGTCAGTAGAGACATCATCAGCCATTCCAAAGATGTTAATACCCGTTTCTTCAGCCATCAGATTGTGAAGACATAAGCACACATCTTTCCGCTCATTAAGCAGCTGAAAGTAGAGCAGTGGAGTGAGTTGTTATGGATTTTTACATTTGCCAGAAAACATGTGGCTTTTTCACGAGGCTGGCCGGAAGGTGGGACTGCAGGGAGGGTTGCATAGTAGCTTCTACTGTGTTCCAAATTAGGTTTTTTTTCCTAGAAAGCCTCATGCTCCATTTCATTTCACCACCCTCCTCCTTGAAGGCTGAGCTGGGGCTGTTCAGCCTCGAGAGGGGCCCTCATCCCTGTCTGCCCCTGTCAACAGGGAGAGCTCCAAGCAGAGCCCAGGCTCTGCCCTGGGGGCTCAGCAATGGCATCACAGAAACGGGCAGGGACTGATCCCAACAAATTCCCCCTACACAGAACTTCCCAGGGCAGTGCCCCAGCCCTGAACAGAGCGCCCAGGAAGGATCTGGACTGCCCTTACAGGGGATAATACAGAATCCCCTGGATACAATCCAAGGCCCTGCGCTCTGGGACTGCCCTGCTGGAGCAGGGAGGTGGGACCAGATGAGCCACTGTGGGCCCGCCCAGCCTGACCCCATCCCGTTATTCTGTGATTCCCCCGGCAGGCGATGAGCGTGGTGTCTGTAAAGGGGGAAAGAGCACAAAGACACTCAACAAATGGCACTGCAGGTGTGATATTTGCATAGTGTAGTACAGCATTCTCTCTGCTCTCTTGCTCTCCCTTAATAAATGTCTAATGTTCGCTCACAGTAACACCCGTGCTTTAACAGTGGCAGGCAGAGGCGTGGCGGCCGGACAGTCCCGCTGTCACACGGGCACCAGCCCTTCACCTCACCAAAGCCCCGCCGGTGCCACTGGCACGACACAGTGCTGCCGGCCCTGCGGGGACACGGAGCTGCGAGCGCTGTCCCCGCGGAAGGCTCGGGCTCTGTGACCCGGCGCGGCCATCGCCCGCCACAGCGGGCAGTCTGTGCGCATGCGCTGCTCCAACATGGCGGGTTGGCCACTCTCAAGATGGCGGCATTGCCGTGCTCAACGTGGCCGCAGGGCCGCTCTCAAGATGGCGCCTGCACGAAGGGCACAAAATGGCGCGGCGCGGGGCCTCCTCGCCTCAGAAAGTGCCTGTTCTCCCGCCTGAGGCTGACCCCGCCTCCGCGTTCGCAGCGCGATCTCGCGCGGCGCCATCCGGCCTGGGGACACCGCTGCTGGGCTCGGCGGCGCCGGAGGCGGGCGGGCGGCGTCAGGCAGTGGCAGGGCAGCCTGTGTCGCGGTCGCGGCGCGCCGCACAGACGCGAGGGCCCCTGACGTAGCGCGGCGCCATGGCGGGTGTGGGGGCGCGGCCGCGGACCCGGGCCTGGCTCTGGCTCTGAGGGGGCTCCCGCCGCCTCCCCGCGCTCCCGCCGCCTCTCTGACCCCCGCGCCGCCCGATCTGCCCGCCCCAGCCCGCTCCGCCCCGGCCTGCCGCCGAGATGGCGTCGGGGCTGCGCGCCGCCGGGTTCCCCCCCTGGAAGCGGCACATCGCGGAGGAGCTGCGGCGGCGGGACCGGCTGCAGCGCCAGGCGTTCGAGGAGATCATCGCCCAGTGTAAGCGGGGCCCGGCGGGGGCGCGGCCGAAGTAGCGCTTCTCTTCTCCCTCACCGATGCCCATCAGTATGTGCAGGGAGACTCTGCTCAGTGGGGAGTGAAATAAACAGGGAACAGGGAGGGTGTGGAGTCTTCCTCTCTAGAGATTTTCCAGAACTTGATTCACTGGTGCTCCGTGCTATGGCATGACCCTGCCGCCGTGCTCCCTTCCAGCCCGAATCATTCTGGGATTTCTCCTCTTCTTCAAAAGTGGGAAAGCCGTGTTGAGACAGGGTCCCAGGGGCCTCGGCCGAGCCATTTTCACGGGATTGTTTGGGACATGTCTGTAATAACAGGAAAGCTGGAGTTTCTGCTTTATCGGGGAAAATAAGTAGTTGTTTCAGTTCTCTGAGGGGCTGGAGCGCTTTGCGCTCTGGACAGTGATTGAATGTCTGAATTGTCTGCACAATTCCCGCCCAGTTGCTTGTGAAACCGAGAACAATAGTGCTATTGACCCTGCTCATGGTCTTTTGTAAAATTTGGAGCCATCCAGGGGCCAGCACTCTCTGTTCAGGGCTTTCCTGCCCGCCCCTCTCCTGCCTCAGCTGTGTCAGGATGGCAGAGGAGTCCCACACACTGTGGGAGAAAACAAACGGCAGAGCTGGGTTTGGCCTCTCTGCCAGGCCTGTTCTCCTGGTTGCTGTCCTTTGGGCATCTGCAGAGTGTGAACTTTGAACTACTCTGTTTTAGCAGATAGCCATGCACCTGAGAAGTTGCTCTCTCTTTCTCTATTAAGCTTTCATAAGACCAGTCCCACACAGTACCTGGATTAATGAGGAGTTCCTGGGGTTGTAGGTGGATGGTGCCTTAACCTGTTAAGATCAAAGAGGAGGGAGAACACAGTGATGTGGTGGAGGCTCATGTAGCATTTGGCTGTGTCACAGTAATTAAAGGGTCTAGATCACAGCTAGTGATCTAGGCAGGAGAAGATGGGACTCTGGATTTGCTTTCTGGTTGTCTTAAGTCCACTTTTTGCTCCTGCAGATAACAAGCTGCTGGAGAAGTCAGACCTGCATGCAGTGCTGGCTGATAAACTTCAAGCAGAAAAATATGACATACAGAGCAGACATGAGATCAGGTATGTAACACTCCTTTTTTGTCAGCTGCTGTTTGTTGTACACCTTGTAGCCTAAACCTCTTTGATGCCTCACACAAACAACTCCCAGATCCCTACAGTGACTTGGCACACAACAAACTTAAATTCTGGTGGACTGAATATAACTTATAGCTGTGTGTAAGCCTATGATGAAGTTACAATAGGTTTAGAGTATGTGGCACAGAGAGATTTGGCCAGGTTTGGGAAGGAAGCTGATTTATCACAAACTCATGGGACAGAGGTGGACCACAATGAGCTGCTGCTCCTGGTGTGTTTGCCTTGTAACACTTCCTGTGTTTTCTGCTCTTCCTATTGAGTATAGACTGGTTTAATGACTTCATTTCTTTCAATCTGTGTCATCACATGAAAGGGCAGAACAGAAATGAACTATGATTGCAAAGTGTCAGTCCTAAGTAAGCTCCAGATGCCAAAGGGAAGGTGTTTTGTGCCTGCTTTTTAATAGGATTTCTTGGGAAGCTTCTTCCCTAAGCTGGAGTAACACTTGTGCTGAAGGCAGGGGTTGTGCTGCTGGTTCTGCTGGTGTTTGCACAGCAAACCTGTGTGCCAGAAGTGTCCCTTGGACAGCCTGTCTGTTCCAGGTGAGCGCTGGCCAGCTCTGCCCTCAGTGTACCTGAAGAGAAGGTGGGGCCAAGGAGCTCAGAATTCCTACTTCTGTAAAAATTGCTTCCTCTGATGAGGTTCTTTTTGCTCTTGTCCTGAAACCAGAACCCCTCTAGAGCAGGGAGCTGTATGAGCATGTACAATTGGATACAAAACAAATCAGTATAGCAGAGAGGGAAGAAGTTTCCTCCTGGGTTTACAGGAATTGCAGGCAAAACTCCGGCAGGCTGGACTTAACACCCATGTGAAAGTTCCCAAAGGCTTTCTGATGGCTGTAGCTGTCTTGAACCATTTCAGTGTATGGGAATTGTGTTCTGGCTGAATGCCATGTCTTAAAAGATGATGCTGGACCAAATGTGGATGAGAAGAAAGACACAGAAGCAGCATCTGAAAGTAAATAGTCAGCTGAACTCTGGTACTGTGCTCAGTATATGACAGGTTTTTGAAACAGAATTACTTTTCTAATCCTAGATAGCTGAAGAAAGGTGTGTTTATTTCCCTCAGGGTCAAGGAGTAGTATCTAGTGCTGGCTGTAGGGGTATGTTTGGCTGGAGCTATGGGATGTATTGGATATTACCACAGGACTTGGCTTCTTGTCTCTTTGCACACAATTTTTTGGAAATGCAGTTAGTGCAGCATTAGTTCAGTGAGGAGTTGGTTGATTGTTTCTTTAGAAGAGCGTTAGGTTACTGATATCACTGTGAGACATTTGGATGGATTATCTGTTTGTCCCTGAACTGTACAACACAAAATGACTGCAGAAAGGGATGCAATTACCTTGTTCTGTTTGTCTGATATAATGATATTTTAATTAAAATTGTGATTTTTAAGAAGCTGTAATTCAAAATACAGCTGATAATGTGCTCAGAGTCTGTGTGTATATACTTTTAAAAAACTTGGTTTTCTCTGCTCCTGTCTCTGTGCAGTTTTCAGAGACACGAGTGATAAATGTTACATTCCATAGTTGTTTGGGGCAGAGGGTGATATAAATGTTCTTATATGTAAAAATTCGAGATTATCTCACAGTAATAGTGTTGAAAAACACAGTTAGTAACCACTTGAAAACTTATGCACAAAAAGAGTATAGTCAGGCCAATGGAGGAGTGACTTGTCACACCTGAGACTGTAAACCCAAGGGCCTGGGAATACTCCCTTGGTTTCCTGGCTTTTGGTTCTGTACCCTCTCCATCTTGCATCTTCAAGTTCTACCACCTCCCTCCAGAACAAATCAGAGTGGTAAAATATTTGTAATTTTTTCCAGAATTTAGAGACTGTACTTCTAAGACTCAGTCATCTTCATACAAATTTAAACAAAGCTAGTTATCTTCCCTTGGAGTTTGAATGCTGGTTTAGAAATGTACAAAAAGTGAATCTAGTGCTCAGGAGATGTAACTTTCCAGTCGTGTGTGATTTGGTTTGTTATGAATCACCTGTGTCCCTGGTGTACAGAGCTTCCAAAGGAGGCAATGTCTGGACCTGGCAAAGGCACAGAAGGAGCTGGGTTCTAGTTTGGGACATGTCTTGTTCTTCTCTGTGCAATTGCAGCCCAGGACACGACAGCACATGGAACGACGCTCAGCTGCAGGAACTGGCCCAGCTGAAGATAAAGCACCAGGAGGAGCTGACTGAGCTGCACAAGAAACGTGGCGAGGTTGGAAGTCTTATGTTCTCTGTGGTCCATGTGTGGCCTTTTGGGAGCCTGACCATGATTTTACCAGGCTCATTAATCATCATTTTTTCCTCCTTTCATCTAGAGTCTTTTTAAGCTTCCCCAATTTCTGATGATTAAAACCAACCAGACACAGGCTGGTTTATAATGCTGTCACCAGGAGATAAGAGCTTCTATTGTCAGCACAGCATGACTATTAAGTGCTGAATTTTCTGCTTCATTAATAGGTTCTTAGCTGTATTAGAGGAGGAAGGAACTGATCTGGGCCACAGAGCTGTATATGACACTAGTAACCTGCAAAGACTTAGAGTGAGTGGGGCACAGGGGGCTGTGTGTGGTTTCACTGGTCTCACTTTGCAGCACCAGCCAAGACTGAAAGAGCCACAGTGCTAAGCTGGAAGGGGAGTGCTGGTTCAGAGCCCAGGAGTTCTGTAACATTCTCACTTGGGCCTGGAGGAGAGGAAAAGTCAGACCTCCTGGATTTTTATTTTGGGTTTGTTTTTTTTTTTTGGCCAGGAGATAGGGAATTTCAACAGCAGAATTTGGTTTATAAAAGCACAGCAGTGGTCTGAATGAGTCTGAAACCTGAATGGGACTGCACACTTTCATAGGGAAAAGGTATGAATGGCCTGGAAAATGCTCCTTTGATCACACCCCACTGGAGGTGTGGAGAAGCTCTAGTGTCAGCAATTCTGAGCTTTCCAAAGAGGAGACTGTTTTCTCTGGGAGGTGTGCACCAAGTGGTTAGGGCACTCAGAATGGTTTCTTTGCTTCCAGCCTGGTGTCCTGAAACCACTTACACAGGCAGGCACTCTTCCCAGAAATCAGTCTGCCTTCTTCCTGGGCAGCTGAGGCCGTGCTGCTGGGTAAGGTATGAGCTTGGCAGCCTTGGCCTCTGCCTCTGTGCTCTGCAGGCACTCTACCAGCTACTTCCTCTGTGAGGAAACTCTTGGTGGCACCTGTGTTCACAGTGAGAGCTGTGTGTCTCCTGGAATGGCTGTTCTGGCCCTAACAGGATGATTTGTTTCTTGGTTGTCAGTACTCATTTGTATACTTACTTGACAATTTTTAAATTCTGTGTTGATTTTTCCACTACTAAAATTTCTTCTAATATACATTTGGTTTGATCTGACTGTTAATGAAGCTTTTCGAGGGAAGAGAATGAGACAGCAAAAGACAGCAGCTTCTTGACAATTTATTTTTGAAAGTGGATTCTCTGATTTAATGACCCGTGTAGCAGATCTGCATAGAAAGCTGGGGTAAAAAAATACCTGAAATGTGTGATCCATGCTTTTAATGCTAGATGAGTCTGTGCTTGCACTGAAGGCTGCTCAGTATGTTATCCACTGACATCCCTGCAGTTTGTAATGAAATTTTCTCCTCTCTCCAGCTGGCCCAGTCTGTAATTGATTTAAACAACCAAATGCAGCAGAAGGACAAAGAGATGCAGATGAATGAAGCCAAGTGAGTAAGAGCTGTTTTGTCAGTGACCAGACTTCTGATGGAGTTCTTTATTGGAGTTACAATATTCTCTAGGAGTCTTAGCCCAGGGCTAAAAATGCTTTGTGAGGCGTTGTGCAAACAGCAAGAGGAAGATGGCACAGGTCCCAAAGGAGGTCCTCATGGTTTTGTATGTTTTGTTTCCATTCCAGGATTGCAGAGTATTTGCAAAAGATTTCTGAACTGGAAACAGAGTGCCAGGAATTGCGTAGCAAACTGCAAGATCTTGAGCGAGCTAATCAGACACTGAAAGATGAATATGATGCTCTCCAGATCACCTTCAATGCCTTGGAGGAGAAACTAAGGAAAACTACTGAGGACAACCAGGAGCTGGTCTCACGTTGGATGGCAGAGAAAGCACAAGAAGCCAATCGTTTGAATGCAGAAAATGAAAAGGATTCAAGGTGAGATCCATGACCTTTGTTTGATAAAACTGGTATGTTTTTCAGTTATGAGTGCATAGGATAAAAGCAGATTTAGTTTTGACCTCTGAGATCTCTATTATTGCACAACACAGTGAGAGTCCAGAACTTTTTCCAGCCAACACAGACTGACACTGCGTTAAAACATTCCTGTCTTTTAAATGAATAAAACATGTTCTTTTGTTTCTTCAGCAACATTTAACTGTGTGCTGAAGATCATAAAACAGATAGAAACTGTGGGGTTTTGCTGGTATTAGGCTTGGACTTCTCTTGTTCATATTGCATCTTATCCTGCTCCTAGTTTTATCCTTTTTTGACTTGACTAACTCCAGTGTTTTTTGCATTCCTCTAGAATGAGCATCTGCCATGAGCGATGTAAAACTTACTGCAGAAGTAATTTTTTTAAAAAAAGGCTTTTTTTCCTTGCAAAATAATTTTTCTTCTGAATTGTTTCAGCTTACTTGCCAGCTAATGATACCTGGAGACTGACCTATATTACAAGCCTCACAGTAGTGGCAGTTTTGTCTTAGTTTCACTAACATAAGTATTACTTTGACAAGTTCTTACCCTCCAAGGTAGTGCGTATTCATATGGATCATAAAGGGCTATAGGTTCACTTTGCCTCATTGCCTCACTTGAGTGATCTTGTCTTTTGCTACTCACAATAAGAAAACTGCCTCTCCTGCTCAGAGTATCATGAAAAGCAGGATAAAACTAGAGCAGGCGACTGATTTTTATTTTATTTTATTTTTTTTTTTTTTAATCCTATGAGGCCCATCAAAACTGTGCAGGGTAGCCTTTGGAATGGGATTAAGAAAATGTTGATGTTTTTCTTTCTTAATAACCTTGGGTTCTCTTTCTTAGGAGACGCCAGGCCAGGCTGCAGAAGGAGCTGGCAGAAGCTGCCAAAGAACCCTTGCCTGTTGAACCGTAAGCAGTCTTGGTTTACAGTCTCTTTCATCAGTTTGTGCCTCAGGTTTATGCAGAAGCATGATAAATGGTATATTTGTTACTCCCAAATTGGGTGATGTAGAGGAGTGTTGGCACTTCTTGTGTAAAGTCAGAAAGTGCAGTAACTCTCCCTACCTGAACTTACAGAAGAAGGAGCTCTTTTAGGACTGAAAATAGATGCTTGGACTTTAAGTCCCAGGAATGGTTCATATGGTCAATAGATTTTGTTACAAAAATGTTTTCATCTCGAGATACGTGCCTTTGGTCTTTAAGATAGTTTTTCATGAAAGAGTGAAGTAATGAAACAATTACTTTGGAGATGCCTGGATTTGAAAATGTTAGACTATAAACATGCTCAAGGATTTCCTGTAGGAACAGGTACTAAGTGAATTAACCTGGGTGAAAATACCTGGCTTCCATACTGGCAGGGATTTATTGTCTGAGGGAAAAACAGTGGAGTACTTTACCTGGCAAGATGAAGAGAATCCCTCTAGTCCCTTGTTCTTGCCCTGCTGTGTTTGGCTCTCTGCTGTGGGATCAGGGGGCTGCAGGGAGCAGTGGGAGCTGTGGGTGCTCCGAGCTGGGCTGATCAGGGTGTTTGTGTTTGCCCACTCCAGAGCTGCTGCATCTGATGCTGTGCCTGGGCCCTGCTGGGTGGTGCCAGAGCAGCCCACAGGCTTTTTCTGCAGATCTTTTCTCTTTATGTTCACATCACAGACTCCCATTAAGTGCTGTGCTGCGAGCCCTTGCAAAGGAGAGAAGCAGTGCATCCTTCTGGAAGGGAGGCTGTGCAAAAGGCTGGGAGAGGAAGGAGGGGCAGGTAGAAAGGGAATATGAGACACCCGATAGCATAATTGCTTCTGTATACTACTCAAACTCCACTTCAGAGATGACCTTGATTTCTTCTTGATGATTTTATAGTTGGAGAGTTTGTGTTGTGTAAATGGGCTGCTTGCTGAAGGGAAAAACTGCACCATTTCAGGGGGTGTGCCCTGGTGTTTATATTCACTTAAAAATACATTGTTAACCTGGAAAGTTCTTTTGCAACACATAGTTTTAATAGCAGAAACTTTGTATTTTGAAAAATGAATATTAGCAGAACTTGATAGTATTTTCTTGAACCACAAGCTTGATACGTTCAATCAGTGAATATATTTTCTATAGCCTTTTCATGTATACTCTCCTCCAAAATCTTAGAATTTAAAGTGCAGCTATATTCTGAAATGAGAGATTAGTTGTTTTTGTCCTTTTAAATGCTTTTGCAGCTGAGTGTTATCTGATGGCACAATTTGGTTATTTAAATGCTGAATTTAAACTTCAGTCAAATGGCATTAGTAAAGTGTGTTTAAAAATAGTTTGTCCTGCAAAATCAGCAGTGGAGGAAAAATCATCATGAAGGGAAAAATACTAGGCTGTCAGAGCCCATGGTGACTAATGGGAGAAATCTTCAGCACTAGCTGAGTAATTTAGCTGAATTAATTTATTGTACATGGGTTGGAATCTGAAGGGAACTCATGTGCTGTTGTGTTCAGCTGACCACCAACACTTACACGGAGTGAGCAAAACCAGCTCTCACACTTAATAGTGCTGTACCTGAATTACAACAGTGTAGAAAGTATTAGGGCGTCCTTGGTGTAGGTGAAGTAGGAAAATTCAATTAACCTCTTGTGCTTTCTTTAACACTTGCTTGTTTTGAAACAGCAAAAAAGGTGCTGATATCACCTGTACTTGGTGTTGCAGTAACTCATGCTTTTGTTGTTCTGTAACTGCTCCAGCAAGTATCATTCACTCTGTAGTGAAGCCTTCCTCATGTGGGGGGTTGTTACAATGCTGTGTGTAGTTAGTACTACAGGCTGAAACAGGATGCCTGTATTAAAGAGAATCTGAAAAGGAGGTCTGAAAACAGAAAAAGAGGAAGTGGAAATCCAGCCCTGCTGTCAGTGAGTGGAATTGGCAGCTGGAAGGAAAAATCCTGAAATTTAGTTGCTGTCTATATCTGTTTTCAGACAATGTGTGTTGAATTACATCTCTGACAGTTGCATCAGTCTGTGTTATCTGGATCTACCCGTGTGTTGCTGCAGCTCCAGAAACCTGGGGTGTGCTGGGCATGGAACTGACAGGCCCTGGAACAGTGCCATCCTGTCAGTTGCTGCTGTCAGAGCCTGATGGAAAAGGAGGTGTTTTCTCTCACTTCAGCAGGGATGATGACATCGAAGTGCTTGCAGATGAAACCTCTGACACAGCTGAGGAAACCTCTCCGGTGCGAGCTGTCAGCCGGACGTCCAGGTTTGTGACCAAGGCATTCCTGTAGCATGTCACTGAGGGAGAACACGGGGCACAGTAGAGCTGGAACAGAGTTAGGAATGTAGCTTAGGTTTCTAGTTGCCTGTACATGGAACACAGTTTAGTGCTTCTACCAGAGCAGTAGAAACTCATGTGCTGTACTCTCTGTTGCCATGCTTTAGATGTGCTGGTTTTCCTTTGCTGTTTTGACTGAATTACCCTAGTGCCTGAGAAATCTTTGTTTAATCTTGAAAACAAATATTTAAAAACTATATAGTTAATGATGTGGCTATTTCAATGCCTGTTGTTTTATGCCTCCATTACTCTACAAGATATCAATGTGAATATTGATATCACAATAGCAATAGCTATTTGCAAATAGCCGGGTTTATCTGAAATGCTGAAAATAATCTTCACCTAGATTAAATGCATCTTGTTTTTTCTCCAAAATAGCAGTGAGTGGAAAGTAAGAGGTAGTTACATGAGATCATGGATTAATTTGATTGAAATTTCAGACTTGGTAGACTGTTCTATCTAAACCCAGCAATTCACAGGTTGAATTTGAGGGCCATTGAAGAAACTTCACCCACAGAATGTGTTCTGAGTTGTAGTTAGTGATGACTTTTGCACTGATGCCTGCCTTGGTGTTCTGTCTCTGGGCTGGGTCTGAGGGGAGGGAGTCTTTCCAGAGACATGTTGCTATGAAATGTGTTTGTATTGATCTTTATGTGGAGAAGCTATTCACAAGGTTTAAACCTGTCCTCCCCTCCTTCAGTAAGCGACTCTCCCAGCCAGCTGGAGGCCTTCTGGACTCTATCAGTAATATCTTTGGGTAGGTTAGAACACTTTCACCTCCTTGTTTTGTTTATTGGTTTCAATGTACACCAAAATCTTGGTGATGCAGGGAATGCAAACAAGTATTTCCAGCCTTCCTTCTAGCTTCTGCCTTTCTTTATTTTTTCTTTTTTGTTCTCCTCAACTTCCTGTTTCTTCCATCTTGCCGTGTGCTGACCTCTGACCTTTCCCTCCAGTCTGTCTGAGTCTCCCCTTTTGGGACATCAGTCTTCTGATACTGCCAGGTGAAAACATTATCCACTCTTAGTCCAGCATGTGATTGTATTCCATTGAAGTAACGTGGAACCCTGCATTGTGCTGATTAGATTCTGCAGTTGATAACTCTGGTTAGAAACTATCAACAGTGAGAGAGGCAATGAGCCCCTCTCTGTGGAGAGAATCCATGGGGTTTGCTCTTACTTTCCACTGCACTTTGCTCCTTTAGTAGGGTTAATTACAATAAGTCGTTGAGTTCTGTGCTTTGTATCCAGAGTGGAGCCAGGCCTTCTAAGCTAAGCTCTGCAGTAGGTGGATGTCTTTGCTTAAATGGAGCAGCCCAAGCTTTGGAACACAGCATTTTGCTGCCTGGGATGTAGTGCTGAAATGGTGTTGAGTCTTCCTAGACATAACAATGGAGCTGCAGCCAGTCCCATGTTCCCTTCCTATTGAAAACATTAAAACACTGCTCCAAAATGAGGTCAGTAATCAGTTCAGATAACTTATGTGGTGAACTGTGAAATATCTAAAGCTACAAGTGAATATAGTGTTACATGACAAATGTAATTTTTGAAAGATGGAATGAAAACAAAGATGTTAAAAGCACCTTCCCCCATTTTTTACTTTCTGTACAGAGTAGTTAATTGACAGGTAGACAGCAGGATGAATTCAAGAGAAACAGTGTTCATTTCTCATTTTAAAATATTTTTGCTTTGTTTCATCTCAGGAGACGTTCTCTGTCCTCATTCCCTGCACCCCAGGACAATGCAGAGCCACATCCAGGTGCCAGTAAAGAAGTGAGAGTGCCCACTACTGCCATTTGTGTCTTTGTGAGTACAGAAGGAATTCTCTGCTCTGCCATTCTTTGTTCTGGTTTCGGAGGAAGCGAATCCCCTATGTGGGAACTGATATCCTGAGACTCTTTCTGTTAGCACTGCCAAACAGGAAGGAATTCTTGGTTTGGTAGAATTCATTCCATTCCATTTTACTCTTACCCCACATGTTTCTCAGAGCTGTGCTCAATGTCTGTCTTACTGAGGTCGATGATGACAAAGAAGTTTTCTGAGGGCACAGGGAAATTCCACCCCATTACCCTTTGGCTCCCAGCAGTCCCTATTCTATCATGCCATAGTAGAGCAGTGATGGAGGAAGAGATTGCTGACAGTTTGGGATTAATTCAGTTCCAGTTCTCCACAGAAAAAGGAGTTGTGGCACCAAATGTAATCCAACAAACCTGGTGAAGAGGAGCTCGTGGTGATGGGGTGTTCTCACTGGCTGTGCATGATCAAAGGTTTTCAAGCTGAGACCTCCTTTATGTGTTCCTTGGCCTCACAAAGCCAAACCTAAGTTTCTGTGCAAGTCATTGTCTTGTGACTGAAAGGAAGGTGTCTTGTAATGCAGCTGCTGGTTTGAATATGCCTCTGGAGCTTTTTTAGGCACTCCAGAGCTGGATGTGGGTTTTTCATGGATATTAAATGACTGATTTTCTTCATCCAGAGTATCAGTGGGGCTCATTACAGCAGGGAAGCATGTGTAGTCTTGTCTGCCCTGCTACCATATTCTCTAGTGGAAGTTGTGGATGGAGGGAGTGTCAGTGTCACCTCAGGTGAGAGCAGGGTCATGACTGAAATGGCAGCTGGAGCTGGCTTGAATGGGGGACATCAGGTGAGGAGGTGTTAGGCTTTAGCTCCAGTGTTTTGAGTCCAGGTGGAGGGTCAAGACATGTCTAGGTCTGGCAGAGCATTCTAGGAATTAATGCAAGGGCTCTGTGGCAGAGGTTTGGCCAATGCAGGGAGCAGACTGGGCTCACCTTTCGAGAGGCAAGTAGGAGGTGGAAGAGGCAGTCACTTCAGGTCTAGCTTGTAGGCAAGGCCTTTCACCAGTTTTGCTGTGAATGGCTCCTCTGCATTTGCAGAAAGATCAGATTTGAAGTGTGATTAGCCTTAAATATGAGCTGGCAGACTACATTCAAGCAACAAATTCCATAAAAATACAGGTTTCCAGGAAAGCTGGTTTTGAAAGAGCATGTCCTGAAAATACTTAAAATGAATTACAATTGTGGTGGTAATACTGTGTAGGTAAGTCGTCTAAAGCTGTGAAATGAATAGAGGAATAAAAAATGAATTATTATTAAAATTAGCATAGGTTTTAAAAGGTCAAGAATTCAGAACATTAGGCTGTGAGAAGCAGAAGTGCTGGGGGGTCAGTACATCTGCAGAGAAGAGGCACAGCTTAAGCCCAAGTCCTCTGCAAGCAGGTGCTGTCACACTTGTGCTGCAGAATCACCAGCACACCCAGTGAACGTAGTGCATCTGCTGTGCTGTTTCCTAGCAGACCTGCTTAACTCAAGCCTGACTTGAGTGTTCCATGGTTGCATGAACTGATTGGATCATGTTCCATGGCTGTCTCTAGATGGAAGAATGAAAAGTTACTTTCCTTCTACAGCACATCAACTGTTACTGTTTTTTGTCCTGTCCTTTCCTTATTTTCTGTATTCTGGTTTGACTTGAGAGCCTAAGCTTAGGAAGCATTCTAAGGCTTTTGGTAGTTTGTTATTGCTGCTGAATCCTTGCTGCTGGTTTTTTTTTATGTGCCTTTGTTTTTCCTTACGATATGGATCAGCCCTTTTGCTGTCTGTGCACCACCAACCACAGCAGAATTTCAGTCTGTGGCTTTATTTCCTCTGAAAGATGCACAGCTGTGATTCTGTGTAACCTTCAAGTTGTGTAGCTTTCTGCTCTGTGGGTTATGGGTGTGTGCTAATTCCCTTTTGGGTGCCTGTTGTGTTCCTTGCCCTCCTCAGGATGCACATGATGGGGAGGTGAACGCGGTGCAGTTCAGCCCTGGCTCCCGGTTACTAGCAACAGGAGGCATGGACCGGAGGGTTAAGCTTTGGGAAGTCTTGGGAGGTAAACCTTTTTGCTTTGGGGCATGGTGGGATACTAAAAGAATTCATATTTTGGGTCATCATTTTGTGGCAACTTCTGCTCTAATCCATTGCTCAAGTTTTTGTTCATCTTTCTCTGTGCAGATAGGTGTGAGCCCAAAGGTTCCCTCTCTGGCAGTAACGCTGGGATTACAAGCATAGAGTTTGATAGTGCTGTGAGTATCTGTGCAATATCCACTCTTTGTAGTTGGGAATAAAAATTAATGGAATTATGTTGTTCTCTGCTAGTGTTTCTACTATTGTTTCCATTCTAATTGAAGTTACCTAAGAAATGAGTTAAAACATGAAAGTAGCTGAAATTGTACAAAAGACCTGTATTTGAAAAGATGCAGTAATTCTGTAATTCTGATCCTTGCCTTACAATTCAGATGATGATATGCAGCTCAGGCATTGGCTGGTATGGATTTTTGTTTAAAGTAAGAAATTAGCATTCCACTGAAGCTGGCAGAACAGCACAGAAGAAGCAAATACACTCAAATACACTGAGGCTTTATTTCTGTGAAGTTTTTTTTTCCATAAGTGCTTTACTGAGGTCTGTGATGAATAGTAAAAGGTCTGATTATCCCAAGACTTGCAGTTCCATGCCCTCTTCTCCCAGCAGTTTCTCCCCAGCCATGGCACAGCAATGGTGTGGCTGGCAGAGTGTTTGCTGACAGTGTGAGATGTGCTCAGGTCATGTTCATCTGGAGCATTGGAGACGTGACTGAGATCAGCATCCAACAGTCCTGCTTGAAGGAGTTTGGGGTCTTGGATGGGTCTAACTGGACATGTGATCTGACTTTTCTGCTGAGACCTCTTCCATAGCACAAAGCTGATATGATTTCTGCCATTTGGTGATTCTCTGTGCTAAATTATGATACACACCCAAGAGTATCCTTTTGGACACTGACCAGCTCATTAGAGATGTGCTGTTAATCTGCAGGAGAAACTAGTCCTGAGGTTTGGCAAGTTGCTTGAACACACTTGCTGTGCAAATTGCCTGGATGAGATACCAAAGGATTACAAGGATTCAGGAAAGTATTTTGTGATGGACAGGAGTGCAAGCATAAATTTTGTGGTGGCCGTTCTCCATCATGGGTGACTTGTGAAAGCCCTAAGCCTTAAAACCACAAACAAGTCAATTTCTCTCTCCTCAGGCAGATTTAATTTTTGAGATCTTAACTTAAAATGCTAGAATTTTAACAAAAATGGCAAGAAATCAGGCTAATTCCACTCTGAGACCTTTCTAAGCAGTGGAGGTAGATGATGCAGAGCTTTTTTCCTCTGAGAAAATAAAAAAAAACAAATAAAAAAGAGGAAAGCAACCCCACAACAGATGAGGGTAGAATGCATTTTCTTGTAGAAGGGAAAGATGAATGTCCTTTTTCTGGTCTGGTTATTGTTATAATTGGTACACATTATTCTTTTTTATAATCTAATATAGCCATGTACAAACCCTTCCATTTTGGGGAGAAGCAGGTGCCACAGCCCTTTGGTGAGGGTTACGTTACTTTTCCATAGTGGCATTTGCTACTGTGGTTTTGGTTTTATTCCTTTTTTCCCTTGACAAAATAGCACTAATATGGTTTTAATGGTTTATTGGGAATATTTTAATTTGGTTTGCATATCGACTAGCAGAAGGAATTTGAAAGGAATCTTGTGTTTACAGGGCTCTTACCTCTTAGCTGCTTCAAATGACTTTGCCAGCAGAATCTGGACAGTTGATGACAATCGATTACGGGTGAGTCTTGCTAGGCAGAGGAGTTTTTTCTGTCTTGTATTCTTTGTTTTGTCTAATGGGGACATGGCAGTTTTGGAAGCTGGGCATTTACAGACACTTTTAATAGTTCCTTTTGTTGAGAGGTTCTTTATCTCTTGAAGGTCTTCACAGCAAGACCTAAAATACTGTGTTGATCTCCACACAGCCTTGCAGGAAGCTCCAGTTACTGTGTATTTTCCCAACACAACCCCCCACTAGAAAAACCTTGCTACATAAAGTGTGTGTACACTTTTTTGTACCCCTCTGGGGAACTTTAAATGCTTCTTATGATTTATGGAGAGCCACCTCAATGATTCGGCCTCTCTCAAAGGACAGGCTGCTGAAGAGGGCTTTGCAGAAGACAAAGAGGGACTTTTGTTTTAAGTCAGGAGCAGCATTCTTGAAAAGGAGCCCTCTGCCTGTCTGTCCAAGGCAGCAAGCCTCAACATGTTTGGCATCATCCTCAATGTCTTTTGAAAGGTTCCTCCTTTCCTCCCAAGTACTTTGTACTCGTATTCTTCTCTAACAGTTGGCTCCGATTTGAAAATAATCCTTTGATAGACCAAAAGGAAAGTTTCACAGCTTTCCAAGAGCCTTTTTAAATTGTCATTTCCTAGGTACACTTTCCCTCAACTTCTTATTTTAGTAAGGTACTACTTTGATGTTCAAATCTTCTGACATTTCAGTGTTGGTTATAACCAGCAGACGCACTGTAATTCATTGGGTAGTTCTCAGTGTGGGCATGTCAAGTCTCAGGAAAGTGAAGAGTATCAGTTCTTTTGCACCTTCTCCTTGGCTGCAAAACCTACTATTGGATGTGGATTATAGTGAATACAAGTTTAGCAGACAGATTACTCACTGCAAAAGGTTAGTTACACCTGCAGACATTCACATAATCTTCCTGTAATTCTTTGGAGTGCACTCTGTTTCCAAAATGAAATAGTCCTCTCTGTTTCAATTGTGAGCACTGTGTACTCTCCATGGCTTGCACATAAGCAGGAAGTAGTAAAGCTGAAATCATTGTAAACTTTGCCAAAACTCCCTGCCTAAACATAACAGCTGTATGTGATGTCTGTGCAGCAAGGGCAGAAGGGAGATGCAGAGTGAAAGATAGATCCTTCTTGCTGGAATTTGTGTTCCTTTCTCAAGACAAGGTGGTCTTTTTGGATCATGTTTTGGGTTTTTTTCCCAAACTTAGCTCCAATTTCTTTCCATTCTTAAGGGCTTTTATTTTGTGTTTCCCCACAGATTGCTTTGTGTAATTTGATATTCTGTTGAATATTAAAAAAAAATCTTAACTATCTACAAAGATTTCTGTCTTGTTTTTCATAACTCTTACTTTAGTAATTCATAGTTTTTTTGGTGATTTAGTATGTAAATGTTGAGCAATTCTAAGTGAATGTGGTTCATGTGAGAGCCTCCCTCTGCACTTAAAGAAGCTGCTGTAGGGAGTTTTTCTGAAATCCCTGGTTGTCTCAGCTTTCAGGCTTTAAGATGTAATAACAATTGAGACTTGATACCCTGTTGTGTCCTCGAGGGAAGCTCCATATGAAAGCAGAAAGGCACAATTTCCATTTTCAGCATGCTTTAACCCCTGGATTGTCCTGCAAGGCTGTGTTGCAGTTGCCATCCGTCCAGGAAATGTAGATGTACAGAGTGTTGAGGAAGGAGCTGGCAGGTTCCTGAGTAACTGGAGAAACTGCAGCAAAAGGTGACCTGTGTTTCCCAGCTCCAGGCTGGACTGATAATTAACACCCCTACTCAATGGTCATCTCTGTTTACCTGTAATAGATGTTTTTTCTGCCAAGCAAAGCAGGAGACATGCAAATTACAATTTGAGAAAGTGGAAATCCTCAGTTTGACCATGTCAATCTTGTGTCCCCAGCACACCCTTACAGGTCACAGTGGTAAAGTTCTGTCAGCCAAGTTCCTGCTGGACAATGCGCGTATTGTTTCGGGAAGTCACGACCGGACCCTCAAGCTCTGGGACCTCCGCAGCAAAGTTTGTAAGGAAGCTTAAATTCTGCCTTTCATCCTTTCATTCAGGTTTTGTGCTTCTGCTGAATGCTCCTGGCAGTCTGGTGTCAGATCAATTATTGAATCTTTTTGCCAGTATAAAAATAGAAAAAGCTAGGAGTCATCCCATTTTCTGTTATTCTTTAAGTAAGTGAATTCTTTCTGCCTGTTACCTGGAATAAGAAATCCTGTGTGTGCAGGAAGCACTGTTAATGCCATTACACTGAGAGCAGCTGGTTTTGGGAGTGGTCTTTGTTTACCAGTCTGGGAATGGGTATTTTAGTCTTCCACTAAAAACTTGGAGCCAGGCCAGGTTTTTAACTGAGGTGGATGGAAGTGTCTCTTGGAAACATACCAAAAATTTCAGCATCTCAAATGAAGGAATTGCTAGGATCCAGGTTTTTCTTTGGGAGCAACACCTTTTTTCCTTGTTTTTTCTCCTACTGGGGGCTCTTAAACCTGCTTGCACTGAGAGAGCATTTGAGAGTCAAAGTTACCTTGATACCTGAATTGCAAACATAGGTCAAGGAGACAGATTCATGTTGTTTAATAGTAGCAAATTATAGCTGGCTAAATATGAAGTGGAAGTGAAGCAGCTGTCATGGGAACCTTTCAAGTCCTGGCAAAGGAGATTGAGAAAGGGCAGAGAGGTTGAAGACTTAATCAGGATTATTTTAAGACTGTTTGTCCTGTGCCACTCCTTGGGCACTGCTCTGTGTTGCCACTGTATGGCGGGGGGAGGGTTTAGGGATTATTTTCTGTCACAGTTTTCCTCAGTTTGGACAATGTGAATTCAAGCATGTCACCATTGGTTTCTCCTTTTTAGGTATAAAAACAGTGTTTGCAGGATCTAGCTGCAATGACATCGTGTGTACTGAGCAGTGTGTAATGAGTGGACATTTTGATAAGAAAATTCGTTTCTGGGATATCAGGTAAAACTATTGTAGCAGAGGTTATGTTGTATTAGTGGTTATGGGTTTACTGTCAGGTTAATCTAAAGTAGGGAACTCTTTTTCCTGAGCTTGCTAGCTGGGGAGGCTGTTATAAAAGCAGCAAAAAGCCATTAAAGAGACTTTTGTTACTCCTTTTGGGCTGTTTGGTATTATAGGTTTGTGGGCTTTTTGTTGGGGTTTTTCTTTTGTTTGTTTGGTTTGTTTTTTTTTTTTTTTTTGGGATGCCATTTCTTTTCTGGAAAGACAGCATACTTGCTGGTAAGTATTTTTCATTGTTCAGTACTTGCTGTTCTAGGGTGGAGTTGTGAGGAAAGTAGTGTCTTAACTCTTTGCTGGAAATGCTATCCACAAGGTGGGATCTAGCTTGGGAAAGAAACAAAATGTAAGAATAAACCAGTAATCCTTTTTCTTCTCTTCCACATTGAGACAGGTCAATGTTTTGATGCACTGGTTTGGCTTCTGGACCCTAGTTGACAACTGTCTTTTTTTTTTTCTTTTCTTTCCTCTTTCTGTCTTTAGGACTGAAAGCATAGTAAAAGAACTGGAGCTGTTTGGAAGAATCACAGCTCTGGACCTGAACCCGGAGCGAACAGAGCTTCTGACCTGTTCCCGTGATGATCTGCTCAAGATCATTGACCTGCGGGTCAGTGCTGTCAAGCAGACCTTCAGGTGAGTGTATTCCTCACAGGAGCACTGTGCATTTCTGGACCTTGTATTGTGGGTTAGCCTTAGTGCTGGAGTGGTTTCCAGGACCTCTGTGAAGACAGCAGTCTCCTCACTTTGCTTTTCTACATGGCAAAGTTCTCTAGAATGTCTAGAAACAGCAAAGATCTGCTCTAATGGATCTTCTCATGTTTCTCTTTTAAGAAGGCAGCTAGGCTTAGAAGTCTGTGTTCTAAAGGAAAGAATTTCTTCAGGTGCCATTGAGAGAAGGGTGTATGAGAAACATGAATTGGGATAAAGGGATGCTGGAGTTTATTCTAAACCATACAGAAATCCTGAACATTGTCTTTAGTATCTCTTCTCATAAATGAGTTAACAGTTATGTGATTCTAACTTTCCAGTGCCCAGGGATTCAAATGTGGCTCTGACTGGACAAGAGTTGTGTTCAGGTAAGGTCAGACATAAACAAGATACCTGATAAACCTTTCCCCAGCTAAACTTGAGTGATTCCTGATGTTTGACTGCAGTGGTCCCCATTTACAGCTAGAAGAACAGGGCAGAGTTTGTAATTTGTCCCAGGTTACCTCTTGGTCAAGCCAGAGTGTATCTGTAAATATTGATCCAATTTCTTGGAAATGCTCTGATTTCAAAATGCTTTCACCTCTTAGTATTAGCAGGTGATAACACATAACTCCTAAAAGACTATTTAATGCCAAGTTGCTTGCTTAGGAAGTTGTGGGTGGAATGATGATGTGAGCTGAAAATTGCTGACTTGCAAATTGTTCTTTGCCTTTTGCACCTGGTCTGATGTGACAGCCCTGATGGTAACTATGTGGCTGCTGGCTCAGCTGATGGGGCCCTCTACATCTGGAATGTGCTTACTGGGAAATTGGAGAGGACACTTGCAAAGCATCACAGGTGAGGGAAGTGGGACATGCAGCTTAGGCTGGGGATCTGGGTTGTGGATCTTGCTGAGCTATCAAGAAGTTGGAGTTGTACAACTTTACAACTTTTATTGGCATGTGAGAATAATTAATATGCAAAGTCTTTGTGGATTCATGGCAGTATTTTCTAGATTGAATTAGATTAGATTAGATTTGTTGTTATCTTGTTAAACTGATATATGATTCTAGTAAAGTGCATTCCATATGTTTTGAAGAAATTGTACCTCCCTCAGACTTATTAAAAGCCCAAGTCTCTTGAGATGTGAGAAAGTGGGTTTTTTAATTGGCAATAAGAGTATTACAGTATTTCATTCCAGTGCCAAGTGCTGTTGTGGAATTCAGCTTTTTTTAAACTGACTCTTGCCTTCCCTTTCAGTTCTTCTATCAATGCAGTCACGTGGTCACCATCGGGTGCCCACGTGGTCAGTGTGGACAAAGGAAACAAGGCTGTGCTGTGGGCTGAGTTCTGACTGACGGAGGGTGAGAGGCTGAGTGTGCTGGTGCTGCTCCGTGCCTGCACAGCATGGAGACCCGAGCCCACATCCATCCAGAGTCAGGATATGGACAAGCACGTGGGCTTTGCTTTCCACAGGGAAGTTCTAAAGCAATGGAGAAAGGAGCCTGAGTCAGAGACTTCTCATGGCCAAAACTGCACTGTGGCACTTGGACTCAGAGTGGGATTAGCTGTTGTAGATGGAGAATGCTACTTAGTCATGCCTTTACTTGCAGTATCTATGCACCACGTGGAGCTGAAGATACTAGCGGGATTCCTCACCAGACAGCTGTGCCAAATATCCTGTCACACAAATGTATCTACAGCACTTCTGAGGTGGAAACTTTGGAAAGAAGTCATTGTGTATGCTGACTTAAAGCATGTTCTGTCTCCTGTGTTCTGTTCTGGTGGCCTAGTTCAGGCATGGGGTGAGAAGATCCTGAAACACGTCCTAGGCAGTGTGAAGTGTTGGAACAGCTTTTAAAGAGGGTCTCCCATGGCTCTGACAGCTCTGCCTTTGAGTCATCAGCTCATTTTAGATCTGTTCTGATCCTGGCACAGGCTCTCCAGCACTATCCTGTGAACTCTGTGTATCGGTTCTTGAGGCAACGGTTTGTTTGTTCTTTGGGACTTCTGCACCCTTGTGTTGAAATGCCCTTCAACAGCTTGGGCATCACAAAATAGGAGGTTTTTTGATCTTTTTATACCACAGGCAGTTTGATTAGTTGGTGTGAGGAGAGAGCTAAGCTTGGTGAGGTTGTTCTAGGAGTTGTGCTGCAGTGATGAGGAATGTAGTAATCCTGTGACTTCAGTCCTGGAATACAGATGTTTGGTTCCTTTTTCTGTTCATCCGTCCTGTCCTGGCGGCTGTCAGTACACAGGGGAGCAGTGGCATCAAATCCCAAATGCATTGTTTTGGTGCTGGCAATTCCAGGCCACTTGCCCCGTTCCTGAGCACACGTGCAATATTCCCGTTTGCGCTGGAGCCCTCTGTGGTACGGAGCGGTGTCTGAGCTCTGTCCCTGTTCTGGCACCCTGAACCATGATGTGTCTGAGTGTGAGCTACCTGGCATATCCTTATCCAGCCAAACCTTTCCACATCATCTGGGCCTCAAGACAAGCCACCAGCGTTTTATTGCCTTTTTATTTGCACTTTATTTTCTTCTTTCCCGATAGTGTTTTACTATGGAAGTGTGTTCTTTGGAGGGGCTGGGTTGGGGGAGCTGGTCTGACAGGCTCCCTCTAACCCAGCCTTTCGCTCAGACACTTTCTGCAGAGGGGAATTAGAGTACATGGGGCAAAGTTTTTATTTATTCAGCTGCCCATAAAAACTTGATTGTAAATAAACTTGTGTTCTGCTTTTAAAACCCCACACTGCTCTGATTTATTTATTTGTGCATCTGTGTGCGAGATCTTGTTTGGAATAAGTGCAGAGGGGGATCTGAAATGCCATTTTCCTGGTGAGTTGTGGAATTTGGTGTCAAAGGGGAAAAAGGATAATGATCTTAGCTTGGGGCTAGATGTCCTGCAGGTGCAGCCTGGGCTTTCGCTGTCTCAGTAGTCCTGCCTTGAGACTGAAGAAAGTCTTGCCTCATTGAACAAGTGCCTCTGTCTCTGTCCTTGAAAGGTTGATGTATTGTTGGATGTTTTAGATAAACTACTGAACTGAGGAAATCAGGATCTGTATTTCAAACACTGCTAAAAATAGATGTCTTTTTCTGCTGTGAGGCTTTGACGGCTAGCTTGTCAAGTTTTTAAGGCAGGAATAGGAGTTGCACATTTCTTTAAAAACACAAAAACCCTTTTGAAGATGTTGCTCTGGTTCCAGCTTCAGAGTGATGAAGCAAAGTCTTCAGCTCTTCAATGTACAAATTTCATAACCAATAGCTGTCACTGGCCCACCCTGTTTCTCATCAGAAAATAAGCTTTTATTCAGCTCATGGATGTGAGAACTGTAGCAAAAATGGAAAGTTGGCATTCTGAACAGTTTCTAAGGGCAAGGTATTTTTTCTTCTGCCTGTTGCAGTGGCATATGGTCCTTGAAAAGGCACCTGCCACGAGTCCAGGTGACCTTGGTTACTGCAGGAAAGCAGCTCACGAAGTGGCAAGTCAGCATGATGAAAGATTATTGGGAGATTAGCATAATAAAAACTGCATGCTCTGCTGAGGAGGATCAGAATGGGTTTAGGATGTTTATAATTTAGACTGCTGCACTTGTGTTTTTGTACAGCATGGACACAGATCTTACTCAAAGGGCTTTGCTAGGCCCATTGATGCTGTTATGAAGCAGGTTAATAATGCTGAAGGATAGAAGCCAGCTAGCTAAATCCTTAAGCATTTTAGATTAGGGTTCCTTAGCACCAAGGTATGTAAGACATTCTAGTGAGCAATTTTAGCTTTTCTTTTTTTCCTATATTTTGATTACTTCTATTGCCTCCTTTCCTGCTCCAGCCTGCAGAGAGAAGAAGAGCAAATGAAGGAACCTGCAGTGCAGAGGTGGCTGTAGCAGTTTTGCTACCAGAGGTGGAGCTGCCCTTCAAGTGGATTTGGGGGCGGGTTGGGCATCTTTCTTCTCTGGATTAAGGGTGCACTAGGAGCCTGTGTTACAGAGAAGCTGTTCCCAAGATCCTCTGAAGATGTCTGCAGTGGTACATGTGCCAACAGGAATGCTCATCCTCTCCTGGAGAACTAATAACCCTGCAGTGGCTGCAGCACAGACTTGTACAAAACCAGCTCCCTTCCTTTTGCTTTTGCAAAGTGTGACTGAGTTTCATCTCTGAGGTTTCTTCCTTACTTCCTACAATAAGGACCTGGCTTCCCTTCTGCAGCACAGGCACGTGTGAATTTCTGTGGTTCCAGCCTGGCTGGTTTGTGTTTGCCAGAGTTGATTAGACAGAGTAGTGATTAGGCTCTCCAAATAATCCACCTCCAGTTAATAAAATGTTGCTGGAACCCTGAAAGAGCTGAGGAACATTGGCTCTGTCATTCATTTTTTTTTTTGAGTAATTTGTGTAGCCCTGGCCACTATATTCAGGCAAATGTCAGTGATTGTTTGTGAAAAGCAAGCTTGATCTGTGACTGCAAGTTTGCTTGAGCTGGAGGGAGCTGTTAGGCTGGCAAGTGGACAGGATATCATGTGATCTTTGTTAATCAAATGAACAGATGCAGCCAGAGGAAAGCTACAGCTGTTCCTACAACTCACAAACCAAAAGTTAACATATACTGTTGTGCAAAATACCAGGCCCAAATTCACTGGTGGGTGGGGAAAGCTACTCTTGGAAGATTAAGGAGCAGCAGAGCTGAAGTTAATTGAAATATCTGTGTTTCTTAAATCCCAGATGATGTGTTTTTTTAAGTAAATTGAGGGGGAGATTGTACAAACCAGCAGTCTATTGTTTTGCATCAGCATGTCAGTTGGCTGCTGGTGAAGCAGTAATAGATAAATTGCGTAGTGATCCTGAGAATAGTGCATTGTTCTCACTGTTTGACAGGCCATCAAAATGGCATTTTAGTGTTTTATAAACTCCATTTTTCATAAATGGCTCTTGTCTGTTCAGTTTCTTACTAGGCTGCATGTCCTGCAGCCCTAGGAAGGAGGAGATAGAGCTTTAGAATAAACTGCTTTCAGTAGCTGGCCTGTGCTTCATAAGTCTTTGCAAAACATGTGAACAGGACATTGTACACCTCTTCACTGACTAGCTGAGTGTCCTTAGCTAATGCCTTGTTGTTGCTGACTTAACCACTTCCCAGCTGAATCTCAGCCCAGGTACAATATTTGCTCTTGCAGAGGGATTAATTATTGAAATCCTGGATGGACGCAACTGGAGACGAGCTTTCCAATCCCCTACAAATTGTCTTCCTTGCTTGTGAAGAGGGCAGTAATTCCCTCTGCTAGATGCAAAGAAGCATAGGACACAGCTGCCTTGGAAAATTCATCTTTCTTCAATAATTTAGAAGTTCCCATCACTGTCTCTGGAAGCTCCTGTGCCACTTTGAACACAGCAAGGTACTTGATGTTATTTGCTGTTGTGTTTGAGTCTACAGCATGTCTAGTCAGCAACAAATACTGATCTGGGCTTGAAAAACCTACTTAATGAAAATAGAAATGCTTACATGTGTATGGTCTGTTTCTAATGTCTGCCTTAGATTTTTTTCAGCTTTCCAAGAAGCCAAGTATTTACTTTTTCTATGGTTTGTTGTCTGCAAATAGGCCCTAGAAACTGTTTTCCTCCCGAAGCAGTTTTGAAATGGGAAAGCAAGCTGAGGAATAGAATTGGAGCAAACTGCAAGGACAGTCATACTCATCAGAGCTGGGGTCTATCTAGCAGTGCTCTCATTCACACAGCTCTGATGGTGAGGAGTGTAAGGACAGGATGGTGCCTGTGTGGCATCATGCTTTCCTGACGCTGCTCCTTTGCTTCAGAATCTTAACAGGGTTAAGGTTGCTCCTGGATCCTCATCCAACAGCTGCCAAAAGCCTTTTTCCCTGTGAATGTGTGTAATCCTGTGATTCAATTCATATTGGTGATTACCAGAGCCATCTTGAATCTTCTGTTAACTGGGGAAATGCTTCACCTTATTTTAAATTTGCTGTCTGATCATTAACTGGATACTATTTTGTGTCTTAAAACAGAATGAAAAGTTAATCTCTCTCTGCTTTGTACCACTTAGGTTTTCTGCACTTCTCTCTCTGGATATCTCTTGTGCCCTTGTGCCCTTTCTCTTCTTCCCTTCTTTTTTCCACTGCTTCTCTTATTTTCCCCCCCATTCTCTTCCCCACCCCACCCCCCCACCGCTTTTCTTTCCCTCCTTATTTTTCTCCTCCTGAAGAATTTTTATTCCATATTTTTTATTCCATATGTTTTCTACCCCTCAGGTGCAAGCTGTTCCCTACCTCTAAGTATAATTGTTGCCTTTCTGGGCAGGTGGCTGGACTGTTCTATCCTTATGGTGCATTCTGGTTTGAGCTCAGTGCTGCTCTGCCCATAATGGGCTGCACTGGGTTCTGGTTGAGGAAAATGCAACAGCACAGATGAGTTCTTATTTGGGAATTGGCCTGACTCCTTATCAACACAAACCACCTTGGTAGCTTTTAGACAGAGCCACCATTTGGACGTGTGAGGGGGTCTAAAACAACACCAGGAGTTCACTGCTTTACCTGCTGCTTTTATCTCATCCACCTATTTTTCCCAGGCATCTGGCACAGGACGTTTGGGGACAGAAGAGCTTCATTCACCCACAGTCACATCCCTGTCTTTGACCATGAGCCGCCCTGAGTCTCAAAAGACTGGGACTGGTGGGAAGAATGCTGATTCTCCTCCAAAACAAGTTATCTTCAGAAAAAGCACCCGTGACAAAGCTGTGAGTACAGTAATAATGGGCTTATTTAGGTTTGAGTTTTACTGTAGTCAGACTGAAGACTTATTAGAAAGCTCCTTCCTGCCCCCTTTATTTTGTTCTGAAGAAGGAGCGTGACCCGTATTACTACTGAGTTTGAGGAGATGATGTAAGCAGTTTTTAGGGCAAACTTTTCATGTGTTATAATACAAGACAAGGCAGCTTACCTCACTCTCCTCCTGGGTTGTACTTCTACTGATAAGTGTTCAAAACAAACCTGATTCATTGTCTTTCCAACCTGACAGCACCAAAAATCTTTAAATCTACACTTCTTTATTCCATGCACAAGTATTTGTGTTGTACCTTTGGGAGTTGGTCTAGATCAAGTCTTCAGTTCTGATGTCCTGCAGGTGAATAATCCTGTCGAGTCTGGTGGGGGTGGCATGTTTGCTGGAAAAAAAAATTCCACTTAAAATGGAATTGTTCTGATCTCTGCAAAATTTATAGCTCTGTGATGTGTGTCCCCCTTCCCTCAACAACCACAAACATTTTATTGTTCAACTGTGGTCATCCTGTCCCCACAGCTGACCATCTACCTGGGAAAGCGGGACTACATTGACAACATAGGGAATGTAGAACCTGTAGGTAAGTCCACGAGGTTATGTGCTGCTCTTCCTGCTCTCAACCCTGTTTTTATCTATGTTAATCTTCATTTTTCCCCTTTCTTTCAGATGGTGTTGTATTGGTGGATCCTGCTATTATCAAGGGGAAAAAAGGTTTGAGGTTTTATGCAATGTATTTCTCAGAAATTGTCTTTCTGAGTGAGATGCTAAGGTAGAACCTTTGAAGGGTACAAATGTACCTCTCTGCCTCAGTGAATGGGCTTCTTATCAATGTTGTCTGTTGTTACACGTGGGATGAGTCCTCACTGGGTTATGCAAGTGTTGAAATGAGTTCCCATGTCTCCCTGAGGCAGAAGGTGTCCCCATCTCAGCCTGGCCCCACCATTTTCCTGCTGCCTGTTTCACCTGTGCTGTGCTTCTTGCCAGTGTTTGTGTCGCTGACGTGCGTGTTCCGCTACGGCCAGGAGGACATCGACGTGATCGGCCTCGCCTTCCGCCGGGACCTCTTCTTCTCCAGGGTCCAGGTGTACCCGCCTGCTGACAAGCCAGAGTCTCTCACCCTCTTGCAGGAATCTCTGCTAAAGAAGCTGGGCAAAAATGCTTATCCCTTTTTCTTTACAGTAAGTGTTTCGGAAGAGCCTCTGATTCTCTTCTTGTTTGTAGTTACCAGGCTGCTGAGGCCTGGTGATGAACTGAAGATGGGAATTTATAGTGAATTCATGTTCTGCAAGTTCCAATTTTGAGTGACAGATGGTGTTACCAGTGTTTTTCTTACTTCTTGCAATCCTGAGAGGTAAAGTGCAAGAAGATCTAACTGAGCAGTGATCACACCACTGTGAGAAGTGCTTTCTTAAAAAAGGCAAGGGAATTTGCAATGGCTTTATGCTAGCAACAGCCCATATATTCTTGCCTTCCTGTTCCTGAGGAGCTGGAATATTTTTTACCATTGCCCCAGTGCCAAATCCTTTTCCTTTAAAAACTTTGGATCAAATAAGGAGATGAAAAGGTCTTTGACAGCTGATGACAAATGACAGCTGACTGCCAAATTCTAACAGGAAATCCTTCCAGTACTCTCACTCATATGTCTGTCTTCATGTTCCTGAGGAAGATTCACATTGCGCATGGACTTTTTTTTTCTTGACTTTTAAAGTATTTTTGGAAGAAAGAGATTTGTTCATGCAAGGCAAGTATACTAGCCAGAATTCCAAAGGGTTACAGCATTACAGTGAATGATCCCTTGTCTTCAGGACTGCTTTTGTGAGCACTATGTTACCTAAAACATCTGTGTACTATTGGTTTGGGGCATTTCCTCTTCTTCCTCCCACAGTTTCCAGATTACCTGCCTTGCTCAGTCTGTCTGCAGCCTGCACCTCGTGATGTTGATAAGGTGAGGCCAGTGGGACATTTGTGCTTATAAGGGTTAAGGAAAGTCAGATGGAAAAAAAAAACATGGGAATTTGTTTAACTTGAGAGTAGGAGAAGGTGATACTGATTTTACAAATGTCAGGAACTAAGGGCTACAATTATGTGTCACAAATTGGAGTTGAAATTCTCAGAATAAGAAAGAGAATCCAAACAAATAGCAGCAAGACTACAAAATCTGCAGTGTTGTAGCTTCTTTAAGACTATCACATGATTTGTGGTTTGGCTGCACATAAAATGATTGTGGCTGTGAGGCTACATGAAAGAAAAGGAGACCGAGTGCCTAAAATCTCACAGATTGCTATAAATAACATGTGTTGAGACCTGCCCTGAATTAAATGCAGAGAAGACCTGGCTTGTACATATGAGTAAACAGAACAAAAAACCTGTTGTAAAAGTTGCTAAATAATTATATGTTCTGCAAGATTTCTGATACTGTTAAAAATATTCCTTTTATACTTGACTAGATGCTTGTCTGGACAGCAGAACTGGGCGATCAGCCAGGCAAAGTGGGATGAGGGTTGTAGAACCTAGTGCAAAAGGGATAACCTGTGTCTTATGCCAGGGAATGATACTCTAGCAAAAATGTCTCTGTAGAGAATTAGCTGGGACTCACACAGGTGCCCCATGATGCTATAAACCTGATAAAGCAAAGGTTAGCTTGACATGATCACTTCCACTCCTTAGATGCTGGTTTTGGCATTACAAAGCCAACTCAAAATTCAGTTCAGAAACCTAGGGTGGGCCAGGCAGTGCAGCACACTGGGCAGTCTTATGATGTGACCTTTCCAGCACTGGTCTCACAGGAAGCCTTTCAGGAGAAGGGATGGCATCTCCCAGAGGCTGGGATTAAGTCTCATTTATCAGAAGCACTGTAGAACAGGTGAATGTGCCAACACCAGTTGTCAGGGATGTCTGTGACAGTGGTGGGAGGCCAGAATAATTTGCAGCTGGCAGGAGTCTGCCAGTTTCTGGTGTGCAGAAAGATACTGAAACATCTGCAGATGTTCCTGTCTTCTGATCCTGATTTCACAGTTGTCCTTTCTCTGTCTGGCAGACTTGTGGGGTGGACTTTGAGGTGAAAGCTTTCTCAACAGAAAATGTGGAAGAGAGAATTCATAGGAGGTAACAGGATGTGTCTCTCTTCAGCTTTGCCTTAAGGGGATGGGTGGTCCAGTGATGCACCTGGGTTGTTTGTTCAGCTTTGCCCCCTTGTCAGTGACTTCCTGGGTGTAAGCACACAGGAATGCAGAGCTCTGGCCTCTGCCAAGCACTGGGTGTCACCATGGTGTCCTCTGCTCCTTCCCAGGAACTCTGCACGTCTGCTGATCCGTAAGGTGCAGTATGCTCCGGAGAAGCCAGGACCCCAGCCTTGTGCAGAGACCACCTGGCAGTTCTTCATGTCCAACAAGCCCCTGCACATGAAAGCCTGCCTCAGTAAAGAGGTGAGGGGGGTTTGCCCTGGGGCTGGGGGCATCGTGGTACCTGCAGGCCAATGGGCATTTGCTGCTTTCTCAGCTGAGACTGACTTGTCCCAGCACTCAAGGGCTTGAATGTCATTTCTGTCAGTGGCTACTGCTAGGGGTGGTTGAAGCCCTGCCAAACACATTTGAAGTCATTGAAAGAGGGGTCATGAATCGCTGGGAGGGGTCATTTCCCCTGTCTGGCCACTGTGAGGTGTGATCTGGGGGAACTAGAGGGGTTAAGGCTCAGAAGAAGTCTCCTGGCTGGATTTCTGAGCATCACATTCCTTCTAGGTATACTACCATGGTGAGCCCATTCCAGTCACTGTCACCATCAACAACAACACAGACAAAACTGTGAAGAAGATCAAAGTCCAGGGTATGTTTTTACTGTTGCTTGGGATTCTTTGAGTGCAATAGGTCTGAAAGAGACAGAATTTAGTGCTTGTAACAGTTTAAGAAGGCAGCTGGGGATATCGGGAATTTGTCCCTCCCCCTGTTGTTGCTGTTTCTTTGCTATTCATCAAGTGAAGTGCTGTAGCTTTTCTCCTGATTCCTGTGGTTACTTGTATGTCCTAATTTCAGGCACCAGATTTTCCCCTATAGAAAAAGAGAAGGGGTCTGGCTCCTGCAGTGGGCAGTGCAGGTGTGGGAAAAGTGGGGGAAAGGCACCCTTATTGGGAGGTCAGTGGGAAGGGCTCCTGTCAGCGTGATGCTCCTGCTAACTGTGAATGTGCCTAGATAGCACACAGCTTTGCCTGGCATTGCAGAAACCTCTGCCAGCAACAGTGTCATTGCTCCTGAGGAAGCTGAGGGCAGGGGCTGAGCTTCATTGTGTGTTTTATATGTGACACTACACGTTTTCATCCCACCAGCTGCAGAGCTGGAGAACACAGTCTGAGAGACAAAGGATGGGAAAGAGAAAAGAAGGCAGGGAGAGACCAAAATGGCTGAGGCTCCTTCTGTTGTCTCCAAATCAAGGCCAGGTGCCTTTTAGGGAAGACAGACTTTGGCCATTGGTGTGCTGTTGGTCTCTGTCCAAGTCAGGCATTCTGTCCTGATGGTCCCTTCAGGCTCTAAATGGATGGGGTTTTCTGCTTTCTTCACCATGTTTCCCATTCGTGGGACTTGGGGTGGGGGCAACTGTGTTGTTTGTGGTGCATGCACACCCCTGAGTGTCTGCTTTCTTCTTTCTCCCTCAGTGGAGCAGGTGGCCAATGTGGTGCTGTACTCCAGTGACTTCTACACCAAAGTGGTGGCTGCTGAGGAAGCACAGTGAGTGAATGCTCCTGCTCCTTCACACCTTTTAATTACCCTCATCATCAGTGATGAGAGGTTCTCATACTTAGTCTGTCTCCTGCTGATAGAGTTTTCTGTCCTCTTGCCTTGTGTGTGCCACACCACTCATACTCTTTAGATGCAGCTTTTCACAGAGCAGCAGAGATCCTCAAGTTTTTTCAGAAAATGGGGATGTTGCAGAAGAGGTTTGAAGAGTAATTACCTGCTAGACAAACTTAGTGGTGGCAGCAGTAAGTTCCCAATTGCTGGGAATCTTTAAATAGAGATGCAGCACTTGTCTGAAAGGTGCTGCTGTTTGACTGGAGTCATGGATACTCCTGCTTGAGCAAGAGCATTTCATTTGGTTTCTTCTGGCCTGACAAACCCCACAGAAACCTGGAGTCTGTAGATGTTATGGAGAACCACTTGCTTCTCTTCACTGTACTGGCAGTGCAGCTCTGAACCCCACACTGTGAGGAGGGCTGGGCATACCCAGGTGCTTTATATTTGTCTGGTGTTGTGCTCTGTAGCTTAGGGACATGTTTTCCATTCAGTATTGGTGTTCTCAACTAGGATTCATTTTGTCCAAATTCAGAGCTTTGCAGCACAGAGGGTGTGGCAGTCGGGGAGGTGTAGATTAGATATTAGGAAAAATCAATGTGGCACTTAGGGACATGGTTCACTGGTGGCCTTGGCAGTGTTGGGTTAGTGGTTGGACTTGATAATCTTAAAGGGCTTTTCCAGCCTAAGCCATTCCATTATTCTGTGGTTTTAACCTACTTTTCTGCTTTAATGTGAAATTAGGCATTTTCTATAAGTGCTTGTTTTTCTTGTTGATTAGAAAGGGAATTTTGCTGACTAGATTAGAGGTGGACATCTGTATTGTTGACAACTGAATTTGCAGAGATAAATTCCTCTCCTTTTGGGCAGCTTTGTAACCTGTTTGGAAAGTCTCCTAGTTGGGTGTGTAACAAACCACACTTCCCTTCTTATTTTCAGTGAAAAGGTGCTGCCAAACAGTAGCCTGACCAAGACACTGACAGTTCTGCCCTTGCTTGCAAATAACCGGGAGACACGGGAAATAGCTCTGGATGGAAAACTGAAGGATGAGGACACCAACTTGGCTTCTAGTACCATGTGAGTGGAGTTTTAAATGGTTCCAGGTAGTAGGAGAGTTAGAGAGAGGAGGGGAGCATGGAGGAGACACTTCCCTCAGGACTTTGTTGTGCCCAGATGGATACATATGGCACCATTACTAATGCCACGATTTTCCTTCAGGGTGAACAGGGACCACAGATCTGGAGTGGTATTGGCTGCACCTGAGGCTTGCCTGCCCTCCCACTTCCAGGGTGTTCCCCTTGTTCTTGCTCCAGGTGTGTGTTGTTGCTATACTGCTGTGCCACCTCACCCTGCTCTCTGTTTTCTCTGGCAGCATTAAGGATGGAATAGACAAGACAGTGATGGGGATTCTGGTTTCCTACAAGATCAAAGTGAAGCTCACCGTTCCAGGGTAAGTGTAACACACTTTTTGCTACATCTGCCTGGAGTTAAGGGAGGGGAATGTGTTTGTCATTGATGGGTGAGGAGAGACCAGAACAGTCCACCCCAAGAGAAAGGGCACATGTTAGAGGATATGAGGCTCCCTGTAAAGCATAAATTGCCTGGAAAACAGCCTTGGCCTTTCCATAGCACTTGTCCTGAGCCAAATGGTTTGTGTTACTCTCCTTAGATACCATATAACTTCATGGTTGAAGTAGGAACCTCTGGTTTGCATCGCAATTTTTGTTTCAAAGCTATAACCTAGCTTTGAAACTTTGTGAGAAGTGAGGGGAAACTTGGTGTGAACCTCTTCTGTTGGCATGGCTGTTCTCCCAGAGCAGAAGGTGAGAAGCAGAATGTGCCTGAGAGTCATAAATACTGTAGCTCAGGTTCTGTACTCAGTCAGTACAGAACCTTTCTGGGTTTCTGGGTAAAGCTGATGTTATCAACATGAGTTAGATCCAGGATACAGTGCAAAAAAAGGACCAGGATTGTGACTCTCAGTTGATGCTAGTCACCATTTACCGTTGTATTTCATTTATCTATGCTTCATGCTACTGTAAAAACGCATCAAAGATTTGTCTAAACTGTGATAAAATACCTGCTGCTTTCTGTGGTCATCCACTTGCCTTTTGGCTCTTGGAAAAGAGGCCATACCCAATACTTGGTCAGGAGTTCAAAAACTAAACTCTTTGTCCATGGGAATGACATGAAAAAGTAAGGCTACCTTTTTTAGAAACAAGTTCAGTTGAATGTGTGGCAAGTAGAGAACAGTACATGAGGAAAGTTACTTCAGTAGTCCACCAATTAAACAGCAGTTGCTGGAGCACCAGAATAGAGAGACATTAAACATTCTTTGTTTTTCTCCTTCTTTTCTTTTGTAGCATACTGGGAGACCTCACTTCCAGGTAAATGTCATCTTCCTTTTCAGACCATGCGGTTCTAGTTGTTAGTTCATCTCTTTATTCTCTTTATTTATTGCCATTCTCACCTCCCTAAAAAAAGCAACTGTCCCTTAAGCTGTTAGAAGCAAGTAGTTTGTGGTTCTCCTGTGAAAATTAAGCTATTACAAAAATATCTTTTGATTTTATATACATGCAAGTACATTCAGCACACAATAAACCCAGTCTATGTAAGTGAATATGCCTGGGATATTTATGGAGAAATTTGAGCTTAAATTTTTTTGAGAGGAAAATTATTATTAGAAAAATATGAAAGAATGGGTGAAGCTGGAGCTGAGGGCTCAGGCTGGCCTAAGAAGGAAGGAGGCTGAACCAGGCATGTTTGTGGAGCTGTGGATCTGATGCATTCTTTCTTCTCCCTAAAGTGAAGTGGGCACAGAGCTGCCATTTCGTCTCATGCACCCCAAACCTGAGGAAAAGAACCCAGCAGGTCAGTTACACCTGGTTTTTGCCTTTGTTCATTAACAGGCTCTGGTGAGATCTCACCATTGTAAGGCTTAGAGTGATTTGTGCTACAGGAAGCCTTCAGAGCCTACAAGGCTCCAGTATGGAGCTGTTCTGTGTGGTTGTGTGTCTATATATGTGTGTGTGTGTGTGTAGCAACCTCCAGGCACTAAATAACAGAGAGCAGGGATGCAAAGATGGGAGAAAATGGAAAAGAATCATGTTCCCTTTCATCTTTCATGTATGGAATCACAGCTCAGAGAACAGGGGTTTTAGGAAGCTCTGCACAGTTAAATCTTATGACTGCAGTGCAGAAGATCCCATATGAATCTGTCAGCAATTCCTAGCCAGATTGCAGTATAAGCAAAAAATAAAAAATCTGACACAGAAAATACCTAACATACATCAGCATTGTACAAAGCCAAATACTTTTAAGCAAAGTGAAGAGGTGATAAAACCACTGATGATTCTTGAGTCCCTGTTACTTGATGTGGCATTTGCCATGGTGTCTGTGATGTGGCCTTCTTGTTCAGTGGTTATCCAAAAGCAAAATCTCTTCAGTGTTAGGTCTCTGTGTGGAAGTGAGGGACCTCTGTAACAGTGTGAGGAGCAAGCCTTACCCAGGCATCTTGGGCTTGGGATGAGATGCCAGAGGCTGTCAGAGCATGCTCCCACTTCCTCAGACCTGGCTGGCTCAGTTCACCAGTGGTGAGCACCAGAGATTGCAAGGTGCTCACATTAAATCAGAAGCTCCTGTACAGCATCTGAAGTCTCTCCTGACCACCAGACAGGCCAGCCCTTTCCTGCTGGGGCTTTTACAGATGAGCCATTTTGTCCTACTCTCTATACTGGGACAAAGTTTAGTGGGCTTCAAACAAAAGCCATGGCTGCTTTTGTGCTCGTTTTTCTTTCTTTCATTTTCTCTTTGTGCCCAAACTGACCTAAAGTGCTGTTTCTAAGAACATGAAACTTTCACATTGAAGTGACAGTGGAATCTTTGAGAAGAGTTATCCCGAGATAAATGCTTTGGTCTATACTGGAAGCATTAGAAAGGGGTGACTTGAGTCCTT
The DNA here is from genome assembly GCF_028018845.1 of Melospiza georgiana. Lineage (NCBI taxonomy): Eukaryota > Metazoa > Chordata > Aves > Passeriformes > Passerellidae > Melospiza > Melospiza georgiana. The sequence goes on along the minus strand of NC_080439.1, from coordinate 18,892,178 downwards.
ACTGTGTGAAGTTGGAGGAATCAAGTGTGAGCAATGAGAAGAGAGCTGGTGATCCACTCTACACTCAGATGCTCTGGCTGGGAATCAGCCAGATTCCCAGCTAATTATGGATGTGCTGGAGTGGGCAAAGGTAGCTTTTATCTCTCCTCTAACAGTTGCACTACAGGAAACTCATTTTCCCTGGGAAAGCCCCTGCTGTGAGCAGTGCCAGCACATTCTCTTGGCACAGAAGTGGTGGAGGCTGGGATGGCACTGGTGATCCCAGGAGTGTGGCTGGTGAGGGCCATCTAGTGCCTCTGGGCAGCTCAGGAGCTTTCATGGACACCAAGGAAAACTTGGAAGCTTCTAACAAGGCTCATCCAAAGGTTTAGGCAATTGTAAGGAGTTTTACATTTTTAGAATGGTGTGAATTTTTTTGCATTACTTTTTTGGTGTTAAAAATGCCAACAACCCCTTTTTATTACTTTATACTTTTGGCAGAAGCATTTGTAATATGAGGAAAAATGGAAGTCAGGCAATTCTCCCTTCTAAGATAATTTCAAAGGAGGGATGATGTACTCCTTTATACAGTACACTCAAAAGGATGTGGGCAGAGACTTTACCAGGAAAATGGAGACCTGCAACATTTCTCAGATCACTTCCCCCAGCACATCCTCTTACCAGAGGCACAGCCCACATGTTGTTTGCTACATCAAAGTCTTCTAGAAGCCTGCTGTCAGAAGTGTCAGCTATGTTCCATGCATTTTTTACAGATGGAAATACCAGGTTTCTTATAAACTGAAAAAAATGCAGGTAATTTCAGGAGCTCTCCCATGGGAAAGCCCTGCAAATGGTTAACACAGGAAGTAAATGCTTTCTCTTAAAAACAGAAACTCTAACACAACAGAGAATTCCTCTGAAGCCTGAATAGCTGACTTGAAAACTGTGCTGGAATGTGGTGTCTGAGCTTATTACAGGGAATAAAACAGTCTCACATATGAAGCTGGTAAACTGAAACACTTTTCAGCTTTATTGGTTGGTAGTTTTCCATGCACTGTGCTTTATCACTTTTCCCAGTTGTGAGTTCAGGCTTTTTAATTTTTTCTTCTACCACTTTAGCTCATGAACTCTGAGAAACATAATGTGTTTCATTAGTGAAATGCCATCTAATTTGGAATCAAGCAAACCCAGGCTTAATTGTAGAGATGGAGCTTCAACAAACAGTGTTTGGAATCTCAGAGGTCCCAAAAGATGGAATTTTTCTTTGTTGGCTTGTTCAGAGCCTCTGCAGTGAGTGTAGGCAGAGGTGCATGCACAGGGAGTTTTGAGATCTCTCCTTATCTTCTTTTTCCATTCCCTTTTGTTTTTATTGATGAGCCAGTAGTGACCAATTTGCCTACTGCACCTTCCTGCTCACTTGACTGTCTTAAGGCACAGCTGGAAGAACAGAAAGAAGTCAGAGCAACCATCTTATGGAGTTAGAGCTGGAGTGGGATTAAAAAATGCCACACATTGTGATTTATTTTGCAGTGGGGGAATATCCTTTTCTCTAGCCAAGGTGATTTATGGCAGAACTAACATGTGTAGCATCAATGCATTTAATCATGCAGGGCTGACTGGAGCACAGGGAACCTCAGAGACATAAGAGCTTCCCAAGAACATGAGGCAATATTTTCAGGGCCAAGCTAGGGCAAGTATGAGCAAGTGCTGTGTGCTCTGTTTCACAGCAGATGGCTTTGCCCTCTCTAGCTGTCTGTGAGCAAGCTCTGAAGCATTCATCACTCAGTAAACAGCAGGTCTGTCACAGTGCATGGCCATTGCAGATTGCTTGGTCTTTCTTCCCTGTGCCTGCAGGAGACAGAAAAAAAGCAGCTTGCTACCTTTGCCTCCCTGTGTTTATCACTTCCTTCTCTTGATCTTCTGCTAGGCCAGGATTTGCATGTTTCATGTGTGCTGGTTTTGTGACTGTTTCTGGACCCATGTGGTTCACATGTGGTTATTTTTAGGCAAAGCAGCTCCTGTCATGTTGGCAGTCTGTCTGTTCCGCCTGTTGACAAAAAATGTGTAAGGAGCTCTTTCTTTTAAAGATAGAGTCAAACTGGGCTATGTCTCTTCATGCTTCCAACCTTTCCTGGTCAGCAGTTAGCCCAGAAGTTCCTGCTGAGTTTTCCTCAAGGCTGTGGTCTCAGCATGAATTCTTTGGTCTGGGGTTTTCCTGCCAATCTTCTGATGTTTGATGTTTTGTGGGCTTATGTCTTGGACACTGGCCTTTGTTTTGGCTGTTGTTCAACAAATGGTCATTTATCTGCTCCCTGATTAAACTTGCACAAAAGGGCTGTTTTCAAGAAACCCAGGAATGCTTTATCCCTCTAACAGTGAAATAAAGCAATACTTGCCCTGTTTTGGTATTGTGACTTTCAGAAATTAGGACATTTTAAAGCATTGAATGTCTTGGAAAATAACAAAATCCAATCTCTTTTTCTTTTCTCCCCCATCAAGTTAAGAGAGGTTAAATGAAAGTTTATACTGAAAATTGCCACATGTTATGACTTGAACTATATGGAATAATTTCTGTGGCTGCATAATAAAAGCTTCCAGAAAACCCTCCCCTGAGAGGATGATGGTATTCTGGACCCTCATCAATCCCCTCCTATCCCAACCCTCAAAACAATTGCTGGAATGCTAATTAAAAAAGTAAAAGTTACCCATTTTCTGAGAATTTTTCAGTATTATAATATTAAATAAGTCACAGGACAGCCAGAAAACTCTGGAGTGGGTCTAACTTCTGCTAGCATGCAATTGGAGCATGTTGGAGTTAGTGTTGCAGCCTGAAGGTGCAATGGTGCATTTTTGAATGTAATCTTCCATCTGAGGTACATTACAAGCACTACTCTGCTGCCACACTATCTGTGTATTGACTCAGTAATCATTTACCTGACAGTTAAGTCTGTGCCAAATTGAAACAATAGCTATTTCCCCCTCACTCCATTTTGTAAAATCAGTTTCAGATCACTGGTGGGGATCTTGCTCAGCTTCACCCACATCACTGATATCACTGTTCCCATAGTAATGAAAGTGCCTCCAAGAGGGGAAGGAGAGCAGACTAAAGGAGAAAAAATGGAATGAGAATGATGCTTTATATGTTGGAAATTTTAGAAGTTCTAAATATTTCATTTTAAATCCATGTCAATGAAGCATACATGCCCTGAGACTTTCCAGACTTCATCTTGGCTTCTGTCTTGGTCTGGAGGGATTCCATCAGGAGTATCTTTACATGAGCCATCCTTTGAGGCATTTTGGCTGGAGTGGCCCCCTTTGGCACACTTTTAATGCTTCCTTTTCTAGCAGTGTGTGTTGTGGATGGGAAGTCTCCAGGCAGTGAGTTATCCAGTCACTGAAGTGCCCCAGATTTTTGCTTCTGTAGAACAAGGGTGCTTGGCTCCCTGACCCAAAGCCATGAGAAGTAAGCCAGTTAAGTGACTATGCCTTCCTAAAATAACTGTGAGAACAATAAAATCCCTGCAAATACAGTCTTCTGTTTATTTTAGGCTGTGCTGAAACAACTTTCAAGGAGTTCTGCTACTAAGCAGGATTTGTTATAGTGTGGTTAGGAAAGATCCCACTAAAGAAACACAAATGCCAAAAGTCTTGAAACCATTTTTAGGGCAAGATGAAATCAGGAATGTTGCTCCAAAAGCCTTAACCCATCTGATGAGAGATCCCTGAGGTGTTTCTGTACTTTGACCTCTAATTTTAATGCCTTCATGTTTATTGAACAAAAGCATTGTCTTCTCATCTAAGTCTAAGCTGACTTCTTCAATCACAGTGATAGAGCAACTAAAGCTGACATCATGTCATGCAAGCACTGTCAGCTCAGAGTCCAAGTGTGTGCACAGATGTCTCCCACAGCTGTGACCATGAGCAAGTGTAGAAGGGAAAATCTGTCTTTGTTCCTCAGCCCTTCAGATAGCTTGGGCAGCATTGCTGGAATGCTTTTCCATTTGGGAGATCAAGATTTGCCTCATCAGGTGTAGTTTTGCACATTTTGAGACTTTCTGGAATTCTACTTGTACTGCTGCAAATCCTGCTCTTGTCACTGCTCTGACTTGTCAGTCTGCACGTTTTTTGCATTAAACACTTTGCAAGTGTTTTAGCCATCTGCTGTACTGACTACCCAGTGTGTCTCTTTTCCTCCTTTGCTGCATGCTCGTGACTGCAGGGAAGGATGGGTAAGTTTCTTTCAGTACTTCACATTCTAGCTACACTTGTGCATTGACTCTTTTTAAAACTCCTCAAAACTGTCCAGAAATCCCCAGCTGAAAATTCAAAGTGAGCAAGTTACTGTGGCCTGACAAATGACTGCTCTGAGTTAATCAGCAGTGACTGGCCATGTGAAGCTAGATTAAGAGACTGTGTTTTGCCTAACAGCACAAACACACCCAGGAGGGATGTGTTTGTGCTTTATAGCTGGAAGTGTAAGGAATTTATTAGGTTTGACCATGTGTCTCTATTTTAGTATAGAAGGAATAAGGGTGAAATGTTTTGCATTTTATTCCTGAACAAAGCCCTTGCAAGGCTGTTCAGCTAGCTGATAAATATGTATCTGGAATGGACATGATTCAGTTCAGATGAAAAACATCCTCAGTTTGTGCCTTGACTTGCTCAATAAACTGCTTTTCATTTTAGCTAGAATAGCACCTGTGGGAATGTGATCCAAATCACTTTGAGACAAAGGAAACATTACCAGTCTGTTGTGGGCTTCTCTTCTTCATCCTATGTGTTGCCTACAGTCTACTGGTGTAAAAATAGAGTAACATCATTTTGAAAGACCTGTGTTTCTTTCATTACAGCGAAGCAGAGCTTGTATTTGAGGAGTTTGCTCGTCAGAAGCTAAAGAATACACCTGATGAAGAGGACAAGAATTCACCCTCAACTGATGAGTGATTAAAAGAACAGGCTGACAAAGGAGCTGTGTTGTCTGGCTTCAATTACAAATGTAGGACCTAAGTTTCTAGTAATCTGCATGTTCTCAGTTCATACATGGTCTTCCAGGGTCAGCCCTGAGATCAGTGGACATGACATTAGGAGTCTCTATTGCTTGTTACAAGATTCATCTTGAATCGGGCAAACACAACACCTGCTTCTTACTCAAGCTACCAGAGGATGACAGGACATCTGCCATATCATGACTTCTGCTTTCAGGGCTGCCTAATAAAAAGGTTGGTTGCTTTCAGCACTGGTGAGAGCTTAAATGAGGGTTTATGCAGCCTGCCTGGACTTACTCAGTGTCAGTGTCTGTGACTTTGAAGTGCCAGTGAACAAAATCTTAGCCTGGAAGGCTGGCTTGCAGCCATGGGTGATTCATCAAAGTTTCTCAGCAGACTGTGCAAAACTCATTTTATTTCCTTTTGGTTGCTTTTGCGTTGATGCTTTACCAAATTCAGCCAGTGAGTTTTTTCAGTGCTTGCACTGTCCCCATGTGGCTTTTACATTCACTTTCTGTACCATTAAATGTCTCACAGGTTGTCTCCCACAGCACAGACAATGCTGATAAACAGTATTAGCTTTCTAGCAATACGCTTAATAACCAGGTTATTAAAGATGAGATAAATGTGCACTGTCAATGAATTGCTTAAAGCTCCCTATATAGAATGCCAAACAGAAGTACAAGTCCAGACAGAGTCTGTATTTAATCTAGTTTCCTCTAGGCAACTGCTTCAAAAGAAGGTGCAGGAAAATTAAGGAGGAAATTATGGCGCAGCCTTCCCTGAGGAGCCTTTCCCAACATCCATCTGCCAGCAGTTGGTTTATGCTCTAAGAAATGAGATTGCATTCTGCAAACTTTGTTTTTTCTTGTTCATCTGGATATTCTCATTATCCATGTAAATGTCACATATTTTCCTGAATCTCATGTAAGTTTTTGCTGAAGTGAGTTGCATCAGCTAATTACATTTTGCATGTAAAACAACTGGTGTTTTATTTTTTCATTTTTGCTTTAAATCTGCTTTTCAGTGTCCCTGGTTTAAATTTCCCTGGAAAGTCTGAATGCAGGGCCCACATTTATTAATATAGACTTACATTACCCACCCTACACTCTGGAAAATAGAACTAAAACGTTCACACTTAGATCTGTTTGCTTCTGTAAACTGCTCTTGATTAAGATGCTGGAAGCAGTTAATTAAGACCACAGCTGACTTCAGAGTTCCATCAGTGCTTTCCCCTAACACACCTGTTCCTCAGTGCTGTCCATTAGTCACAGGTGTCTCACCTTAGCTTGAATTGCAAGAGGCACAATGTCTGCTCTGCACTGGGTGCTTTGCTGCTAAAGAACGCGGCCAGTTCCAGGTGTTTGTGATCAGGATAATTTCTGTGTGATTTCAGCTTTGGGGGAGGATCAGGCATTTGCACCTGGATGTCTGGGGATTTTTCCCTGGTATTTTTATTACTAATTTGTTGGTGGCTCGAGAACACATAGAAGATACAGTAAGGTTGAAGAAATCACTTGTTGTGAATATGCTGGTCTTGGAGAGCAGGAGTTCAGAAAATCCTTTAAAGATCTAAGAGAAGGAGGGGAACAGCTCTTACTTCAAAGTGTATCTTTCTCCACGAAGGTGTTTCTTTCAGCGTTTCTGGCTACTAGGCCTGTAAGTATGGGACCAGTAAACTCAGAGATCTGATTATTTTTATTATTTTTTAAATTTATTATATGTCAACTTTGTGAGGGGCCTCTGTTGCTGCCTGCCTTCCTCTTAAATTCAGCTGTGGTGATGACTTCTCTAAGCTAAGTGGGACAAAATCACAGTGCACTCTGTTGTGCAGTGGGGAGGAAATGGTTGTTAATGGTTATTAAATCTGTTCTTTTGTCCGGGCTTGGGAAAGCACTTTGAGATGCTATTTGTTCAGCTCATGCTGGTCATTTACTCAGAGAGAAAGGAGAGTTTTCCTTGTCCTGCAGGACAAGCTGGACTTTTCTCTGGCCCTTCAGCCAGCAGATGCTGACTTCTGTCAGCAGAAAATCGGTCTCTAGCCAGAACTGTTTGCCTTTTATCTTCCCTTTCTTCTGGTTCTGGTGTTATGTTGATCTACCGAGTCAGACCTGTGGCCTGCTCCTCCTGTTTACCGCTGGGGCAGAGCAGATCCAATTTCCTGACTCCGCGGCTTTGATGTGGCGGGACTCTGTTTGCAAAGGGCTCGCCAGCTCCCGGAGAGGAGGGATGCGCTCCGGGAACGATGGCATCTCTGGACCTGCTGTGTTTGAAGACAGCTCAGAGCAGATACGTGACAGGACGGGTTTCGTGACAGACGCTTTCCCCTCACACATCTCCGTGTTATCCCAGCAGGAGCACTGCACTGCCCATGGCTGATGGGTGTTGGAGAGGTGGGAGGAAATTACCTGGACACTGCCAATGGAGTGGGGCCGGGCCGGGCCGGGGGTGCTGCGAGCTCGGCCGGGCCTCAGCGACCCTGAAGGGCCCTTCGGGACGGGGGCTGCTGGGCAGGTGGAGCCTGGGCAGCAGGGTGTGCTCGCAGCATTTCATTAAATCCTGGGGGCACGGGGAGAGCTTTGGGAGGGGCTGTGCAGGGAGGTGGTGGTGTGTTCGAGGAATGACGGAACGTGGCACCCAGTCCTGTGGTCTGGTTGATAACATGGTTTTTGGTTATGGGTCGGACACGATGATGTCAGAGGTCTTTTCCAACCCGAGTGACTCTGTGATTCTGTGCTGCAGTAGCCACGAAGAATGGGAAGGAATGGGGACCGCGGTCTCGGCTGTCGGGCTCGCCTCAGCGGGGAGGGCTGGGCTGAACACCTTTGTCCAGGCTTCAAGGAGCCACGGCCGGGCCGTTGCGATCGGCGCTCGGGCGGTCGCAGGGAGCCGCGGCGGGGCAGGGCGGCCGTGACCGTCCCGCTACGGCGGTCGGGCCCTTCCCCGCCCCGGCCCCTCCCGCCCCTCCGCCGCCGCCATGTGACGCGGCCGCCGCTGGGGGGCGCCGCGCGCGCGAGGCCGGTAGGGGGCGCCGGGCGCGCCGCCGGTCCGTGCAGCATGGCGGCGGCGGGGGCTGAGCAGACACAGCCAGAGCCGGCCGCCGGCGCCGCGCCCGAGGAGTCGTCGGACAGCGAGCCGGAGCAGGAGCCCGGCTCCCTGCAGAAGCTCATCCGCAAAGTCTCGACGTCCGGGCAGATCCGCCAGAAGGTGCGTGCGGCGGGAGGGGGCCGCGGGCAGGGCCTCGGGGTCCTGGCGGCGCTGCGGCCGGCGCTGCCTCCGCGTTACGCTCGGTGCCGCCGCCTCTCCCTCCCGCCCGGCACGGTCCGTGCCTCCGCCAGCCCGGGCCGCCGCTTTGGGAGTTGCCAGAGACCCCCCGAAGCTTTCCCCTGGGGCCTGCCACCGAGCCCGTCCCTCAGGGAGCTGCCGGCGATCCCCCTCACATCCCACTCCTCTCCCCTCACAACGACCCCTCAGGGGTCTGCTTGTGACCACCTCACATCCGCCAAGGCGCCCCTCAGGGACTGGGCCATTTCCCCCTTTCCCCCTGTTGGCTGGAAAATCTTTAATTGTAACAAATATTGTCTGTGTTAGAAAGGTTTATTTATCCCGTCGTTTTCGGTGACAGCCCAACCATCCCTCCGGGTTATGCCGGCGACCCTCAACCCCCACTGCAGAGACCCCCTGACAACAGCCCCTATATACAGCTTCCCAGGCACCTGTGAACCCCGAACTGCCCCTCAGGGATCCCCATAATGAACTGTTTCTCAGGTGCCCGTTAACAGCTGCCCCCTAAATGCCCTTCAGAGTCTGCCAGTGCCCCACAGACTGCCCTCAGGGGCTCCTGGAGCTGCCCCCGGTGCCTCTCTGAACTCTCCAGTTCCTGTCCCCAGCAGCCCAGCTTAGGCCACCTTCTTCCCAGGGCCCAGGTTCAGACCTGCCAGGGAGCTTTACCCGGCTCAGTGAGCAGTGTGCCCAGGCTAAGCAGGACCCCGTCTGTCTTCTTTCCTTTCTTACCCCCTTTCCCTGTAATTTTATTGGAGTCATTGAGGTCAGATTTGGGCTCCTACTCCCTGGTGCTGCTCCATTTACCTGGTATTTGAATCCTCAGGGGCATCCTCACCTCATGAAGCTGCATCTCCCCTTTTTTCCTCATGTCACAGTTGCCATGGGCTCCTTCCTCACATCCCCATGCCTTGAGAACCTCTGCACATCCCAGCCATAGCTCCCTGTCACAGTGTTCTGTTATCACTTTCTAGCACCTCCCTCCTCCATGGTCCTGTTGTACTTGTCACAAGTCACTGTCTCATATTCAGAGTTCTGCTCTGGAAGGTGCAGCCCTCATTATTCCCTGCAGTCGTTGAGTGGTGCCTCCCTCAGCATCTTCCCATCCTTTTTGTGCATCCTAATTTTCCCCATCTCACACTGCTGTTTTACCTTGCGGTAGCCAAATAGCAATGTTTAGCTTTCTGTCTGGTCAAGCAGGGATCTTACATCTGGTTAGTCTTTGTTCCCAGCTTTGTCTGTCCTGCTTTGCCCTCCTGGTAAGGTAACAGTCCTTTCCACCCAGGTTCCCTTGGCCCAGTCATATTTTATCCCTCTGTTGCTCATCCTGGAACAATAACACCATTTTTATGGGCAGTAACAACATTCTGCAGCTACAACCAAAACTGTAGTTCTTCTGCATTGTTACTGTAAAAGAATATGTGAAGTTTTCCTTCAACTTTAAGCTGTGAAGCATGCATAGGGAATTTCCCTTTTCTGTACTCTTTTTATTATAGCAGCATGATTTTTCTTTGTAGCCACTAAGCTCCTGTGTAACTCTTGGACTGTTGTGTCATGTGTTTCTGCTTAGAAGTACCAGGTTAGTTACTGTGTCATCACCTGCCTTGTGCTCACCTTGTCTCTGCAGCATGGACAAGCACGGTGCAGCTGTGGGGATGCAAAAGCTCGCTCAGCACTGGTGCTGCAGCTCAGTGTTGCTTCTCTGGTACTCATAGCAAAGGAGAGTAAATGCCTCTGCATGGTGCAGTGTCTGAAGCGTTGTTCAAAGGGCTGTTTTTCATGCTGCCTGGTTTGCCCTGCTTTCAAGCACAGGACCTGCCATCCTTGTGCTGTGCATCATTGTTTGGCTGCATTGGTCCCAGTTATGGAAGCCCTGTGACAGAGTGCAGTGGCATGTGAGGACTGCGTGGGGCTGCTTCCTCCATCTGTGAGGTGCTGCTGGCACTGCCCCTTGGGCTTCTTGGGCTGGGCACTGTGGGGCTGGGCTGTGAGATGGTTCTTTTGGTGACACCAGGAAACCTTGGAGCCCTCTAAACCTGCTGGTGTTCTGTAGCAAGCAGATCTCAGCTGTGCTGTAGCACCACGTGGCTTAAGCTAGTCTGATAATCTGCTGTGAAAAAAAATATAAGCTTTTTGAGATTTTCCTGTATCCAGAGTGCTAAATATTAAGAATTTGGCTTGCTGGAGGTTGGATGAACCTTGGGATTTTTTAACACCATTTGTGACAGGGGTCTTATGTGAAAAGGAAGGAAAGATGCTATAGTCTGTCTCCATGGTGGTGTTTGTGTTGAGAGCAACACGAAGACTTTGCTAGAATGGGAGTTCTTGCTTACAGCAAGATGTTAGAGATGCTGAGGTGAAAGATGCATTGGGTTGTATTTTTGTTTGGCTATAGCAGAACACATCATCCTGTCCCTACTTAATAATTTTCCCTGTTTTACATCACTTCTGGTGTCAGCGTGTGTGGAAAAAGACAAAACCAGCCACTTCTATATGCAAGCAAAAGCATATTAAGAACAGGGATTATAAACAGATATTGTCTACAACTGTTAAGCCTTCTTGTGTTAACCTGCCAAAAACCTTTGACTAAATCATGTCAAATTTTTCAAGTAAGCCCAGGTATTATGGTATTCAGGATTGATTTGTTCTCTTGCTTGTTGATGTCATTTTGGTTTGTCATTGCCTTTTCTGCATGCTGCTGCTTGTATACTCTTTCCTTGCCCTCAGGGCAAGAAGCAAAGACAACTTTGTGGGTAATCATGGTTTTGATGGGACTTTGAGGAGCTTGCCTCCTTTGTAAAGGCAGACCTAATTCTGAATTTGTCTGTTGAATCATAGAGTGCTGACTACTGTAAACTGTAGAAGCTGTTGGACAGGTCTGTCAGTGACAGTAAGAGATGGAAGCAGACTTTTACTATGGCCTGAGGACATAAATCTCTTCTGACCACATCTTTTGCTGCAGTTAGCTTAAGACTATGCCTGTAAGTGCAGCTAAATCACCATGGCAGCTTACTGTTATGACAATTTGAGTGTGAAATCTGTTGTGCCCTGGAACTCCTCAGAATGTACTTGTTTGTCGCAGTTGAAGCACTTTGAAGGTATGTTTTCCTTCTTCTTGTCCTGCCATCTGTTTTCCTAAGAAATGCTGTAAAGTAGAGCTGCTTGCTTGCAAGACCATAGAACTTCAGTGGATTTGTCTCAAAGCCCCACAATTGTCCAGCTGTGTTTGACTGAAGCAGCTTGGTGTGACAGTAGTGGGGCAAGTGGAATAATTTGGATGTTTAAGGACTAAGGTGTTAATGTTCAGGGTCTAAAGGAAAATCACAGATAACATCCCTTCAGCTAAAAACCCTGTCCCTTGTGGGGCAGTGGGCAGGAGAAGGAGAAGTGGAAGGCTCAGTGTTTGGAAAGTGAAGTACTGTGTTCTAACAGACTTACTTGCCTTTAGCTAGAAAGAATTTTTGAGGCAGAGAAGAAGGTATAAGGAAAGCATGTTTAACAGTCTTTATTATTATTACTATGGGGAAAGAATAAAGCCTCACACAATCAGGTATAGCAGGTAGTGTGAGTGGTCTTGCTCAGCTGGCTGAGAAGCAGAGGCTGAATTGTGTGCTTGATCAGCCACCTGACAGACAGACCTGACAGACTTGCACCAGCATAAGGCCTCAGAGTGCTCTGCTTTTAGCTCTTCTCTGGTCTCAGGCTGCTGTTGGTGCAGCTGCAGAAGCTGTTGGTCAGCTAAGATTATGTATTTTTGAATGGAGAGGGTTTAGGAAGGAGATGAAATTAACTAAGAGAAGGAAGATGTGTGTGAGGAGAGGCAGCAGCAGGACCTTTCTCCCACTCCTGAGCAGTGCTGAGACCTCATCTGGAGCCAGCTGAAGTGGCAATGTCATCTCACTGTCACTCAGCATGGACCAAGGCACAGGAATATCCAACGTGGTCCTGGGAGCTGAGGGTGTGAAACCAAGGAGCACAGAACCTTTTATGAGCTCTGACAGTGAAATGTGCTTCTTCCTTTGAACTTGACCTTTCATTTGCAGCCTCACATTACAACCCTCAGAAAGCTGGAGGGTGGATGAACAGGCCATTTTCCCATTTCATTCATCAGTTCTGTGGGATTTCCAGCCTGCCAGCTTTGGTATGTTGAGCTCTCAGTTTGTTTACCAGACAGGATTTCAGCAGCGTCCTTGGGTGGCATCAGGAGAACTTCTTGTTTAGACTAGTTCAGTCTAAGTTCTGTTTACTTTCAATTTCTCTGTAATATTTTCAGTTTTACAAGCATTTATCATTGCCTTGAACTTTTTAAGACAAGTTTGCGGTGTTTACCTCACTGGAGTTGCAAACAGAGGTGAGCAGCTCTCTGAACTTTCTGGGAAGCTGTCTGGCTCTGGTAGCAGAGAATTGTCAAGTTCATTTATATCCTGAAAAGCAGCACAGCTGAACTGGTGTTGAGCTTTGTGCTGCAGTGGACAGACTGTGCAGTACTGAACTAGCACAGCTCCATTTTCTGTGCTGTGTACCAGACATAGGTGATGCCTTTTGCACTATGGGGAGTTGTGATTCTCTCTGACCAGTAGCCTTGAGGTCTTGGAGCCACCCTGCAGGATCAAGGCACAAAAACAGGGTGAAGCAAAATGTTCCTCCAGGTTTTTGTGCAGGTTTCCAGAGTGTGCTACACTGAGTCCTCAGACATATGGTGGGCAGCATGGGCAACTGAATAAAGCTCATTTTGTTTCTTCTTGTATTGCTTATTAGATAAAATGTCCATTTTATAGGTAAAGAAGTGGAATTTTTATTTCTGGAGGGTAAATGTTTTAAGGTTTCCTGAGATTAAAATGAAGAAAAGGGGAAGTTTATTAGTTTGAAATACAAGTATTGGAAGAAGTATTATGATAAGAAGTAAAGCAATATTGTAAAAGAAATAAGCAAGAAATGAGAAAGAAGTTTTCTGGAATTCATTACTTAATTAATATTCTGTCTGTGGCATCTTCCACTAAAACATATTGAAATGTCTGTATGTTTTTTTTGCTGCCTTCTGGAAGGCTGTCTGAAAGAGGACCTTTTAGGATCTTCATGTGTCAAAAATTGTGGTGGTTTATGCATTAACCCAGGTAGAAACTGGGAACTCTTCACCTAAAGAGAGTGAGAACTGTTGAAAAGGAGTTTTTGTGATTGAACTGAAACCGAACATTTTGAGCACAGGTTTAAGGACATGAACTTTCTTGGATTCACAGCATGAACACACTATTTTCTTCTCTGAGCACCAAGACACAGGTAGGATTTTAGGCTGTATGAATGTTTCTGTCCCTTAATATACATTTTGTTTTGTGTGCACTTCTTTTGACACAATTTGGGAAGCCTCCCAGCACTGTTTCCAGTGGTTTGTAAGTTTGCCTTGCTGCTGGAGAGTTTTGGATGTTGTATGAAAGCAACAGCTGTTACTTCCTTGTTAAAAAAAAAAAAAACAACAAAAGCCAACAAACCCAAACTAAAAAAACCCACTGCACAACAAAACAAAGCACAAAACCACACGCACTTGAAGCGTTTCTCATTCCTTCTAACTATAGATCAGGTTCCAAGAACTAAAGAGCTAACATTAAACTTTTGCATGTTTTGAGAGCATGCATTTACTTAGACCACGTCACTAAAACATTTCCAGCCTTCTAATTATTCTCTCTAATAAAATTGGAGAAAAAAAAAAAAAACATAGGTATTGAATATTTTGGTTTGATTGCTTGGTTTTAAAAAATAAAACTTAATTAAAACATTTAGAGTATTTTCCCTTACCTAAAACCTTTCGTTACAGGAAAATTGTTGTGTTTTTCCTTTGGAGAAGTACAGGATTATCAAGGAAAACTCTGAAATGTCTATCTCCAGATTATCTGTTGAGGAAATCTAGTATACCATGTGAGACACTGCATAACTTTACCTTCTTTAATTTCAAATCCAGTCTGATTCTTTCTGAAATAGCAGCTATACCTATATGTAAGAGAAAGCACAAATGAGATATAGAGAGTCTTTCCCTATTCCTGGAAATCTTAAGGTTTACCCTAGATATTGGCACAGCACCACTGGAAATTTCACAGCACACTACGTCCCAAGTGAACATGTGTTCCTCTTGGAACATGTTTTTTCAAGATCTCAAATGCACCAACCATTATTTAAAGAATATTTTATTAAATCTCCACTGAAACAGTTTGTTCCCTGCCTTTTCTTCACTAAGTGGTTATTGCTTCTTGTTTCACTAACAATTTATATTCAGGTGCTTCTGTTGGTACTGCAGCCCTGTGGGATGGTCATCCAGGGGTAGCTGAGGCAGCAGCACTGTTCCACAGCAGCTCCTGTGGTTTGTGGCCCTTCCTCACACGTTTTATATAAAACACTTCAGAAAGTAATGAGCTTATAGTGCATGCCCTGTTCAGTAGTGCTGCACCTCTGCAGCAGCAGGGCAGGGCTTCACGGGGTCTGGAGCTTGCAGTGTGCAGGCCCTGGACCACTCCTGGACATGAGAGCACTTACATGGAGGAGGAGGTCTAAAGCTGGCTGCCCTCCTCTCATCCAAAGAGGAAAAGGTTGGCTTGATGGCTGCAACATTGCCACTTCAGTTAGGCAATTCATTGTTACAGGATTGCTTCATTTGGTTTTATAGGAGAACTTTTTGTTTCCTCACCATTTTGTTGCTAAGTTGAAAAGTTTTACATCTGATCACTGTTCTGATGTTGTGGTTTGCCTTTTTTGAGAAAGGAAATCCCCTCTTAATCACATAATGCTTATATTGAGCACATTGCACTTGAGACTTGTAGGCTTTAATAAATTTATCCATGTAATTTTCTAGTGAGGAAAGGTGATACCACCTGCAGTGTCCTATAGGGAGAGTGTAGGTGCAGAGTTGTATCAAATGCAAGAAGTCACCCAGGACATCCCCAGGCCTGGGGACTTAGGCAGGTGGTGCAAGCTCCAGGTAATGTCTCACTCTGTGGGACAGCTGCCTTCAGTGGTCTTTGAACAACAGAAATGTGTCTGATAGAACAGGGACGGTGAGCTGCCTGCTCTTGGAACTGCTCTCAGCTGTGGCAGGGCAGAGCACTGTCTGGAATGTGTAGATCTATCACTGAGGTTTTATTAAAATCAGTATTCTGGGACCTCACACCAACCCCTTCTGTTCTGTTCAGCTGAAAGTTAGCAAAATGATGTTCCCAGGGCTGTGCTCATCTTTTTTGTTGTTGCTGCTGCTGATCAAGAAGTCTTTGGCATGGTCAAAGGTATTTGCAGGACATTAAAACAGGGGAAGTGGAAAAACAAATTAAAACTTTGCAGTATCCTTTAAAAACTATGTTAAATAGATGAGGAAAAAAAAACTTAAAAGCATAGGTTGTTTAATACATAAATATGGAAAATCTGATTACGACAGTTGTTACAGATGGGATAAAAATAAATTCTAAGATACCTAAGTATTAATTAAATGGCTGATGGCCAAAAGCTGCTTTCTGCTGTCATCCTATTTAAATACCAGTTGAAGTAAAAGGATGAGGATTTGGCTCTGCATCTGCCAGTCCCTAACAAGGCTCCTAGCAGAATTCAGTAGCAGAGGTGATGGGAATCCAGACACAGTGGGAGGAGGCTGTCTTTCTTTCTGCCTCCTGAGCACAAGGAGGGCAAAGAACTCAGTTTTCCTCATCAAGGTATAACTTTCACTTTCCCATATCCCGAAGTTCTCTTACTGGTACTCTCTGCTGACTTTTCCTTCCTACTCAGCCAAGGTCTCCATGACGTTGAGCGCTGTGGGAAGGATGGGTGGTTGTGGGTGTAGGATGAGATCCCCAGCTGTATTCTGCATGTGCTTTCCCATACATCCACTGCTCTGGGCTCATGCTGGTTGTGTGTGTGTGCTCTGGTTGCACTCCCCAGCCTGGTACTTGCATGTCCAATGGCCCTGACAGCCTGCTATGGTGAGTGCCTGGCTCCTCTGCCTACTGCTGAAGTGGATGGGGGGGCTTAGACATGGTTTTTTGGTAGTAACTTGTCTCTCTGAATGAGTAAGAGTGTGACTGAAGCTGTGGGGGTACAGGTGCAGCATTAGAGGGTTCTGTGTACAAGCTGTGATTCCAAATGAGGTTCTATTGCTGTGCCTCAGCAGAAGAGCCACCTGCTTCTGAGTTCAGGCTGGGGATTCTGTGGTGATGGTGCATAGCTTGTGACAGGCATGTCTAAGAAAGTTTTACAGCAGGTAGCAAGTTTTGACATTCTTTGTGTATGGGGAAATGCCCAAGGAAGGGATGTAGTCATGTATATATAATTTTAGATGGTAGAAAAAATAACAGTCGAACTTTTCATGTTTGTCCTTAAATGTACAAAGTTCACATTTAATTAGTACAAATTTACAAATTTATTCCATTCCAAAATATTCAGGTAGCTATTAAACTGTTGCCTTTTTGACTTTAGTTATCCTTGTGGATGGGTTTGAGCCCTTATCTTCCATCTTTGCTGTGGTTTGACTGGCATTTTGTGCTCAGTTTCCCTCTTGTGATAAATGTGTTTGGGAAGGATGCTGGGAGCCTATGGAAAGTGTCCTGAGGCTTAAGCAGTTAGTGTGCCAGGAGTTATCCAGCTCCTAACTCATCCTGCATCAGTGTACTGGTGTGTTCTTCATTCTCCCTCCTAGGTAGCTGACCAGAATATTCATCTGTTTTAGTATTTTCTTGGAGCTCTCTGACAGAGCTCATTTTACCAAGGAGCTGTGAATTGATTTGCTATATGTTGTATTTCCTTCCCCATATACATTTTTGTGTGCTCTCAAATTGTTTTTCATTTGGTAATTTGTTCATTTTAGGTCTGTGACTGTGCATCCCTTTTAGGAGAGCCATTCATAAGAGTAGCAGCTGAACCTGTATTGAAAGAAGCTGGTTCAAAGACCTGTTCTTTGTTTATTGGCTGCAGTGTTAACTAATGAAGAATGAAGTGTTTGACCAATTATCTGTGCCAAGGCAATTTAAAGCTTTTTCAGTATTTATTTGATACCAACTTCTATTTTTTACTGTGGATCTGGGGAATGAGCTTGCATTGCCTCTTTCAGTGGCATCTCAGCTGCTCCATGGACAGGTTGCTGTGCCCTGGGTTCTGCTGTCTCAGGAGTTGCAGGGAGGCTGTAGGAGCTGTCAGCTGTGCTTGCCTCAGTCTCTCACTGCTGAGTTCAGCTCATTCAGCAGGGCTGGAGGTTACAACAGAGGAGAATTGGGAGGATGGTTGTTAGGAGAGTTTTCTTAGGCTTTCCCGTGTGGCTTTACAAGGTCTGTACTGTAACCCCTTCCTCAGCTTAGTGCTCAGCTTCTGTTAGTGGGCCTCTGACTCACTGCCCCAGCTTCTATTTTGACATTTGATTCCAGCTCTGATTTATTTTTCTTTTTCTCCTCTTGTGGAGTCCTTTTTTTGCAGTGAGTTTCATAATGTCTTGCTCTTTTGATACCAGTGAAAGAAATCTGAATGCAATTTTCACTTTTTCAAGTAGAATTTCCAGACAAGACTATGCAACCTGTAATCACCTTGTGCTCCCCTATAGATCTGTATAGCTGAGTGTCCCATTGTTAGAATTGCTTTACTGATCCAGATTTCCCCCCCTCCAAGCTTCCTAGAGTTCATTTCCAGGGTGTGACCACTGTCTGGTGGAAGGATGTTGCTCTCAGATTAGCTTGTTAACCCCTACCCTTTGACATTTCATGTCTTATTCTATGGGGCTGGTTAGATTTATTCCTGTAGTTTCTTTGTTGGATTTACTGTGTTTAATTTGATTTCTAAATATTAATTTGTTTCATGTTTATGACCACGGAGAGCTTTTATTACACAATCTACTAAAACCACAAGGTACAGCCCTCAGATATGTACTGCCCTAGCATGGCATGGCCATGTTTAAGTGCCTGCAGACCTACTCCTATCATTTTTGCCATGACTTACTCAAAATCAGTGACTAGATGAGGTTGTTTGGTCCCTGGGGTTCAGCTGCCTCTAAAATTGCCTTGTAAGCATCTATAAAGATAGCCCAGTTCCGCATATACTTTTGCATTTTGTTTTTTTCCTCCCTGCATTTAGTGCTTTGTTTAGTCAATTATTTGTTGTTTGGCATCAGTATTTTGTGGTGCATACAAATAGAAACAATGTGTGTCCTAAAGTTCTTACATTCTGGAGATACATGATAAACAGAGAAATCCACATGCTGGGGGCTTCAGGTTTGGGATTCTTTAGTTGCTGTTTAGATAGCTTTGTGCTGTTACCTTGTACATAGTTCTTTTTCTGCATTGGAAAGATGTGTCACTGAAGCCTAATTCTTGTTTTTGATATGCTGCACTGAGTAACTGCCCCTAAGAATATGTTATGATCTCAGCAGTGAAATGAGTTGCATTGTTCCTCTGTCTCTATCAGACATGGTTTGGAGCCTCCCTATGCCGAGGGACACTTGCCAGCCTGACAGCTGGACACGCTTGATAGTCACCCTCAGTCTGGCTAATGGGGCTTGTTTTCCAGATTAGGAAATCAGTTTTATCAAGAGCCCTACTTCCAAATGGGGCAATAGGTTTAAGCTTCAGGAAGAGATTGTCTGCTCCTGCATTTCACTTGGTGAGCGCTACTGTGTGCAGGAGAACAAGGGATGTAATCTGAAAGGAGCTGAAATCTGACGTGGTCCTTCCTAACTTTTAGTAGAATCACTCATCTTGTCAGTGTAGAAAGCACTTAATCTGTGTACGCTGTGTCTGACCACCTGACAGGGTTACTGGGTGCAGAGACACCTCAGATGAGCAGTGCTGCCAAAAACACAACTGTGTCTTGCTGGTTTTCTGAACAGCTCCTGTTAATCTTTTGGCTTCTTGTTCTTACAATGCCGGAAGGGGAAACAGTGAAGCACAAGACTCTCTTTCTTTCAAGTTCTTTTTTTAAGTCCTCTGAGTTGTTTGAAACCATTCCTGTTGAGGTCAGTGGCAAAACTTTTCTTTTGTCATTTCAGGATTAGGCCTGCACCCTGCACCCATTTTGACAGGAGAAATCTGAGACCATATTATTGCTCTTCCTAAATGTCAAGTTTTGAAAGGGGATGAGCTGGGGGGAGGGTTGTGTATTGCTTGCCATAAACTGATTTTTTTTCTGCAGGAAGTTGCTGTTCTTCAAGACCAAAGATAAATACTAAAATGTTAGAAATTTCCTAGGCCTTGCCTTTCAGTTATCTAATCTTGTTCGTTTCAGATTTCCTAAGACACTCTGCTATGTGCAGTGTTGTTTTAAATTGTCAGTTTCTTCAGTAACTGTTTTGACACTGACTTGCAATATGATACAAGGGGTCAGTGTTGAAACCAGTATCACATCATTTTACGCTTGATCCAAAGTGATAATTCATTTTTTCATAGTGTTATCTGCCCATGGAATGCCATGCTACAGGACACCACACTGGAAAGGGACTCAGCTGGATAGAAAACAGTCTGCATAGTTCCATTGCAAACAATTTTAGTATTTATCCTGGATAGGATGCACATAATTATATGTGCATCCTCATAGTGTTTCATGGCAGTAGCTTTTCCCGTAGGATCCAATATATGATACTAAAAATAGATTTAACACTCTCTTTTCATTATGGGAGAAGCAATTTCACTTTTATCTTGATGAATTACCTGCCCAGTAATCTGATCAGAGTAGATCTTCAATTAAAAATCTGCGGAGAGCCTGGGGAGCAGAAGCAGCTGTTCACCTCTCCCCTTTAATTTCATTGGTGTCACTTTGCAGTCATGTCCTTTCCCCAGTTCATTTTCTGCAGCTGCATTCCTCTGCAAGTAACAAGTCCTTTGGCTGTAAAGTCAGAATAGAGGAAGAGAAAGGCAGCGATGTCTACATCATTTTATAAAGTCATCTTGATCTTATCTCTGGCCCTTTCCGCCCAAACCCACCAGGCTGTGCTGAAGTGAGTGCCTATAAATAGCCGGGCTGCTCTTGTGCCGAGATGGGCAGCGCTGAGGCAGAGGCGTGTTTGTGTGAGCAGGAGTGCTCCTGCTCTGGCCTTTCATGTCTGAGCTGGGGAGCTCTGAGGTTTTCTATAGATAGAGCCCGGCTATGACAGGAGCTGCCGCTTCCAGCGGGGCAAGGTGACCTCTGCAAGTGTTGCACTTTGGTAAAAAAAAAAAAGAGGGTTTAAAAGAGGAATGGAGGAATGCACGTCTGGTGCAGAGGTGAGTGAGCCCAGCTGAGGTGAGGGAGCAGGCGGGAGCTGTGGGAGCAGAGGGAAAGCAGAGGCATTGTTTTGCTGAGAGTTGCTGTGCTGGTGGGCTGGGCAAGAGTTTGTGATGCTGAGCCTGGGGTGCATAAGGGCTCTGGCTGACCCCAGTTTAACCATAGCTGTAAATAAGCATAGCAACAGAGCTCTGAAATCTCCTCTTGCAAGTTGCTGTTTTTTGATCAGCCTCCTGGCTGACATGATATCTTCGGGCTTTTCATCCAAGGAGTCTTCCCCAGGATTTTTAGTTCTTCTCTGATTTTGGTTTAGGGCTTTGCAGAGTTCAGTAGCTGCTTTCTTCATCTCATTTTTTATTTATATGTGTTTTTTTTCCAGGGAATGCAAAAGTCACTCCATGTTTCTGTCTTAAGCTGGAAAATCTCTTGCCACTTTCCCATTTTCTTCCCTGTAAAAAAATGAGCTGCAGAAATGTGTGATTTCTTTAGTGTGGTAATTTGGATGCTGGTACTTTACATTTCTCTTTGATACTCAGGTGCTGGAGGTTAAAATAACTTGTGAGAGAAATATATATTTTAGTGAGTTTCCATAGAACTGGTGAATGGTGTTTGTTCTACTTGACAGATGGAGACACACAGAGTGAAAATTGCTTTATTGGGAGCTCATAAAAAGTCCATGGCAGAGTAGGAGCATGAATGCATCTTTCTGGGTTCCAGAGGAGTGCCTTCAGCTCTGGCCTTGCCTGCAGGGTTGTTTCAGTGAGGGATGCTGTTTGGTCAGTCTTTGCACTCCGTTTTCTCTTGTGCTGAAGCTTCAGATGAGATAATGTGTGAATTTTGGATTCTTTGCATAACACCGGCTCAAAGGTGGTTTAGCATTTTGTTTCTGGGTTTTGCTATGGTGTGTTCAACTTTTAGACCCTAAAGCCAATCCTAGATGCTTTATGGCTTCGTGGAGTGCATTCCTGCTACTGTGTCCTCATGTGTGAAAATGAGTGCCAGGATGCCTTTCAGTGACTGCTTCAGAGCTGTGGGGAGCTGGTGTGGGAAACAGCCATTTTTTATAGGAGCTTAGTCCTCAATTGTGTGTTTTTGTTTTCTCTTTTCATTCTACTGGAAGTTCTGTGGAGTTTGGCAATTCCTGGTGTGCCTGCTTCAGGCACACTAAGCTGGTGTTTGCCTGAGCACTGGCAGATATTTCTTCCACTGTGCAGGTGGCTTTGTGAAACAGACCACTGGGAGGGGATTGAGGCTTAGGATTTGCTACCCTTGGAGCAGGCCAGGGTCCAGCATTCAAGGTAGATGCTGTTCTTCTAGGAGACAGGACAGCTCTCCTCCCTTTCTATTTCCCAGCACAGTGGAGTGAGATTGTAGTGGGTTCTATATCCGACAGCTCTCTTCAGGATCTGGTGGAATGTGCAGCCTGCTCTTTCCCAGCTGATTTGTGAGTAGAAGCTTCACCATGGTGGTCCAGACGCTGTGATCTCTCAGGCCAGTTTGAGGATAGCTCAGTGTAGCAAAAGAGAAGCATACATTGTCAGACGGATGTTTCTCCTTATAGTCAGTGTTTTTTTCAAAGTGGTTTTTGAGGAAGCTTTGAGCTTGGCAAGGGCCAGTGTATGTGGAACGTATCAAAATCTGCAGCTGTTCCAAAAACTAAGGGCACACATTAGAAATATATATATAGCATTTTAAAAGCAAGTTTAATGCCTTGGAAAGGAGTTCTAACATGAACTAAACCCTGTGGATCAGAGTATTTATTTTGTGTGCTGTAGTAGCTTGGCTGTGTCCATTTGGTGCTGTTTGTGAATTGATTCTTATCAGCGACCTGACTGTTACAAACCTGAATTCCACTGAGACCTCTGGTATGTTAAAGCTATGTCATTTTCCTGGCACCAAGATACAGAGTAACCTGTCTTACAAGATTGTCACACCATTTGTGTCCTGTGCTTTACTGGGTATTTATCACATTGGGCTCTCTTGGCAAGAAGTAGGTTCCTGCAATTCTCCTGGGGACAGAAGAAGGTTTCTTGAGGTACCAAGGCATGACATAGCACTGCTTGTAGCTCCTAGGCAGTATTTACAATCAGGAATTCTGGATTGGACATCCAGCCCTGACTTTTTTGCCTTTTGTCTCTCTGAGATGCAGTTTTTGAGATTATTTTCATGTAGTTGTTGGTATTAAAACCTGAATGAAATACATGTGGGTTAAATCCATACCCCCACATATGCACAGTATATGAATGAGCATACAAGCCTGTGTATGCTGGTATGTCAGTCTAGTTATAAAGCAGTTAAAGAAAAAAAGTCAGTGTGCATAGACAGTTTTGGCACTACGGCCCTGGGAAATGGCAGCTGGCCAGAGAGTACCGAAGCAGGGCCAAGACTGTCTGAAGAATACCAAATGCTGATGTTGGATATAGCTCCTTCTTTGCTCTGGTTTCACTCTTCACCCCCTGGGCTTGCATCTTGCCCCCTCTGTGCCAGGTAGATGTTGGTTACAAGCTGGAGGTACAGACAGATATCCTGGGTGTGTTTGTGCTGGTAATCAGATTCCAATTAAATGAAAGGTGCAATTACCTGTGACTGAAATCCGACCTTGGTGAGTTTAACTGTTACACTCCCCAAATCACTGTTAGATTTGAAATGCTCATTCAGTTTTAAGTTATTTATCTTCTTTGGTATCGTGATAGTGCTGGAGACAAGAGTGAAACCTCACCGCAGTGTGGGTTGTTTGTTCATGAAAGTTTTATCTTGTGAAGGCTGCTCGGTTTTGCTGAATGAATCTGTGAAACGCTTCCAGCAGAGGGCACTGAGGTTATTGGTCTCCAGCTCCAGTTGTTCCTACGGGTGTGTGCTGGGGAAGCAGCAAACGTGCCTGTCAGTAAAACCCATGGTTCACTGCTCTCTCTGATGCTTTTGTAGACTGTCATAAAAGAGGGGATGCTGATGAAACAGACCAGCTCCTTCCAGCGCTGGAAGAGACGATACTTTAAACTGCGAGGACGAACGCTCTACTATGCAAAAACTGCTAAGGTAAGGTCCTGACAGTACCTGTGAGGCCAAGGAAGTCAGTAGAGGGGCTTTGGAGGCAGATGGGTGTCAGTGGGGAGGCAGCCCTCAGCAGAGAAATGAGCTCTTTAGGCACTGGTCTTCAGGCTTTGTAGCTACTAGAAGATCCCTGCATTTTGCCTCACACTTGGGAATCCTTGGTTTTGAAGTGCAGCATCATGCAGACCTGTGATACTGATTTTTCCATATTTTTTCTCCCTTTGGTGCATGTTAGTAGGGAATGGACTCTAAATCAATAGAAGGAAGAGAATACAAATGAAAAGAGAAGGTGCAGTAGATAAGCAAGGCTAGAATTTATCAAATCAGAGCTGCTATGCCTCTGGTTTAGTATGCTGATAGTCAACTAGATATAAAACTGTCTCCTTTCACAAGAACAAAGCCTACAGTTATTTGGTGTTCTTTTAAAATTATCCTTTAATAAAAATAAAGCCATTGTATTCACTGTCTGAAGACAGGCCAGAGTGATCTCCAGTGTGTGGAACTAGACTTCCAGGTCCTTGATGTTGTTGGGGTGCTGTGTCTTTCCTTCAAGTCATAAAAGGCTATGATATGGAGCATGCTAGGCAGACTCCCTTTGAGTCTGCTTGCTTATACATTGGACTCAATAATTTATTGAGATTTTGATTTTTTTCTTTACAGTCCATTATTTTTGATGAGGTGGATCTGACAGATGCCAGTGTGGCAGAATCCAGCACAAAGAATGTCAACAACAGCTTCACGGTAGGACTTTTTGCATTATTTTCTGTTCTTCTTCCATCTTTTCCCCACATCCCATCTCTTTTGCAGAGTTGAAAAACACCTGAATAATCTTCACAGCATCTTTCATGAAAAATAAATAATAAGCTTACTTTTCTTTACTATATGATAACTCGTATTTGTGCACATGGGAAATTACCTCAGGGAAGTACCTTAGGTTACTGTGTATCGTGCTAAGACTTGGCATTCAGGGATTTGCTTCCCTGTAAGCTAAGAGTGTGTGATAGAACCTGTTTGCACAGTGGGACAGAAAAATCAGTTCTGCTGGGGGAGTTAGAGGTGATGTTTGTGCTGGAGATCTTGCTAAAGGAATTTCGTTTTTCCCATAGGCATTAAAATATGTAAACTTCTTTCTCTGACTTTATTTGTGTGTGTCTGTGTGTGTGTTTATATATGCCTGCTATATATAGTGGAAAAGCAAAAGGAGGAACAGAGAGAAATAGCACAGAAATAACTGTGGGATTGGTTCAGGATACTCGTCAGATGTGGAATGTGTGCTAAGTAGTTGCAGTCTGGAAATGCAATGGTGTCCCTGCTTCATTTTCTCCAGGCTCAGGAGCTAGGGGGAAAAATGATTGTATTTCTAAGGTGCAAGTGTTCTGCAAGCTCCAGTTTGGGGAGCACTTGGTGTGCAGAAAAAAAAGCCAGTAACATCAGCCCTGCAGGATGAGTGTTGAGCTGGTGAACAGCAGCAAACCTCCACACAGCTGCTGAGGGGGTCAGCACAGAGGAGAAGGAGCCTGTGGAAAGGAAGTGTTGCTCTAAGGCAAGGTGAAGGAGGGAGCAATCCAGGTGGAGGGAAGAATCCCTCCTGGTCCTGCAGGTGGCGACCAACACCGAGCAGAGTGCCTTGTGCTGCAGCAGGAGTGATGTGCTGCTTTAAACAGCTGCCAAAGGGCATTTCTGTTTGCAGCTGTTTTAGCTTTGCAGTGCCTGTGTTTAGATAAAACTCCAACACCTTCCAAAGTTTGAAAACACTTTCTGTATTCATAGTTGGACAGGTAGAAGGCCTGGGTATGGTAAGTAAATATTGATATCAGGTGAGAGTACAGAGAGAAGGTTTATGCAATGATTTGAGTAGGGAATATGTTTTCAAGACTGTGATGTTATTTACCTGTTAATAAAGCATTTTATCCTGGATCTTGCTTCCATTTTCTCAAATATAAATAAAGACTGATTTTTTTTCAGGTAGGTGTACTGTAAACTGTGCTGCTTACTGTTGCAGTTGGGAGAGATCCAATATCCATCAGGAAGACTGCATTAGGGACAGGAGGGAGCAGTGTCTTTGCTCTCTCAGATTGCCCCATTTGAGTCAAACAGTGAAGGGTTATTTCCCAGACTCTGGTATCAGGCTCTGCCAGTCCCTGCCTTCCATAGCTGATAAAAGGTAAAGGTACCTTGAAATTCAAGCAGGTCCAGTTTGCACTGTCTCCAGCTGAGCAGTGTATCATGGTGCTTAGGTAAATTCAAGAAAAGTATGTTTCCTCCTTATTTCTATCTGCTCTTTCTCTCGTGGCTTCTGGAGGCACTTGACTCATTTACCTTGAAGTTTAAAACCACTTAGGAAATCAGAAGGTGGCCTAGTCCTGCTGTGGTTTGCTCTGTTACATCATTGCTCTCAGTGCTCTGGATTCCTTGCAGTCATGCAGTTTTCTGTTGGTTTTCTTTGAGACCACTCTGCTTCCCCTCTGTATCTTCCTTTCTAAAGTTCAGAGTTCTTTGATGCATTTTTTTTCTGTTTCAAATCAGTGTGTTATATGATCTGAGGTTTTTCTCCTTAAGTAAAAATATGTAGCATTTGGTAATCAGAGTTTTAGATGTTCTGGTTTTCTTTTTGGGTTTCTGTTTTCTTCAGTGGAAACTGGTAATTGTGGATTTATAAAAGAATGGTTTCTTTCTGAGAAAACTCAGCCTCTGTCCTGTGTGTGCTGCCTAATGTATAGATTCTGCAGGTCAGGTTGCCTGAATGACACCCCTAAGTTCCTGACATAAATACAAACAACAAAAACATTATTCAAACCGCTTGGAGGAACAATGTTCATCCAAAACAAAGAGGTAATAAGGACTGACCAGTCAGAAGAGCACTGTTGAAAGTGCATTGAGGAGCATGGGGAGGAAGCCTCTTGAGAGGAGAAAACCAGAGCATAAAGCCAGCAAAGGTTGTGCTGCATGGAGAGAGGAGTAAGGTTAAAAAATAGCTTCCAGTAAACCTTTTACATAGGACATGACTGACAGGTAATTTGTTTGCTCTCAGCAGGAAGGAGAGCAAGAAAAGTGAGTTTTAAGACATGGACCTCTTCCTTTTGAAGAAAGTATGTAATAACAAATTCCACTGTGGTTTACTTGCTTGATCTTGCATAGATTTCTTCAGTAAGTGTATCCTGTTTGCAGTGGGGACAGTTTTCAGGACTGCTACCCAGAGTTAATGTATAGATGGCTATAGAATGGGCTGGAAGCACATGACATGGGGCATTTTTGAGCTTACAGTGTTGTACTGCTCCATCCCCTGATGTGTAACAAAAAGCTTTATGTTTAGCTTTGTTCCTTTAGGTCTGGCAGTGTGGCTGCAGAGGTATTTAACAGGAGGCCTCTGGGAATAAATCTTACAGCAGCCCCATGCCAGAGCTCTCTTCTCTCATTAGGCCTCTAGGTGTGGTATTTGCTGGTTCTGTCACATCTCTGCCATCTCTGTCCTTCAGAGTCAGGTGTCTACAAGGTAGATTCTTCTGGGATGTCTGGGCTGTGACAGGTGCTTTCCATGAATGATCCCTTGGTACGTGGTGTATAGATCTCTCCCCAGTGCCTTTTTCTAGGGTTGCTGTCTTGCACAGGGTCTTAGAGAAGATCTGGTGTGGCACAAATGCAATGATAAATGTGTTGTCCTGGTAGTTCAGGACCCTTTATTTCAAAGAATGTGTTTATTTCAAACAGTGTGTGCTATTTTGTACTCCTAACAAAATAGAAATCACCAACATTGGGTGGGTGAGGTCAGAGCCTGGCCCTGATTTCTGAGCAGTGCTTTCTTTGCCATACCCTCAAAACCTCTTGTGATTTCTAAAAAGCTGATAGATTATTTGGGATCACACTGGGTACATTGTGTCTTCCCAGTGAGACTTTAGCTCTTTCCATGAACAGTTTTTTCTTGGACAGTGCAGTTTTGCTGTAACATCATTTGTTAAGGTGCCCACATGGTAAACTAGCCTGCAGTTCTGTGAGGAGCATTAAAACAAAATCTGCAATGAGGGTGAGTTCCATGCTTTAATCTGAAGTAGCATTTTCTGAAGATGATGCTGGGAAGCCTATGTTTTACTGATCTCTGTCACAAAATGATCTGCTTTACCTGTGTCAAGGACCTGAGCCATCCATCATGCCTGTTCTCCCCTGTGATACCTAAAAGGTCTGGGGGACACCAAACACTCTCTTGTCTGTTGCTCAGATCAACACTTTGCCACCAGAGCTGTCCCCTCAAAAGTCTTTGAAAAGACTTTGGATTGTCTCCTTTGGCCCAGTTTTGTAAATGCTTATGTGGTGAATAAATTCTTCCTCCTCTGACTGGTGTGTGGGCTGAAAATCTGCTCTTTTCTAAAAGGTACCAACTGAATTAAGACTGCTGCCTTCAGTGTAGTTGGTAGAGTTAAAAGAAGTGATTCCTTATCAGTTCATTGACCCTTTCTTGCTTTGTGGAGGATTTTTATAAAGGTAAGTATTCTTTAATACTAGTCAAAAACACCTGTGATCATCAGGAGAGGGCCTGGACAGGACATATCATCTTCCCAGGTACATATTTTATGTTCTAATATGGTTCTCACATGGTGGTTTGGTAAATGTTTTCCAGTTATTGCTACCAAATGGTGGTGTGGACTTTCACCCTCATTCACATAACATGAATTACAGCATTTACTTTTTATCCCCTCTGATTCAGAGCTTTGAGATCCTGTAGGAGAAATATCCTCTGTGTGGACAGGGAATTTTGTGTCGTTTGGTTTCTTCTTTCTGATGCTTTGGTGAAATGGAAGCTGGTTCAGTGCACGTTTTTGAGTGCCAGGAGCCATGCTAGTGACCCCTCCTCCATAGTTAATGGCTCTTCACTGGAAGAGGTGGAGCTTGAGCTCCTGAGCTCCTGTAAACCCTTTTTTGTTGGGAAGTACCTCTCAGCTCAGCCGCAGACAGGAAGCAGCATATTATTACAGTCAGCGCCTGCCTCTCCGCTTCATTGCCGTCAGAAGGAAACTTATCCCAGCTCCTCCTTAAGCAGGCAGCTAATCAGCTTGTGGCAAGTGGTACGTAGCTCAGAGAGACTGACCACAGACGAGACTAATCCTTGCATGGCAAGCAATCTGTTTAGGTTTTTTTCTCAGGGAGTAGGCTGCTCTGGATACTAGTGTAGAGGAAGATTGAACGTGAAAGGTAAGAGCAGGAGTGTGAGTTTTCTGGATTGAGCACTGGGAAACATGGCACCTGTGCCAGCATAACAGATATCAAAAGCTCAGGTTCTTTGGCATATGTTTGCTGCAAGCTCTTACTGTTCAGGTGTTCTCTCCTGAGTGGATTCATGTAGATGTATTCTCTAGAAGAGGAGTAAAGGGAAATGTGCCTGTGGTGCTGTTAGAAATACTGCACCCAGTTAAGAAATACTATTTATTAACTGATGATTCACCCTGACCAAGGTCCCAGGAGAGAGGAAGTATTCAGGTTAGAATAATACCTTTCTTGCAGAGCACTTGCATGACTGGAGGCAGCAGTGGTTCTGGTAGGCTGAGGAACAGGATTCAGGTGTCCCTGAATGAGAGAGTGCAGTCATCTCTGAGAAGGAGTATGGATGTCATTCTCCAGCTGTATGGAAGCCTGAGGTGTGCTACATTTTTTTTCATATTATAACCTTGTTACTTAGTACTGACTCTATTCAGCAGCAAAGTTGGTGGTTTCTGCCTTGTGACCTTTTACTTTACTGACCTCCTCTAGAATGTGTATTTTTGCTGTATTGTCCCAGGCTTACTTGATGCTGTGGAGAAATAGCATAAATTTTCATTTCTGGGTTAGTAACCTTTCCTGTAAACAGAGGGCAAAATGCTTGAGCTTGGGTAAAAAATCGAGGTGCTGACAGTCCTTCCTGATGGGAAGAGTATGTTGTTGATGTTGCAGTTCATGCACAGTGAAGTGAAAGTGCCTATGCCAGTTCATGATTTTGTGTCAAGCTGAATTATTTGTGTAGGTACTTTTAAATTAAAATACATTCTTTTCAGTAGAGAAGCAGTGAAGTCTTCTCTGAAGAGTTCAGTTTTGAAGGAAAATAGAGCTGCTGAAGCTACAGAACGTTTGCCTAGCACAGGAGCTGTGTGTCTGTTAGGCACTGTTGGAACAAGAGAAACCCAGATCAGAGGGTGGTTGTGCTGGTTTGAAATACAGGCTTTGAGAAAGAGCATGTCACTTATTTTTATGAGGAGAAAGAATATAAGAACTTCTGTTGCAAACTGTTTGCAGGAAGTCATAGTTGGACTTTAAGCTTTGGCTGATAGAGATCAGGAAAATCCGGGTAGTTTGACACAGATTCCCAAAACTTCCCTGTGTGGCTTTAGCCCTCTGAAGAAAATGGAGTTGAATATGTGCTCCAGGGAGTCACTGGGCTTTCTAGCAAGGGAGAGGATTTTCCTCCCCTGCTTCTTCAACTAGAGGGTAAAGGGACCCAGAGAGAAGGCATCAGCTGGACAAAAAGAGTGATTGATCTGGAGGCATAGTGACACAGGCCAGTCCCAGGTGTCCTGAATTCTCACACAGTCATGGATTGCCCTGTTAATGTTTGGAATAGGGGAAGATTAAAAAAGAGGGACGTCTAAAGAGGATGGTTCTTTTTTCCTTGTTTTTAAACTCTTGTCTCTGAAATGGGCAAAATTGGAGCACATGCTGGAAATTCAGTTTTTGCTGGGGGTTGTTGTCTTTTCCACACCCATGTGTGTACACATTCAGGAATTGTACACTCTTTGCTAGTGCTTGTAGTCTGTTTATATTGGCAGCTGTCAGAATTTCCTTTATAAGCAAATGAAAAGATGAGTAGAGCGGTGTATTGCTGTATCTAGAATTGCTCTGCTGGTTTTTCACCTTCGTTCATTAAGTGCAGTTCAGTCCCCATTTCCTGTCAGAACTGCTGCAGTTTCAAAATACTTTGCTATTTTAGTAGTTTGTAATCCAGACTTCAGTTTTTTCTCCTTGAGAAAAGGCCCTTTGGTAAACAGACCATTCTGAGTCACTGTTAGTCAGTGAAAATAGTACTTTAAAATCTTTTCATGTCAAGGATTTCTGGGACTCATAATCCAGCCTCCTGTGGGAGCTGGTTATTAGTCTGCTGTCACAAAAGAAGGAAAAATCTGGAGAAAAATTACCAAAAAGAAGATAAATGTGGAAGGAGAGTTAGAGAGTCTGGAAGACGTTGCTGTGGGTGGAGAGATCTGGCAATTGCTACTGTACGTTACAGAGCGACTCAAAAATATGCGGGCGTTTTTGAGAGAGATGAAACCACTGTAAGAAATCGTCAGACTGAGCTTCAACTGTTTTACTGTGGGACAGGATAGACAGGGAGCTGAAAAGTGAAGGAGACTGAAGAGCTTTTGCTTTCATAGAGGGAAGTTTACAGCTTTGAAATAATGTCTGCCCTTGTGCCTGAACACTGGAAGCTTTTGTTTGATAATCTCTTTGCAACTGTCATGCTGAATTGCGGTTTCACCTACCTTCTGAGCAAGACTGAAGATTTCAGCTGCTTCTCGCCTTGCAGGTGAGGGCACAAAGGCAGAACAATGTGTGGTCATTTAAGAACATGTTCAGCTTTACATAGAAGCTGCTCTGGAAGGAAAAGGTTCCTTTTTATGCAGGGAGAGGCTTGCTAGCATTCCTTGCAGAAATGCTGCCTCCCTATTTCAGGTGCTTGTGATGGTGCGTGAACAGGACTTGTCTTAGCCTGGTGGCCCAGTGTGGAAAGCTCCTGGGTTCATCAAGCTGTTGAAAGCTATTAATTTCCTTTTGTGCTAGCTACCAGTTTCTGTTCAACACTGCTGAAGTTACAGGGCTGTGAGGAGCTGCTACTAACAATAAACTCTCAGTAATAGGTTATTTTCCTGCCACTGGTAGGATCTTTTATTGCCCAGTGCTGTGATTTACTGGGTGCCAGCCTTGCCATGTGTGAGCCCACTGAGACAGCAGCTCTGCCCCATGAAGAACAGCTCTGTTCTTCATGGGTTTACTTCAGTTTGAGTGAGTAGGAAGCTTTCTCTGAAATATCCTTTACCTTCCTAAATGGGCTACCCTTTCTGAACAGCGTGGTTCTGTTTAGGAACTCTTCCTGGCAGGACTGTGTCCTTTGGAAAACAGGTAAAGAGGTGCATGTGCATCTGCTGCATGAGGTGGAGGGTGTGTGGGTAATGGAGCTGTGCTAGGATTCTTTGGCACTTGGTACAGCCATTCTGTCCACTCCCACTGGGTACTGCTCCAGCCTTGGAGATCTCTGGGGATTAGCAGGCCTGAACTACCAGGATAGTTGCTTTTTTCACCTGCTAACAGTGGCATGCTCTAGCTTTTGACATCTGTTAAGTTGTTGTTAAAGTCTCAAAATCCTCGTCTTGTCTGTGCTCCTCTTACCGATTGGCAAGAACAGGAATGTGCCTTGTTTAGGAACAGTTTCCAGAAGCCTGTAGGAATGTGACCCTGGTATGAGAGATGATAATTTTCCCAGGGATAACGCTGGGACTGGTCTAGTTTCCCACTGCAGCATGGGGGAGGATAGGGACTGGAGAAATCCCAGATGGAGGGTCAGCACGAGTTGAACTTGACCTGTACACAGCATAGTGCAATATGTGCCAGTGCAAATGCTCAGAGAAGATGCACTGCTGCCCTGGCTCAGGAGGGACAGATTGCAAGGTATGTGAACCTAATAATGTAAAAATGGTCCTAAAGAGAACCACAGCACATGCTGGATCTGCTTTCCTATAGAAATGAGCTGTCCTGGATTTTATAGATTGAAAATGAAGGTAAAACAGCCACATGGAGGGATAAAATAACTGATGTACTGTGAACAGAGATTTGGGCACTTAGGGCTTTGAGGAAAATCTTGTTACTGCTGTTAAAAAAAAGGGGGGGAAAGGAATTTGGCATAACTGTAAGACCAGTAATGACTTGTTTTAGTTGGTGGAAATGAGAGTTTCCATAGGTGGAAGATGATAATTTTAGCAGAAAATTAAGATCTTGCATTAATAAAAAAACACAAAACTGGTACATTTCTCGAGTGTTATGTAAAAAGCTACTTTTTCTTTCCCATATCCAGGTTTTGGGGGAAAAGAATTAGTGCAGTTTAAAGAGCTCTACCTGACTTCTGCAGTGAGTTAATGGGATTGAATTTGTTGGCAAAACAGGGTGAAAGCTGAATTGCAAAATAGAATAGGGCTGTAGTCTGTGGAAGAAGGCAAGGCTTGGACCCTCATGAGTCTTTGATACTCATATTATTGCTCTCTTCCAAACTGTGGAGCCCCACTAAAGTCATACCGACTCACTGCCTCAGGCTTTGCTGGCCTGCTGCTGAGCTCCAGATTGTTTCAGAAATAGACATAATTGAGACAGGCTGGTTTGAATCTCAAATTTGTGTTTTATTCTCCCTTTTTCACAGTCTTCTTTTTTGTGTATTTGCTGAGAGAGTAGCACTTGCTAATCCACACTTAATCCATTTTGCCTGTGTGGGTTCAGTAATTGTGTTTGAAACACAGTGGATTTGCTGGTTTGTGACCCTCACTGATGAATACAGGCGGGGTGTTTTACTGTATTCCAGTGTTCATTTCACTACTGCTCTCACTGAAACAGGAGCTGAAGTGGAAACATGGCTGTGTCCTCATTACAGTCTCACCCAGTTTTCCTTCCTGAATCTTGGGCTCTCAGGATGCCAAGATCATTCTCCAGCATACAGAGCAGACGTAGCAGTTAGTTACAGGTGGGGAGTGGTTTTCTTACCTTTGCCATATATGATCAAACTGAAGATTTGCAGCTTTTTAAATGTTTTTCTAGTTTCTAGGTCTCTAGAAATTCCTGTTGTCTCTGTACTCAAGTCATCAACTGTTTGGAATAATGCAGGATCTCTTAGGAGGAGTTTATGGCTAGCCCCTTTGAATGTAAGTCTGTATTGCAACAGGATATGAGTAAAAGGAAGCAGTCAGAATGAGCAGGTGTTCTCATACCCCCACATTTGGCCATTCTGAGAAATGTACACATCAGGAAAATTATATTTAGCGATGTTCAATGTCCCCCCACCCCATCTCCCCCGGCAGCATTTCTTCTGTCAGCTCTGTGATTGGGCCAGTGTGGTCTTAACTTGCTTTGCCATCTTTTGTGGTCACTGAGCTCACCAGATGTACTCTGATAACAGTCCCAGGGCATGCTTGACTACACTGTCAGTTTATTGCTGAGAAGTTCCTGGGCAGCCAGAAAATGCCCCGGGTGGGCAGAGATGATAAAGTTGTCTTGGGTGGCAGCAAGACAAGAGGATGAAGCTTATTCTGCAGCTGTTGGGGAGGGGAAGGTTGCTCAGTACAACAAAGGGTGAAGTATATCAGATTTCTGTTTAAAATTTGGTCTAATATAGGAGTCTTTTTTGGACTGCCTTTTGAATCTGATTATTCACAGCTGTTCATCAGGGAAGGACATCCAGGGACATTAGTCCATTTTTAGAACATGAAATGAGGAGTTTTCTTTGGTTGGCTCTGTTGTTTGTTAACTGGCTGGATTTGAAATGTCAGTAAACTGGTGTTAGCTTTGGACAGAGGAGTGTGGGTCAACATGAGAGGTGGAGGTTAACAGCTGGTAAGAGGGAATGGACCATGTGTGAGAGAGAGGAGATAAAGTTAAATTTTCAGTGTTAAAAGTGTCTGTGTTTGCACCAGACAGCCAATGAAGGCATGGTTATTTTCAAATACAGGTTTTTTTAGATTTAGAGTGGGCAAGCTTGAAAATTGGGAATTTCTCTAATAGACTTGAAATGATTCATGGAGGGCACATAACTACTTGCTGGGGACCTGACTACCACCCCTCTTTCTGCAAAATGTATTTCAGGGGTTTCACATGCAGTGAGAAGTTAATCATTAATCTTTATCCTCATTTGAAATGTTTTTAGCCCTTCCTGCCATTCCCATGTGTTTTTGTGGCTCTCCAGGAGTGATTAGAGGGACTGGCAGCCTTTTTTCCCCCCATGACTGTGGAGCTCTTTTTTCCTGGTTAGGATTAGATGTCAGTCATATCACCATGCAGTGAGCACTGGACACCCAGTTTCTACTAATGAGTGAAATCTAAAGAATCACACCCAGAAGTTCAGTAGCATTTAGGATCAAGAAAGTTTTTAATATTTACTTTTTAGGCAGAACAAGCACTTTTAATTTGCATAATTGCTCATATCTAGATACAGTTCTGAGCTGTTTTGGGGCAGGAATGCTCAGAGTTCTGCCAATCCCGGAACAGGCCAAAAATCTGTGAGATTAAAAATAAATCTGAGGACTTTTTGTTGGTTTTTTTTTTTTAACTCCTAGTAAGGCAGCCCTCATCCTAACTCAGAAGCAATCAGATTGTTGTTTTTGTGCTCTCCATTTATGAGAACAAGAGGTCACTGGATGACATTACTGCGTTGTAAATTTAGAACAAATAAAAGGAAATGGTGCTTCACCTAGTGCGTCGTCATCCTGTGGAATATACTGTTCCAGGATGTTAGTCAAAAGCTGTAGCCAGAACATAAAAAATAGCTGGACCATGCTCGTTTGTAGCCATGTTCACCAGCAGGGATAACCAAGCCTTGTGTTCCAGAGTGGTGGCTCATTGCAGCTGTAGCTGAGAGTGAGCTCCTTGACTCCTGGCTGGGAAAGGACAGCATTCCAGGGGGAAGATTGGTGGGGCTTCTTTTGAGATGACAACAGTGATTTAATTTTTGTGTGAGATGTTAAACTGGTCATCGCTCTTGCCTGAACAGTGCAGTGTATGTAACAGCCTTGCCCCTCTGTCAGTATCCTTCAATACGGGGATGTCTGGAACTGAAATAGCTGGTTCAAGGAGAGGGAGGGAGCAGTGGCAGGAGTGTGAGAGCTTCTGTTGCTCAGCCGAGTGCAGTAGCACACGTGCTGCCTGTGCAGGAAGGAGCCGCAGCTGCTGCACTACAGGGCAGGCACCAGGGGCTGATGCTCGCCAGGTACCCGGGCTGGGCTGGGGGTGGATGTGCAGTGTGTGAACGGCAGAGGAAGGGGGCTGTTAACACCTTTCTGGATTCCTGATTCCTTGTTAAGATTTTTAACTCTAGTACCGCTGTATATTGATCAGGAAAACTGGTTTGGATGGTTTCCTCATTTCCCCAAAAAATTGCTGCACTAGCTACATTACTTGTCTATCCTTCATAGTGAAGTCTGAGTTGTCCCAGTTTGTTCTCCTTAGGAGCAAGCTTTTTAAAGAGGTTTATTCTTTTATTTCCCATCTCTGCTGATAGCAATAAATACAAGTGCAAATGTTGCTTTTGAACTGACTAATGGGGAATGCTCTTCATATGTTTATCCTGCACAGTTACATTTTTATTTGCAGTTTGTAGTTACACAATAGACTCTTTATTTTAATTCTGTGACTCTTTATCTGGATGATTCATGTATGAAAATCTTTTGATCTCTTTATTTATCCTCTTGTCTTATAAACTTTGTTCTTTAAAGAGAGGGTTGTCTAACACTGAATATGGGGATTTTTAAGATGATGCAGTAGGTGACTTAAGAAGGAATTAGCTGCTTTCTATATAGAATGTTCTATCCAATTATCCAGGAAGTCAGTACCCTCAGAAATTAATTCTTACCAAAGGAAGGTCTGCATTTCTGTATTTTATGTCAGTGTTTTAAATTTCTAGTCTTCCACTGTGATTAAAAACTATGCTATAGTTTGCATTTTCCTTCTGTCCCCTCAAAAAGGCAGAAAAATAGGAAAAGAGACAGCACTGATAGGAGTGTTCTGAAGCTGTTCTTCCCCAGTGCTCCAGACATGCCAGTGACTCAAATGAACTTGTGGTTCCTTAGAGAATGTGGCTGGTTTTACAGCCATGAAAGGTCCTTGGATGCTTCATCCTGGGACGTTTGGACTTTGTATGTGCTGCTGTTGTATGTGTGAAACTACAGATGTTCTTGGCCTTATTACCAGGAAGAAAGTGAGGCCCAGTGGTGTCTGAACAAATTAGTTAACCTTGATTTTACTTCCAGGGAAAGATCTGCTTCCTCTTAGCAGGACTCAGACATGCTCCTTGTTCTTCTCTAACTTGAAACTGATTTATGCATCAGTGTTTCATGCTCTGGAAAAAGTTTCTCTAGGGCAGCCATTCTTACATAGCAGAGTTTTTGAAGGAAATATATTTAACTAAACACTTGCCTGCTTTCCCAAGGAAGAAGAAAGATTCCTGTGATTACCTTCTTTGGAAATAAATTTTTTCAAAGCTGGAAATGTTTAAAAAAAAGTGAGGGAAAAGAGAAGGAGTTCTTCAAAGTTTTATTTTTAAAATAGTGTAAATATTTACTTCTGTGTGCTACAGTTGATACAGATCTGGTCATTTTGTCCAAGATAGAATGCTTCAAATGCTAAAACTGTGTTTCTAATATGAATGGCCAGTCCTTTCTTTACAAAAGGATTTAGCTCCTTTCATTGCCTACTCAATGTGTCTCTAGCACTGGTTTCTAGGTATTGGTCATGCCTCTGGGTAAGGTGGTGTTATTGCAGGGGAATCTGCAGTCTGTGAATGAAAAGAAATACAGTTTGAAACCCGAAGACATTAAAATAAAGCAGAACTTTCCAGGTGTATCTTTTTTGTTGACATTACATCCACATTTCTTGGCGGATGTTCTGAGGCACTTCAGCATCAACTAAAAGTTTGGTGTTCAATTTCAGAGGCTTTTATTTTTAATCTGTGTTATGAATGATGATGAGAGAAGTGAGAAACAGACTGGAAAACCAGAATATCAGGTATTGGGATGATGTATGTGGGTGTTTTAGTGTTCATTAACAAAACTTTGGCTGAATGATTGGGCCTCAGGAGATTCACACAATCCTAGTTTAGTTTAATCCATTCTTTCAGATAGAATTTGGTTAGGTAGAATTTGCTTGAAAACAGATGATGTAGACAATTTTTTTCATGCATAATATATACAGGAGTGCAGGAGAGTCTGGACTGCTAGAAATTTTTAGAGTTGACATAAAAGGGAGCCCTTTGATTTTTGTTAACATTGCTCCACCTTAATGCAGCTTTTCTTAAATCCAGGTCTTGCAAACACTTCAGTATTGATGTAATTTAAGTCAACTTGATGGAAATCAGTACAGAGGTGTGGAAAAAGAGGCAGTGAGATAACTGCACTGTGGGGAACAAATACTTCAGTCTTAGGAAGAATAAGGGTTCGTGTATACTCAAGTCTGGACTCCAGCTGAATGGGCAACGGTGAGAACAGCAGACACGGTCCTCTGAAAAGCAGAGCTTTTATTTCTCTCTGCTGCCCCCAGCTGACTGAAGGAGAGGGATTTGGTGGTAGAGGACACAGAGACCTGGTGCCTCCCTGGGCAAAGGGGAGCTTTGGCCACCCTGTGTGTCTTCTGCTGGTTTGTTAAAATATTGTTGATTTAACATAGGGCAACTAATGCATGGGAATTAGCCCAGGACACAGACACACTGAGGACAGGATTGTTGGAGGGAGGTAAACTCACCACAGCTTCAGCCTGATAGGGGAACATTTGTTAGAATATCTTTTAGGTATGTAGAACAAGCCCTCAGGAAACATGAGGATTCAAATTGCTTATTTTGTTTTATTTCTCCCCTCTCCATGAGGGAGACTAAACAAATTGTCGTGACTAAAAAAATTTTTAGAATGATGTTGTAGAGTTTGTTATCTGATTCATTAATTGCTAGAAACTGGTATACTTTGCTATTAACAAAATGTCTTAATGTTCTTACCAGTTTTGAAAGTACAGTAAGTCCTTTAAAAAGACTTATGCAAGGTCTGCACATAATTACTCCTGTTGCTTTGTGCTTGATTTGTGTTGTGATTTTATTTAGGTATGAGAGATTTCTTTACTCAATTCAATATTGGGAATGGCAGCTAAAATCTTGGTGATTCTGTACATTTAGGAAGAAATTAAGGTGTGCTGTGGTGGAAGAGAAACACAGTTCAGAGGTGCAAATAACTTTCATTGTGCAGCTCTGGAAACTGCTTCAACAGGCTGCACTGGTGGTAAGGGATTCTCTTGCTGTCTCTCCCTGCCATGTCCGCTCCTCATTTTCTCTCTCTGCAGATTATCACTCCATGTCGGAAGCTCATCCTTTGTGCTGATAACAGAAAGGAGATGGAAGATTGGATTGCAGCACTGAAGACTGTCCAAAACCGAGAACATTTTGAGGTAATAGGAAAATGTGTTCCTTTGTGTTCTGTGCTTCCTCTGCTGGATCACAGCTTGTTTTGAGAGTCAGCTTCTAGTGAGCTCAATAGAAGTAATTTTATTCACTAGAATAGGTAGTAGTGTTAGGACCTTCTGTAAAATTTATCCCAGATACATTGAAGTGATTCTCCAAAAAATGTTTGGCTTTGTATATGCTCTCTTTGGGAATTCAGAGAGAATTTTCAGAGCATGGACAGGTTATGAAGCCAAGTTCCCCTCCACTGTCTTTTCATTTTTCAATTATCCTCCCTGTCCGAAGTCACATCTTGCCTGCTTTATATTCTGCCAGCTTCAATGCATCTACCTGCTTCCTGGGGCTGAGTGAGAGCAGCAGTGCCACCACAAAAAGCTGTCTTATGTTTTCCCCACTCTGATGCTTGCCTCCCTTATGCTGGCATAAGCATTTCTCTGCTACACAATGAACCAGGCTGGGGAACTGATCTTTCTGAAAATTTAATCTGACAAAAAAGTGGGGTAAATTCTCCAGCAGATAAATTCTCCAGTTCATTTCCCTAGACACACTTGTAGTAAGACAAGGATGAGAGGTGCTACAGGAGCTGTAATGAAGGTGTGGCTTTTTCAGGTAGTCTTTTGCCTTAGAGACCTTCTTGAGTTTCAGCTAGTGCATGTTTATACACTCTGCACTCTTTCCTAGTGAAAAAGTGCTCTCTTTCTGCTTTTCTGACTGCTTCATGCAAGTCTTCTGAGAAATAAAAGTCTTGTTGCCCTGCTTTTGACCTTGCTGTAATACATTTATATGGTCAGTCTACCCAGTACAGCATGGACCATTTCTCAGGGATGCATAACTGGTACGCCTGCTCCCATGCCCGGCCAACGTACTGCAACGTGTGTCGGGAGGCCCTGTCCGGGGTCACGTCACACGGGCTGTCCTGTGAAGGTAGGTGTGCCCTCGTCCTCTGCCTGGGGAGGAACAGCTTTGTTTTATTTTTATTTTTGCTCATATACCCAGATACTGCCATCTCTTATTAATGTCATGTGTCTGCTATGAGCAGATACACACTTCTGAGGTATGAAAGAAGACTCATAAGAAAACTCTTCTTCATGGGAATAATTGTATTTGTAAGAACATCCTTGTTTAATGTTTGAGTGCCAGGAGGTTATTTTTTCCCAGCTTTGCCTTAGCAGAAATGCCTGGCACAGCTCATGTTTCTAACATGAATGTGGTGACACCTACACTGTGTAAAATGGCAGAGGAGTGTGAGACTGTGTAAATCATGTTAAATTTAACAAGGTGGTCACTGAACTTTGTACAAGCAACTGGCAAAAATGACGAGGCAAGAATTAATACCTAGATCAGAACACTTACAGCTGATCATTTTGGTGGTGCTAAAGAGGATAGAGTGTGTCCATGCTTTCTTCTGGAGCCAAATGCACACTGTCACATTAGACTTCCTGAGGCAGGATTAATTGTATTCATCTCTTCCTCCCTAGTGTGCAAGTTTAAAGCCCACAAGCGCTGTGCTGTGCGAGCAACCAACAATTGCAAGTGGACAACTCTGGCCTCTATTGGGAAGGATATCATTGAGGATGAAGATGGGGTAGGTGTTAGTTTGAACTTTTCCAGCCTTACCTTGATATGGAAGCACTGCCTTGTGTTCTGTAGCTTTTTTTCACTTCATAAATAGCAGATTCTGCCTTTGCATGGAAAAGATTTCTGCTGTCAAAGCATGAGATTTTGTGTGAAAAGTCAACCAGGATGGTAAGGAACTCCTTAGTAGGAATAAACTGCTATGGACTGGGGGAGCTGAGATTAAATAATCGAAGGCACGGGGAACTTGATCTGAGTTTTGGCAAAAGAAAAGTAAATGAGTGTTTGGAACAGCACCTTAGCATATTGGGATATCTGATGCTAGTCAGTGTTCCTGGGTAACCTGGGGTGAGTCACCTGGACTCTGTGCTTGAACATGATCTAAAAATGCCAGAATTGGTCCTCAGATATTTTCTAGAAATTGCCTTTGCTGTCCTTCAACAGTGCATATGAAGACTTGCTTCTCTATATATCTCAGAGTCATGATGCCTCCTGTACCTTTAAGCTTCTGTCTCTCTGTACCTTTTGCAGATCTCAATGCCACATCAGTGGCTGGAAGGAAACCTGCCCGTCAGTGCCAAATGCACTGTGTGTGATAAAACCTGTGGCAGTGTCCTGCGTTTGCAAGACTGGCGCTGTCTGTGGTGCAAAGCCATGGTGAGTTGAAAAACTGTGATCATTCCAGTAAAAGGACAGCCTTTGATCAGCTCTGTGGTATGTTCTTTTAATGACACTTGCTTAGAATAAAATCTCTAACCATGCTGTCAGTGTTTGCTATGAAGGACTTTATTGTTCTGCAAGAAATAGGAATTTAATTTGTGCTCTGAAGTGTTGCTGTGATACATTAAAGCAAGGCCTGAAAAAAGTATCCTGCTTCTAGCCAAGCTCATTTTATTTTGAGAATGAGCTTTCACAGAAGAATCTAAGTACAGTAGACATGAATCAAAACTTCTGTCATGGACTACATTGGATTTTAGGAACGATTATTTGTTATTTCTACAGGTTGAAAAGGTGCAACAAATTATATAGAATACTCCGCTATTTTAATAATAGCAATTTCCCTTCCATTGCAATAGATTGCTCTTGCCTAACCATTGAAGTGATGCAGATCTTGCTGTGTTTTCAGTTGTCTATAATACTAGTAGGAGAAGTATCAGAAAATATGTTTTTAGAATGGGGGACTCAAATGCCAAGCAAACCCTCTATCTTGCAGTCTTTGTGTACCAGAAAAGTCCTGCTCTACTTTGTGTTTCCTTTTTTGAGTGGCTTCATTAATCTCTTCTTCTTTTACCTCTTATATCCCTCATGTCTTCCTGGTTTGTTTTTTGCTTTCTTATTTTCTTGAGTTTCCAGCTTTTTCTTTTGTTGCTACTTCAGATCTCTCAGCTGAGGCTGGGATTTTGAAAGCAGAGTGCCTGAAGGCTCCTAAAGCCACAGAATCTGGTGTCTGGTTCTCTCAGCACTCAAAGTGCTGGTCTCATAAATTCAAATGGCAGAAAAGTACATACTAATGGAAAGAAGAGAATTCATACAAGGCTCTAATTAGATCACCCTTAAAATAATTTTATCAATAAATGTATCAATTGACACTTTTTGGTGATTTCACCCCTTCTGCATTCTTCCTCTTACAACTTCTTTTGGGTGGCTTTAGGAATTATACCACAATGTCCAAAAGAGTCTGATTTATTCTTTTTTGGTGGTTTTCCCAGGTACACACAGCATGTAAAGAGTTGTTACCAAACAAGTGCCCTCTTGGGCTCTGCAAAGTGTCTGTCATTCCTCCTACTGCTCTTAACAGCATTGATTCAGATGGTAAGTATTCCTAGTAAGTAGCACTGCTTTCTCTTCCTCTCAGTCACAGTCACTTCAGCTGGCACTATTAATGCCAGGTTCTGTCAGCTGAAAATTCTGCTTTTGCTGTTGCTAAAACTTGCCACTGGAAGCCATTGCTGAGTGTGGCAGTGAACTGTTTGCTTTGCTTTTGCATTCAGTTTATCTCCCTCTAATATCAGTGTTTTCTGAGCTGCAACTGGTTACATTTATTGACAATAAATATGTTGCAGAAGCAATTTGGGAAGGTTGGGAAAGCTGAAAATTTTGGCATACTGCTAGGAGATAAGTGTGACATTTGGCAGCATGAGGTGTGGTAGGTGCTGGATTCAGGGCTGTGCACATTCACTCAGTGAGTGCCATAAACACAAGGAAAATATTAGCTGCTTCATAGCTGGGCTGGGGTGTGGGCTGTTGGTTTTTCTCTCCATCCATCCC
The DNA here is from genome assembly GCF_028018845.1 of Melospiza georgiana. Taxonomy (NCBI): domain Eukaryota; kingdom Metazoa; phylum Chordata; class Aves; order Passeriformes; family Passerellidae; genus Melospiza; species Melospiza georgiana. The sequence goes on along the minus strand of NC_080439.1, from coordinate 18,849,626 downwards.
CCTGGGCAGCTTCACATGTCTTGGCTTTTCCTCCCTCTCTCTTCCCCTTGCCCCAACAGGTTTCTGGAAAGCCACTTGTCCCCCTTCTTGCACAAGCCCTTTGTTGGTCTTTGTCAACTCCAAAAGTGGAGACAACCAAGGTGTGAAATTTCTACGAAGATTCAAACAGCTGCTGAATCCAGCCCAGGTCTTTGACCTCATGAATGGAGGACCTCACCTTGGGTAGGCAGATATATTTTGGAAACAAAAATTCCTTGTATATACCCAGAAAGTATGAGGGATTTACTTGGTTAAGCTCATCCTCAGATATAACAGGGAACCTTTTCTTCAGAGAAAACTAAACATGTGAGGTTTGGAGGGGTTTTCCTATCTCTGTGTTAAGTGTTATTGATTAGCTAAAACAAAAAATGTTGTCAAAAAGGTTATTATATCCATTCATCAGTAATAGCAGGACAGCTTGAGGCATTTTGGGGGAATTCTAGAAACACTCCCCTGGAAGAACACTAAGCATGGAAAGCTTGAATCCGTAAGAAAACTTGTCAGCAAAGTGTCTTTTAACAGGCATCCTGATGATGAAATTAACTCTAAGAAGAGTTAATTTCAGTTAACTCAGTGAACAGACAGATGTCATAGATAGCAAATTAATATTGTCAAGATGAGATTTATTGAGAAATAACTTACCTGAGAAGTCTGTGAAACTTCATCCCTCAAAGACTTTGTGGTGATATTGTGGAGAGACTTTTATGAGTGTGTTTGGTAAAGTTGCTTCTGCCCTAGGATCTAAGTTATGTTTCAGACTTTTTGCTAAATTATGCTAGAATATCTGTGGATATAAAAAAAAGTGAGTGCTGTGAAATAAACTTTTTGTGTATTTCTGCAACTCTCACTTAAAAGAAAAATTTGGTCTTAAGTTTGCCCACTTTCAAATGTTTTTCTGTTGCATCAGATTTAAGTAACTTTTGTCAGTATATGGTGCTCCTTATAATAAGAGCCAACACAAGGTGAATTTCCTTCATCTTTTCCTCACAGTGACTCCAATTCTTTGACTAGATCTGTAGATGCAGGGGGCTTAATCTGGGAGTGTCTGTTCCTGGATTAGTGGTCATTGGGTTCTGCTCTCCTGAGAACTGTTGTGGTTCTTTGCCATAGCATATTGCAAAACACTGGCATTTAAAACTGCAGTGCTTTGTCAAGGGGATGTGTTTGGCTGAAAAATAATTTATAAAAGACTTGTAAAATTGAGTATTTTCTTGTTCCCCTCCTCAGCCAGACTGACTGTCATGAGGAATTTTGCTTTTAAGCAGGAATGGAAAGGAGGGAATCAGTTGCCTTCTTGAGCTGTGGTGCACACTTCTAAAACAGCTGTTCTTATATATTTGCTTAAAAAGGAAGTGATGGTACAGAGTAAAGCCTTGATAATTTGAATATTTTCAGCTGATGCTAGTCCGACTTGTAGCATAAGATGTCATTTCTGGTAGTCATCTTTTGTGTGTCAGGAGCATTTGATGAAATAAAGATTTTTGTGTACCACAGCAAATCCTGTTTAGGTAATAATAGTTATATGAAGGCAAAATAAAAGCAGGACCAGATCTCAAAAGTGTTCAGTAGGAAGCACAGTTTCCAACAGGAGAGGTTGTTTTTATTATTCTGGAAAGGGTGAATGGAGAAATTCACACTGGTGAGCTGTTTGCCTGCCTGTGGAACAGACAAGGACTAGAGCAGTGATTTATGTTGCTTTCCCAGAAGGACTAAAGCTTGTGATGTTTTACATCCTCTTGCAGTGGTCTCATGGCTGATTGACTGCATGAAAATCCCCCTCTTGAAGCTTTGCTTTAATTGGTGTGGCAGTGACATCAGAGCACTTAGAACTGTGATGAATAGCTAGCATTAGGCTGGATGCAGCAGGGCTGCAAGAGGGATTTAATTCAATGGATAATCAGATATCACATGCTTGTCTCCTCTGCTGCAGAGACAAAAGTGTCCTGCTTTAGTAGACGAGTATGTCTTGGGAGATATTTCTGTAGTGAATAGCTATGGTAAGTTGCTTAGCTGTATTTATAATCCCTTAATTACAACCATTTAAATTCATCTGTAATCTGGCAGTGACCTGTATTCATTGCAAAATCAGTGCCTACTTTAAGCAGCATTGCCATGTTTGTTACCTAGATTGGAATTATCATTTATTTCTGTAACAGCTGATTGTTTTTCCCTCTTGCTTTTTTCTTTCTCTTCTCTGTAGTTTACGCTTATTCCAGAAATTTGACACTTTCCGGATTTTAGTTTGTGGTGGGGACGGAAGTGTTGGCTGGGTTCTCTCTGAAATTGATAGCCTCAACCTCCACAAGCAGGTACCTGCCCCAAGAGCTTGGTTGGAAGAAGGAATGAAGTAACAACAGCATGGGCTGAAGAAGACTTTCCTTGGTCATGCAGACATCATTTGCCCCAGGACTGAAGCTGCTGAAAGCTTACCATAGCAGTGCTCTTGCACCAGTTTTGTTCAAGAAATGAATCCATAATGGATTAATTCTTTATGCCTGTCTGCAGTGTTCCTCCACAAGATCCAGCTTTTGGAGTTGCTCTGAGTACTCCTGCTCTATTGCCAGCAGAAACATGCTCTGAAAGGGCTGTGGTTAGGAAACTTGGGAGTTCCACATGGGTTATGCTCTGTTCCCTTTAATTCTCGTGGTGTAGTAGCTGAGTCTTAGGGATTGGCAGAAACTTCACTGGGGTAGAGATATCATACAGTGTTTTGCCTGGGAACTGTCTGTGCTAATTTTACAGAAACACAATGGCACCACCTGATGGCTAAATATAAACCTCTAGGAGGTTTACTATATAGCAAGGTTCTCCTTGAGTTGGTAGCTGTAAAATGCTCCTCTCTCAATTCACAACCAAAAGTAGAGGAAAGTTTTCCTTAATTGTATTCTCTTCTGGCTGTTTTCCCCATCCAGTTACTTTCTCCCACACTGGGATTAGCTATTTCCTAGTGACTGGTGTGTTAAGGAATCAGTCATGTTACTCATGGCTGTTCCTGACTTGTGTTTCCCCATTTAAATATCACTTTTGTTTTACTTTTCTCTGATGCAGTGTCAGCTGGGAGTGCTGCCCTTGGGAACAGGGAATGACCTTGCTCGTGTTTTAGGCTGGGGTTCTGCTTGTGATGATGATACCCAGCTCCCTCAGATCCTGGAGAAGCTGGAGAGGGCCAGCACCAAAATGCTGGACAGGTGAGTAACCATCACTAACATCATCTGCTCTTCAAGAGTTGTGTGAAGATATCCTTCCAGGAGAACAGGGTAGTCCTGACTCTGCCAAGCTTCTGGACATCTTACTAATGCTAGATAACATTTTGTCATTGATACTCTCTCACAGGAGAAAGGGGTCTGGCTTTCCATGCTCTGCTGCAGAAAAGTAACAGGTTAAATTATCTGGGTTCCAGTGTCCTCTCTTCTGTCCCAGAGTCCTCATCAATTGAGTTTGTCAGCCTTTGTACTAGTTTGAAAACAAACTTACATTTTAACCTAAGACAGCCTTAAAGTCATGAATTTTTTTTAAGCAATTTCTTCTTTGTAAATCTAAACCAATTTATCTTGAGCTTGGCTTAGAAATGAAAGCCAAATGCAGAAGTGGATGTCAACCCTTGGTGTTGATACCTCCTGTATATATCTTTGTACATGATACATAAGACTGTCTCATATCTTTAGAGTTGTATCTTGGCATCTCTTATGTTGAATCAAGTAATACCAATGGAATTTTTGTGGAGAGGGAAGAAGTAGAGATGTTCCCTGTGCTTGTTCATAATGTCATCCTTCCTTCTTCCCCAGTTCAGCCTTTCTATATTTCTCCTGCCACCCTCTGGTTTCTTTATATCAATGATGGCTCCACAAAGTGCAGTTTGTTCTGCTTTGGGGTTCTAACCTGTTACATTTGGAAAACAGAGGAAATGATCTGCATTGTAGTGACAAGTATGATTTTCAACAGGTGGAGCATCATGGTGTATGAAACCAAACTCCCTCGGCAGGCTTCCACTTCCACAGTCACTGAAGATTGCAGTGAGAATTCCGAGGTACCTCTCAGGAGGGGCAGGGGACTGGAGCACCAGCCTTGGAGCACACGAGATAGGAGGCAGTGGCTGAGTTCCACTGGAGCAGAGCTGAGCCATGGGTGTAGCCAGAGCTGCAAAGATCTGGGGCTTTAAGTTAGTGAAGTATTATGGAGAAAGATGGAGGTTGGGTTACCGGGGTCAACAACCATCATGAGGGATGAGGAGAAGATACTTTGGAATGGGATGGAAAGGAAATTACTGGCTTTTATTTGCTTCATGATGTTAAATTGTTGAAATAGTGGCAAACTGCGTAGCAGTCATGAACATCCCTGGTGCTTTTAGATTTGCAGTTGATCGGAGACTCTGAGAAATGCTGATGATTTGCAGGTTCAGAATTAGTTTCTTCATCAGATTCAGGTCTTCAGTGAGTAACAGAGCACTGGACTGTGGAACTTTTTCAGGGCAAAAAGAATCTGTAGAGAGTTACAGGTACTCTTAGAGGAGCCAGGATTTCACAGCATGTGTTGTAATGTTGGGAAGCAGCACCCCAGCGTTTCTTTCTCGTGGTCAACAGGTGCAGAAGATTCTCTGCTATGAAGATTCTGTGGCTGCTCATTTGTCCAAAATTTTGACTTCTGACCAACACTCAGTGGTGATCTCATCAGCCAAGTGAGTACTTAGAGGACAACTGCACTAAATTACACTCTGAAAATCCTGCAACAACCCTTGTGTGATTTTGTTTTCCTCCTTTGTCTAGAGTGCTTTGTGAGACAGTGAAGGATTTTGTGGCTCGAGTAGGGAAAGCCTATGAGAAGGCAACAGAAAGCTCAGAGGAGTCAGAGGTCATGGCCAGGAAGGTAAAATTTGAAAATATGTTTGGGTTTCTACTTCTGAATGTAGAATTGGTCTGTTTCCAGAGTACTGGGATAGCAGCAGTTCAGTTAGCACTAAAAAATGAGCTACCCAGGCAACTGTTAGTTCTACTGAAATGATGTTTTTCTTCACGTAGTGCTCTGTCCTGAAGGAGAAGCTGGACTCATTGCTGAAGACACTGAATGATGAATCTCAAGCATCTTCCTCTCTGCCCAACCCTCCTCCCACCATTGCAGAGGAGACAGAGGATGGGGATGGGTCGGGCAGTGCTGGTGACTCTTCAAGTGAGCTCTCGGTGGGCTCGGCCTGCACTGCACGGCCCCAGATATTCCGTCCCCGAGAGCAGCTCATGCTGAGAGCCAACAGCCTGAAAAAAGCCATTCGCCAGATAATAGAGCATGCAGAGAAAGGTAACGGTCAGGAGTCCTGCTTGTCACTTCCTACAGCCTATTAACAAGTATAAATTTCCTTTATTCTGGGGGCAGCAGGCTTCTTCATTGAAAGCAGCTTTCCTGAGCTAGAGAAGCTGTTCAGTAACTCTGGCCATTTAGTTTCAGTGTTATCTCTGCCAAGCCCACCTTCCGGAAACATTGCTTGGTAAATGAGTCTGAAGTTCAAGGTATGTTCTCTCCAGCGGGCTGATTTAGGAAGTTCCTACCCTCCCACACTGCTAATTTGCATTTCCTGCCTGTCCCCACCCATACCACATTTGTGTCAGTGCAGCTCTTTGTGTGCCTTGCTGTTAAACAGATCTGAAAATACTTAGGAAGAAGGGATTTTAAGTATTTTAACATTGTTTTAATTTCTTTATAGCAGGGCTCAGGAAAATATTGCTCTAGTACAACTACAGGAGAGAGCAGGAACTTCTTAAGTGAGCTTTGTCCCTGGGAAAAACTTACAGTACTGTACTTTGGTGCAAGTCAGTTCTGTTCTGATGTTAACTTCTTAAGCAGGTGACCCTCTTCTCCGAGTCTTGACCCTTGTCTGTCTCCAGGCACACAACCCCCATGCTCCAAGTTTCTTTTCCTTTGAAAGACATCAGACTCCAAGTGTTAGTCATAAAGTCGGGGTTAACTGAGACCAAAGGAAGTCCTTAACAGATTGTTACTGGAGATAAAAGCATTGAAGTTGCAGGTGTAACATCCATGCACACCCAGGTGCACACTCTGAACTACTGTGTGGTTACAAATCATTGCAGTGTTGCTTGGATTTCCAGCACTGCAGCATTGTGTACATTTGCTGAGTGAATAGTGAAAATCCAGCAAACAGCCTGCTTCCTGTGAAGTAGGAGGCCTTGACCTCACAGCTCCCTCACTTTGCTGCTGCTTACCAGCAATTTGATGTTTGTGAAGTTCTGTTGGATCCCAGGCAATTTGCTTAATTCAGCCACAAGTGTTCCTGTTTCTGCTGCACAGTGAGTTGGATTGCTTCATGGGCAGTTCTGATGAGCTACAGGGTCAGCACAAGGGAGGGACTGGAAGAAGGGGGTGAGCTGTGCAGACAGGGAGCTGGTAGAGCAGCTGAGGGCATTCAGAGCTGGGCCCTGGCAGGGGCTGCTGGGGAGGAGAAAAGACCTGTTGGTTACTTGCAGAGGAATTTTTGATTTCTTTAGGCAGCATGCTAGCGTTTAAACCTTACAAGCTCTCAAGCAAACTCCAGTTACATTTCAGATGTGTTTGTTCAGCTTTTCCAAACTGTTTTTCTTCTTCCAGAGTGTGCAATCCGATTCTTTCCTCTGATTATATTGGTTTTCACTGACTGCTCTTTTCTTCCTTTTTGATTATATTTGTCTAGTCTCCTTTTCAAGTGCCTTATGTTATTGCACCACTACAGATTAAACAAACAGGAAATTCTTTAATCATTTCATGTCTGTCTGGTTAGAATTCCTGGCAACATCTAAGTGCAAATAAATGGAAGCCTATCACCTCTAGCACAGTTTACATCTCAGGATGTCTGAGTACCTGTGGCATTAAAAATAGACACTTATATTTAGAGCCTCACTGCTAAAGAGCTCAGCAAAGTAAACAAAGAGGCTAAACTAACCTGGATCCAAAAGCTCTCCAGAGCAGAGCTGAGACAAATTATAAAGGAGAGCTTTGTGTTATTCCTGTTCTTTCCTTTAAACAATCAGGACATTTAGAGTCCCATCCTGTTGCTATTTACATGAGTGGGAGATATTTCTTGCCAGAAGAGCTGTGAGGCACTCACCTGCTTTATCTCTTCATACAGCTGTAGATGAGCAGAATGCCCAGACCCAGGAGCAAGAGGGCTTCCTCCTTAATCTCTCAGCCTCTGAGGAGGGCAAGGAGCTGAGGAATGAGGATAAGATCTCCGTGCAGTCATCACACAGCAGCAGCTATGGAGTGTCCAAGGGGAGGAGCCAGAGGAAAGGTACTGCTCTGGGGCTGCCACCATGCAGGTCTTGCCTGTGTATTACAATTCTGTTAGTTATAAAAAGGGGAATGTTATGTGTATGACTTTCTGTGTTCTGTTCTTTTCAAATTTTTGCATGATTGCTCTTCAGGCCTTGCACGTTTCTGTGTTCTAGCCTATGCATTATACACCCCATTTTTTGCTGCATCTCTCATGGCTGGTCCATGATGTTAGCATATGAAAGCCTGGGATTCAGAAATTTTCTTGCACCTTAGCCAGTAATCTGGGTTCTCTTGGCTTTCAGTGCTTGAACAAGGACAGTCTTGAGCACTTTTCATGTCATCCTTTGCAGATGGCAGAGAACAGCAGCCAGTTTGCTTTAATAACTGTGTTATGTGAGTAATTTGTCAGAGGTCCCTGATCACTGCTGATACATTTGGAACTACCTAACCCAGTCTTGCTGCTTGGCCTGTGTCAGTCTGAGTCACAGTGCTATGTTTGTCAATAGCCAAGTTTGTGTTGTGTTTTACAGCCTCCAAGTCTCCTTGTGAAAGACTAATAAACAAAGGAAGTTTGTCACTGGGCAGCTCTGCATCTCTTCCTCCCCAGACAGGAAGCCGGGACAACTTGCCAATGCTGAACACAAAAATCCTCTACCCAAGTAAGTGTAACACCCACCACTTCCCACCAGGCTGCCAACTGGAGCATGGGTGACTGCAGCACAGGCTGCAGTCTCCATGTGAAAACATGAAATTGTCCTGCCAGATGCCCTTTTGTGCAAGGTCAACCATGAGAGAAATCCCTTTGTGGATAACTGCAAGTGAAGGCTTGGAATGAGCTGTAGTAGTTTCCAGTTTGTAGCTAAGAGTTAGACACAGATTTTTATTAATGCCATGAAGGGGCAGAATTTAGATGCCAGTTGCAAGGAGATACTTATCTCAAAGTAAGCATGAGAAGGGAGAAATTATGCTGTTGAGAAAGGTTTCTGAAGAATGGCAGCCATGGGTTGGGAGCAGCAGTTCCTTTATGTAAAGGCTGAAGTGACTGGACATGCACAGACCCAGCAGAATTCCCACCTCCCACATGATGAGCAGCAACTTCTCCCTGTCACTGTAGCAGTATCTTTCTTATCTCCTCACCCAAATTACCTGTTCAAATTGCTCCTTCTGGAAGCAGGTATTGTCCTTTCTGTCTGACAAACCTACTGTTGTGGGTCACCAGTTAATAATTTAAAAAGCAGGAGACAGTAATTATTGAACAACTTGGATCATAGCTTCAGTCCTGCTCCTTTCTCTCTGTTCATTGTATCAGGGATATCTCTTGTCTCACCCTGGAACAAAAAGGCTGCTGCAGAGAGAACTCCTATTTCTCTTTTCCATGTTTCTGTACAGCTGTGCTGCTGGCCTTAGGCAGTACACTGTCAGTCAGAAACACTCCAGGCAGCCCCAGAAACCCTTCTCCTTGTCAAAAGAACTAACCTCTGGAGTGACAGAAAGCACTAATGCTATTTGCTTTCTTCATTAATGACAGGGAAGAATATATCAACTCTTATTATCTTGTCTTTGAGATTGAAGTTAGCTGTTTTCTGCTTATTATTATTCATGCTCTTCTCCATGGTCAATTTTCCTACAGATATCCGTGCTGGCATGTCAGGTTCTTTGCCTGGGAGCTCCGTCATCAGCCGATTGTTGATCCATGCTGATCCCTTTAACTCTGAGCCTGAAAATCTGTGAGTATGCTCAGCAGCTGAAAGGGAGGGAGTGGGTGTTTGCAAGCGGACCTCAGCAGAGAGGGGGATTCCTTTATGGACCAGAGTAATGGACTGCAGCAGCCTGGAGTTACATAAATGGATCCATATGCTGGATTCTAGAACTTAAGGATCAGCTTATGGAGTTACACATGCCCTGACACATATCTGACACAACTGAGCTTGGTGGTGTTTTGCAATCTAAATGATTCTGTGTGAGATATGCACCAAATGGTACTGAAACTTATGAGTGGAAGTTTTGTTCTTCTCTTTGGCAGTGAATATTACACTGAGAAGTGTGTCATGAATAATTACTTTGGAATTGGACTGGATGCAAAGATTTCTTTGGACTTCAACAACAAACGTGATGAGCACCCAGAGAAATGCAGGTGGGTTTGGATCAAACCTTTGGATTGATGCCAAAAGTGACTGAACCACTTCATGCTTCTGTGTGGTGAAGCTGATTGTGTACAATGTGCTGAATAGGTGTGTTGTCTATATAATGCTCCTTCAAGGCTTGAAATCATGATGGAAGAGATAAGTTATTGATTTATTACTCATTCATTATGCTATAAGGTATTTAAGTTGCTACATTGGTGCATATTTAGCATGTTGGTTCTATTTATGTCATCTCACAGATTTTTCTCCTGGGCTTGCTATTTAGCTGTGAGAGAAGCACATCTCAATTCTAAATGCAGCAGAGGCTGGTTTTGATCCTGCCTCAATACAATCCACAGCTTTGGCCTTTTGAATACCTGAGCAACTACAGGATGCTTTGTGTAGCTTTGGATTGGCTATATTTGCTGTATATGAGGTAATACAGCTGAGCACTGTTGATGTCCTGGTGTGTGAGATGGACAAGTTCTGTGCCAGGGCAGTCTACGTGTGTTTCTGGTAGTGTCTGTTACTCATGCTTGATTCCTACCTGACATTTATTTAAAGGGAAGTAGTTTCCTAGTACAGTGACCATTTGGAGCAATTGGCCCTTTTGGAAGCAGAGCACCTTTGTTGTTTAGGATGTTGCAGGTACCATTTCAGTGTGAAGTTTTTATTCTTAGTGAAAGGGTAAATGTCTAATGCTGACTTTTGTCATTTTGTTTGCCCCCTTAGAAGTCGTACTAAGAACATGATGTGGTATGGAGTATTGGGGACCAAGGAGCTGCTGCACAGAACATATAAAAACCTGGAGCAGAAGGTCTTGCTGGAGGTGAGGAATCAGCATGTTCTTCTGTTCCTAAGATTGGGATGCCTAATTCCATCTCCTTTAGGCACAGTGATTTTTGGCATGGTGATTTGGCTTGGTGATATTTGCCTGCCTGAAACAATGTACTTGGTTATGTGTCACCCTGAGGTAACTAAAAGTGGCTTTTCCTGGTTCTGGAGCATAACTTGTATTCTAAGCCCATAAGGGAAGAAGTATCATCCTGCTGGAAAGTATTTGCTGTTCCCAGTGCAGTGTTCATCATGGATAAGATTGTTACGTTCCATGTGGTACACATGAACTCATCATTTTAGATGATGGGTGCATGGAAAGCTCTGAATTTAACTCTGCTATAATGTGCATCCAACTGGAAAATAAATATTTTTGTATAGGTCATGTACAGCATAAACAGGTGACTTGCAGGAGAAGACCCTCCTCACATGGATGTTTCAGGAGTTGTATTCTGCTTTCTTGAGAAATAAATCAAGCTGCTTTGCCAAGCCTCTCAGGTGTGCCCTGTTCCTGTTAGAGGAAAAGAAGCAAGAGTATCTCTCTAAAAGCCATGTCTGCCAGAAGATGTGTGGCTCATGAGGCTTGAGTGGATACCTTCTACTCTTGTAGGCCAATTAAAAACAGGAAGAAGCCTGAATTAATGTATTACTAAGATGGTGCTGGCTGTTTTCTGTTTACAGAGCATGTGCTCTGGCTGGAGGGTCTCTCTCCTGCTGGGCTGAGATAGTGTTGCTTCATTTCTGTGCAGTGTGATGGGAGGCCAATCCCTCTGCCCAGTCTCCAGGGGATTGCTGTACTCAACATTCCCAGCTATGCAGGAGGCACCAACTTCTGGGGGGGAACCAAGGAGGATGATGTGAGTATTCTCTAAGACCATACAGGAAATGTTTCTACTTACTGTTACTTTTGAGGTCACAGCCTCTGAAAATAGTGCTTGGAAGAATAGGGCATGGGGGCCTGTCTGCATGCACTTTCTGTTGGATGTGGCTGAGATACTGAAATCCAGCCTTGAGCAGCTTTCATACCCAGGCAGTCTCTAAGGATTCAGAAGAAATACCACCAGAGCATTTGGATCTGCAGAAAGTTCGTTAGGCTGACCTTGTCCCCACAGAGAAATAAAGCCCCTTGACAGCAAAGGCAGCTAGATTCACTCAGAAACATTGTATTCTTTAGAAATTGTTTTGAGTGCCTACTCTCAAAAGAATAATTATTGTCTTGTGGCCTACAGCCTTCATGTCTGAATTATTCTGTAGCCATTGGATGCCTCGTTTTTCTTTCTTCTAGCTCATTCCAGATCTTCACCTTCTAGCCTTGTTCTTAATTTTGTAGAGATTAAAGAGCACAATTAACAGCCAACCCCCAGGCTGGGGCCAATAGGGGTTAAAGGAAACCTCTCCAAGAGAGCTGTGCCTCAGCTGAATTCTCTCTCCCTTGTATGTGGCAGACATTTACAGCCCCTTCCTTTGATGACAAGATTTTGGAGGTGGTGGCCGTGTTTGGGAGCATGCAGATGGCAGTGTCACGTGTGATAAACCTGCAGCATCACCGGATTGCACAGGTATCAGCTGCTTTTGTGAGCTCTTCCTGCCTGCCCCCTCTCCAGCTGGTGACTTTGTAAAGCCCTTCTTTCTGCTTGCTCTGGTCCATGGAAAGTGCATCCACCAGGGCTGGAAATGGACATGCTCTGGGGCAGTTTGAGTATGGAATTGTTTGCTAGCATTCATTTTAGTAGGAGTCAGACCAACAACTCAAATACAGATTAGTCCAAAGACAAAGCAGGTGTGTCCTGCTGCCCTATGTGCCTCAAGTAGCACCAAAGCTACAGCACCTGGGGAGGGGCTTTGGAAGGACAGAGAATGGCTTATGCTTTTGGAAAATCAGCATTTTAGAGCTTTTCTGACCCAATCACTCCTTGCAGTGCCGGACAGTAAAGATAGCAATCCTTGGAGAAGAGGGAGTTCCCGTGCAAGTGGATGGAGAAGCCTGGATCCAGCCTCCAGGTTACATTTGGATTGTTCATAAGAACAGGGCACAGACCCTCACCCGAGACAGGGTAAGAGCATCCTGAATTGCCTGTGCAGTACACATGTGTTTTGATGTCCCATGTTTCTGGAGAGCATGGAAAGGGCTACATGTGAACGTTATCTTTGTGAATGCAAGAAGCCTATTTTACTACACACCAGAAACCTTTTGGGAAAGAATGTGATTAAACTTGCATTCACCACTTGGGAAATGTCATAAATAAGGTTTTTATGCAAGCTTATTTTACTTCCTTTTCTAGGTGCCTTGTGACAGTGTTTCTTAACATGCTTGCATGCTGTTTTTTCCACAGGATACCTGACGTGCCACGTGCTGTGGATTGTCTAGATTCAGATGGTCAATGTTTTAATTTTTCGTTATTGTTCAATGTCTGGCTTCATTGACCATGTTAAACAGTGTCTTATGCCTTCTTCAGAAGTGTGTGTCAGTCTTATCTCATAATTTTCAAATATATCTGATGAGTACCAGCAGATAAGGAAGCCTCCTTGCTCTTTTGCTGTATGATTGAGCAGTGATCAGACAAAGGAAAGGATAAAGACCCTGCTGTGGCACAGGCACACTTTGAGTCCTCCCAGCTCTGTGACTGTCTATGCATAAACAGTTCAGTTGAGAGCAGCTCTTCATACTTTCCAGCATAACACCCCTTTACCCAGCTTCCAGAGCAAATCAAAGTCCTCTGCAGAGGGAGTCACCTGCTGAATCACAAGAAGGAGTACAACAAAGGGGAAAAGGGAAAGCAGCCTGACACAGGTCTGAGGCACATTGCCTGACAAGGGAGTTACAAAGATGACAGTATGAAAAGAAAGCAAAGGTGGGCATACAAAGCCCCTGTCATGGTAGGACAGGGCACCAGAGACCTCTTAACTGGGAGAGCAGTGGGTATTGATCATAGAACCACAGATTGGTTTGGGTTGGAAGGGACTTTAAAGGTCATCTAGTCCAGGCCTTGGGGAGGGACACCTTCCACTACACCAGGTTGTTCAAAGCCCCATCCAGCCTGTGGTCTAAATGTTGCCAGAGATGGGGCATCCACCACTTGTCTGGGCAACCTGTGCCAGTGTTTCATTCCCCTCATTGTATGAAATCCTTCCTTGTATCTAGCTGAATCTGTCCTCTTTTGAGTTCAAAGAGTGTCCTGTCAGCTCTGATGTGAATGTTGTGGTGGAGAGACAGGAATAGTGCACACAATCTTTTGTGAAGGGCAGGAGAGCTTCTGCAGCAACACACTGACACTTGGAGGGAGAGTGACTGAAGGCGATAGCACAGAGAGCAAGAGAGAACAGGATTGCTGCTGTAAAGGTAAAGGGAAGGAAAAAGGAGAGGCAACCTATGTGTGGGCATGGTGGGAAAGGTGACATGAAGCACAAGAGATAGAGAGGACAGGGTAGTCCCTTGTGAGTGTGCTATGTGTTGGGCCATCAGAAACCACAGCTGTGATTGTGCCAGCCCATGCCTAATTGCCTACCAGCTTGGTCTTGCAGTCATGGGATCGCCACTGAGGAAGAGGTTCCAGTTTTGCAGTTGCACACTCAACTTTGTCTCAACTTACTCTTGTTTTTCCTGCTGTCCTTATAAAGGTCACTGCACATCCCTTCTTTCACAGAGCAAACCTGTCCTGTTCAGTTGAAGTGGATTTCATGCATGTGACCCTGTACCTTTGGTAACATTTTTCAAATGTGATTTGGGATATATAGTTTCCTAAACTGAAGATGGAAACACTCAAATTCCCTTATTTGGCCTCACCTGGCCCACTAAAGAGTCCATCAGCAAGAGTGAGATCAGCAGGTAGCTTGCACTGAGCTGACAGAGCCTGGTTTCCAGTATCAGAGGCAGTAGGGGAAGGGATTGCTTTACCACAGGGCTCCATAGTTTTCATTCTCACCACATTCAATATCAATCCTTCTACATTGGATCTGTTTTGCTTCTTCCCACACCACTACCTGCTGCCCACAGGAATATCAGTAAGGTTTCAGATGTGTCAGGTCCTAGCTCTGAGTTCAGATGCTTGGCTCACCAGTTCCTAGGGAAGCCCAGTTTACTTCCAGATAAGGAGGAGCCTTGAACATTTTTAATTTCATGCCCTGAAGTGTCACAGTAATACTGAGGTGTAGAGGTGATACAGCAGCTCAAAGAAAAGACTGCCACCAGTAGAGAATTGTTGGATTTTTTAGTCTGGCCCTTAGAACTGCCTAGTAATTTTGAAAAAACTATGCTTAAGCAGAAATTCAGCTAAGGCAAGCATATGGCATGGAAAACTTCATCCCAGCCAGCTACTTAGCAAAGTTATAAGCAACTTAACTGCTGGGCTCTGCAGTGAAAAGTGCCTGTACCAGATCTACATATTTTACAGGCATAGGCACAGTCACTGGGTTTTTCATAGAAGTTGACCTTATATTTTGCTTGCTGTGTTTTTAGGCATTTGAGAGCACCCTGAAGTCTTGGGAGGACAAACAGAAGTGTGAGTTGTCACGACCCTCCTCTTTCTCTCTGCAACCAGAGATCATGTCTGAAGAAGAATCCACCCAGATCATCCGGTTTGGTCAAGCTGCAGGTGCTCTGATCCACAGGTGTGACTCAACTTGCTGTTGGTGAATAGAGCCTCCTTTAGGGCCTGGAGTTTTTGTCCTGCTTCCTGTTTCTGGAGAGGCTCCTGTTCAGCTACATTGCTGGTTCATGTTACTGAGAAGTAGCATCATTCATTGTTCACTGTCTCAGCTAAACAAGGACTAAAGCTGGATAAACTTTCTTAGGCCATTTTGAACAAAAAATTTTACTTTCATGAGCAAACACGGATCCTTTAATCCTGAAAGAACCTGTTGTCTTTGAATATAAAGTAGTTTTTTCAGAAGAGAAACAAAAGCCTCACAAGAAGCTCAGGTGACAGCTGGGTTGTTGTAACCTTTATGCCTAGCAGAAATTTTTGTACAATGCCCAGAAAGTAGGCTTACCTATTCATCCTTTAGTCAGGCATTCCATTGGGCTTCTGAGAGAAAGCTCCCAGAGTCATTAGAGAAGGTTGCTGTAAGTGCAGCTGCCTTTCCCATCACTCTGGTCATACTGAAATGTCTGGGTTGTATTTCAAACTGATCCCAGTTTGCAGAACTGAACATGTTGTGCCTGTGAGAGAGCTTCATTTCCTTGCCTGTGCATGCTCAGTGTGGCAGCAGAGCTGCCCTGCTTTGCCACAGGCTGTGCCCCTGCTGTGATCCCAGCTCAGCTCATCACTTGGGTGGTGTTTAAATGGGATACCCAGTCAGGAGAGATCTCCTGATTTGAACATATGCAGTCTGATGTGCTGATCCAGTCTGTAATTCTCTCTTTAGCATTCGGGAAATAGCTCAGTCCTATCAGGACATGGAACAGGAGCTTGCCCATGCTGTCAATGCCAGCTCCAAGTCTATGGACAAAGTCTACGCTAAATCCAAGTCTACAGAGGTACTGCACTCACTTGGCATCTCCCATTTTGTCCTTGCTCCAGAGCTCTTGGTTTTCCATTCTAGCTGACCAAGAGTAGGCTTTGCTAGTCTAAGACTTCTTCCTTTTGACTGCTCAGACCTGTGCACTTCCAAGCTTAACTTGTACATTAATTGCTTCCCTGCAGGGTCTGAACTGCAGCCTTGTTGTAGAGATGGTGAATAATGTCAAAGCCCTGCACAATGAGACAGAGCTGCTGCTGGCAGGCAAGATGGCACTGGTAAGGAGCACAAAGCAGGAGGAAAAAGCAGCCTCTCACTTCCTTTCCTTTCCTCCTATTGCCTTACCCTAGCATTTTGCTGGTCTTGGACTCTGTAAGTCAGTTTAGATGTTATCATCCAGGAATCATTTGCTACAGAAAATTTTATTACATGGGTGTGCTGTGGAGCTTGGAGCTCAGAAAATATAAGAATTGTTAACTTGGTCTGGGCAGAGTACCTGCTCTGCACTTCCTTTCAGAGGAACTGCTTTGTTAGCTGGGAATTTCAAGGCAAGGGTCTGTCTGTGTGTTTTACCATGAGGCTTTTAACTCTGCCTTTCTTCTATTCCTGATCCAGCAATTAGATCCTCCACAGAAGGAGCAGCTCCAGGCAGCCCTGGCAGACATGGATCTCCAGCTGAGGAAACTGGCAGACATCCCTTGGCTGTGGCAGCTTATGGAGCCCTGTGATGAGGAGGTGAGGAGGACCAAGGCTGTTTTTCCCTAGCTGTTCTCTTTTTCCCTAGTTGGCTCTGTGTGTTTGACTTCCTGTTACTATATGACTGATATGAGAAGAAATTATTAAGAAAGAAACTTGACTCCCTAGGGCTAAAGAAAGTAATTTCCTGCCAAGATCCTTTGCGTAACATGGGATCAACTTTCTCTGCTTCCTTTTCTTTCTTGATCAGAATGAGTTCAGGATTTTCTTTTCCTTTCTTTACAAGATCATGGAGCTGAGCTTGTTATTCTTAGTCCATTCCAGTCAGCTTATGTGTGCTTGATTTTCCCCTTCTGTTCTTGCAGAACCAGATGCTGGATTATTCTAAACGCAGCCGCAGTGGCAAATTCCGCCTGGTGACCAAGTTTAAAAAGGAGAAGAACAACAAAAATAAGGAGACTCTCAGTAGCATGGGATTGCCGGGTACCAAGTCTGCTCATTCATTGTGTCTTTTTGTCACATCAGTGTGGTCACACCACTTCCTGTTCTCTGTCACACATCCTCTCCTTCTGTTTCACCTGCATCTGCCTCTTCTTGCAGGTCTAGTCAATCTTTTTCATGTGGCAAACAGCTTATTGCTCCCTTCTGAGTCATGGTCCACCTGTACCATGCCAACATTCCTGAGCAGGAACAGGAGGTACCCTCTGAAGAACTCTCCCCTACACTGTGCAGATTTTCATGGATATTTCAGAGGGTGCTTAGGGAAGTGAATTTGAGGATTTCGGCATTTTAAGTATAAAAATGACTGTGGGGCCCAAGTCCGCAAAACTCCAGTCCTTTCACTGCTTGTTCTCTATGATACAGTAAATGATATTTTTCTCATTGATTCACCTTCAGGCTTTAATCAAGTTTCATGTCTAATTGGCTGGGGATCAGCATCACCACAGATGTTCCCTGACCTTTAATCCTGTTGGTTAGTAGATAAAAACTGGCCACGAATCAACAAATTGCCATTCAAGACACTTTCTCTCTAAATTGGTCTAGTTGATTTTTCGTTTATGCTCTCCTTATGAAGGCTTTCTTCCAAAATTCAGAAGTATGACCTGTTCTGTTGGCTCTGGGTCCTGTCCTCTGCCATGGAGTTGTGGATACAATCTCCTGTCTGACAGGCTGGTGTTCATTCACTGCCTCCCAAAACTTGGAAATTCTATTATTCTCTTATTTAGAGACTGCAAGAAGGTGGAAGTCAAAACTCTTCCTCTCTCCCTCAGACAAGGGGGAGAGAGGCTGCCATTTTGTTTACTGAGTGCAAGTGGTTGCACATAGTAATGTGCAAATTAATATGCACTGTGATTCTCCATCATATATTTTATGAATCTGTTGTTTTGTACACAGAATTTACACAATTAATTTACTGTTCTTACACATGGGGGTAAACTTGAAGAAAGTTATCCCTATCAAAAGATATGCCATTTCATCAAAACAAATATGCACTTCCTCCTGGCTGTATTGCAGCAGGCCTCTTCTTAAGAGAACATCTCTTACCTTTTTTTGCCCTACCTCCTTCATTTGAGATCGAAGGTTGTGCTGCCCTCCCCTTATTTAGAGGCTGTGATCCTGCTCGCCCTCCTCCTCTGGCACTGAGTGCTGTGGTGTCCTCATCTCTCCCTGTCTCCTGGAATTCTGGGTACTCAATGCACTCCTGCTTTTCCATCTCTAACAGTTCACCTCTGGGGGACGGAGGAGGTTGCGGCGTGGCTTGAGCACCTCAGTCTTTGTGAGTATAAGGATATCTTCATCCGCCATGACGTCCGGGGCTCTGAGCTCCTGCACCTTGAACGGAGGGACCTCAAGGTACTTTCACGGTCGGCTCATGAGAAATAGCCAGCTGCATCTGCATGACCTCCTGTGCTGAATGTGCTTGGAAGTGGTCTGCCTGCTGTTCATTCCAGGTGCCTTGGCAAGATGAACAGGTTCACTACAGCCTCGTTTTATTTTCTCACCGTTTTGGGTCACCTGGTTTTTAATGGCAGGGAGGTAGAGGAGCTGGTTGAGGGACCAGCTGTCCAGTTCTGCCACAGCTTCCTGGAGATGTGATACAGTCCAGCACACAGATTGCCAATAGTGTTCTTGAGAGTGTCTGAGTTTAATGAGGGAAGTTTGTCTCAACTACTGTACCATCTTTGCAAAAGGTGCTGTAATTGGGAAGATTTGGTTCTTACCATGCAGTGACTGGACAAATGGATCATCATACTTCTTTATTACAAGAAAAAGTGATTGTGCACTTTGATGAGGCTTATGGATGGAGAGAATCTTTTTTAAGAGGGCTTAGTAGCCACATTGCACAGCTTTTCATCTCCTCACCAGGAGACATTGTTTCTACTGAGAGAAATTGGAAGTGGTGGTTTGCATGTGCAAGAGACTTTTGTCTCATTCTGGTGACTTGCATAGAGCAGGAAAACACAGTTTTTTTGAAGTAGTGTGTGGCATTTGTTCAATGCCCCTTGAACCTTTATCATTTTTACCATCTTCCCATGGTGATGTTTGCTGTAACCTGTGTAACTGACCCTCTGCATGTTATCCACCTACAGCCTGTGTTTGTTGCATGGTACCCAGTAGTTCCTCCTGCATGTTTTGGCTTCTAGATTTGGTCCTTGACATCTATGTGCTCTTCCTGTTCTCACAGCCTTTGACAGCCCAAACAATTTGTGTTTCTGGCTAACAGTCCAGAGTTGTGTCTCTGCATTGCTCTGTGCTCACTCTGCATTCCTTAATAGCTTTTTGACGTGTTGGTTTGAGGCTCTGTATATAACCCTCAGGTTTGGAATTTTTCTGGTTGGTTTCCTCCTCTCTTTGTAACTGGCTGGCTAGTTTGTAACTGTTGCTTGG
The DNA here is from genome assembly GCF_028018845.1 of Melospiza georgiana. Lineage (NCBI taxonomy): Eukaryota > Metazoa > Chordata > Aves > Passeriformes > Passerellidae > Melospiza > Melospiza georgiana. Next base: position 18,830,334 of record NC_080439.1, on the reverse strand, counting down.
CCACCTTCTGGAGTTTCCTTCTGGCTTTCTCTTAGTGTAAGGTTTTCTTTTTTCTTCCAGGACCTGGGAGTGACCAAAGTGGGTCACATGAAGAGGATACTGCACGGGATCAAGGAGCTGAGCCGGAGTACTCCTGCCAGCGAGGCTTAGCCTCTGTTTTCACAGCCTGTGTCTACCATTCTCACTAACTGCACAGCAGTCACCTCACAAAGCAGATGTGCTCACAACTATCTCTGCTGAACAGCCAGATTTTAGCTGTTCAGAGCTCATATCAACCAAGCATGGTGCTACTTTTTTCCTGTGGGGTTATGGCTGCATCCATTGGAGAGGCACTTCCTCTGTGGTTGGCAGAGCCTCCTGGAGAGAACTCACTCACTGTTTGAAGAGCCATGTCCTGTGTCGTGGGAAGTTCTGGTTCCAGGGACAGTGCAGCACTCCTGAGAACTGCAACACAGATACCTTTACTGGATAACTTCATCACAGTAGAATCATTCAGGGCAAAAGATGTATCGGCCAGTCTTAATTCAGGAGCACCTGACAGTCTTTTCAGATCCAAAACTTTCCTGCTCATCTCTGTGTCACACCTGTATTTAGCATATTTAAGTGGGACAAAGCCTCTCCTTTCATCTTACTATTCCCTTTTTAATGCATCTGTAGTTGTGTGTAATTTGCATCTGAAATTCTAAGCCAGTGCAGACCTCTTCCAGTGAATATCAAGTGATTCTCATTCACTCATGCTTTTGCAACAAACAGTGCATGTGCTTCAGACAGGATTTGCACCAGCTGGCAGGGCCTTCTGCTGGGCCTGCTCTCCTCTACCAGCCAGGGGCAATGGGACAACCTTTAGGTTTTCACCAAAACTGTGCTGCTGAGTAATCACAGACAATTGTTCAGAAATTTGTGGCAGTAAGAAAAGAAAATTCCAGAGAGCAGAATAGTTACAGGAGATCAGTTCTGACATTCCTTCTTCTGATTTCATCTTTGGGAGACCAGGTAAAAAGGAGAGTAGAGCTAATGAGCTGTTTGTGCTGCACAAGAAGGGAGGTTTAGGACAGCTTGCTTAATCCTGAGGGATGGAGCAGCATGACTGGCAATGGCCAGGTGTAGCTTCCTGCCTGTTCAGTACCACTTCTGTGGCCACAGACATGAGAGCTGCTTCTTTACTTCAGCTTGCAGTGTAGAAAACTATTTCTGTCACAAAAGATGTAATTTAAGTCTAATACTTGTATCTTTTCACCTGTCTAGGTCTCAGTAGCTTTTCCACCTTGCTTCTGTTTCTTGCTGCCTTGCTCTTTCACTCCAGGGTGATACAAAAGATTAGAGTAGCTCAATTCCCCTGGGCTGTACCCCTAAAAGATTCCATATGCTGTCAAACATTGGGGCTTCTGTAAGAGCACTAAGAGGAGGAGGATTATTACCAAGCAAATGAGCATTATAATGAAAACTGGAACATGTAGATAAATTGCCTTTGGTACCAGCAACAGTGGAGCATGGAAAAATTAGTGCCTCTGAATCAGTTTCTAGATGGCTGACCTCAGTTGGGTGGCTGTTAAAGCCCAAGACCAGCATGCATAGTTACATCACCATCTTTATCACTGCATAGGGAGTTTGGCAACAGTCAGTGCTGTGAAATTGAGAGACAGCAGAAATTTTTAATTACTCAGTCATTTTCTGTGTATTTTTTTTATTATTACAGAGTGGCATTTGTCTGCAGACAGAAAAGTCCACATGCACAGTGGCATAAAAGATAATTTGCTGAGGACGTCACTCTTTTTTTTACTTTTTAAGTAAAGGATTTTAAAGTAAAGATTTTTATCAAATTGATATCACTTCTCTAGTCCAATAACAATGAGTCAAGTTAATTTATGTAATGATTTGTCAGTTTATAAAGGCTCTGGGCTGATTTTATTTCAGCTGGGCAAACTCCATTAATTCCCTAGTATTTCACCAAGGGTTATTGTGACTCTGCCTGTCTGTTGTAACCAGTCACATTCACCCATGTGTCTCCTCACAGCCTGGCGAGTGACAGGGCTTCTGTTAAAACTCATGAGAAGGTAAAAGAAGACTAAACATGCTAGATCTAGCTAGAGACATTTACAGTATAAATACTGTGGGGCCTGAGCAGGAAATATGTCCAGCCTTGCCCTGAATGTATTTCTCCTATGTATATGTTGGCAATTGCTTCCACAGCTGTATTTGTTATTTATCAGTACAGACTCCCTCTAACTATATTGAATTCCTGAGGTATCAGGTAGGTAAGAGTTGCAAGCATACTGTATTGTCCCACTTGCTTGTTGAGGCACAGAGCAGCATCTGAATGGAAATGAGGAGAAGTCTCAGGAGAGCCCCAGGATGCAGCCATCCCCAGTGGTGGTGTGCAGTGACCTCACAGTGTGAGCATCCCACTGACTATCCCAGAACTGTTTGTTTCTGGGACATCCATGTGCCTTCCAGGAGAGTGTAGCAGGGGCTGAGGCAGGTGATAACTCCAGAGAAGAGGTGAGATCTGTGTTTGTTCCTATCTGCAGTGAAGGAGCTGTTCTGTGAACTTTCCCCAGCAGCCTCATAGTTAAAGATGCATAAACAATAAGCTCTTGCCTTGCATAATCCTTGAGGGATTAAATTCTTGCTTCCATAGAAACAACTCCTCTCTACTCTTCCTGCCCAGAGCAACAGAGGAATCCAAAGAGTTTTTACATTCAGGTGCATTCCTTAATCCATGTCATATCCATCAAGACCTGATGGCCATTAGCCATTTACATGAGTGATGAGGCCTGCACAGATGCATCTTCATTTCTGTTGCTTTTTTGATCTGTGTGTCAATGCCTTCAGATCCTTTTTGTGCACATGCACATCTGTCAATGGGTTAACAGCCACTATATTCCTGTCTTACTTATCAGAGGCAGGAAGGGAGTTCTTCCTTCTTCTAAGACCTAGAAAATGGGATCCACATTTAACCTGAGTGCCTTTGGATATTTATTAAGGTTTAGATCTAAGAAACCCCAAAGGGTTGTAGTTCTGTATGTCTCACTGGGAACAATGCAGATTTCTGTTGGCAAGATTTTTGTGAATAGATGAAGACAATTTGTGTTGCATATCAGTGAGCTCTATCTGCAAAGTAGAGAGCCAGGTAGAACTCCTGGCTACTGCCTATTCTGAGTTTCTCTTCTGACATCTGATAATTTTTTGTGGGAGAAAAACTCAGGAGCGACAGTTAGTAAAAAATATGCTGCTTTGCCAAAAAGAGACTGTCCAGCAGTCTCAGGAGCACCAGCCTGAGAGAAGCTAGAACTGCACATATCACACAGGTGTTTAGTCCCTGAAGAAACACAGCTCCTGTGAAAGCCATACAGCACCTTCTGTTCACATCCCTCACCCTGGCAGTGGCTGCAGTGAGCTGGGCACAGGGTTTCTTCTGTTTGGATGAGGCCTGTCTGTTCTCTCACATTCTGGCACCATCCTGGATATTTAATGGCAGATTCTGTGGAATGATGGTTGGGGCTAAGTGAGATTGTGTGCAGTGGAGACTGGAGGGAGGTTTGGCTCTTGGCAGTGCCCTGCCCTGGCTGCCCTCGGGAGGCTGGTACAGCCTCTCTTCTGTACCTTGTGCGATGTCAGCAGGAGCCAGCACAGTGGCCAAGGGGAGCTGTGCTGCTGGGTGCCTGGAGGTGCTGGCTTGGCACCTAGGAGCCTCCAGCTCTGCTGAGGCCTTCTGTGTCAGTGCTAAATCTGCTTCTGCCCCCAAATCATATGGAAAGCTTCGATCATTGTTTTAGTGTTATTTAAAAATGTGCATAATAGCGATGTGATTTATAAAACAGACTGTTTACAAGACATATTTTCTATCTTAAGATGTGTGTACTGTAAAAAAAAAAAGGAAAGTATGAAAAATGATGTTTTTCTACAACTGTCAGCAGTGACTGCATGTCTGTATCATTGTCCACCGACCGTTGTTCCTCAGGGGTCTCCCCACCATTCCTGTGATCCTGTCGAAAGCATCGGGAAGCAAGTGAATCCCTGTACAGTCTTGGGAAGAAGGTTTTGTGCCTTAACAATGGGACCTGCTTCCCTCCTATTTATTTTGTTAATTTATACAGTGATTACCATGGAAATGTCTCTTGGGGTTTTTTGTACATAGTTTACTTGTTGTAAATATGTTTTTCTTGTATATAAAGTAAACGTTTCCGAGCTTCCAGTAAAGATTCTCTGTTGCTGATTTTGTTGTGAGAGGGCTGCTGTGCCCATCAAGTGGGAACCAGCTAATAAAAACCTGTGCTGTGATCAAATGGTTTTATCCTGGCTTGCATCAGAAGTTCAGAGCTTTTCCTTAGAGAGGAATGAAATGGTAAATATAAGTGTTGTAGGCTAATTTTGTAGTGTTTTTTGGGTTGCTTTAATTGGCATGGAGTAGAAGACATCAGTTTAATTTTTTTAGCTATGTCTTGTAGTGAACAAACGATATTTTAAATGTGATGCTTCTACTGGTGCTCATCTGATCAAAGCTGTGCTGACAGCAAACCCACAGCTCAATGGGAACACTGTCAGACTCAGCAGGGCTGTGTTGGTTACCCCTCCTCAGGTGCTGTTCCTGGCCATGGTGCGGTGCCAGGATGAGATGGGAGCGGTTGTTCTCTCCTCCAGCTGTGTATTCCATTTATTGCAGGCGGTATGTACAGTGACTGGAATAATGTACAGAAATGTGGGAGAAGTGAATTTTCTTGTGAAATGTAGGAACTGAGTGTTATAAATGACACCTGTAAACTTGAAACAAAAAAAATTTGGTGTGTTTGGGTGAGCAGTTCATAGAGTGGATTGTGACAAGCTTTCTCTTCTGTCTGTGCAGATTGGTGTATTCATAAGAGGCTGATAGGAAACTTCCAGCAGATTTATTTAAATTGACAGGATGGTTGTAGAGTTCCACAGTACTGTCACAAAGTGGGTGCAAAGTAAGTTACAATGGTCATGAATATTTTCTATGTGAAAAATATCTTTGTATGTGATAATTAAACAGAAGTATGGAGAGAGTAGTGTATGAAACAGGAACATCATTTTGATGTTACATACTCTTGCATGATGAAAGTGGTAAAATTTTCATTTTACTATTTTTCATTGGTTACCTGGAGCCAGAATAAGGAGAAAATAAGAACTACTGTGTATATTCACACATGCATCATTCCCTGTCAGGCTCTGCTTTAAGTGGCACTACAGAAAAAATGGAAAGAAGGCAACAGCAGAGACAGAAGATACTCTTATTCCTCTGATACAGGTGAATTAATTTTGGTCTTTTTTTATTAATGTGGCAGAAGCTAATATCAGAAAACTGTCTGCCCCACTCAGTGTGTCCCTGAGGGCTCCTGGGTGCACAGGTAATTTGCATGAAGATGCCATATCTTCAACATCATCTTCAACATCTTCAACCCTGCAGAGGGTCATTAGGCATTGGAGGGGGCTGCCCAGAGAGATTTGGAGTTCCCCTTACTGGAGGTGTTCAAGGAATGACTGGATGTGGCACTCAGTGCTCTGGGTGACAAGGTGGGGATTTGGTCACAGGTTAGACTCAATGGTCTTGGAGGTTTTTTCCAACCTCAGTGATTCTGGAATTCTGCCCAGCTCACAGAGGTGCCACTGCAGACACTGTTTGCAGAGAACTTGGAGATGCTGGTTCCTACCACCTCCGATGCGAGAAAATTTCCGAAAAGGTCCTAACCCAGGACACCATAAGCTGCAATTTGCTGCTACAAGCATCTGGTATCTGCTTGGGGCTGTCAGTGGGTTTGGTTCCCCTTGCTATTTTGTGGTGAAAGCTTTGATGAGAAAGCGAAATGAGAGGACTCTTATAAATTGCAAAATGTGTCTCTTTTGGGTGATTGTGTGCTGTGAGAAGAGGGCAGGATCTCTCAAGAGACTGCAGCACTGGGTATGTACACTTGCACATTATATATAACCATTTATACTCACCGGAGAATCAAAAGGAGGAAATGGTTTGAGAAAGGCTGAGTGGGTGCCTCAGCTGTTTTACTTTTCCCCTGTATGCCGGTAAATGGTCAAGCTCTCCCTGAGCACTGTTTGTTTAACAACTAAAAAGAAAGCATTTCATGACACTCCAAAGAGTAAATATCTGAAGTTATGGATTAACTAAGTTCCAGCAGAGCTCATGGAGGAAGAACAGATCACACTGATTCCCACTGAATAAAGCAGTAAGTGCTTCAAAAGTATTGTATCCTTTGAGATTTTTAAGTACAGCTTGCTTTAATGGAGCATGAAACTTGTAAAAAATGTCCAGTGACAAGGGGAGGGTGTCAGGACAGGCCAGAATTTTTCTGGGAGAGCTGCTGATGTATTAAAGGGAACGAGCAAAGCAGTCTGGAGGGACCCTAGTGAACAGCCACTCCAGAGCTGGAGTCAGAGACAGGGCACAGCAGAGCATTCAGCAGAGAAGTGGCTTTCTGAAAAGCCAGTGAGTGAGCTGGCTGAGCTGGCTGGGTGGGAACTGTCTGCAGCAGGGTCTTGTGTCACTCATGTGCTCTTCTTGACGCCTGCCCTCTCCTCCTCAGGTGACTCCTGCTGCAGGATGTGGAAGCTCCTCACTGTGGGGCTGCTGCTGGCTGCCTGCTCTTCCTGGGGCTGCTGCACCTCAAGTAAGCATTCTTTTCAGAGATGTCCTTCAACCTTTCCCAGTCACTGCAGTTTCATTTCCTGCTCCTCTGTTAGTCAGAGGGAGTGGCTGGAATCATTCCCGTTAGGAGGGTTTGACTTCCTTTAGCAGAGGTTGACAGTGCTGGGGCCATGGCAGCTGCCTGGTCAGAGCCCTGCTGAGCCCCATGAGATGTCAGAGTACCACAGGGCAGAGGCTGGAGCTTGCAGCACAGCACAGACAGCCCATGGTGTCTAGGGCAGCCTCTCTTGCTGTACTGGGGAGAGGCTCTTGCTCTCCTAAGTGTCCTTTGGGAAGCACCACTAGGAGTTTTCAGCCAGCTCTTTTCTCTGCTTCTGCTCTCACCTTTTTGCTTGCAGTATTTTACAGCAGTAAAGATGCAAACCAAGTCCTGAGAATCCAGAAGAGGTCAAACACTTTCCTGGAGGAGCTCAAGGCAGGCTCTGTGGAGCGTGAGTGTGTTGAAGAGCGCTGTGACTTTGAGGAGGCCAGTGAGATATTTGAAACCAAGGAAGAAACAGTAAGTTGGTTTGTTTTTAAAGATAAGATAAGTTAGCCAATCAATGATTTTCTTAAAATATTGCAATCCAGGGCACAGGAGTGCATGCTGTCAGTTCTGAACACGGATCTTTCCTGACTCCTCAGGTGTAGGCACGGTTTAGAGTGTCCCTGTGTTACAGTGATTGTCAGGTTACCCCTCTATGGGCCACAAAGTTTGGCTACTCAAGCATGTCCCACCTGACCCACCTGGTGAGGTTTGGGTCCTAGACAGTTAATTCCAATCCTTGCTTTGACCCCACTGCCTATTCTTGCTGCTACTAAGTTTTTCCCAGTCTTTCCAGTCTTTCCCCTTTGTTGTCCATTCATCAGTCCTGGCTGCTTTTCAGTGTATCTCCCAGGTCTCCCAGTTATGCCTGACAAACATTTCTCTTATCACTGTGTTCTTTCTCTCCTTCTCCAAACTCCTATTTTGAGTTGGACACTATATTTACTGTCTGCTGATTCCTGCCCCTTTCTACACTCCATTGTTGTGTGGGGTTGTACTCCCTGTTGCTGTTTTTAGCAGAGTAGGCTCAAAGCATAGGATTACCCAGTCCTTGCTGTCCCTCAGATCCCAGAGGAGAGAGGGGCTGTGCTTAGAATGCCCATGTTTTGTCTAACTGGGCTCAAGTGAGCTCAGGTGACCTACCTGGTAGAAAGTGCCAAGAAAATAGCCTGCAAGCAGAGCAGGGGAGCCTGTGCTTAGTACAGACAGTACAGGGGAATCACTGGCTGGTTTTCGTGGTTTATAGTGCCAGTCACTGCACTGCCAGGAAGAATGAGACCGATGTTACTGACCCAAGTGCTGTGTCCTGTTGGCCAAGACCACAAAACACTTAAAATCCCTCACTTGTGAAAAAATGGTTTTCTTGCTGTAATACAAGTTTTATTTCTCCACAGCTAAATTTTTGGAGCAAGTATGTAGGTAAGTAAAGACTTTGCTAATCACTTCTCCATGCTTCCTCAGGAGTTACTAGTACTCAGCCTTCCTCCTGCCATGTGTCATATACTGATTCAAGTTCTCATTCTCTCTCATAAGGGATGTGCAGAGGATGTTTTCCTGTTCTATCATACAAGCAACCTTCCTAAAACACTTGAGGTGCACCTGTACCTATCATCAGTCATCTTCCCAGAGTTAAGGAATTGTTGAATTGCTTTGATGCTCTAACCATGCCTGATGTGGTCCAGCAGTAACCTGCTGCTGTCCTGCCTGCTTCAGGCTTTACTCTTTGCTCCCCTTCTGCCCACTCCACTCACTCTGCAGATGTAATTGAGACCCCAAACAGATGGCCCTGCCTCTGGCCAAGTGCCACAGAGGTGTCACCGTTAAGTGCCAGAAATATGGCTGATACTTGGGAGTCTGGGGAGGGTCTGTTCATGTTGTTGTTTGATCTGTGAGCTCTGTATGGTTCCGCAACTGAGTTTTCCTACCTCTGTTTCAGATGGAGATCAGTGTAAACCAAATCCTTGTTCCAATGGGACCTGCAAGGACAGTATTGGAAAATTTTCCTGCATCTGTAACAAAGGCTGGGAGGGGGTTTTGTGCAGTTATGGTAACACTGCATTTAATCCACTATAAAATTACATCCTTTGTGACAGGGATTTCTGTGTGAAAGGGATGGACACTTCAGTTATTGCATGGCATATTCTTTCTTTATACTTTCTTTACTAAAGTGGTTTCTCTCTTGCTTCTTGATGGGGTAAGAAGTTTATCTGTGCTTATCTAAAGCAAAATTAACTTTGTATTGCCATAGGATAATTTTAAAGGTATGAGATATCTAAATTTTGGACAATATTGGAAATAACTCTGTGAAGCAGGAGTTTGCTTTAGAATTGAGAATTATGGTGGGGTTTTTAAATACAGGGGAAAACCCAATCCACTGCAAATATTTTATTACTGTGACAGTTCCTTCCTTGAACACAAGCTGGATACCATATTTAGTGATGAGCTTTGTATGTCACATATCATCAACAGCTTTCACTGTGGGACTTGGCACATAGTGACAGGGCATTTTCTGTTCTCCAGTCTACAGTAATCTGTTTCCTCCATCTCCCCTCTCCCTAACTCTGGATCTAGGTCTGTTTGCTGTCTAGAGCCCTGTGTGTCATTGAAGCCCACAACTGTCATTCCAAATCCATTGACAGCTGTTACCCACTTGAAGCACGATGTCACTTTGCCACCTTACCTTTCTGTGACTCTGACTTCCCAGCTCCATCTCTCTCTTGCTGTTTGTTTTCCCACAGAGGTCAAATACAGCAACTGTTCCATGGACAATGGGGGCTGTGAACATTTCTGCAGGGAGGACCCTGCTGAGCAGCATCGCTTGTGCAGCTGTGCATCGGGGTATGAGCTCAAGGATGACCACACCACGTGTGAGCCTGTAGGTAAGAGCAGGGTGTTTGTAGTGCAGCTTTGGCAGAAGATTATTCAGACTGATGTAAAAGAGTTTTAGGGGAGATTTGTCTGCAGTGCACTTTGTACTCATTTTCAAAACATCTGTTCCCTGAAGAGTAACTCTGCCTGCATTTCCCAGCTCCATACCCACTTTATGGCCATTTATCCACGTGTGTCTCAGGGAGACATAAAAGGGAATCAGGAGACTGCCTCCTCTGCCAAGCACTGAGGGACTTCCATGAAGCCTCTGAACAATATTGCCTAGGTTAGACAGAAGAAGTCCTCTAAAAAGAGGATTGGGTGACCTGGACTTTGCTAGTGAATTCTCTGCCTCTCCTGCAGTGGAGTTCCCCTGTGGAAGAGTGAAGTCAGACTACATTGAAGCCAAAGCAGACTTCAGTATTCGGCTCATTGACGGAACAGTTGGAAGAAGGGGAGGCAGCCCTTGGCAGGTAAAGAGAAAGGGATTCTTTGCCACAAATAGCTCAGGCTCTTCCTGAACTGCTCTGCCTCCCTCTCTGCTCCAGAAGGGCTCTTGCCTTGTTACTGATGGTGTTGTATGAAGTTAAGATTCCCTTTGCTTTTTCAAAAGCATCCCAAAGGTTGGAGTAGCAGGAAAAAATAATTTAGTATCTGTGAGGATTCTTGACCTTGTTCCTGTTGCCAAATTTTTGACCTTACTGTGCCAACACCGCCAAGAGAGAGGATGGTGATGGCACTCACAGCAACTGCTCTGTTGCTCCATCCTGGGGAACTCGTGGTGTGTGATATGTGCTTCAGCTCCTGCAACAGCCTTCCAGTGGAAGTGATCTTCCTGCCCTTTCTTATAAGCCTTGTCTGTCATAAATTCAAGTTAGCAGGCTTAATCAGCAAAATACGCCATGATAGGTTGGTTTGTCACAAAGAAAAGGGAGACCTCACAGATCTTACCATGGAACTAATGGATGCAAATAATTAGGGCCTGGTTCCCTTTGATATTTAAGGGCCTTTTACACCATGTGAGCTGCACCTGAGATGATGCATGGTATCTGGTGTGGGACACACCCCTCATTTGTGCTCTGTATTTTAAAGCTTTGAGTACAAAGTGCTTCTTTGCAGTGACCAGCATCACCCCATGCTGATTTGGATGAAGCCAGCCCTCATTCAGGGAGGACATTCAGAACTTTTTTGTAGGTATTTCACAAAGACTCTATTTATAGGGCTTTTGTCCCCCTGTAGAGCTTTGGCTTCAGTGAATATGACATGCTTTGGTGCTTGCTAAGTCTGGGTATTTGGCAGCACCCAAGAAGAATTAGTACAATATTCTGTGAGCTGTGCTCCATGCAGTGTCACACTTCCCTTGTCTTGTTTCAGATTATGCTGCAAAATACCGAAGGGATGTTTCTGTGTGGGGCTGTTCTCATCCATCCATCTTGGGTCCTAACAGCAGCACACTGCCTTGAGGAACACAAGGGGTTCAAAGTTAAACTTGGTATGGAAAATCACCTGTCCCTGTGTTTTTTAAATATAACTGTTTATTTCTTAACATTTGTCATCTCAGGGAAAAGACTGGCAAGTTCTGAAGACAAAAGTCCTTGGCTGTAGGAGTGGTCTGTCTATGCACTATTTAATATGCACCTTAGCATAAAACAAAGTTTAGTAAAAATCTGATTTCATTTGAGCTATTTGAGCCTTACTCTGGAAGCGAGCTGATGTCTACTGAGCACCTGCTGCTGGTCTGTAAAGTAGAAAGTCTTGGTCTCTTCTACCTGTGTTTTTCTGATGATGAAAATATTTAAGACCATCCCAATACTGAAAAAAAGTCTTGATCCCAGAAGGAGAATGTCACAGGGTCTCTTCCTGCCTTTTAATGTATTTAAACACTGTTACTTAAGAATGTTTCACTGGAGAGGTGCTGCAGAATGACAACACTGCCTTTACCTGCTCTGCTGCCCTGGAGCATGACAAAGTGTCACTATGTCAAGTAAGCACTTCTCCTGAATTAACAAAGGTAATTAGTGTTTCATTCACACTTAGATTTTTTTGACATTTTTTTCTATCTAGCATTGGTGCTGATGCATAACAGTTCAACTGCTTGCTTTCCATTAGTGAAAGGATAGATTATTCCCAGTATTTGTGGAGTCCTGCCAATATATTGTCTGTGTATATAGCCTTAAAAATTAGTATCTGTGTGCATGTTCCATACACACTGTGGATGTGCCAGATGCTAGAGAGCAGAGACAATAAGTTTATGTACATCCAGCATAAAGAAGGAATTGAAAAGTGTGTGATGTAGCCTTGGGTCCTCTTAGTGCCAGAATATTCACCTTTTCACAGAGACACATCTGTCACCACAAAAACAGTTATCATCAGAAAAACCTGGAGACATCTGTGAGCGATGAGGAGGAGAGTTCTGGGTGAAGACATTGCCCTGTGCATGTGGACAGCCAGGAAAGTGTTGGTACTGAGCCTGCACAGGTGCTACTCAACCTGTGTCTGTCAGGCTGGGATACCCCACATCCTTCTGGACTTGTCTCACTGCAGCTTGCCATCCACAGGGGCAACTGGAGGGGAAACTTGCATCTGAGTTTACACTTAGCTTGGGGAGAAGTCTTGTAGCAGCACTCATGTGGCTTTTTAGTGTCTGAAATAGAAAGTTAGTTCTCAGAGTAGCTGAAGTTTTGGAAGATGGATTTGAGTGTAACACAGTGTTGCTGTTTGTGGCTCTTGTTCCTGCATCACCAGCCTAAGAGCCTCCAGAAGTGTGTTCAGAACTCCAAGAAGATTGAACAGTTAGGTGGATGTAATGATTAAATTCAAAATCATGTTTCTGCCTTCACAGTTAATATTTTTGTGCCAGCAGCAAGATTATGATGGTCCTTATTGTGTAGAAGGAACTTGATGCATTTCCACAGCCTCTGGGTTCAGTACCTCCAGGTGTACATCCAGGATTTTTGGAATTTAAAACTCTGGGGGTGGATAACTGATCAGAAGTCAAAGAGTGTCCCCCTGGGGGTGAGGGAGTCTGTCACTGCAGGGCAGAAGGTGTAACCCAGTGGTTGGTGGGTGCCTCAGGATGGAGACAGCTGGTGGCTGTGCTGGTGTACAGAGTGTGTGGCCCCACAGCAGGCGTGTTCCTGCACAGCCACTCTGCCTCCCTCAGAGGAGATGGTCTGATAGTGCTTGAGTCCAGAGGTATTTCTGAGGCCTAAAGCAGAGTTTGTATCTGTGAAGGCAGGAATAAAGCCCTGCCAGCCAGCCCCCAGCCACAGTGGCTTCGGGCTGCCTCAGGGTGCCGTGGACACTGTCACTGCAAAGAGATTGTGATGGGAGAGAAAAACTGATTTGTGATTGTTGCTCAGTACTAGCAAATCCATCAGGGGCTGGTGCCACTCAGCACAAGACATCAGAGCAGGTTCAGCGTCTGCTCTGGCCACGTGTGAACTGTCCATGGTCTGTCTGCAGAGGAGCAAGGAGAGAGACTCAGAAATAAATGGTCTGAAAGACCAAGATCCAAAGCTGGGATTAAGAGATCTTTTGAGAATATATTTCTGTAACTACTGTGGTTTGTAAGTCCCTGTGGTTGGAGACTCTCCTTACAGTAAAAAACTTGCAAGATCTCCTTGGCAGCCTGCCAGAAAACCTAGCCCTGCCTTTCCTGTTGCAATGTATCACAAATGCCTTCTTCATTTCTGGCCCTTTTCAATGTAGATTGTTGCTTGCTGTTCCATAACTGCTTGGTCCGTGAAGTAGCCATGATCATGTAGCACAAATAGCAACTGAGGAATCTTCAGCACTGAAAAATTCCTTAAAATACAGATGTAAGATTTCAGAAAGGAATAATCTTTCCTGTCAGTCAACTTTATCTTACAAATGCTGACATTGAGCCATTCAGGCCCTGGCTATGCGGCGTAAAGCTCATATCCTGTTGTTAATGTCCTGTTTTGTGGTGCGCTTGCTCTCCCAGCTTTGAATGCAGGCTCCAAGGTGGTTGTGTTTCTCCTGACTCACACTGCACAAGTGTACTGAAATGTGAACACCACAGGGCAATTTGGTTTTTCAGCTGATGACCAGAGCTTTAGTGCTGTAGAGGTATTCATGATTTCTGTAAATATGAAAAGTTTAGAGATTTGTCCACCTGTTAAGAACACTGTTAACTTAGTACACAAATAGTTGTATTACAAGAGAAGTAAAAACATGGAGTGCAGTCCTAATAGCCGGTGTATTCCAGATGCTTTGGTCTTCACAGGAAAGGAAGCTTTGACAGCATCTGCCATCTTGTTTGCTCTTCCAGGTAAATTCCGTTTCCGTCCTGAGGCAGATGAGCAAACCATTTGGGTTGATAAATGGGTGACCCACGAAAATTACACCAAGACGACCTCAGATAATGACATAGCCATGCTGCACTTGGCTGAGCACGTGATGTATTACAAATACGCCCTCCCCATCTGCCTTCCCACCCGCAACCTGGCGGAGCAGGAGCTGACGAGGAGCGGGAAGGAGGCGGTGGTGACGGGCTGGGGCACCGCGAGCGAGCGTAACCACACCTACGCCCCTTTCCTCAATTACATCCAGATCCCCATCGTGCCCCGCAACGAGTGCGCCCAGGCCATGCGCTCCCGGATCTCTGACAACATGCTGTGTGCTGGGAGCCTGGGGGACAGGAAGGACTCCTGCCATGGGGACAGCGGCGGCCCCATGTTCACTAGATACAAGGATACTTGGTTTCTGGTAGGGCTGGTCAGCTGGGGTGAAGGCTGTGGAAGAAAGGGGAAATTTGGAGTCTACACCAAAGTTAGTCAGTACCTTGAGTGGATCCAGCACCACATAGATAAGTCAGCTCCTTTGAAGGGTTAATTCTGATCCAGAGTCTGGAATGTTGTGACTCTGTGCTAGTGACAGTATACACTATAATGTACTGTCAGATCTTCAGTATTAAATATTGAGTATGTGTTCACCTTGTGTGCTGTCTTCCTTGGTATTTATTTTTTTTTTCTCATTTACATTGGTTTGTTGCAGGTTATGTTTATTTGTGGCATGGTCCTACTTTAGCCTTACAGGCAAGAAAATATGCTCTGTTAGCCGAGATGCTGTCCATACAGCATCTACATTGTAGAAAATAAGGTTGTATTTCTGTATTTCTGTAACTACTGTGGTTTGTAAGTCCCTGTGGTTGGAGACTCTCCTTACAGTAAAAAACTTGCAAGATCTCCTTGGCAGCCTGCCAGAAAACCTAGCCCTGCCTTTCCTATTGCAATGTATCACAAATGCCTTCTTCATTTCTGGCCCTTTTCAATGTAGGCTTGGATGGATGTTTGGATCAGTGAAGAACTTCAGTCTGCTCTTGTGACAAGATTGTTAAACCAAAAACCCCAGGTATAATGAAATTTTATTAGAGTTTGTAAGAAGTTTAATATGATATCAGCAAGGAGGCTTAATACCTCTTAAATTTGTTCCTTCAGAAGCTGCCTCTGTGTTTATTACCCAGTTGAGGATTTTGAGTCATGCACTGAAGAAGTAGCAGTCTAGCCAAGGGCTTCTGTGTCGCTGGCTCTGTCTCTCTCCTCTCCTCCTCTTTTTGCCTTGAGACATGATTTAGGGATGGACAAATGTTGAAGAATAATGCTTTAAACAGCAGCCATCCCAGCAGGCCTGCACTGGGAAGTGGGAACCTGTAACACTGACTTGCACAAATGTGTTCAAAGCCAGTAAAACACAGGTCTGAGTAACAGCAGAAATTGTAATGTTGGAGTGGCAGTGGCTGTGACAGGGCCGTATTTGCCTGCCTGCAGGTGACTGCTACGAATCCTCCTGCACATTTCAGCAGAGGTTTACAGAGCAGCTTGTGTATTTTCCAAATGGATTGGTCTTACTTGCTGGAAGGTGATGGAATGTCAGAAATCTGCTCTCAAAATTTCCATATTTTCCTGAATAAATTTGTTGTAAAAGGTGGCTTTTATTACTGAAGGATATTTCTAAAGACCTTTTGATTCTCTTTTTAATGCACCTGTGTATATGTGTGGAAACACACATGCAATTTTCTTCTGGTTTTGGTTTTCTAATGTGTTTCATAGAATCCAGGTTCTCTCTCCTCTGTCAATATTTGTGATGGGTTAATGATCAAGCTCTTGACCTCATGGCTGTTCCTGCTGTGCATCCAAATCTCTTTTCTGTCTTCCTCTAAAAAACTAAAGGAAAAAGTGAGTGTAATTGCATGGTTCTGTGTAGGTGAACTCACTCTGGATCCTGTGTTTTTGAAAACATGCTGCAGTAAGCAGAGGGGTACGTGCTGCTGAATCCTGGTAAATCATTCAGCGTGGGAAGGTAATGCCAAGAAATCCCAACTTCTCTCTGTGCCTGTCACTCCCAGGTACGTGGTGGTTGGTGCCTGGCTGGGCTTGGTGTGGATGATTTTACTTGCCAAGACCATCAGGAATTGCACGGTGCCTGCTGGGACTGCTGGAGCTCCTGGCTGGTTGTGCATCTGCCCTTGGCACAAGAGCCAGCACAGCTGGGACTGGGCTGTGGCTGGGAGTGGCACCTGCTCCCCTGGAGTCTGGCCCCTGCACTCCTGTGCTCCCCATGGCTTTTCCACGGGGACTCTGGCTCAGGCCCTGCACCACAGCCTGATGTTGAACATCACGATGTCAGAGCTGTTCCTGAGCTCTTACTGGAAAGTTGAGTACCACCCTTGGACAGGAACAGCACCGTTGAGTTCAACGTGACACCACATATCCTAAGCTCAGGTCTTTGTTTCTGTCATTCTTCCCTCCAGCACCGTTTCCCTGTGGCCTGATCAAAGCCAGGTGGGCTCTGGATGAACAGCAGCTGGGGCTGGAATGGCTCTGCAGAAGCCAATGGGAGCACAGGGATGTTGTGCCCAAGTGGATTGGGAGCACAGAGGGCACAGTTAGACAGACAGAGCTGGAACATGGTGATGCTGGGGAAAAGGAGACTTTAAAGGATGCTTTTGGACAGAGTGTGAGCACAAAGGTTGACAGTTGGACAAATGGGGATGGCAGGAGATGGTTTCAGCTGGAACAAAACTCTGGTGGGCTCTGACCCAGAAACCACTGTGGGACAGTGCTGCAGTGTAGGGAGATAGAATATAAGAAAATAAAGATGGTGTAGAAAGTAATCTTACCCCTAAGGAGCTGCAGCTGGGCCAATTATCAAAGATTAGAAGCAGGCCTGGCTTTAACAGGCCACAGCTGTAAGCAATGAGAAGAAGATGCTATAAAAGAGTGGGGTGCTGGGTGAGAAGGGAGGTGGAATTGCTTTGTGAAGAAGAAAAGAGTCAGAGCTCTGAGGAGCTGTCCATGAGAAACTCCAAGAAGGTATGGAACCTTTGTGATAGGAGACAGCAGTATGGAACCCCTGCCATAAGATGACAACACTGCAGGACAAGAACTGGCTGTCCCTGAGCCCCCCGAGGCCATGGAGGAGACACCAGGCCTGGCAGGCCCAGGGTGAGCAGGGCAAGGGTCCTGCAGGACAGAACGAGACCACAGCACCTGCAGCCAGGCAGGAAGGAAATGGGGGAAATGTAACAGGGAAAACCAGTGATGGGAGGGCTCTGGCCAGAAGGGAACAGGGGCTGTTCAACCTGGGACTGGGGAGGTGGTTTGGACACACCTCAGCCCACCCCTCAAGCCACCCAGACAAGCATCAGCTCTGCTTTGGAGCACTGTGACTCCAAGGTAACAGGAGGAGCACTGTGTCATTGTGGACATTGCCCCTGGCAGGTAATAGTCTCAGTCTCACCATAAACACACCTGAATGCTTTCTTTATCATCACTGGGTCTGTCAGGAGGAGCAGAGTTCATCAAGCCATTATAAAGTTATTTTTTCAGGTCAGGAGCAATAGAACCACATGTATTGCTCAGTCTTCTGCCAGGCTTTTTGATTATAGGGACCTTAAATACCTTTATCAGTCATCCCCTATCTTGCTTTTGGATTGGAATGTTAATACCCTATTAAGTCAGTCAGATCATCTGTGCTTTCAGGTTGTGTCGGCACATCCTTGGGAAAGCCAGGCTTTGCCTCCTTTTGGAAGGCTGGTAATTTTTACAAGGCAAGTTCCAGGGCCAGCTGAGGTTCCTTAGAATACTGAGCATGGTAAGGGAGGTAAAACTGAGGGCTCAAAGGTGAAGGCAAGGGCATGTGGCAAGCAGGGACAACTGAAGTGTTTGTTTCCATTGTCTTGTTTTGGATCTTAAATCGTGGTTTGGGGCACTTTTTGTGCATGTCCTTATTTGTTACTAATTTTTACTCTGTTGTAGCTGGTCACTGTCCTAGTGCTTTGTGGGGGATTGTGCATAGAAATTCTCATCTAAAAAACCCTCCTGTTACCCTCAGTCTGTTTTACCCCTCTTAGGATGTAGAAGTAACCCTCATAAACAGTAGGACTGGACTGTAGCACCAGAACTACAAAAAAAAATGGGGGATGAAAAAAAGAATCACTTTTAACCCCTGAACCTCCCAGGCCAAACAGACTCTGTGAAAAATAATTGAACTGTGTTGAGCCAGTGTTTCATCTGCCACTATGGCAGTAAAGAATGTCCTGGCTATCAAGAAATTAATTAAAACTAAAAAAAACCCCAAATCCTAAGCCTGTGAAGGGCTCAGCATGCTAAACACAGCTGAGGTGGTTACTGCATTATACACAGACCTGGAGAAAGCAGGAGCAGAGCTCTTAGTGCCCCAGCCAGCACAGCTCTGTTACTGTCATTCCCTCCACTCTCACAGGGGCAAATTCAACACCTGACCCCGACACAAACTTGCAAACTCTCCATGACTGGTGCCAGCAGTAACTCAGCCAATGCCAGGATCCCCAGAATTACAGACTACTCATTACAAAACTCTGCTCCTGCAGCACAAAGGTGACTTTTCTTAATGAAAAAATGACAAATGCCAATTACCTGTACAAGACTCCTCTTATTGGAGGGAAGCTCAGCAGAGACAGCCATTTTCAGAGATAGAGGCAAAGAAGCCACAGAGTACCAGATGTTATTCTACTGTCAGTCTGTAGCAGCAGGAACAAAGAAACAGCATAATCCTCTCTAACATAAGAATGTTCTCCTTCCCACTGGTAAAACAGACTTTTGCAAACTCACTGGTAAGCCACAGTGACATTTTAGCTGGAAGCTGCTGGAATTTTTAGTGCTCAATCTCTTTGCTTTCTTTTTACATTAGTCTTCGTGAAAAGAAAATCCTTTGCATGGAACACAATCAATACTTCTAAATCAAAAGCAATAGATGCAGATCTCCAAAGACATAACAACTTATTAATAAAGCAGTGAATAAAATGGACAAAGTTGAACAAAAAAATAACCCCTCAGTTTTTCCACATCCCAGGTGGTCTGTGTATACCTTCATCTGAGCAATGAACAAGCAGTCCCCTCCCAAAAAAAACCCAGATGTTTTATTTTTTAAAGTGTTGCAATACAACAAATACATGATCTGTACAAAGGACACAACAGGGCCAGTTTAAATACAATCAGGAGAAAGGAGTCCCCATATTCACAGTCCTCAGACAACATCTTCTACCAGAATCTGAACCAACAATTTTAAGGGTTCACTTAAAAAACAAACTAAAAAACCAAACCCACCCCAAACAAGTTAAAAAATTTAAAGGTCTCCAAAGAGTCTGTGGGTGTATTGTCTTACAGCAGAGCTCATGGGGCATTCTGTGAAGGGTCACAATGGCATCTTATTGCCCTCAATGCTGATTTTCACTGCATGGGCCGTTCTGCTTTTTTTCCTGATATCTGTGAATTTCCGCATCTGTTTGTCCAGTCGACTCACCCCTTTCTTAGAGGTCCCCTGGAACTTAAAAAATAAAACTAATAATTACCACTGAAAAAAAGCAGAGGCCCCAGAGGTCCAAGGCAAGCGGCACATGCGAGGCTGCGCCTGGCAAGGAGCTGGGGGAGCCACTGGGCCCAGCTGCTCTGTCTGTTCTCCCAGAAGGGGAAAATGCCCCCCAGTGTCTGCAGGGCTGGGCTGGAGGCAGTGGCACTCACAGCCATCACAGTGCAGGGTCAATCACTGCAGAGCTGGGTACCATGTGGAAATTTTGTATCTATTGGCTGCAGCTGTCAGAACCACAGGGCACCAGTGTCATCACTCTGGACTTCTTGCAGGAGGGTTAGACACAGATACACTGTGACTAAGGCCGACACATCAATTTCAGGCTGCCGTTTATTTTAAAGATCAGGGATTAGTATTGAGAAAACAAGGGATCACTGAACAAAGGCAGTGTAGGGGGTAGCAAAAAGAAATGCCTAAACTGACCATACAAGCACTGCATTTCATCTCTGTGTTTGAACTGCAAATGAAAACCAGGTGGCGTAACAGTTATTCTGCACAGATTAATTCAGTGATGGTGTGCTGAAACACCACTGAAGACAAACAGCAAGGACCTTCCAAGCCATAGCCAGTGCTTCCCAGAAGGCAATTTTCCTTAACTAGACAACAGAAACAGGAAGTGATGGAAACGTGACACTTTTAAGGTTGGGAGAAACAGTGATATCCAAAACATGCTACTTAGGATCTGAAAAACACATCCATTAGAAACTTGTTCCCATGGCTAAGGAAGGTGCTCCTGACATGCTGATTTTAAATAAGGTTTACTCATAAATCTGTTCACTATTCATTGAAATTATACCTAAAATTTCACAGTGATGTTTAAGAAAATATCTTTTTAAAAACAAATCAATATGAAGCTTAATATGAAGTCAACAGTTATCTATGGCTTGTGCTCACCTCTTCCTGTCACTGTTAGCTTGTGGCAGCCCTGCTTACAGCACTGAAATGCAGACCAGGAACTGTCAAAGCAATTCCCATTGATGCATGTTCTCCTAACCCACACTCACAGCAGAGGATTCTTCTCCCCCTGGTCTCATTCTGTAGCTCCCATCAGCCACCCCTATTGTCTCACATCATTCTACTTCCTTGCAGGAGCAGGTGTGAAAAACACCTCACTGTGCCCCAGTCAGAGGTCAGCCACAGACACTGCATGCAGTGACACGAGCTCCTGTACCAAGGGCTAAGAATGCCCATGTGTTGCTTCAGGTGAATCTGGAAAACCTAATTGTGTCAGAGCAGCATTCAAAACCACAGGTGGTGCAAAGCTGGTTTTGAGCACAGGTATTTTCGCTGAACTCCTGTCATTTGGGTACCCTGAAGCTGTGCAGGCAGGAGCCATGGCAGAGGTTATGTGCTAGAGCCTGTTTTCTCCTGTACAAGTTCCCTTGTAGGTCACAGTACAGACATGAGAGAATTCAAGGAGAGTTTTCCAGGTTAAAGTTAGGGTGTACACACTCCTGTCCTGCATGTGCAAACTGCCAACAGCTGGAGCACATGCACTGTTCACACCTCCCTCGAGGGATACCTCTCCAACTTGGGAAGGCAGTGGAATGGCTACAGGGGCATCCTGTTGCCTTCAATGCTGAACTTGATGGCCCGATGCACTTTGCTGAGTCGTTTCTGTTCAGCAAACCGTCTCTTGTGCTTTTCCAAGCGACTAATACCTCTCTTAATAGTCCCGGGCTAGAAACAACATCTCAATTAATGGACAGAAGGAGAAAGAACAGCAGACAGCACAGCAATTGTTACTTCTCCCACTTACACACATTCTACCACATATACCCCTTTAAATGAAACTGTATGAGTAGATGGATGAAGACAAAGCAACACAAAGGCCTCCATGGAAGCTGTTCGTGTTTACCAAAACCTCAAAAGTTTCCCAAACTCGAATATTATCAGAACATGATACAAAAGCTGGGAGAGGTATAAAAACATCAGTGCAGTGACACAGGTACTGAACTGCAGCTTTAGCTCAAAATGCTTTAAAGCAAGAGGCCTGCAATCACATTCTCACCTGAGAGAGAAATTCTAGAAAAGTTAACTCAAAAATCTCTTTTTGGTCAGAGATATTTTCCTGTGAAAACACGTGATGAGCTTACTGTCCACACTCACTACAAGAGGCCCTTGAAAGAACTACCCTCCTGTACAGTAACCATGGTGATATGGTGACAGATGCCCAGGCCTAGGAACAGTCACCAGGCCACTGGCAGTGCTTACCCTGGAGGACTCCATCTCCACGTTCCACTTGGGCCTGACGACGTAGTCTTTGTTGGAGGGCATTGGGACCCTGGCACGGGCACAGAACCCAGGGTCCCCGGGCCTGAGAGCCCTGTGGAAAAAAGGATATGACTGTTATGGACAGATCTTATCCAGAAAGAAGTAAAGCCACCCAGTGTGCTGTCCTCTGAAACACACTATATACCACTGCCTCTAAAACCTCTACAGAAATTCCACAGTAGTAGTGCCACCACAATATTTCACTTAAAAAAACCCCAACAAACTATTTATATATCCAACTTACTTTTCTTCTCCTGTTAATACTTTCTCCAGATCCCTACGGGGAGTCTGACCACCAGAGCTGCAAGAAAAATAAATATTTATAGGCATCTATACACAGAGAAAGAAATTTAAAAAACAATAAAGTATGTTAGAAGATAAGAGAGACTTTAACTGACTACCCTTTTACCCTTTTTATTTCCTTTAGTATTTACACACCACTTGGTTTCTCTTGAGGGAGCCTTAAAGAATTCCATGTTTCTGCCTGCTATTCCTACCTGCTCATTTTCCTTCGATGAGGCATCTGTTCCAAATCTCTCTGTTCTCTCTCTTCTCTGGTCATGCCTTTGTAGTTTGAGGTAAGGCCAAAAATGGGTCGAGACCATTCATCTATTAAAAAAATTATTAGTTAACAAAGACCAGGCTTTTGTTTCTCTTAAACCACTCTGGTGATCAAGTACAGCTTTGAAAGTTTGTGCCAAGTATTTATGCTTCCTTTCAACCAAATGATTTTTGAGCCCTTAGTATTTAATGGAAAACCAGCCTTGTGAACAGAAAACAAGAGCTTTCATCCCCAAAGTCTCTTTGTTGCCTGCTCTTCTAGAACATCTCCAAGCTCTCAGAAAGAATACTCAGTGTCAGGACCTCCTGCACAACTCAGGAATGCTGTTTTAGAAATATGCAGAAAAGGTCCTAAAGAATGTAAGTTTATCATCAGTCTGCAGCCATTCTGGATGGAATGCACTCCACATGGAGTACAACTGAGTAGTAAATGAATGTCAGTCAGCTCAGTTCTCTCTGAAGTCCATGGAATAAACAGCCCTCTGGCAGCACCTTCCTGCCTTTTCAGCATATACAAACGATCTGGACCATGAGCCAAGAGAGAACCCAGCAAAACAAATGCCATCCTCTGGCTTAAGACAATGGAACAGGCGCATGCAGAAGCCAATGTAACAGTACTTGTTAAGAGCTGTACAGAGTTATGAAACACATCAGTGAGGTTCCTACACTGCAGAATCTTTTCTACAGACAACAGCAGTGCATCAGAAACCAAAGCAGAAGTTCCACTCATCACCAGAGGGATCTCAGAGATCACAGGCACGTTTACATACTGATCAGCTTCCCAGCCATGTCCTTGTTCGGTCTCGACTCCTTGGGGTGTTTGTACAGGTACATCACAGCCCGTCCAATGCCGCTGTGCTTCAGAGTCTCCTGGCTCACGCTGGGCAGCTGCAGACAAAAGGAAAAGTCAGATAACAACAATAAATTATGTCTGAACATTAATGGTGTCATTGAACTTTGCAGAAATACCTTTCACTTCTACCAGCTTAGAAAATTTAAGGTTTTCGTTGTCCCACTGGGAATTGTTTAAAGTATCAAACACCTAAATCTAGCAATCTGCCATAACATTCTTGGTTTATACACAAAATTAGGTAGCTTTCTAGAAATTTTTATTCCAAATGCTCTCTAGTTTAAATTACCCCAAAACTATGCTACTGCCTTCAAATCATTCATTCTATAAATAAAAACTTACATGGCAAAGACACTCAAGCAATCAGCTTAGCCAAAGACACCGAAAGCCTACACTGAGTGTGTGCACTGCACACTGTAACAGAGCAGAAAAGAGAAGGGATCACAAGGGAAAAAAATTCAGGGATGCATAGCAAGCAACTCTTCACCTAAATTTGGATATAAACCTGAAACAGGAAGGCAGGGCCAAATCACCTACACTCTTTTGCACAAGCACACCTGTTGTGCAGGTTGCTTCCTTGCGTGTTTCACTGCACAGCCCATTGGCAGAGCTGCAGTTCATTTATCACCTCACATTTCCCTAAAGCACATGACTGTAAAACTGTGGACAAGCTCCAAATCAAATGTGGAAAGTCAGGTCCAAACCTCTTGCAGGATCTTCAGAAGCTCCTCTCTTATCTTTAGTGCTGGCAGACTTCGGTCTGGTAGAGGAGAAAGCCACTCTTTGATGGCAGACATAACACCACTATCGATGAAAGTTTCTTTGAGATCCTGCCTAAAAGGTTTAAATTAAGAGAAGCCCGTAAGTCATGTCATATAGCAACATCTCAAGTTGTGATGTCCCCTCAGGAAAATAGCATAATTGAGTTTCTTTCATGTTAAATTTGAGAGGGAAAATTATGTATAATTTTATGTTTTTGAGGTCACCTAGCTTCAGCATTTACTTGGAATAAAAATAGTGTTTTTCTGCATATTCAGTATAGCTGTAGTATAACTCCATGGAATCTTACAAATTCTGACTATTGCCCAGGGTTGCAGTTAACTAGAATGACAACTCACTTTTTAAGATGCATAACTACAGTTGGTAGCAAAGTTAATTTCTTCAGTGCTGGTTTCTTTTGCGTATTCAGCTGACGATCCTCCTGTAGAGAGTTGAAGAATCAGCACAAGTTAATCAAAGAAAGAAATCAGCAACTCCCATTCTTTGCAACACTTACAAAGAAAAAGACTACTCTATTAAACTAGAAGTGCAACTTTGGAGGGATTACACTAATTTTGTCCCCTGCTCCACAGCTCACCAACAATTATGCAACAACTTCTCTGAAAAAAGGGTCATCACTTTAGTCAGTATTTCCCAATAAAGCATCACATTAGGAGAGTGCTCCTAAATTTACTCTTTTTTTTCCACTTCATGACTTAGACTGACTACAATAACTGGAGGTCCTCTATACTGTGCACAGATAACACTTTCTTAGTAAAGCCTCACCTGAAAAACAGAAAAATAGCTAAGCAGAACAATGGGAAGGGAGAACATGTATTTTCACCTGTGTCATTTCAAAATTACTTCCATCCAAGGCCTGACTATCACCATCTATTCAAAACTTGTAACCCATACCAAAACCATCCAATGCAATCAACAGATTTCTGTCCAGCTCCGGTAATTCCTTTCTATTTGTCCTAATCCACTGAAGGCTCACTCTGTGCAATGTTTGTTTTATTTCAAGGGAGAAGATTCTTCTAATGCATCTCCTTCCCTCTTCCTGCCCCTGTACTTCCAACTTTGACACCCCATTTGAAACATCTGGCTGTCATCTTGTCTGAGAAAGGCTTTCCTGTCAAGCCCAAGAAGTTTCAGTTGCCTTCCAGATTGCTTTCTTACTCTTCCCATCTTTCTGAACTCATTATCCAGATCTTGTTCTCAGACAGATGCTTTTGTTGTTGCTATTTGTAAAGCTCTTCTAGTTTCTAAAGTCATGTATATCCCTCAATTGGTTTTAATGTGTTTTGCTGTTTATTAACTTGATTGCTACTCCAACAAAACAGAAGACACCGGGCAAAAAGCAAGATCCCAAATAACCTTCCACAGGAAGATACTAAACATTTCTCCTAGAAAAAGGCAGAAGGTCCCATGAATCTTTATTCTGATGTCATTACCACAGCACTGTCATTCAAGCTATTTGGAAAAGGACTCTTCTCAGAAACAAATACCCAAGTATGACACATGCCAGTAACATCATAATGAAATTAAAGCATAGTCCCTTTCTCAGTATTTAACATACTACCAGGTGGTTTACAGAGCACCTATATATCCCTTTTTAAAGAAGTTAATCTCAGCGGATGGAAGTTTAGCAATTGACCTAATTTTAATATTTAAAAATTAGCACTCTATCAAAATTTCAACAGTGTTTTCATTTAGAACAGCAAAATAACATTTAGGGTTATACAGATATTAGAAGCTTTCCATAGTGTACCGATTACTCCTGCTGAATACAAGCCAGATTTTTCTATCTTATTAATCACACAGTTTTCCCATAGAAGGGAACTGAATTTCAAGGTGTGTTTGGAGCCTGGAAAACTGACCTCAGCAGCTTCATTCATCTTCACAATCATGGCACTGACCACATCATCTGCATCACTGATGAAAGTGCCCCCGTCACGGTTCCGCCTGCGCTTGCCGCTCATGCTCTTCTTCCTCTGCAGCATCATGTCAAAATCTGACATGAAGTCCATGCTGAAACACAACCACAGTGTTAATGATGGGCCTGGGCAGGAAATAATTTTGTGTTTCTCTCGTGCACAAACACTGTGTCTCAAGGTCCCAGTGAGATAATTAATTATCCTCAGTATGCAAAATGCAAAACTAGTAAAGGGCTCCAATGGCTCCAGACCTTGCTGTAATACCCAACATGTGCACACCTGCAATATCCAGGGTCCATAATGCCCTTTCACCAAACTCTGGCATTAACAAAGGAATATGTAACACAATGACTTACTGCTTCCCTCTTTTGATGTTATCATCAGAGTCTGATTCATCTGCTGTCTCCTTCATATCTCCATCACCTTTCTCTTCCTCCAAATCCTCCTGGTTAAAACCCTGATGAGTACAGAGAGTGCAAATCAGTGTATGGATCAGGATTGAGCATCTACTCAGGTAGCTGACACTAAAAAATCTTCAGGTAAGTCTTCAGAGGATCTAGAAAGATGAACAGTCTTTTTTATTCCCCCTGTGACTACTGTCACACCAACAATTCTCCCAAAAGATGAGAAGATGAGCTGTAAATGTTATTTAACCCAAAGAGCATCCCAGTGAGTCTGGTAGATACAAAACTGACCTGATGCAGCATATACATTCTCTTCAGATCAACAGGAGACATCCACAGTAACACTTACCGTAAATTCCTCCTCTTCCTCATCACCAGATTCTCCAAATATATCTGCAATCAGGTTCCTGTGAAGGTAACAGCCACATTTATCTACTTCGACTACAACAAGATGTGCCTTTTCTGCAAAATCTCTAATGACTGTATGAAGATCTCCCTTTTGTTCTGTCTCCTTCTACTGACCTTTCTCTTCATGCCACCAATGAAGGTGAACAGTCATTCTCTGGTTGGGATTTATCCATTCACCATGGTTTTCCATTCCCCATCACTCCCCCTGTCTAAAGCCCCAATAGAATTCATATTCTTTTCCACTTACTCTTGTTCATTTCCAGATTCACTGTCACTGCCAAACAGATCTTTCCCTTTTTTCTTCCCAGCATCCTCTTTTCCTTCTTCTTCCTCCTCCTCACTATCGGATACAGCATTTTTCTTCCTTTTGTCAGATTTCTCTGAAGCAGCGTCACTGTCCGATTCTTCAGCATCAGAAAGGATTCGTACCTTTTTTGCAGCTGCCAGCAGAAAGGAGCATTACTACATGTCCCAGTAACAGAGGGGACAACTGTTACTCTCAAATTAATCTCTGACTAGTCTTCCAACACCAGACCATTGCCATTTCCTAAAAAGCATATCCATTCTGAAGTGTTTTATTAAATCAGCAAATGGAGCTTCCATACACCACATCTATTCATAAAAAAAAAATTGCAATTTCAAATCTCTCACCTCCAGTATATGAAAAAAACACAGAAAAAAATTGCAATTTCAAATCTCTCACCTCCAGTATATGAAAAAAACACACAGGAAAAAATTACTAGAGAACCAGCAATGAAGTAAATAAATAACAAACTATCATGTCACCAGATGCCAGTTAGATCCTTACAGTCTTTTGTTAGACCTACTTATTACTCAGAAGTGTTAGATACACATTCACACAGCAAAGCAGTCAGAACAACAGCCTCTGCAAATGCAGTTCTGCTCCAAAACGAAATCTGATTTATGGTTTCTCAACTTAAGATGCTTTATTCACACAAAAGCAATGATTTAACTTTCACACCACTACCTGTCACAGCACAGTATAGTTTCTTACGTGTTTTCTCATTGTCATCCTCACTATCAGAAAGGATGGCTGTTTTCCTCTTCACTGTCTTTTCTTCCTCTTTTTCATCTTCATCACTGTCTGATATTTTACGTCTCTTAGGAGCTTCGTCTTCACTGTCAGAGCCCTGAAATCCTTTCCTTACATGTTCATTATCTGAATGATGAGAGTCATTCTGCACCTTTTCCTTCCTGTCCTCCCCATCACTATCTTCAGACTCTATCTGCTTGTGTCTGGACACATCCTCGCTCTCCGAGTCGCTGGCTGGCTGCTTCTGAGGCTCCTCACTCTCGGAGTCACTGGCTGCCTGCTTCTGGAGCTCCTCACTCTCAGAGTCGCTGGCTGCCTGCTTCTGGAGCTCCTCACTCTCAGAGTCACTGGCTGCCTGCTTGTGTGATTCCTCATTTTCAAAATCACTGCTGTGATCCCTTGGAGGGTCTCCATTGTCAGAGTCACTCGCTCGATGATTTAAGGTCTCTTCATTTTCAGAGTCACTTAAATGCCGGTTTGGACGGTCCTCAGTATCAGAGTCACTGTCCTTCTCTCCATGAGCTGCTTCATTTTCTGAATCACTCACATTGTGATTTGGGGGCTCCTCATTATCTGAGTCACTTTCTTTTTGCCTTGGGTTATCTTCATTTTCAGAGTCTGTCATATGAGGCTCTACGCCTTGCCCATCATCTTCTCCATCACTGTGTTCATTCTGAAACAGAAAAATAATCTCAGACAACTAAGCAAAAACACCTTAAAAAGTAAAGAAAAGATGTTCTGTATTTTTGCTTGTCCTTCCTCCAATGTGATTACCCAAGGTGCTGCAAACTGAAATAGTGTCTATGTAAAAATAATTAGACAATCTGCATCAAAATACTATCAAATACTTCACATCAAAAAAGTATTATCAATGGAAGTATGTCCATCCTGCAGCTCCATGGTATTTTGAAAGTGGTAACAGAATTCACAGAACACTTAAATGAGCATTTCTAAGAAGGGTCCAGCTGCTCAAGGGTAAAGGCTTAGTGCTTTTATTTTAATAGGTCAGGCCTTCAAAGTGGTTTAGTTGAAATTTCCAGTAACAAAGCAAGAAAGAGTATCTTGCATTTGTCATTTTATTTTCCTGAAGATCTCAAACAGATGTTTCCTGTGTGAAGTACACCTTACTGAAACAGCACAGGCATTATGCTCCAAATGAAGCTAACGCCTGTTCCTTCTTTGTCGAGGAAACCTATTTAAGAACAACTCAAGAGCAAAAGCCTAGCAAAAGACAAGAATAAAGTTTTAGTCAGACCTTTCAGAGTATAACTGTTAACAGTCATTGTGTTTGATTCAACAGCTCTCTCCTCTGTGCTGACAGCTCCCATGCTTATCCAGACACCCAAGATAATCCATGCACAAACACACCCACCTGGCAACTTCAGAACTGAAACAATCCTTTGACTTTTCTACACACCAAGAAATATTGAGGCACATGCTCCATTTTTAAGAGAACATCTCAGAAACCACCTTACTAAGTATAATTACTTACAGCATCATTGTTTATCTCCAACATCCAAAATCTACTTGGGAAAAAAATCTCAATTGCATTTACCTGAGAATATGAAATTAGACTTGAAAACTCATTCCATTAATTCAGCTCCCACAGCTACTGTCACCATAATCCTGTTTTCAGCTGAAAACAACAGCATTGTACAAGGAACTTCTCTTTAGCATACTCAACTCAAAGCCTCAATCAGGCTTTCCTCAGTCATTCTGTCTCAGCTATAAACTTTTTCTACTTGCAAACTGAGTATTTATTGTGATAGGAGATGCTTTAAGACCTACATGTCCTGAAGTTTCCAAATCTTTTTCTTCTGCAATTCAATTTCTTTGGAAACAGACTTTCTATTTTTATTTTCTCTCGTTGTTCTACTCCCACATCCAGACCCATAAAAAAATGTAGGTGTAGCTGCCCTACACCTACAACAAAGAATACTATTGATCTTTAAAATGCATGAGGCAGGAAGAATTTTAAATAAAATTAATTTCAACTGCTTGTAGGAACTACTTCCTCCATAATTATGTTAAGTGGCAAAGAGCATTGCTTTTTAAGACTTTGGACTTCATATACTTATTTCTTTGGCTAGCACTTGATAAAGATCATCTAAATTACTGCAGAATGACTAACAGTGTTACTGAACAATGAAAAAAAAACCCAGGACCATGAAATTTTAAAACATGCACTACAAATATGACTTCACTAATTCCTTGTTATTTAATGCTAACTACAAACAGCTGCTGTGACAATCAAAGTTGTTTTCTCTCTGCTGCTTGTTCCTGTCTCTACAGCACTGCATCTTTGGAATCTTTCATATTCAGAAATTCTCATTTCTCCTCACAGAAAGGAAACATGGTTCCGTCAAAACCTGAATCTGGAATTCTAAGGAAATATTAATATTAGGAAGTGACAGAATCTAGGATGCACTCAACTGCCCTCTGCTTGTTAATATTTTATTCCCTTACCAAAAAATCACTTTGATTGCCCTTCTCCTGCCTAGTATAACCCATATAAACCTATCACAGGTGTATGTGACAGATCTTCCCTGACTGTATTACTTTAGACTAAAGAAAACTGCAGCTGGAACAGAACAGAAAGCAGATTGCACAGCAGTTACAGGTAAGGTCACTGAGAAACACTGAAATCTAACTGGTATCTAAAATGGTAGAAAAACAAGAATTAAATAATTTTTGTTACTGTATTTTGTGTGGGCTTGCCTGTCTTCTCTCAAAGTCAGATGGTGAATGCTGAACAGTACTGATAAGTATGTCAGCGGTAATAAAGGATTTTGCTAAACAAACCCAAGGAAATTAATAAAAATAGTACTCTTTAAGATATTAGGACCATCACCTTCCCAGCTTCCAGTTTAGGAATTCTTTGGTGAGCAAATAAACAAAATTAAGAACCAACAAGAATCAGCAATGATTCTTCATATTTCTAAGGTCAGAAGTGTGGCTGCAGGTTATACATGCACCTGTTCAAAATTAATCACTAAATTACAAAGAACTTCTCATGCAAAACCTTGGGGAGAAGACACTGTAATTACAGAGCTTTATTACTGGAGATTATCACAGGATCCCACATCTTTAACCTGTTACTGCAAAGTGACAATCCCTGCTGAGAATGAAGATGTCTGGTGGGGGAGAGCAGACACCCCGCAGTCAGACTCAGCCAGTGGTCAGAGCAGCTCAGCTGCTCCAGTGTGAGCACACAAGGTGACACGGGTGGGTGTCCCTGCACACTCGGGGCACAGGGGTGTCCCTGCACACTCGGCTGTCCCTGCACGCTCACTCTGGGCACACAGCTGTCCCTGCACGCTCACTCTGGGCACACAGCTGTCCCTGCACACTCACTCTGGGCACACAGCTGTCCCTGCACGCTCACTCTGGGCACACACCTGTCCCTGCACGCTCACTCTGGGCACACAGCTGTCCCTGCACACTCACTCTGGGCACACAGCCATCCCTGCACACTCACTCTGGGCACACACCTGTCCTTGCACACTCTGGGCACACAGCCGTCCCTGCACACTCACTCTGGGCACACACCTGTCCCTGCACGCTCACTCTGGGCACACAGCTGTCCCTGCACACTCTGGGCACACACCTGTCCCTGCACGCTCACTCTGGGCACACAGCTGTCCCTGCACGCTCACTCTGGGCACACGGGCACCAGCCCTGGAGCCCGCTGAGGAGAGCTGGGCCAGGCAGCAGCACTGTCAGTGAGGGCAGCGCTGCCCCAGAGCCCCCAGCAGCAGCACAGCTGAGACGCTGCCCAGGGCAGGACCTGCCCACTGCCCACACTGCAAGAGGCTGCTGCACACAATTCAGGAATCTGCATGCTTTGGAATATAATTGATATAAAAAGTGACCAACTTCCCCATAAAATGACAAAATGCTGCTGGGTATGCTTGATAGTCTTCACTTTCCCTTTTTTATTTGTTCATCTCTACAAACTGTTTTCAAAGAAATGAAGTATGTAATTTTTGAGTTTTCTAGTTTTCATTTTCAAATGACTGACTGAAAGATCAGACATCCTCAAACAAGAGTAGGTCTCAGGTAATTGCTACTGCATTTTTCTCTAATTCCTTTGCTTTCTTTTCTTCCTCCTCTTTATCTATAAACATTTTAATTGAGATGTCCTTGATTTTTGTTTAATGAGAGTTCTATAACATGAGGCTTTAGTACAGTATAAAATAAGGAATATATCAAAATCAAATTTACAGTGTTACACTTCTACATAAAAATTACAGCTACCAAGCAGTTTATTGGATCAACATGCAGCCACTTTTAAGAGCTACTTCTTTGATAATTTAGTAACTTCAACAAAATGGAAGCCATCCACTACAATTTCATGAGAGATGAGCATTAAACTACGACCTACACAACCATCATGGGCATATCAGCAAGTTCCTCCTTTTTTTCAGGTATCACATATTTGTGTTTGTTAACAGTCACAGTTTAACCACAACTTAGTTCATGAAACAGCAGCAACTTGGTGGAAGTGTAAAAACGAAGTTATTACAGATTTCTGTATGAGCCTAACTTGGACAAACACTGTAAACGTGATTTCAGATTCATTACTGTACTAAAACTAATTCTAATTGTCTAAAGCAGAATCAGTAAGGACATCAAGGAGAACATTTATAGATAAAGTGGGACTGGGGGAAGGAAAGCCAGAAAAGAATTGTGGAAAAGAAAAATCCACATACCTGAGACCTACATAAGTAATTCCTCAGGATTCCCCTTTTCTTTAAAGTTAAAAACCTGAAAGAAAAGTTTGAAATTTTAAAACTTCAGTTCTTTACATCTGAGTTCTAAATTAGAGGCAAAATAGTAATTAAACAGACTTAACTGATTAGTCTGCCTAAAAAGGTTTTATTACCTTTGAGTGTCACTTCTCCCACACACTCCTAAAAATGAAGAATATAAGAGGATGAGAGAATATTTAGAGTAAATAATATGACAAATGACTGGGAGCTACTCCTTTCAGAGACGGCTGCTCCACATTATTGCTTTTTGAGTGCAAAGAGAACTCAACGGAGGGAAAGAAAAATTAAGACTTCACAGCAAAACAAAATATTTGAGTTTTAATTTGAGCTGAATCAAATAAAGCATGAAGGCTTGACAACTCTCATTTAGCATTGCTCAAAAAGGTGGCTTAGCTTGGCTCTTTTATTTTAATTGGCTTTGTGAAGTATTTTACCTACAGAGGAATATTCAATCACCATCACAGAACAAAGTCTTTAAAATACAGACACCTCAGCACATGAATTGGCCCAGTTAACAGTGATAACTGGTACCTTCTGCTCACCTAAATCTGAAGAAGACATGCTGCAGATGTAAACAACAGTCAGCTACCTTGCCACAGTAACTAAAATTAAAATCTCAGAGAAGTGCTCAGAAAAGTAAGAACCAATAATCAAACATAAACCAATGACACAGAAGAAAAAGATTAATATCATTGTAGCAGCAGTGTGACTTTTCACACACTCATCACACTTTTCTTTCATAAACAGAAGTACTAAATTCCTCCAGACAGACAGTTCTTTTCCCAGCCTGAGAAATGTGTTTCCTGCCACTGCAATTGTCGTTGTCACAGTGGCAGATGCTGCCTCATACCAAATCTGCTTCTTCCCTTGGAAATATCAACACCTATCAAAAAAAGTAAATTCCAAATGTGCTTTACAACTAAGTTCAAATACACGGGAAGAACTTTCATTTTATAAAATAGAATTTTCATCTACTTTCTAACACTGAGGGAAGTATGAATTCAATTAAGGCAGGGCAAAAAAAAAAGAAAAAAGAATTTTAAAAAAAGGATTGTAAATTATGCCAGTTTAGTCAAGCCTTCTCTCACATCAGCCTTTGCTGCATTTTAAGCAATTTCTAACATGTGTAACACTGAAAACCCAGTCACAGTAAATCCTGATCTTTCCATACAATGCAGTAGAGTAGCAGAATGCTCTGAAATGGCTTTGACTACAGTTTTTATAAGTATCAAAAAGTTCTCTGTAACTTGGCTGGCAGAAGATCTGAATTCACAGGCTAAAATTATTCCTTCTGACAAAGACCTGATGTAGCTCTATTATGAGTCACAAACAATTCTTAAAAATTAAATCTCAACTTCCCAAACTGCCCTAGAAATCTAAAGGGAGCCTTCTCTTTTACCAAAATCTCTTCTCAGACCAGTCAATCCACAAATGAAGTGACTCTGCCCCAGAAAACACCCTGGACCAAAACCTTTCCGTGCTGAACACTTCTCCAAGGGGGAACCACTTCAGAGGAAAAACACGTCCCACCTTAACCTGCTCCTTTGTGAATGACAAGGTGGAAACCAGCACAAGGCAGACTCAAGAGTCACTGTCCCCATCTGACATGAAAGCTGGGACAGCATTTATTCTCTGTTAAGGAAATCACCACCTCCAAAGTGCGTGGTTTTACAGCACTTCAGAATTTCAGGTACAAATTCCTCACAACCCCGACATTTTATCTCTGTGAAATCGAGGCTAACCGAGTACAACTTACTCAAGTTCAGAACAGTGTGTGCTACCACAACAAGAAAAAAACCAAACAAACCCTCGCCAACGTACTTGTCAAGAGACTATCCAACGCTTTTTTATGGAAATAAAGTTTTGCCCGATGGAACTCTTAAGAGGAACTCAATAAACAGGTGTGTCTCGGTTACGAGAGAATGCCACTTTAAACAACAACAAAAAAGAATTCAAAGAGTAAACTTTATCTAGATAAAGCTCCCTTAGTACCTCTGAATGGTGCCCTACACTCCCATTCTCCGATCCAGAATGTTGTTCGTTTCCTTCATCTTCCACATCAGATCCTGAGTCTCGCTCGTCTTGCACTGGAGTAGCTCCTCCATCATCTATTCCGAGATTTAAAAAAGAAAGTAAAACTCAGCGTTTAAAGGAACCGCACGGGAACCAGGCGGGCTCCCGCTCTAACGGGGCAGGGAATCGGGGGTGTCCGAACAAAGCACCCCAGCCAGCCCCGGGAGCGCACAAATCCTCCCGCTCCAAGCGGGGAGCGACCGCTGCGCTGCCCGGACACCGGACTGTTGCAAATAACGCCCTCGGCGCTGCCCTCGGGCCACGGCCCCGCCGCTGTGCCCCCGAACCCGCGGGCCCTGCCGTGCCCGACGCCCTCCCCAGAGGGTGCTGCGCGCCGCGCCGCTACCTGACTGCTCCCCGCCGTAGTAGTGGGAGTCCATGCCGCGCCCCGCGGTGGCGGCGGGCGCTGCCCCGGGCGCTCCCTCAGCGCGGCCCGGCCCGGCCCCGCCGCCTCGCACAGGAACAAGATGGCGCCTCCCCGCCCAGCAGCGCCCCCGCCCCGCGCGCACGGCGCGCTGGGTCTCGCGAGAACGCCGGGGCAGCGGCCGCCAGGGGGCGCTGGCCGCTCCGGCCGGCCCCGCCCGGTGGGCTCGGGCTCGGCCGCAACAAACCGGGAACGCTTCGGCCTCTCCGCTTTGCTTCCCTCCCGCCCCACAGCCCCATCCTGCGAATATAGCTTGGTTTCAGCTTGACAGCTGAAACGCTGGGGAAACTGAAGGAGCCTTGGAGAATAAAAGGCTATTTGTAACCCCTGGGTGACCACGCCAGTGCTCAGCTGCAGGGTGACCTGGCTGTGATCCTGGCAAAGGTGCTGCCGTGTCTGAGCCCTGCGGGAATTGCCAGGAGACCAACCCAGCACCTGACACTGTACATGGCTGTCAGACCAAACCAGCCCCTGACACTGTAAATGGCTTTAGACCAAACCAGCCCCTGACACTGTACATGGCTGTCAGACCAACCCAGCCCCTGACACTGTCAATGGCTGTCAGACCAACCCAGCCCCTGACACTGTCAATGGCTTTAGACCAAACCAGCCCCTGACACTGTACATGGCTGTCAGACCAAACCAGCCCCTGACACTGTACATGGCTTTAGACCAAACCAGCCCCTGACACTGTCAATGGCTTTAGACCAAACCAGCCCCTGACACTGTACATGGCTGTCAGACCAAACCAGCCCCTGACACTGTACATGGCTTTAGACCAAACCAGCCCCTGACACTGTACATGGCTGTCAGACCAAACCAGCCCCTGACACTGTAAAGGCTGTTAGACCAAACCAGCCCCTGACACTGTACATGGCTTTAGACCAAACCAGCCCCTGACACTGTAAAGGCTGTTAGACCAACCCAGCCCCTGACACTGTACATGGCTTTAGACCAAACCAGCCCCTGACACTAAATGGCTGCTCGGAACCACAGCCTGAGCTACCCGAGAGTTCCAACATCTCCCTTCTGCCAGACGAAGGGCCATCTACTGCCATGCTTCCCACCATGACTAAGGGTGGGAGATCTGGAGGGTGATCTAGAGCAGAAAAGATTTTGCCATTTAAATACTAGGTGAATTTATCTGCTCTTTACAAGCCCAGTCAGCAAGATTAACGTGCATCTCCACAAGAAGGTGGCTCCAGAGCTCAGGCACAGAGTGGGCTCTGATCCTGCGAGGGGGCTGCAATACTCATTTTTGCAGCTGGCTGGAAGGGGACCCACCATGGCCATGGAAAGGAAGGACAGGCTCTCACCAAATTTAGGCCTGGCTGTCCTGGCTGAGCTCCAGTTCAATCTAGTTCATGTGTGGGTGGTTCCTCCAGATTTAGCCTTTCAGGATTGACTGAAAGTTCACCCTGAGCTCCCGGGGGATGGCGACTTCCGGAGTAAACCTGGGCAGGGCAAAACAATGCTGGTGTTTTTCAGGGATTGTTGTGTTCTGTTTCAATAGCCTCTATCCTCTGAGAAGTAGCATTACTCATGTATTTGGCATGCACATGATATGCTAGTTGAGGGTTATTAGGGGTGGCTGCTGTCATTCCTGCAGCATTTCAAAATGATGAGTCTAATAAATGCCTACGGTACTGGTGACCTGTCCCTCAGTCTGTCATAACAGCACCTTCATTTTCTAGGGAAATACAAGTCAATATCAGACAGATAGAAAACTGCTGCCTCTGTCATCTGGTCTATTTCATAACAACAGTGACTTTTCTAATTCTGCCAGCTGCACCCTTGTTCACAGTCATAAAAATTTAGTAAATTGAGTATTTGGGCAAAATTAGTGTAATTGTTGTGTGCTAGAGGCACCTTGGAGTAGATGGCAGAGAGGTTAAGCCATTATTAACCAAGATTTTCTGTCCAGCAGCAAGCACAGTTTCATGCAGGGAGTTCAGTGTACCAGGCTAAACACAGCTAACTCTCAGGACTGAGTCATTACTCAACATCTTCTACAGTGAAACATTTAGAAGGAGAAGGTGGCAGTGGAGTCAGATGTTTGTCGGATACAATTCTAAATTCTTAGCAAAAATGCAGAAAACAATTTTTTTTCCCCTTGAAAGCAGCTTCCATAAAATACAGATAATGTCTTTGTTTACAGCTCTACTGCTCTGGTCTTTTCCAGATGGCCACAAAGATCTTTAAGTGAGTTTCAGGACCACACTCTTAATGGTATCATGCCCTTTTTTCTTGTTCCCATATGATTTTTACTTCTTTTAGGTCTTTGCACTGTGCAGTTTCACTTCTTTTCTGGAAGGAACAGGCATATGTGGCAGTATGTGATGGGAGGCTCCTGTCATTGCACTTCTCTGACTTCCATAAAGAAATTGAATGACTTTACACAACTGACTAAATAGAAGACAGGATGACAACTTTAAAACACAACAAATAAAGGAATAAGGAAATAACCTGGGTGTAGTGTAACACAAAAAAATGGACAAGGGAAAACATAAATAGAAACTAACAAAAAAACCCCCAAAATTCCCTGTTCAATAATGTGTACCAAGGTACCTGAAAATTGTACCAAGGTGCCTAGAAAACACAGAAATCTATCCCATACTAAAGTTCCAAGAGGATCAGAGTATGATGATAGTCTAGCTGGGAAATTAGTCCTTTATAGGTATGTGTCATGTTCTGCAGTGATGGTGAGCCACCGTCCTTAGTTCCAGATGCACTGAGGCATCACTGATAAAAGATTAGAGATTTTGTGCATTTACTGAGAGTGGAAGGAGGCACAGAGGTTTCTTCCTAGTTGTTATGAATTCCAGCCTTTCTGAAATGAAACCTCCTAACCTACTTGTGACACGCCACATGCATCACCCAGGAGAGGGAGCACTGTGTCTGAAACAAGCTCGCCTCATGGATGCTGAATAACTGGGCATCCATTCCAGCCCTCGTGCTGCAGGTAACGTGTGTGTGCACACCTACCTGCACATGCCTTTGTTCCTCATGAGCCAGAGCTTGGCAGTAGCAGTCTGCAACATACTCTTGTAATACTATCCTGGCTGCTTTCCAAAAGGAAGGATGGAGTGACAGTCAGACCGTAATGGGATTGCACAGTGGGGGAGAATGACCTGTCTTCTACCAAGCAGCGTAAGCAGCGCCCACTTGGCATGTGTGAAGGTGTGTAATGACACAGATCCCAGAGCCCTGCCAGTCTGCCTCACTGTGCAACTCCATGAACAGGCTGGAATGAAATGAGCCTTTCCCTGAGGAACAGAATGCTTAAGAAAACCATGCGATGCCCTTGGAAATCCTGTAATGGTATGTACTTCTTATTTAGCTTGTTTCCTGCACTGCCCCTTTCAGGGTTAACAGACATCAGTGACTTAGAGCTACAAATCTGCTTAGAGGAGGGGAAGGAGGTCAGTGTAGGCAAGAGGACTGCTGAATGAACAGTTTAAATTGCAAATTGTTACACCCAATCCACCTCGCTTCAGAAACCTCAGAGAAATAACTAGTTTAACATAAAATGATGTTTGGTATCCAGGACCTGCTGCAGAAGTGACAAGGCCACTTTGATTTAGCTGGAGAGAAAATATGACAAGTTGTACCGCGTGCAAATTAAACCCTTTGATCCTGACATCAATCTCTTAATTAGGAAGAGTCAGGAAGAGGCAGTTTTGTTAACACATGTCTATCTGGACAGACCTATTACTTTGAACAACAGCAGGATTAAATTCGCCAGGGTTCATCCAATTTTATTTTGTTACTTTTCTCAGTGCAGCATTCATCATAGAATCCCAGAATGGTTTGGATTGGAAGGGACCTTAAAGCTCATCCATAGCAGGGGCACCATAGCAGGGGCACCTCCCACTATCCCAGGTTGCTCCAAGCCCCATCCAACCTGGCCTTGGACTCTTCCAGGGATGGGGCAGCCACAGCTTCTCTGGGCAGCCTGTGCCAGTGTCTTGCTACATACTTAATAATTTTTTGAGCTTTATTTGCGTTGCTCATTCCTGGCAAGTTCCTCTCCTATCTTTCCCCGTTTGCACAGCTCAGTGCCTGCCAAACCTGAGCTGCCCCTGTGCACTCACAGGTCCTTCTCTGGAGGCACCTTTAGCCTGCTCATCTCATTAGCTGCATGTGCTGCACAGAGCATCTTGGCTGCTTCCCGCTGGTATATCAAGTGCCTGCTCCGTCAGCTTTTGTTTTCTACCTCTTGAGTATGTCAGCTGTGGAAATCAAAATCTCCCTTCTAGTGCATATTTCAGCTGTACAAGGAGTTGTACTGTTCTTTCAGATGACCTTGATTTCCCTATGATTCCATCAAGTACCGTGTTTATAAGACATATATCCTGTACTTCTCTCTGAAGAAGCACAGGCACTGTGTCTTGGGCAAAAGTGTTAACAATGTAGTTAATTTTAGAATGAGATTCTCTGCCCCCAAACAGGCTCCCTTTGGAATTTCAGCAGGTATGTTTTGTTTTCTGAAGGAATATGCTTGGCATTTTTTTGTCCAATTTTACAGAAAGCTTTGGATTTAGATATCTGCCTTGGTAGTATAAAGGTATGTACTTTGATTTCTTTGCCACTATTTGACCTTTACCTAATAAAACCAGTACATCGAATTTTGTTAATCACAAACTGTATCAAAAATAAGTCTGCCAAAGAACTACTTTGAAGCAAAATCTTTGAGTAGGAATTATTTGCACAGCTAGAAACTTGAAGAAAGCTCTCTTTGGCTTTCTGCTTCTCTCCAAAAGTCTCTGAGCCCTGAAGGGCCTACATTTTATTTCTGCATTTGTATCTGCTGTAAGACTTAAATAAAATCCCAGGTAAGGAGGCTGACATTAAAACACAAATATGTGATGTTGATAAACACGTGCTACTCCCAACTATTTATTGCCATGCATGAATACTTACCTCTGATTTGGACATGGAGTTACAGCAGGGTCCCTTTATACAGTGAACCTAGGAGACAAGAAAATAAGAATTAGGGTATCAGGTGAGCTAGCACATGCTCTCAATTACTGCACATTGACATCTGCATGTTCAATAGTGGGTGCACAGACTAGTGCAGTGCTGTGCACAGGGCCCTGGAGGAGGGTGACACTGCTGAGTTAAGGTGCATGGAAAAAATCTCATCTTCAGTGTTTGGGCTCATCATAAGGGCTGGAATGTGCTTGATTCCTGAGTTCTTGCTCTGGCTGGAGAAACCCTGTATCTGCCTCTACAGATGTACTACACTTCTGTTTCTTTCCCATACTGGACTTTTACCAGATTTGCAAGAAGGACACAGAGAGTACGTATGGAGCCAACAGAAAGAAGAAAGGTCTTGGCCATCCTGTTCTATTTTGGGAAGAGAGAAGTAGAAAAATAGGGAGTTAACATACATCTAGATTCTGGAACACAGGGACAGAGTGTTTGTTGAGAGATAAATTAATGATAGTGAAAGCAGGACATTTTATCCCATTATATGGGTGTGTGTATGAATTTCAGTTAAATGTGATGAGTTAATTTTGGTCTGAGGTGCTGTGGAACACAGACCAGACAGAACAAGACTGACAGGCATTTTCTTGCAGAAAAGATCTATGGAAAACCAAGGGGAGGTCTTGGTGAAGAAATGAGGATCTGATTTTCTTCACACATAACAGGGTGAGACACAGTCTTAGGGAAGTCAGTCATGTTGGAGCAGGATAAGACCAGATGCTAAAGGATTTTATTCTGGGAGTGCTTTCCAGAAATTTGAAAGGATACAGGCCCAGTGGAGAGACGGAAGTTTAAGGTTCACTCAAGCAAGAATTAGCCTTCATGCTCACTGGAACACCTGACCTGGAAGTGACATATACACTGAACTGGGAGCAAAGTCCTGTAATAAATAACCGTGCTTCAGTCATTTCCTCCTTTGTGCAGTGGAGAACTGGAACCTAATGGCACCAGGGCCAGTTTTACCTTCCTTTCCCTTCTTATGCCAATGCTTATGAAAAAGAGGGACCTGAGCTGCAAAAGGCACACAGTGAAGATTTCTTCTGGAGAGGTAAATTCCCATCGTGTGGGGTGCAGCATTACTTTGTCAAGAGAAACAGAAGAGAGAGCCAGGCTTGGCCAGGAAGTGGCCATGCAACCAGCTGCAGGGGGTGGCCACTTATGGCTTCTCTGGGAATAAGAATTTGAAATGCTGGAACTGTGTATCCTGGGATTATATGGGATCTCCTCCCTACACGTCTGCTCTTGGCTGCTGTCAGACCGGATCCAGAGACAGCTGTCCCTTAGCTGTGACACTGTATGGCTGTCAGACCGGATCCAGAGACAGCTGTCCCTTAGCTGTGACACTGTATGGCTGTCTCTGTGCTTGCATCTGCCACTCCCTCCTTGTTCGGGGTCAACATTTCTCCTCTTTTGCCATATTCTGCTTTCTGGTGCAGGTGCAAATGTGCTTGTCAGTTGTGAATCAGTGACTGTGGCCCATCTTTAGCCTATGTTTGCCAAGGACTGTGCTTCTGTGCCACCCTGCACCACTCACAGCCACAGGCATCTCAGTGTTGAAGCTGATACATAGGTCCTGCCTCTGAGTCCAGAATAAGAACATGAGGGCTTTGCCATAAGAATAACAGAATATGAAAGAAAGACCAGCTGGCAAATCATCCTAGTCATGGAATCACTCCCAAAATCCAGTTCTGTGGGACAGAAAGTTGCTCTGAAGACATTAGTTTCTTGGTTAGGACAGCCTAAAGTGCATCATCCCTTAGTTAAAGCCCTGCTGTAGATCTCTGGTCACTGATATTTTGGCTGTTATGTTCTTGGTAGTGAGTTGCTAATTTTATTGTGGTTCCCTCCATCCCTTATTTTGCTGTTCACGCCTTGATTGCAATCCCTCCCATTCCAGCCAAGGAAGGTGAACTCTAGGTCTCTGTTTCTGTTTGGTGGTGAGTTCAAGCTGGAGGGTCTGAGGGAACTCAGCTCAGAAAGTATGAATTAAACCTGTGTCTCTGGGATAGCCACTGAACTGCTGGGTCAATGGACCAGCTAAAGGTAGCTCTTGTGCATCAAATCACATTGCACTGTGGAGTCTTTTTATTAGTAAGCCAACCTTGAAGTTCAGACAATAATTGTGCCTAGCACCTGATTCAGAGAACTATTTGGTATGAAAATGTGCACAGTGAAATCTTTAGGGCTAAGAGCATCTCCAGGGTCATGTGGTAAGACTCAGAGCACCACCCCAGTGCTGCAGGTTCTTTGCAGATGGTGTCATTGTTTCTACATTGAGTGTATCTTAATGATCTTTTCTGCTTTAACAAAATAATTTAAAGATATTTTAATGTTATTTTTTTGCAAGGAAACCCCACTGTCTGTTCTCATCAAAGCCCTTTTCTGACCTAACATTATGTTCTTGGCATGCAGGTTGCATACAGTGATCTGAAACATAATGGTGGTTTTCAGAAAGGTAAGTCCTACTCTTTTCTCTGATTGAGTGATTAGCCTGAGGCCCAAAGAGGAGGAAGATTGCCTTACCATCATGGTTCAATCAAAAGAAAGTTGCAATAACCCAGTATCAACAAGGTATAAAATAATTTCAGCCTAGACTAGGGAAGCAGATGTGTCTTGCCTCACCAGACCATCCTCTTGTTGAGAGGTGACCTCTGTCACAAGGTGTGGCACAAGTTACCTTTGGAGTTTTATTCAACATAAATAAGAGCTGTTAGTCTGTAACATTCTTCATAATCTTGTGTAATGTTTATGAATGCTTTACACTGGTTCTTTGGTTTTAAATGTAACCCATAAAGTATTTTGAGAGGAAAGAGAATTTTTTTTTTCAGTAAGAACATTGAAACTATGAATCGGTGCTGTGGTGTGTAACAAAAGTTGTATATGACAAGACACAGCTATGAATCCACTGATCTACAACTCTGCTCAGTTTTTATTCCATCTTTCTGTTTGAATTTGTATTAGGGACTGGAGCAAGAGAAGGTGTTCCTAAGGGCCCAGAGTAGGGAAATAAAACCAGGACACTGGTACAGGCAACACCAAGATGTTGCTCATTCCTAGGAAATGTGGCTCACCCCTTCCTCCAGGCCCAGCAGAGCAGGTTCTTGCTTGCTCTGCAGAGGTGCCAGATGTTGAGAAGCCTCTACATATGTGAAGAGAGGAACTGGGCTGGATAAAGAATGTTGGTGGCTTTTTTTTCTAAGAGAGATCATAGATGCACTCACATTTCAGCTATAACAGGAAAAATATATTATGTAAAATTTATCATAACGGAGGCCTCTACATTTCCAGGCATCCAGTATGTACATCTGTTTGTTTTTCTCTTTCCTGGTAAAGTCTGTGTTCTCAAGAATCTCTTCTGAGAAAATATCAAGCTCATGTGAGGCTTCCAAGCCAGTTCCCCAGCATTCACTATGCCCCCAGCCAGCCTCTGAGAGGTACCGGAGCTGCATCACTGCTGTCCTTGGAAAAAGTCTCATTTCCTCTTGTGAGACAGCTGGGTTTGATGACTTGTCCAGAGTCATGTTCCAGATCAGCTGTGGAGCTGGGAGTAGAATTTAGAGGTCTGTAAATGTACTGCCTGCCAGCAGTAAGAACTTACCCAGTTAAACACTGCTAAAGAAATCAAATAACTAAAAAAGGAAGACCAAGAGGTGTTTGCCTGTGAGCTACATGGCATCAAGTATGTCACTGTACTTGACAGTAGCTTTTTTTCTCTCCAGGGTGATCATGTGTGGCTGGACACTCAACCAAACAGTGAATTTAATGTCCCCATTGGGGCAGTTGTGAAGGAATCTGACTCAGGACGGATCTTGCTGGAGGATGATGAAGGCAAGGTGGGCTATGCTATAACCTTCTGTAAAAGATGAGCATTAAATGTAAAAGTACAAAATACAAAAGAAGGTCCTGTTGGGTGAGACCAAAGCTCCATCTGTCCAGGTGG
Organism: Melospiza georgiana; assembly: GCF_028018845.1. Classification (NCBI taxonomy): domain Eukaryota; kingdom Metazoa; phylum Chordata; class Aves; order Passeriformes; family Passerellidae; genus Melospiza; species Melospiza georgiana. Next base: position 18,786,447 of record NC_080439.1, on the reverse strand, counting down.
TCTGATTTTGATATAGGTAGGATATACTGAAAGAAAGACTATAGAAATAAGGCAAATATAGGATGGTCAGCTGGCATCTCCAGGTCCAAGCACTAGGAAGATTCAAAGCTTCATAAGATAAGAGGTTATATCTACATGGCTAGGCAAAGGAAATGGATGGGCTCCAATCCCTAAATTTGGTGAAGTTTTAGGTGGAAATATCCCACTGAAATCAGTTCATCCCTACCTCATACAATGTTCTGCCTGTGATGACAAGAGTTGCACTCTGAACAGTGTTAAAATTGGTGCTGTTCAGAACTCATCTGAATGTCTTCATTCAGTGTTTTTAAACCATCTTGCTTTAAACCACTTAATTCCTGTAGGCCAGTCCCCTGTGAGTTGGAACATGCTTGCTTGAGCATGTATTGTGCTGAAGCTCACTCCAGCTGTCTGCCTCTGAGCCACAGCATCACACCTTAAAGTCTGTGCCTTGCCTTTGTCAGGAGCACTGGATCACGGCTCGGAATATGCACATGGTGCACCTGATGCACCCCTCCTCTGTGCAGGGGGTGGAGGACATGATCCGCCTCGGGGATCTCCATGAAGCTGGCATGGTGCACAACCTCCTCATCCGACACCAGGAGCACAAAATCTATGTGAGTGCCACAGTCACTTCCAGGGACAGCCAGGTCACTTCCAGGAACGGCCTCTACACTTGAGCAGCCTGTGAGCCTTTCACACACGGGGCCCTCTGACTTCTTTAATGACTGAAGGTGCCAAGGAGACACAACACAGTTCTTCTCTTCTTCCACTCAAGAACTTTGGCTGCCCCTCAGTCACAGCACTGGCACAAATAGTGACTCCACTTACTTTCTCCCAGAGCAATCATTGCCACCAGCCACTGAGAGTGAACTAAACCCAGCCCATGTTACAGCTTACTGCTGCTATCTGGAGGATCAGCCTAACTAGTATGCAGTGACATGATTTCAATTGTCCCCCAGTCCAAGCCAATATTTACTTGATTTTGATGTAATAAGATAGCTAATGAATAAATCCGGATATTTTGTCCATTACAGGTTTTATCTGTAACTGGAAAATTTGGCAATTTTATTTTCTTTTTTCCTCAATTTCCAGTTTGTAATATTATAATTAATATTCAGGTTTTTCCATGCTTTGCATTGATATGATATGATATGATATGATATGATATGATATGATATGATATGATATGATATGATATTTTGCCTCCCATTACAGTACTGGAGAGAAGCTGCCTCTTACAACATAGGTGTGATGATATTTAGTGTTAAAAAGGAATGATTTTAAATATCCTACAGTTACAATTAACAAGGTGTGTGGATAGACCTGTTATATTAAACTCTAGCAGGCCTGCATTTGTTTCATTTAGTTTTCAAACAATATTATTACCTTGCATCTCCACAGCCTTCAACAGCCTCCTTCATTTCACTGGTATTGCTGTATACAAATATTTCTAAATAATTGTATGAATAGCACAACTATAACTTGGCCCATTAGCAAATTTCAGCTACATCTGCACTAGAATACAAAAGCAGTTTAACAAAACACCTTACAATAACACCAAAGTGCCAGGTCAAATTGCATTTCTGTGTGCTTCAGCTTGGGACAGAGAACTGAGCTGCCATTTAGCAAGAGATTACACCTAGCATTCTTCCTTGGGCAAACCCCTCCTCATCCTGGGGTGTTCAACAGCAGCTGATAGTTAGGAACTGGGCTCTCAGCCTCACCAAGTGCTATGATCTCCCAGGCTTCCCTCCTGCCCCTGTTTAGATTTATACTGCTTTGGTTGTATTCTTGTTTGCATGTTGGCTATAGCAATAATCCTCACAACTGTTTTCCAGACTTACACAGGATCAATCCTTGTAGCAGTGAATCCATACCAGCTGCTGCCCCTCTACACAGTGGATCAGATCAGACTCTACTGTAACAAGAGGATTGGAGAGCTTCCACCCCATGTCTTTGCCATTGCAGATAACTGTTACTTCAACATGAAGAGGAATAAGAGAGACCAGTGCTGTGTGATCAGGTGAATGGACTTGGAGAGGACAAAGAGCAGAAGCCAAGTCTGGCATGGTTTGGGGCGCTTTGTGGACACAGGTGGACACAGGAAGGTCTCCAGACCTTCCAAATGGAAGGGCACAGATAAAACTAGAGACAACAGGAAGGAAATATTTTCTTCCCTGTTCCTTCATTTTCAGTTAGGGCTGGAAAAGGTAAAATATAAGCAAAGGATTTCCAAAGCTCATTGTTTTGCCTCAGAATCTTTCAATGTGGTTGTACATTCTGCACGTGGTCACATACAGAAACATAATACCTGAGTGTGTGTGACATAGGGCTACCTTTTACCTTGGAGACAGGATATTTATGTTACATGTATTTTCCCAGGCTAGACATTTCCTCAAGAGAAATAATCTCTGCTAACCCAAAGGTGGATGGGAGATTTTTGCTCCTATAAAGAATCCATTTTCTATTTGTCATCAAGGTGAAGAACCAGACAGTCTCATTGCAATAGTATCTGATTGTAGCTGAGTCACCTCAGCTGATGTGCTAACACTAGCAGTGACAATCTGGTAGTGCAATAAAGAAGATAAGCAAGTGGTCATTTAATTTGCACAGATACAGAATGTCTTCCATGGATTTGCTTGTTTTAAATTGGTGGGAGAATTTAGTTCTCAGCCTAAGTCTGACAACTTAAATTTGAGCAAAAAAGATGATGAAAGACTCAAATTTTCCAGCCCTCTATGAAAGACACAGTCTTATCTGCCATTCACAGGGTAAACTTAAGTGGAAATGTTTTGGGTTTTTTTAACTTGGTCTGCCACATTACCAAAAAAAAATCAGGAAGCCTGTAATGATTTTTTTTTCTTGCTACAGTGGAGAATCTGGAGCTGGTAAAACTGAAAGTACAAAGCTAATACTACAGTTTCTGGCAGCTGTCAGTGGTCAGCATTCCTGGATAGAGCAGCAAATCCTAGAGGCCAACCCCATTCTGGAAGGTGGGTTACTTGGCAAACTTGGCTGATTTACCACATTTCTCTCAGGAATCAGAAACAGATCCTTGCACCATTGTATTTGCTTAACTGGTAATCCCCTGAAACACTGGTGATGCACTGTAGATGTTCTCTATACTTTTCTGCCATGTTCCTATGCAGTCCACAGCAGCTTTGCTCTCATGCTGTAGGAGGAGTGGTCTCTGTAGTATACACCCTGGAACTGCCAGGAGCACAAGAGGCCTTGGGACTGCAGAGCCCAAGGCAAAGCCCCTTGGTTTGGCATTTGCCCTAGACAGTGACCAAGTGACTGGCCAAGCATAGGTAGATCTATAGGGGAGCTCCCTGAGACACCCATCTTATTCTGTACAGAGATCAACATGTTCCCAGTAAATAATTCTGGAGGTCTTCAGACTTGCCCAGATCTCTTGGCTGCCCAGATGTAGACCACATTTGGATCATTTGAATATGTCTTTTAGGACTCAATTATCTGGGTGCACAGTATGCCTGCCCCTCTCTTCAGGAGACAGACTGAGACAAGACATTCTCCAGTGCTTCTCAGCGCTGTCATTTGGAACACAATGTGTAAAATAACAGCAAAGTAGAGGGGGAAAAAATGGGCTTGATGTTCATGATCTGCAATAATACAGATACTGTCTCTGCCCCTTGCCCATCAGCTTTTGGAAATGCCAAGACAATTCGAAATGACAATTCAAGCCGCTTTGGGAAATACATTGATATTCACTTCAACCAGAGTGGTGTGATAGAAGGAGCCCGCATAGAGCAGTTCCTCTTGGAGAAGTCCCGGGTCTGCCGGCAGGTGAGGCCACTGGCAGGTGTATGTTCTGCCTCTTCTTGTGTTAGAAACTTATCCTGGCAAGCTGTCCATTGGCCTATTTCTTTTGTTTTTAGGCTCCAGAGGAGAGGAACTATCACATCTTCTACTGCATGCTAATGGGGATGAATACAGAGCAGAAAAAGATGCTGAATCTGGGCACTGCTTCAGAGTACACTTATCTCACTATGGTAATAATCTTTGCTTTATTCTCTAATATCCCTCTGCCATTTGCTTCTTACAGCAAGCAATTCCAATCACTAGGAGCTGCAGATGGTAGTTACCAAAGATGAACAGTCCTTCCCTTAAGAGTACCAGAAGCAGTAACACCAAAAATGCTGTGAGCATCCGTTTCAGACACTTCCTGTATTGTCCACCAGTGGGAAGCAGCTTGTGGCAGGTCAAAGCTTTCTGTCAAAGTCAGACTTAAGAAACACAAAGGACACCTTAAAGCAGAATGTGGACAACATCCCCCACTTTCACAGACACTCAGATTTCAAAGGAATGCAAGGGATTTTGTGCCAGGGAGAACAGTAATCACATATGTGTAACTTAGAGGAAAATTAATAAGAATCCTAGTCCTTATATCTAATAAATCTTATATACATAATGCAAGCAGCTGGCATTCAGCATAACCTTTCATGACTGATGCTAATGACCATGAGTTATGATGCCATTGTGGCAGAAGTGGGATCTTCATAGGTGAGGTTTTTGAAAATAGCTAATTGAATGGTTTAGAACATGAAAGCCATGATGAAAATCCTATCCTTTAGCCTGTCCATATACCTTATAATAAATATGCCAGCTGGTTAGATTTGGGCTGTTCTACAGCTGTGGAAAGAATGTGTTAAAGTCCTGCCTCTACTGAAATTAGATGGAGCTGGGCATCTAATTTCTAGGAAATGAAAACAAATCTGGTTTTGGGGTCTCAAAAGCAAAACCAATAAAGTGGTAGGGATTTTTTCAAATGTAATGTTTTCAAAATAGCAGTGATCTTGCAGCAAAACTGATGAGTGCAAGTAGTGCAATTAACCCACTGGCCATTCCATGACAAGGCCTCTTGGTCAGCAGTAGGGCACTGTGATACTGAAATTGGAGGACTGGATTAAAGGAGAAGATATCCATGGTTTTGTAAAGGTCAGCTGTTGGTACAAGCAGGCATCTTTACATACTGTAAACGGAAATGACTAGGAATATTTCATTTTTGTAATCATCACACTGTATTGTCAGAAATGGCAGGGGTAAAAAAGACATTTCCTCATCTCTGTTATGGCTGAAAATAGTTTTTATCAGGAGCAGCATCCTAGGACCTGCTGTGCAGGCTTTGATGAAGGTGCTTCTGATGCTGCCTTGGATGTTTCCATTTGCCTTCCACTAGGACCTAATATTTTTATTTTGAGATCTGCCTTCTAGTACTTATCCAACCTGACTTGCTTTGGTTTGGGATTAGGGCTCTTAATTTTCCACTGACAAGGCCGAGAGAGGAAATCAAAGAAACAGGCATGGCCTTGTAAATGTAGGTAACCTTGTCAAAGCTTCCTGTCCTTCTATGCTCCAGAGCAGCCTTCCCATCAGCTTTTCCTTTTGGCTTCCTCAATATTCAGCCTAACCCTGGAGAAATGCATCACTGAGCCCTCTGTTAATGCGTTCTTTTTGAGAGAAAAGATGAAGGAAGATATAGAACATCTAAATAGGTTTTTACCTTGCATCCTTGTGGACTCACAGGATAGCCACCCTGTGTACAAAGGCTTGTCAGTCTGCATGTGCTTTCACCCTTGTGTGGGTAGCAGGAGGATGTTCCTAACCTGCTGGTGTGGTGCTTGCAGGGTGACTGCACGTCCTGCGACAGCCGGAACGATGCCAAGGATTACGCCCACATCCGCTCGGCGATGAAGATCCTCATGTTCTCAGACTCTGAGCACTGGGACATCAGCAAGCTGCTGGCTGCCATCCTGCACCTGGGGAATGTAGAGTTCCAAGGTAAATTCAGCATTGACTGTTCTTACCTTTCCTCAGACTTCATGGTAAAAGTACTTCCCTGCAGAGATTAGGTTGTGCTGCTCTGACCTGTATTAATAGGTGAACAGAGTTGGAAGGGCAGGCACATAAGCACCATGAAGTTCTGATTTGTGACTCCATTGCTATGTGTTTTGAAAAACAGCATCTTATTATCTTATTTTGTCACACTGTCAGGTCTCCATGGTTGTAAATAGGCCTTTATCACACAAACTGAAACAACAAAATATAATACCATGCTACATTTGCTGATTGTTGTTCTACACAGGCCAGAGGACACAGGAGTGATGTTTGCCTTGGAGATAATAGCAGCCATCCTCCTGCTTAAGTCTGCTGAACACTCACCTGCATAGGTGCACTCCCCTGCAGAGGAATGGACAGGCACAGTGTGACAGTGTGACCCACCAGCACATGCCAAAAGCCTTCACATTTTAGAAAAGAGCTCCTCACTTTGTGATACAGCAGGCCCGACACAGAGATTCCAGGTGGATTCTTTGGGTTAATGCTGACTACTAAAATTAGGGATTGCTTGTATTCCTCTTTGTTGTCTAATTTCCCACAAGTCAGATATGCAGGAAAAATATTTCCAGAAACATATTTTCTGGAGTCAGATATCACTTCCCCAGATCCCCAACAGTTACTATTTTAAATGAATAACCTTGTCAGTTTGGCTGCTGTTTTTAGCCTGACGTTCTAGGCATGAGAGAGCCCTGTAGATCCCAGGATCCAGGTGAAATCAGGACCCTCCTTGGTAAAATCACCAAACCTGTCAGTTTCAAATGAGAACTGAGTACCTTCCCAGTGTTATGGGGTGACAGAAATACAGGCACATTAACAACAGTGATGGTTCCCCCTGGGACTGGCTGTTTGTTCCTTGCAGCGGCCGTGTACGACAACCTGGACTGCTCTGATGTGATAGACTCCCCACACTTCTCCATCGCCACCAAGCTGCTCGAGGTAATGGACTCTCATCTTCTGCTGGTTCTTCCTTCTCCCTTGTTCCATGAGCACACTGGCAGATCACATCTCTGGAGTTTATGTAGGAATGAACATTCAACATTTTGGATGTTGCCTCTGTCCTGCTGACACTCCAGTCATGCTGTTGCAGATATCTCTCCAAGCTGGGAGACCTTTAAATGGGACAGCAAGTTGCCAGTGGGTGCTGCTGGACAAGCAGTTTGTCATAGTCATAAACCTGATACAAACTTTGCTGGGTTTCCTTTGTTCACCTGGAATGACCAGGTTGCCATGACTGTTTCTCCAGGTGGACTCTAGTGAACTCCAGAACAGCCTCACAAACCTCTCCATCATTGTCCGAGGAGAAAGTGTGTCCAGGCCTCTGAATGTGGCTCAAGCTGCCAATGGGAAGGATGCCTTTGTGAAGGTACTGGTGCTCACAGCTTCCCTGTTTAAAGACTGGGGATGCTTTCAGAACAGTCCTTCTGAAAGTCTCCAATGATGGGCTCCAATTCCTCTTTCATTTTTTTTCTCAGGGTATATATGGACGGATTTTCTTGTGGATCGTGAACAAAATCAACTCAGCCATTTTCAACCCATCTTCTCAGAAGCCTAAAGACAGACATCAATCCATTGGACTGCTGGACATTTTTGGGTTTGAAAACTTCAGCAACAACAGGTAGGAAGCTCCAGATGCAATGCAATAGGAAGCTGAAAAGCAGCTGATGTAAAGGGGAAGAACAAAAAAACAAAGAGACACATGCTCTTTCATCATTTTCCTGATTCTCAGAAAAATGGTGAGAATTCCATTACTGAATTTTCCCAGTTTTGATCATGCAGATTCCATTTTTCTTCAGTTTTGATCAATTTCTGCCTCCTTCCCAGCCTTCATTTTAGGGCAGCCATTGCACATGTCTATTCCAGATCCCGAGGAGATTTCTAGCTTTCAGCCATATAATGTTCCTCAGTGACTTTTGGAAGAGAATCTAGGATCTCTACAGTCTATCTTTTGTGTTCTCTCCTGTTATTCTGTGCTGTTCCCACAACCTGCAGTCCCCATGGGTCCTCACTGTGGTGAGCACCCCAGAGGCACACACACAGCAAGTATGAGGTAATGATAATCAGGTGCAGCATAAAGGAGTAAATAATAAAAGTGGTAGTGCCAGTGCAAGCAGAAACATGTCACATGCTCATAAGTGATTTCCTCAGTTACATGTTCCCCTTTAACTTTGGAGTTTCTTGAAACACATAAAGATCTTTTCTTGCCTACTCAGCAACAGTCAGTCATCAGCTGGCTCACTGCTGCTGGTCTTTGCCACAGCAGAAAATGGCTCCCTTGTATTGCTGAGGTTGGCAATGTGCAGTGATGGTGGTCACAGCACTGTGGGATGTGGCAGTGCTGTATCTGGAATGCGTTTAATGCAGAGGCTAAACAAATAGCAGAGAGCAGTGCAGCACTGGCCAAGGATGATCATGGGCTTTCATCTTGTTCTTCCCCAGCTTTGAGCAGCTTTGCATCAACATTGCAAATGAGCACCTTCAGCAGTTCTTTGTGCACCATGTCTTCAAGCTGGAGCAAGAGGAATACCTTGCAGAGCACATTGCCTGGAACAACATTGACTTCACTGACAACCACCAGGCTTTGGAAGTCATTGCACTCAAGCCCATGAATATCATCTCCCTCATTGATGAAGAGAGCAGGTTCCCAAAGGTAAATTTCTGGTTTCACTTGAAATGCCTGGCTTTGCACACAGCTCACAGGTAACACTTGGGTTTGGACACACAGAAGTGCAAAAGTGGCTTTCAGATACATTAGGAGAGGCAATATCTTCTCCCCATAGATGTTTCTTTCAAATTAGCTCACCACACAACTGCTTCACTCTCTGCTGGAATGTGCTCTTCCTGGTGCCTTGCTGCTGAAACTCTTACAGCAGTTCCAGACAGAGAAGGAAGGAGTCTGGATCATTTTACAAGGGCATCTTGGGAAATCTTTGAAATTGTTAATTGTTTGAGTATCGTTCTGCTGTTGGTCTGGGCTGCAGCTTGCTCTTCTTTCCCCTTGCTGACAGACTTAATTGAGCAGTGTCACCATAGTGAGGAACTGGAGGGGAACTACAGGCCTGGCAGCTAACCTTGGCCAGGAAGATCATAAACAGATCATTTTCGAGCACCATCTGTACCAGAGCAGGTACAGAGCAACAAGTTGCTCAGGTCCAGTCAGCAAGTCCTGCTTGACCAATCTGATCTCCTTCCATGACAAGGTGACCTGCTCAGTGCATGAGGGAAAGGCTGTGGCTGTTGTCTGCCATGATTCTGTGGTTCTGTGAAATGTTATCTTTCAGTCATCTCAAAGAAGAAAAGCAGAGATGAAAGTAGCATCTGATCTCAGACATCCCTGTAGAGCATTTTCATAGTCTGCAGAGCATGGTGAGGCTAAACTGGAGTGTTGGTGCAGGAATCAGATGACAATGGAAGGTGTCCAGAAAAGCAAGCCCCTGCCTCAGCTCATTTGTAGTCCTTCAGGCAACTAGAGGATCATGTACAGGCAGACAGCTTTTCCCTTTCTTCCCTAAAAAGAGTGTGGTCCCACAGATCAGGAAGGCACCTCTTCCATGATTCCCAGAGCACATGACTTCTGAGAGCAAAGCCCCCACTGCCCTGGGTGCAGGTGAGTGCAGAGAGCTCACACAGCCCATGAGGGGATGGCATCATGATGGCACCCTTGAAGAGAAGCACCCAGCTGACTGCCTAGCCTCTGGAACTCATGGTCTGGGCATGCTGGCTGGGATCTGCTCAGGGATTTCTCCAGGGATCTCTGAGTCTTGCACCAGCTGGGGAGTGCAAGAACAACTGTGCCTGCCCAGGAGAAGGAGGAGGCATCCCTTACAGCTTCCTGGGTAGCAGGGTGTGAGAAGGTTGGTGGGGGCTTTGCTTGTGACGTCCAAAGATCTGGTAAATTCTCAGCCCATCTGGTGATATTGGTAATGTTATGGGGACTTGTGTACAGCCCCAGAACACCAGGCCCTGTGCTTGATGGTGTGTTCTGTCATGATGCTTGAGACAGGGGTCTGTGTAAAAGGAAGGATACTGTTGGCACTTTCTCCAGATCTACTACACACAAAAGGGCAGAATTTGAGCTTTGGTTATCTCTGAGCACCATTTCTGTTTGTTTGCTGAGCACAGGTCAGTGCTGGGAACAATCTGCTTAACCATCCTTTTTTACCTGTATTTGTTTCTAGGGCACAGATGCCACCATGCTTGTCAAAATCAATTCCCTCCATGGTAAAAGTAATGTCTACATCCCACCTAAAAGTGTTCATGACACCAAGTTTGGCATCAACCACTTTGCTGGGGTTGTCTTTTATGAATCAAAAGGTGAGTCTATCTCTGCTGGATACAGAGGGGGAAGGGAAGGGCATGGATGGATGCTTGACCTGGATATGTAGCTCTCCAGGGTAGTGTTGATCTGAAGTTGATCAGGAGGTCAGAAGGATTACTCTAAACCAATCTGCAAGTTACTGTAAATTAAGTGGATTTCAGGTAGAGAGTGGTGCTAGAGCCAGCAGGCTGCAGAGGTGACAGGCTAATTTTGTTTCCATCTTATAGATTTCTTGGAGAAAAATCGTGACACACTGAGTGCTAATGTAATGCAAGTGGTCCATTCCTCCAAAAACAAATTCCTGAGAGAGATTTTCCAGGTGGAAACAACCCCACCTACTCTGGGACGTGGGACCATTCGGCATCTTGGATCTGACCAGGTCTACAAGGTTGGTTTACTGGCACTGTCTTGCAGAAACAACTCATTTCCCCTGCCTTCCACACACCTCTGGCTGTTCTTGATCTCCTCTTTCTTTTGCACTGTCTCTGCAAATCCCTATTTCTTTCATTCAAATTGTTTCTGTCATGGGGGCTACAGGAAAAGTCAGGGTCTGGTGTTCATGCTGCAAACAAGAGCAGTGTCAGCCCTGTCAGGCAGGTGTGCACCCTGGACATCTGTGCAGCCATGCCTGCAGTTGTTTCAGAGCCATGAGTCCTGATGCCTCCCCGCATGGATGTCACTGTGTGACAAAGTTCATGATGGGTCATTATCACAGACTCCACTGAGCCTGCTGTGTCTGTGCCTAGTGAAAATAAGGATGTGAAGTGCAGTGGACTAGAGAACAGTGTGGGTCACAGTTCAGGTTCCCCATCCTGCTCCAACTTCCACATATCTTGATTTCTGAACATTTAGCTATGTAGTGTCACCAGTATGTGAAGGTACTTATGCTTGTTTACATCTTTGAGTTTTCCTGTCAGGATACAGAACAATCAGCTCGTTCTCTTACCTGTCTATTCTCCTGGCATTGTTTTCTGATCCTGTCCTTTCTTCCTCTGTCTTCATCCCAGTGTGGCTTTCTGCTGTCCAGAACACCTGGCTACGGACAGGTAAACATCCTGGGGGCAAAAAATGTCAGAAGTGGTATAAGCAGCAGATAACTGGCTTAGCATCTCTTAAATGCTATGAATACCTCCAGATTAAATATCAGGTGTATTTACATTGCTCTAATGGGCCTTGTCCCTATAAATAAGGCTGTGTTATTGAAAAAAAAGTACAGCAGCATCTCAAGAAAGGAAATACCAAATGTGGGCTACCCCATGTCAAAATGCAACAGAAATTAGCTGTTGAAGTTCAAATAAATGGGACCACCATTGGGAAGCCTAAGAAGCAGGCTACAAAAAAGAATAATGAGTGATGTGCCAGAAAACACTCTTTTGTCCTGAGGTCTCAGAGTTCCTTTCCTGATGCACAACAGAAAAGTCACCATTAACAACAAATTCAGCTGTAACAATGTTGCATGTGTGAGATCATGAGAGTATGGGCTTTGGCCTTGTGTGGCCAGCAGAAAGGCCCCTAAGGTCTGAGAGTGACAATCACAAAAATACGTATATGTTGTCATTATACCCACTTTGGGTGCTTGCTAGCCCTAAGATGCATCAGAGCTGCAATGAGACATTCCCAGGAGCTGTTTTCCAACGACAGGAATGACTGATCACTGGAGGGCAGCCTTGCCCTGTAGCTGAAGCTGAGTGTGGAAATCTGAGTATTCAAATGGGAACTTTAGAAGTAAGAACAGCAGGATGAGCACTTCCTAAAGATCATGGAAGTGAGGGGGAGCCACTGGACTTTAAATTATTTACTTTGAAAAAATTCCAACAACTCCACAATGGACCAAACCCCCCAGACAAACTAAGAAACAAACAGGCTGTGTTGTGCTGCAATGATCAGCTCATTGCCTATATGTAAAAGGCTAGTGGAGTCCTTTTGTTACTTGGAATCTGTACTCTTGTCACTGTAAATTAATGTGCTCATACTGAGATGTAGAAACTTAGGCCTAATTTGTGTGAAAAAGACAGGTGGAACTGTGCTGTCAGAGAGGCTGGGGAAGTCTGGAGCACCTCATAGTTTATACTCCAGTAAAAGTTTTCCTTTTCACTGCTTGCTGTAATATTAATGAGGAAAGTGATCAGCCATCCTAATCCCTAAGGAATGGGCTGTTCTGGATCTTTAGCATTCCTAGCTATGATGGCAGCAAAATATCTGGCCTGGAGTTTATTCCTGCTTTGGGAGTGGCTGTTTCTCACCAAGCTTTCAGGCACACTCCCAGGAATCACAGCTTGGCACCCAGGCCTGGCACTAAACACAGCCTTGGTTGGAACAGCCAGGTGCATGTGGGCTCCTGTGGGTGGAATTACTTCCACCACAGCCACCTCTACTACTAGAACTTAGTGCCCAAGTAGTGAAAGCACTTAGTGAGGGGTTTCTTTACAAGAATAAACATAAATTAATAAGATGCAGATGGCCAATGTAACTCCCATGTAGGTAAACTATTTTTTTCCTGGTGGTTGTGTGATGCTGTTAGATTGTACAAAAATACAAAGGTTTATTAATTGGCCTCTGAGATTGAATGATGTTGCAGTCAGCACGTGCTTTCTCTTCCCAGGGCTTGGATACCACCAAGCGCCTCTCGACACTGGGAGGACAGTTCAAGCAATCCCTGGAAAAGCTCATGAAGATCCTGGAGCAGTGCCAGCCATACTTCATCCGCTGCATCAAGCCAAATGACTACAAGAAACCACTGGTAATGCTCTAACAATATAAGGTCTTACCTTTGGTAAAGTTTGTAAGGAGAAAAGGCTCTCAGTTTCTGTGTAACATTTTCTAGTTGTACTTGGCTGCACCCAAGGAGAGCTGGGAGTACAGGGTATTCCTGCAATAAACATAATAGGAGGATATATGGTTAATTTGCAAAAGCATCTCAAAAAAGCACCATAGAGTAATGGATAGCAAAAGAGCATACAGGTGTATTCCTGAGTAAAGTTACAGACACCTTTTCAGTAAAGATAAAACTGAAAAGTCTGTAGACCCTCAACACAAGAACTAGCAAAAAACATCAGAATCAACAATGATCATACTATGAGATAGCCTGAGAGAGAACAGGAGAGCTATGGGAGTTTGTGAGAGGTGATTTGGCTTAATCTGACATACCAGGAAGAGTCCATTTGTCATTAGGACACGTGGCTGGGACTTGGGGAATTTTGACCTGGTTCTACTGGAAAATCTTGTATGGTGTGGGTCAAGTGATTTAAAAAATTCTGAAGCACTGCATGTGGCTTAGTGAGCCAACTTTTAAACTCAGATAAGATTAAACAAAAATAAGAAGAAAAGAGCAGGATGCCTGCTGTGCTTGGCATGGTATACCCAAAGGCCTAAGTTGATAATGCATCTATTCACACCTACAAAATTATATGATGAAGTCACTGTTCATCTGAAATTGCAGTTTTAGAACAAAAAATGGGAGCCAGACTGAAGTAAACAGACTGTGTCTACCGTTGACATACACAAAATTGAAGACCCTTTATGCTTGTAATGAATTAATTTAGTGCAGGGAAGTAAAGTACAATTTAAAAAAGCACAGTATGCCATTTTGCAGGCCCTCTGAGGCTGGAGGTTAACAGACATGTTCTGAGGGATAGTGCATGTGTACCTTTTCTCAGTGCTGAGCCTCCTCCCTGCCTGCTTTCCCTGCAGCTGTTTGACCGGGAGCTGTGCATCAAGCAGCTGCGCTACTCGGGGATGATGGAGACCATCCAGATCAGGAAGGCCGGGTACCCCGTCCGCTACAGCTTCGAGGAGTTCTTTGAGAGATACAGATTTCTTCTGCCATGGTCTCTGCGACAAAAGGTGTGCAAGCAAAAACATGGTGTAAGGCTAATCTAACTTTTCCTTATGAGGCTTTAGTCTTTCCCACAGAAGAAAGTTTTTGAATTACTGCTGGCAGAGTTGAGGGAGCTGTCAGCACAGGAGAAGTCATCATAGGAACTGTTATCACAGGAATTATAGCTGAATTGTTAAATACTCCCTTCAACCTTAGCTGAAAACAGAGTTGCTTTGAGGTCCAGCTGTCCTTGGCCTGCTTCTCAAAGACATCCCAGATACCTTCCCCATTCCCATTGCCCTCAGGTGGTTTTTTACTGTGATCACACAATTCTCAGGTCTCTGGTGTCCTCCTCACACCTTGATTCTGGAATGTTTAGTCAGGCAATCACATCCCTCCTCTTGCTGACCATTTGAGCTGAACCACTTCCATTCATGATACTGCCAGCCCAGAGGTCTGCAAGACCTCATCTGTTTCTGCTCTTCACCCTTTGGAATGCAGGCCAGTAGATCCCTGCTGTGTTTCACTTGCTGTGTTTCACAGCCAAGCCCTAACATCATGATGCTTTTGCACATCAGCTGAAGAATGATACTCGACAGAGCTGCATCAGCATCTCCCAAGCAGTGCTGGGCAAGGATGAAAGCTGGCAAGTTGGAAGGACCAAGATTTTCCTTAAAGTAAGTAGAAAGGACAGTTTATTGTCTTTTCTCATGAAAAACTGGATGCTTCACAGCACAGCCTGGCCTGGTTGTGCAAGAGTGGCAACCAAGGAGGACCAAGGGTTGTCTTACAAACTCTCTCTTGAATCTGAGGGTGGGTCTTTGTTCTTGAAAGCCAGATAATTCAGTGGAGAGGGTTTGGTGTAGGAGAGGCTGATCCTGTTCCTGTGCTACAGCACTGCAGCTGAAACAGCACAGAGCAATGTGACAGAGCATAAAAAAGGACAGGATACCAGTGCACTGTTGCAGTGGACCACCTTGCCTGTAGCATACCCCCAAGAAAACAGTCTTGCTGCAGGCAGACTCTTGCTTGTTTATGGCTATAGCTAGACCAAGTCTGGTCAGGTGGTGTGCACTCTTCCTACTGCACTACCATAAATGCATTTTAGTCACATTATGCTACATAATGCTGATTTGGGGTCTGTTTCAGACCATGTGTCTCATTTCCAGAGGTTTTAAGTGAGTCTGCTAAGCTGGCATATCCACACTTTCTTTTAACAGGATCATCATGACACTGTATTGGAGCTGCAACTCCAAAATGTACTTACAGATAAGGTTCTTCTTATCCAGAAGGTGATGAGAGGATTAAAGGACAGGTCAGTGACCTTACAGAAGGGAACTTGTGTTATTTTGAAGTAGCTAATCTTTGTGGTGCAGCTTACACACTTTGTGCAGCATTTTTGAGTATGAAATGTATCAGGCTATACCTTCCACCAGCCCTAAATTACATGCACATCATGTAATAATGCACAGTGTATCTATGCAGATGTTGGATAAAGATTTGTTTTGGGTCAGTTTTGTTATTTTCGTGATGTTTTTCAAAATGCAGGGCTGTGGCATGTATGTAAAGAAAGGTTTGAAAGGAGGACTTGCTCTTAATATTTTTAGTAAACAGTAGACATCTGGAAAGCAGGAAATCCCCATGGAATCTGCACCCTTCTCAGAGCTACAAAAATTCTCTTAGTTAGATTGCTTCTTGGATACAAGATGTTGACAAGAATCAGATGGAAACTAACTAGTCTTCCTCTTTGCCAAAGATGCCTAAGTCTTGCATTGTGTCTGGTTTAGTTTGAACTATCTTCAGAAGTGAAATTTAGTCACTGTCAAATAAATGTCTGTCCTCATTAAATGCTTTACATCATGATTTGTACTCATGGATCTTGTAACCCCTCAACCAGAACCATGATATAGGACTGAGTCTTGGTTTGGTTTAGAAATACCCTTGACCATAATGAAGAAGGAAGAACTAAAAAATATGACACAAATGCCCCAAAACTTCCCTCTTTTCTTTTCAGACTCTGCCTGCTATCCAACAAAGTATCCAAACTAAAAGCCTCACCTTACTTTTACTTTTAATCCACCAGAGCTATGTGCTGCCTTTTTGAGCTGCAGTGTGACAGTTTGTACCATCTTGAGGTTCATCTTGCTCAGATGGGCTCCTCATCCTGGCAGCAAAACAGAGAGAAAGAGGTTACTAGATGGGAAAGTTAACTTGTACAGTCTTGATGTGAGGGGTTTTCAGTTCTTACAGAGCTCTCTGATCACAGCAATTAATTTGGTCTGTAATTGCTATGAGTATTTTTGCAGCAAATAAGGCTGACATCAGACTGTGGACTCCCCTGAAAGGGGAAAAAAAGCCACCTTATTCTCTACTACTATCATAAGAAGCAACAGAGATAACCTGTTGTTTGTCACCTCCCATGTGTGTGTGCTTAGGAAGCAGTTCCTGAAACAGAGGAGGTCTGCTGTAGCCATTCAGTCAGCCTGGAGAGGCTACTGCTGCCGGAAGGAGTTCAGAATGGTAAGGTGAAGGTGCATCAATGAATTTATATTTGTGTGTGTGTGTTTATATATTGTGTCCTGCCAGACTGAGTGGAGTATTAGGAATGAAGATATTCTCAACTGAAGGGAGAATAGATGACAGGGTGTAAAGGAGGGTATAAAGTCCAAGGAGGGCTCTGGGATCTCTCAGGGCTTGCTGAGCCTGTGACATTTCTGCTTTTTGATGAAATAGGACCCAACTCACCTTCAGCAGGCCTAGATCCAGAGACCTGACATATAAGTGGTCCCACACTTCTTATAATCAGAACTACAAGCCTAGCCTTTCATGCTAGGTGCATCGTCACCATGCTATGAACAAAGTGTCTTCCACAACTGCTGCAGGAAAACTGGGAATTTGTAAAAAATTACCAGAAAAGTCATATCAATCTCACATTATTAAGAATTTTGCCAGGGGAGATTCAGATTCAGATTAGATATTAAGAAAAAAAACTCACTGAAAGAGTGGTCAGGCTCTGGAATAAATTGCCCAGGGTGGTGTTGGAGTCACCATGCTGGGACATGTTGAAAAGGCATCTGAATGTGGCACCTGTGGCTGTAGTTTAGGGGTAGTTATGATGGTGCTGGATTGACAATTAGACTAGATAATTTTGAAGGTCGCTTCCAACCTTAATGATTCTGTGTGCAAAATATTGACTGTTTTCTATAGATGGTGCATTTTCTGGGTGAGGAAAACTGGGGGTGCTCACAGATTATGTATTTGTGTGGCAGGAATTATGATTATTATATTCCATACATCCCATTTGAGATCTGAAGGAGGAGAAACTGCCAGTTTCAGTCAGAAACATTCTATATTCTGCATCAGTGATGCAATTCCTGTCTGATTGCTTGTTTCCATTCACCTGCCTTCATTTCTGCTTGTCATAACCCCAGGCTACCATTGCCACTTTCTGGAGCCACTCCTAGAACAGATCCCCCAAATAAGTCTATACACTAGTTTTAAAGGCCTATTACTGGTAGAAAACAAAGCATAATGGGTAATATTACATTAGCCACTTCCAGTGTCTTTATCCTGTCACCAAATTTTGTTGTCTTCTACTCATCCCACCTTACATCCCAACTCGTCTTGATGGTTTGGAACCATAATTGTTGGAAGCCCAAACATCTCTCTGCCTGTCTTAGATGGCTCAAGCCCCTGCCAAGGGGCTCAGAGACCTTGGCACAAAGCCCAAGACACCTGTGAGTTTGATTTTGACCCATGAAGCAAATTACCACCTTTATATGAAGAATTACAAGTCAAGAGAGTTTAAATAGAATAATAGTTAGTTTGTCACAAGGTGAAAAATAGATTTTTGGAGTTTTTAGAATAGGGGTTCAGAAAGCAAGATGGAAGAATCTAAGCATGCCCAGTCTTTCCCTTCTTCTTCTTGGCCTGCATCTTCTGCTGTGGTAGTAGCACTTTTAGATTAGTTTAAGGTAGAAACTCACTGTCTAACATAAGTGATAAGTATTAAGAAGTTATTATAAGTAATGTACGTGTAGTTTTTCGTATAAAAAGATAACACCACCCCAAGGCAGTCAGTGTGCCCCAACCTGACCTGCCAGACAGACCTCGGCGGGTCAGAGAAAGAATGTTCTAGGTAAGAAATAATAAACAACCTTGAGAACGAGAACAGAAGAATCCTGACTCCTCCTTCAACTGCTGGGCTGGGAAGAAGAGACTTGTACATATGGCAGAGTCACTGTGACCAGCAGAGATTCTGAGCCACGATTCCTTTTCCCTCTGCCCCGCAGGCGCTGCTGGGCTTCGGGCGGCTGCAGGCGCTGTACCGGGGCCGGCAGCTGGCCCAGCGCTACGAGGCCACGCGCGCGCGCATCGTGGCGTTCCAGGCGCGGTGCCGCGGGTTCCTGCTGCGCCAGAGCCTGGCACGGCAGCACAGAGCTGCACGCGTCATTCAGGCCCATGCCAGGGGCATGCTCGCTCGCCACACCTTCCAGAGGATGAAGAGGGAGGTAATGCTCACAGATGCCTTGTGAACACGTTGTTTCTATGAAATCCAATAGAGATTTTATCACCGGCAAGTGTCGCCTTAACATAGCATTGGGTGTGGATATTCATTTTGGGGTATTTTAATTTGAACTCTTGCCAAGTACAAAAGCAGAGTGTTAAGCAGACTGATCTTGTTTACATTTGCTTTATGTGATAGTTATCATGGATCAAAACTTCATTGATACAGCTGCAGTGGCTGCGACAGAAGGGAGAAAAGATAAGATCTGTGTTATCAGCCAGTCCTGCAAGGGGACATCAATTTCTACAGCAGGGTGGCACTCAGGGAACCATTCAGAAGGGAATCCCAATACAGTGTGTCTTGGAAGGTGCTACCCTTGGCAGTCCATAGCACAGGATACTTTCTGTACTAATGCTGTACAAACAGGACTAAGCCAGTTTACAGATTTCTGCCTACGGGCTGTTCCCTAAAATGTCAAATCTTGAACTAAGCCTCTGCTGGGACAAAGTCCTGCTATGGACAGTTTGTTAAAGGCAGAAGGGAGTTGCCTCAGCAGTTGTACAACAGTCACAGAATACTCCTGTTGTCCACAGAACAAGCTGGAAGACAGGAATATCCAAGTCCTGGGACCATTGAAAGGAAGGGAAGAAGCTATGAGACTACAAAAGGTAGGTATGCTGGGGGAGGAACACTGGCCAGCATTACCCAGCTCACACCTGTGGACTCGCTCAAACCTCTGAGCACTGCTATATTTAAAGAAAGATAAGACATAGTTGTAGCCCTATTTGTAATGATGCTTTGAAAATATAACAAGGCAAACACACACACATTTCTGACTGCAGCATAAGGGGGCACTTTAGCCAAATACATCCAATGCTATTACAAGTGTCCCGACACAAAACATTTTAAAATTTTAAAAATTGTGAGGTTTTCTGTTAGAAATTCTGTGCTTTTCCTGTATTATCTCTTGTTGATTAAATTCTTACTTGAATTGCAAAATCATTATCAATAGGCCAACAGTCCATAAAGGCAGCTGTAAGAGCAGGGCCCTGCTGCTCATGGGCCAAGTCTTTGTGACTGCTTGACACAAGCAACATTTGACTTCCTGTTTCAACACTGCTGGCAGAGCTGGACCTCACAATGACACACCTTTGTAGAAGTGTTTCATCTTCATACCCCTTCACTCTAGCAGAATGATGTTCATTCATGATGTTCATGTTCAAATCATGCCTATTTCTGTGTTTAAAGGAGCACCTGCCAACTCAGGAGAGAGAGGAGGCAGAAGCAAGACAAGGGAGGAACGTGCTTGGCAATAAACCAACAAATCATGATGTTATCAGCGACCAAGAAATGGTGGACAAAATTTTTGGGTTTTTACCTTCTATGATTGGAGGCCAAGAAGGACAGGCTCCTCTGGGTTTTGAGGTACTGAGCTGCAGACTGGTAATGGGTCATGTTTATCCCTTGTGTAAGCCCATTGATTGCTGGAATTCCATCAGTGGTCAGTTCTGTTTAGTGAACTTCTGTACAGTGAAAAAATCCCCCAAATTATCCATCCAGTCACTAAAGCATCTCTTGCAGAGGTGAGTTCCCAAAAGTTTTTGGTCACATGCAGTTTAGGGACTATATAGCTTCAAACTTTGCACTTGTTTCTTTGGCCCACCCTCTGCATTTTGGCACCAATTTTATGCTCTGCTGACAGTGCTCTTAGTGATTTTCTAACTGAAACAAGCTGAAAGTTCATGACTCAAGTTATATCATATTCTTACAGGCAAAATCTGTGATATACTTGTCCTGATAGCTGTGGAGGTTGGAATTTTGTAGGAAGAGGTGGGCAG
The DNA here is from genome assembly GCF_028018845.1 of Melospiza georgiana. Classification (NCBI taxonomy): domain Eukaryota; kingdom Metazoa; phylum Chordata; class Aves; order Passeriformes; family Passerellidae; genus Melospiza; species Melospiza georgiana. The sequence goes on along the minus strand of NC_080439.1, from coordinate 18,766,090 downwards.
AATAGAATGGTATGGATAAGTACAGGATGTGAACAGTAAAACCTGTATTTTCTATCAGCAATATTCTTGCTGAGGACCAAGACAGGAAGACCACATGGAATGGATGCATCTCAGAAGGACAAGCTCTGAGTCCAAATAATCTGTTGGTAGCAACTGTAAATGCCTTTGGGATTAGCTGGAAAGGCAAATTCTGGAAGACCTATGGCCAAGGGGAAAAAAAAAGCAGAACTAAACATAAGCATATCATTTCAGTAAAAGAAAATATGCTTCTTCCTCATGTTCTGCACAGGACTTGGAAACAAAGCCTAACAAGCTGGAGGAAGTGGACCTGGACATGGTTCCCATGAGTGTGGAGCTAGAAGAGGAAGCACATGGTTTGGAAGAGTACACCTTCCCCAAGTTTGCAGCTACTTATTTCCAGGGCTCTTCCACACACACACACATCCGGAGGCAGCTGCGGCACCCGCTGCTCTACCACGAAGACAAGGACAACGTCCTGGTATCTGGCTCCTTGTTGTTCATGTTGAACCTGCTCTTTCCACAGCCCTGGCTTTACAGGTCCCATCATCCCTGGATCCTGGCTCTGGCACAGCCCTGGGAACCAGAGACTCCAGAGCCAAGGAGATAGTCCTGAGCCATGGTATTGAAAGCAGCAGTTCCCATCAGCATTTTTGGCAATTTGCTGGCAGACACTTCACACAAACACCTGCCCAATGCAGGATCTCTGGTCACCTTTGTTCTTGCCAAAGAGGGAACTCAGGGGTGTGTTTTGACTTCTCCAGACACCCTTTGGGGATAAAAATGGACTGGAGAGAAGAAGAATGAGAGCTAGTCTCTGCTCTTGTTAGGGTTGCTGGTCTGTGAGATAGGACAGAAGGGGTAGGGCCAGGCCTCTAATATGCTACTGAACCAGAGGGGGATTGAGGAGGGTGTTTTCCTTAATTCTAAGCAGCCTGGCAGAATGGAGGACCCCATGCATCAAGAACTTTGCTGTTACTTGGCTTTCTAGTTCTGGGCATGAAGGGTCCTGGCAGACTGCACTCCACTGCTTATCTGTCTAGGTCAGCAGATGCAGAGTGCAGTTCAGCCAAGGCTTCAGCACCTCCCTCCAGCCACAACACACCTCCAGGGTGTCAGTAAAGGGAATGGTGAGGCTCAGCAATCACAGAAGAAATCTGACCTTTCCACCAGTGCTGTACCCTCTTCCATTAGCAGGAAAGTTTTGTGTGTTGCTGTCTTGTTGTTTGGTATGAAACTAAACTCTTCATGTAGGTAGCCAGAGGAAATGGGAATTTTAACAATTTGGACTGGGTAAAGGAAGAAAATGCTCTTAATCTAAACAGGCAGAAATGGCATGGAGCCATTGGTCCTGTTGGCACTGTCTGACTGTGCTTTCTGCTCTTATAGGCTTCTCTAGCTGTGTGGGTGATCATCCTGAGGTTCATGGGGGACCTGCCAGAGCCAGCAATGTTTGCCAAGAGTGCCACCACCAAGAGCAGCTCCGTGATGACACAGATATATGACACACTTGGCAGGAAAAACCAGGTCCAGTTGAAGAATGACAGCCCAAATATGGTGAGACAAGCAGACTATGTTTGTGTTTACATTTGCTTTCCTTGGTTTCTGTGCTGTTATACCAAGAGTGAGAAAAGCAAAGAAACTCTTTCATGCTACTGTACTTGAAATGTCACAAGTGCAAAAGTCCTGGCAGGACACTGAGCTCTTTCTGGCAGGAGAAGAAAACACAAAAACATCTTCACTTGAGCATCTTTCTGTCCTTAATGAATCATTCTTGCTGTGCATTAATCTGATTTCCTATAATGGTAATGTATATTGCAGAGAGAAGGCAGAAAGGATAACAAGATTTCTAAGGGGATTTCATCCCTGAAACTGAAACGGTCATCCAAGCTGACAGGGAAGGTAAGAAGGAAATAGATTGCTTCCCTTTCTTCTTGCCTGAAACCCTGTCTTCACCTTCTGACAGATGTTATGTGAGCAACCTCCCAGCTGAGAACTTGTTTCCCTGCCAAGCCAGGGCAGTCCTTTGTGGGATATCTGGTGCAGAGCTCTTTGGACACAATTCCTGTGTGCACTGATGTCATCTGCTCTCTGGCAGAGAACACCAGAAGAGATTTATTACTGAGAATTGTTGGCTTTACAGAACAGCTTGCCCAGAGGCATGAGCAGACTGAGAACCATGTGCTGTACAGGACAGTACAAGACAGTTCTCTTAGCCAGAGACAGTGCTGTAACAGCACATTTAATGAGTTACCTTTAGAGGGAAGGGGGTAATATGGCCTGGTTCTCCTGCCCTGAGCAGGAAGAGTTTTAGCCAGTAAGATAAGGAAGGAATGTCTCTCACTTATGGCAGAGCTGCCTGCTAAGAGGGGAGATTTCTAGAGCACTCTGGGGTTCTACTCTGTTTCTTTCAGGTGACAGAGCAGCTACGAACTGGAGAAGAGGCTTTCCAAGAGGACGTCTCGATCTCTCAGAGACCTATGTCCAACCTAGAAAAAGTACACTTCATTATTGGCAATGCAATTCTGCGTCCTGCCATCAGGTAAGAAATTTGTACCCCCTTCTTAGGGCCAGGTGCCCACTGCATCAAGGAAATCCAGCATCCTTTTTCAACAGTCCTGGAGAATGACTCCCTTTACTGCCTTTTCTGGTATTTTCATGCTGCAGTTTAGGCCAGCTGCCTCCATGTATGGCTTTCTGAATACCCCACAGGTATGGAAAGGGGCAGAGCTCAGGGCTGTGACTCAATAACACTTGAAGGTGGAACACTGCCCTAGAATGAGGGAGAAGAGTCACTCAGAGGAGTAAGAAATATGGAGTTAATGTATACTAAGTGGATGAAAGGTTTCCCAACAGCCTCTTTTTGAGCACTCAAGCAATGTCCCTGAATCAGAGGTGGTCAAAGATCTGGATTGCTGAGTGTATCAGACACTAAGGAGAAATCCTGACCACAAGCAGTGTGAGGCTGGACCTTAGGCCAAGCATGGTGTGAAGGATACATCAGAAGCTCGTTGATTCTGACCTGACCTCATGAATCCTCTCCTTTTTTATCCTAAGCACTTTTCTGTAACAAAGCCCAGCACAAACACTGGCTGTGCCTTGACCTCAGCCATGGGCTGCATTCCTCTCTCCACAGTCATTCTGTTTCAGTCAAGACACTCCCTAAAGCAGATTCTCTATTGGAAAAAATTGCATTCAATCCATATAGCATAATAGCCACAGGCTAAGTACCCATATCCTTGGTTTGTGTTTCATCACATATCCTATGAAGGAACAGAAAACTCATCCAACTTATGCCCTCTCACATCAGATTTGAAAAATGTGTGTTCCAAGAGTCTAGAAAAAATTAAGATGATATTTTAATAACAGTTTTATTTCTATGCAGATTTTTGCATCTGTTTCCCTTAGGTCCTTGTTGCAGGTAAACTTGCATTTTCAGAAGCTTGCACTGAAGTGCTCCTTTCTCCACTTCTGTGCAAGATTCATTCCAAGTTTGTGTATAAATATAAATAAAAAAATAATATATGTAAATATATAAATATATACATATAAAATTAAGCAGGGTGTCTCCCATTCTTATCCCCAAATCCACCTACAAGCAGACAGACAAGAGCCATGAGCTACAACCCACATGCTGCAGAGAGCTCAGACCAAGTTACACATCTAGACTCTTGGACAGCAATGCCATTTCACAGCTGGATGACCCAGCAGTTGCTTTCCTGCACAGCCCTCTGCTTCTCTGTCTCTCTCTCTCTCTCTCCCTGCTGAAGTTAATTCAGCATGGGAATTGCACTTGAGTAAGAAGGGGTGGCAAAAGCCCCTAAGCATGCCTGGAGCCTTTTCCATAGCAAATCAATTTCCTGAGGTGCATTACAGGTGCTATCCTAGCTGTTGTGGTTGAACCTAGCTCAGATCTACCTCATCAAGCTGCAATCCTGCCAAGCTTGCAGTTGAATTGTAGCCAAAGAATTCAGACAGCGAATTATCTGTTGTTCTCATGTTTCGTTACAGAGATGAGATTTATTGCCAGATTTGCAAACAACTCACAGAAAACAGCAACAGGAGCAGCTATGCTCGTGGCTGGATCCTTCTGTCACTTTGCCTTGGCTGCTTTCCTCCTTCAGACACGTTTGTGAAGGTACACTGCTAACCCTTCCTACAGCAGCTCACACACCTCAGCTCAGCTGGTGTCTTGTGTATTTTGATGCTGACAGCCACATCAAATGTTTGACTTCCAGAGCAGCTGGTGCTGTGGTTTCAGCAGAAACTTTCTCATCAGATACGCTTATCTGGGAATTTAAATAAATTATTGCTGCATTCATATTTAGTTTTTTCATTACACATCATAGAGTCTGGATTCTGTTGTTCATCACAGTTCTCATTTTAGATCTATAATCTGCAAGGGATCTGGCAAATTTTAACTCCTCCAATTCTGCCTTTACAGCCAAAGACAACTAAAAGATGTCTCCAGTTACAACCCTTGTCATTAAATATATTCAGGAGGCCAGTACAAAATCACACCCCCAAGTTTTATCAGTCCTTACCCTGTATCTCTAAGCCCTAAAAAGTCCAACAGATACTTGGACTTTTTAATTATTTATTAATTTCCAAATTTAAATGGAGGATAAATCCACTTCATCACAGGATAAAAACTCAATCTGTGTCTCCAACTTGACATCAGGCTTCCTCCTAGATCTGAGAGCAAACAGGATCCATGGGTGTGCATGAAACTTCACCCTTGCTTTATTAACACCCCAGTTCAAATAATCAATCTAATCATACATGCTGCTAAATGGGCACTACTTGGAACAAACCAGTCACAAGTCACAGGCATATTTTGACACTAGTCTTCATCCAAAGACTTGGAAGCATGCAGAATTCATGAAAGACACGACCATGCCCTACCTCTAGGAATATTTTTAATCATTAAAATAACCAGGTGAATGAGGCATGCTTGCACTAAATACAGATACATAAATACAAGTCCTTGCCATCCAAGAGCCATACAGACTCCAAAAGCTCAGTTTATCCCATTCATCTCTTCAAATGTCCCATCTTAATCATGGACTTCAGTTGATATTGCCAGAGAACTTGGTAGAACTAAAAGTATCAATCATCATTAGACCTAATCTGCCATTAGCCCTCTTCCCAGCTCTTCCATTTGTACAGCATGTCATAAAACTTCAGGCTCTTGGGTTTAAAACACTAACTCTTGCTCTAACCTAACCATAAGAACAAAGTCTCCACTACTCATGTAGTTAAACATAGTGGAGAGACTAACACAAATCTTCTCTCCCTTTGGACTGAAAGTTCTGAAGAAAGAATGAAAACTAAGTGTCTCAAGCCTCCTTTTTGAAGATATTAATTCCAACCCTAATCTTTAATATTTTCTGGTGAACTGAAAGCTAATGGGTCACTGAAATCTACTGTATCAGCTGCAGAAGGTTTTTAATGTTTTCTGAGGATTATTGTTTCCTAACTCCCTCTCCTGCTCTGTGCTTGCAGTACCTGTTGAATTTCATCCACCACGGGCCCACGGGCTACGCTCCGTACTGTGCAGAGCGTCTGAGACGCACCTACAGCAACGGGGCCCGCACTGAACCTCCCAGCTGGCTGGAACTTCAGGTAGCAACTCCCTTTTGCCTTAATTATATTGATCTGGGACATTTTGTACTGGTTTTTCTAAGTGTACTGCTTACTTTGTTGTTATACTACATTCACTAGCCTGTAATAGCAGGAATTCCTAAATCAAATAATGGAAATCAATTGCACAAGGGGATTGAAGACCAGCCACCTTGGTCTGGGCAGCTTCTTGGATACACCTCTTCTGGCTATTCAGTTACCATAAATGCAGAAAAGTATGTAAGGAGCAGCAGATGATATGCAGGGAAGTACCTCCATCCACTCAGGAACCACAGGCCAGAAACAACCTCGTGAGGAAAGCTCTTACTATCACTATTGGAAAGAACTGAGCTAAGGTTATGCTTTTAAAATGAAAGGAAGAAGGGAGTATGATGGTGCTATATTGTCCTCCACTTCCTTTAACTGTCACCCTAGTAATTAAATTTCACCCTAGTAATTAAAAATCACCCCCTTCTCCTTTCAAGACCTCAGTTCAATTCCTCCCTAAACCTCAGGAACCCTATTGCTTAGCACACATCTTCCTGGGCAATGTGCTTGTTGCAGGCCATCTCTCCACTGACGCTAAGGTTATGCTGTTCCCAAAAGTCATCAGGACAAGTGTGGCTCATGAAAAGTCTATCAGTCAGCACTGTTATGTGATTCTCAGCTCTACTGAGCTGTGAGGAGGAGAAAACTTGAGTCCAGTGCTGCTCCAGGGATGTAATTTATATTTACAACTCACCATGCTTTGAAGAAACTATGTGGGTGTTGGTGATTCACTTAAAGATTGTTGACCAGGTTGTACAAGGTGCGTAGCTCTTAGATCTAAAAGCTTACTTCATTCTTCAGAAGAAAGTAAGGTTTGTCCATAAATTTTTTCTCTCATTTAACTCTGACTTACAGGCAACAAAGCAGAAGAAACCCATTATGTTTCATGTCACCCTGATGAACGGCCAAAGCATCACTGTCCCTGCAGACTCTGCTTCCACTGCCAAAGAGATCTGTCAGTTCATAGCAGATAAAATCAAACTGAAGGATATCTTTGGGTTTTCACTCTACATTGCTGTGTTTGATAAGGTAAAGTGTAGAAAAATAGAATGAAAGCTCCCTTCTCTTTCTGTGGAGTTGCTGCTGCCCATCCAGCCTCACTGAGGATTCCTAAATTCTGGAATGCCCTCAGCCCAGTCCTGCACTGAAACCTAATCAGCTCTGAATCCCAGCTGGATCTCAAGACCTGATAATCCTATTCTGCCTTTCTGTTGGCCCATCACTCTGCAATTCTTGCTGCAGCCCTGTAAGGTTTCCGTTGCCACATAGCTGACCAGTAAAAATACATCCACTTACCCCACACAACTTGCATACGCATCTGCTTACCTTTTTGGAGTTTTTCTTGCAGTGAGGAGACCAGGAGCTTTGTGTTCCTGATCCTTTGGGCAGGCCCAGAGCAGGTTGGCAGTAAATGCTCCCTTCTCTTTCTGTGGAGTTGCTGCTGCCCACCCAGCCTCACTGAGGATTACTGAATTCTGGAACTCCCTCAACCCAGTCCTGCACTGAAACCAAATCAGCTCTGAATCCCAGCTGGATCTCAAGACCTGATAATCCTATTCTGCCTTTCTCTTGGCCCATCACACAGCAATTCTTGCTGTAAGGTTTCCTTTGCCACACAGCTGACCCGTAAAAATACATCCACTTACCCCATACAACTTGCCTACCTTTTGGCGTTTTCCTTGCAGTCAGGAGACAGGAGCTGTGTGTGAACTGTCCTTCCGGCAGGCTGGCAGTAAACGCAGTGTCCCTGTGTGGCAGGTGTGGTCGCTGGGCGGGGGCCGGGAGCACGTGCTGGACGCCATCTCGCAGTGCGAGCAGCTGGTGAAGGAGCGCGGCACGCACGAGCGCCACGCGCCCTGGCGCCTCTACTTCCGCAAGGAGATCTTCACGCCCTGGCACAGCTCCCGCCAGGATCCCGTCAGCACCGACCTCATCTACCACCAGGTCATCCGGGGTGTCCGCTTTGGAGAGTACCGCTGTGACAAGGTGGGGCTCCTCATTCAGCCCCCTAAAGAGACACAACTGGATTAGTGCTTCCCACGTTACAAAGCAGGAATGTGAACTGTTTGTAGTGTGTTAGGAAAATTAATCCACCAACACCTGAGGGTTGTGTTCAAAAAGGAGACAGAGGAGTCCTTTTACTTTATTCTAACAAAGGGAGAGGCCATGGGGCATTCCCCTGGGATCTCTCAGCTTTTTGGAGGATGCAGCCTCCTTTTTATCCTGATTTCCCGGCCACATTTCCCTCTCTCTTTCCCCATTGGCTGAGGTACTTGAGAGGTACAGACTTCCCAATATGCCTGATACCAAAGATTTCCCTCTAACGCTTCCTTTGAATTTTTATTTCATATGGAATTTAGAGGTTTTCCTTCCCCATTGTTTCTTTCATCTTTCAGTGTCTAATTTCATTTATCAGCAACCTAAACTTTATTTGTAAAAGCAAATATCTTTTTCCATTCATCAATCAGTGGAATCCTTCCCATTGCTTCTTTTATCCCCCAGTACTAGTTTTATCTACCAGCAGACCCACAGTTTGTTTGAAAAGACAAATCCACTGTTCCTCTCAAGTGGATGTGAACAACCCTTCCCTTCTTAATGAACAATCCTTGTCCAGGTGATTGTGCCAGCTGTCGCACTGACAGTTTTAATGAATACTTTTCCCTTCCCTGCAACTTGCAGTTCAGTGAGAGCTTGGAAGCATGTCCAAAGGGGCAAATTGAGTCATACTTTAAAATATTTTGCTAGTAATCTCTCTGATGTTACAATTCTGTGAAGTTGATCCCTCCTCATGCTGGGTGACTGTTAAGTGTTATCCAGACAAAAACTGAGAAAACCCCATTCCTAAATGGTTCAAAGGTTGAAAGAGGCTATTTAGCCTTTGTGACATCCTTCTAGGCCTCTTTTAATGGATTAATTGTTTCAGGAGGAAGATTTGGTGGAGATAGGTGCAAAATATTGTTATATCCAATTTGGAGATACCATCCACAATGAACTTGTGCAGAAGGTGCTCCATGACTGTATTCCAGTAAAACAGCTGAAGTCCAAACCCCTAGAAAAGTGGGTGAGCCTTGTAACCTACGCACATGCTAAGGTAAGAGGTTTGTCAGGCAGTGCTGGGTAACCACTCTTGAGCACCAGCTTCTGCTTCTTTCACCATTTTTATTTATTAATAGTCTATTAATAGTAGGGGAAGAAGAAGAACGAGCTCAGTTTGGAGATCCCAAATAGCCCATTAGGTCTGGGGGAGCAGAAAGCCTTTCTGCTCACACTTCCATATGAAGAGCAAGGGGGAAGAATGAAAAAGTACATTTAAATCTCTGAATAGAGCAGCTTTTAAGGCTCTATTTTCCATCTGAAAACCAAGTCAGGATGGGCATGGCATGAAGTATTGGTTTTTGATCTGGAAATGAATTACCTGAATTATTTCCATGGCATCCAAGGTGCATTAGACTTGGAACAGGTCAGTGGGGATTCGAGGGAAATTTGGAATCCAGATGCCTGTGGGCACTGTTAGCTGCAAGTGGGTCCCTGGAGACCATTCCTGATTTACTTTCTCCAAGTTCTCTTGACACCAGTAACAGCAGAGGATTGTTGGGATCTCTGGGATCGGGCTTGTTATTTATTGTCTGCAGATCATGCAAACCAGATTTTACTGAGAAAACCTTGGGTTTGTTTTTTTCCTGCAGGCCCCATACACACAGGACCATCTCTCCTCTCAGACTGTGAAGGAGCAACTTGTAGATTTTGCTCGCTTTCAGTGGCCTTTGCTTTTTTCCAGATTCTTTGAAGTCACTAAGTTTTCAGGTAATATCTGGAGCCTGGGAGTAGAGGATAGATATAAGATCAATAGGAGAAGACTTGTATAGCATTGATAAGGATTTTTTTCTGTATTTTCAGGACCCAGCTTGCCTAAGAACCACTTCATCATTGCTATAAATTGGAAAGGCATCTGCTTCTTGGATGAGTCAGAAAAGCGTCTCCTTGAGCTGACCTACCCAGAGATAACTGGCATCCACACCAACAGGTGAGGGCCCCAGAAAAACAAGATCTGAAGATGGCATCTCTTCCATACTCAGTAAGGGTGTACATTCTCTGCCACCTCCTTAGGTGATTTGATCTGTGCCTAGAAAGGTGGTTTAGCCTAGGTCCAAGAAAGGGAAAACTGAGCAGCCTGTAAAGGAAATAATGAAAACTGGATCCTTCCAGCTGGTGTAAAGTGGTCCTGTTCAGTCAGAAAGGTGTAAGGAAGCACAGGCAGTGATCCTGTTCAGTCAGAAAGGTGTAAGGAAGCACAGGCAGGCATTGAGACAAGAATGGCCCAAATAAGTGACACAGTTAAGCCATTGTCTGTGGTGCATGCTGGGAGTTGACATCTTTCTCAGGTGTCATGGACCAGAAGAGGATCACTGAAAAAAGCTGTTAACTACTGCCTGCTCATGGCACACATCCTTGCATCAGGTTACTCAGAGAAAAGGGTCTTACATACACAAAAAAGCCCCCTGTGAGGACTGCCAGAGATTTAATTAGCTGTTGAGTTACTCCAAAAGAAGGGCATTCTTGTGTCTGTATGGAAGAACTTTTGTACAAAACATGGTGGAGTCCAGAGCAAAGCTGAACCACTTCAGTCCTTCACACCTGCCAGCTCATGGGAAGGCAAATTAGGAACTACCAATATTCACTGTAAGGGAGTTACCTGCAAGGAGATGTGAGTGCCTTGGCTGTGTTTACAGGTGGGTCTGTAAGTTTTTCAGATGCCCTGGTAACAAATTGTTCAATAATACCTAGGGCAGTGAAGTCATTTGGACAGAGCTGCACTCTCATCACGCTTCGTGCCGAGGAGTTTGTTCTGACATCTGTAAACAGTGTTGTCATTGCTGAGCTGGTGGTGATGTTCCTGGAAGGACTGAAGAAAAGATCACAATTTGCTGTGGCAATGCATGAGAAAAAATCCCAGGGTAAGTCTCATAACTCTTCTACAGGGTGTGGAGAAATCATGAAAGAATCCACAGCACTTGCTTGAAGGTGCTCAAAGAAGAGAGGGGAACTTCATCAAGAGTCCCTTTGCTCCTTGGGGGATGCATCAGCACAGCAATGCCAAGCATAAGGCAATGGGATTCAGTACCCTTGCACACAAATAACCTTTCCTTCCTCCTTCTCCTTCTTTATGTATTTTATTTAGATAGTATAGTGTCCAGGAACTCAGTTTGGTTATAGTAGGAAGTTGGATCTGGGTTCTCTGGAAATACTTTGCAGAAGAATTTCACAGAAGCAGTAAACTGGAATTTCCTGTGGAACAGAGGTGGCTCAAACAGACATGCATGTTTAAAATGTAAACATTGACTTCAACTACTTACAACTACTGAGTTCCTTTCCATGCTTTGCTGCCAGTCTGGATACAAAGTCAGCATTCATGTGAATCAAACTGAGTTCTGCCATTGCCCTCACTGGATCAAAGTCAGGGAGTCAGAGGAAACAGAAGTGATTTCTCTGGTGTTACTGGAAAGTGCTACTGGAAAATTAGCCATATTTACACAAATCACTTTCTACTGCTAACTGATTTCAGGCCTTCAAAATACAATTTCCTTGTCTTTCACATTGCTTTACATTTTCTCAGACTGTCAAGCCTGAACAGTACCCCCTTATTCTGTTTTCCAGATGATCCTGGCATCCTGTCCTTCAAGAAGGGAGACTTACTAATCTTCACTGAAGACAAAAGGCTGGATGCAGACTCTGGCTGGATCTGTGCCCAGAACGAAAGGACAGGCAAAACAGGGAATGTATTTCTGGAAGACATCTACATCATTCCTTCCCTCACAAAACCCTCTAGTCAAGTGCTGGTAAGGAAAGCTAAGCACTCCATGTGAAAAGACTGGAAGATAAAAATGTTAATATGGTTGAATTTATAACTGAAAGATAATTGTCCCTCCAAAGTCAGAAAAGTTCTATACCTCCCATTGAAACAAAGCATTTAATTCTGTCCTGTCTGAAAACAAAACTAAGCCAAGCCCAGACTCTAAGGAGAAGACTGCAGCTGCACAAAGGCAATGGCTTTAAAAACCCCCCAAAACCACTCTATCACCATGGGAGATTTCAGTGCCTGGAACTGGTAGCAATTAAGGGGTATGAGTGTGCAGTTGAATTTTCCTGCATTGACTCTGGGCTTGAGTGGTAATCACATAATGCCTCAAGAGGACCTCTAAGTGCATCAGGTTACTTAAAGAGAATACAGTCTTTGAGGGAGCCAAGGTTTCTCATTAGTATCACTGCTAATAATTTTGTCTTCAGTTATGAGGATTCAGTATATTGGACTCTGTGCTAACAGACAGAAAGCAGAAAAACTGGTGGCAAAACACACCAGAGAGAAGCAGGTGCATTGTAAAACATGTGCTGTGCTTTGGATAATCACATACATTTCAATGTCCACTACTGTTACCTCTGTGTAAATTGGTTCTTTGAGTCAGCTGTTCCCAGGTCATTCTGGAGTCTCTGGAGATGCTGCTTTTGAGGCAGGAGGTCTCAGGCAGCACACAGGGCTACCTGCACATATGTGCTGAGTAACCCCTGACAGTGCATGCAGAGACCTGTCTCCATGTGACATCTCTGTGTGGCTGTGTTATTGCAGAGTCTGCTGATGATGTCTCCAGACCAGAGGAGGACAGCTTCACAGAACTCCTTCATGGAGGAACCTGATGAAGAGGATATCAAGGTGAAGCCTTACACCCTGGAAGAGTTCTCCTATGAACACTTCAGGTGAAGCTCTCTGTGTAGAGTATGACCTAGAAAAGTTCTTGTTGATCAGTAATCCTTAAAGCCTATTGTGTAATGGCATCTCCCACTTCTGATTGTGTTTCTTCTTTTTGTTCCCTGTAATTGTGACTTTAGATACAGAGATTCTGGCCCATGGCCATTGTATCTTAAGTCTGCAGAAATGCAAAGGGGAGGACTGCCTGGGCTGACTTCTTCCAGTAGGCTCTATTCTTACTTCTCACCCTTTCTTCAGCACTTACCAGCTAGTGAGGATATACAACATCTCAGAGAAAAAAGAAAGAGGAAAATTAGTTTTCTAAAAACCCCTCTGTTTTTTGCAAGCCTCCTACCTTCTGGATATACAGGAAACTACATTTCCCTGCTCTTGCTGACCTACAGAATCAAAGGAGATCTGAGATCACTGTCTTGTGAAAGAACAGGTCTAGAGATATGACTTTATGATAATGACCTCCTTTGTTCAAAGCAAGACTGGTCCAGTAATTTTGTATTGCTTGCACTTGTCTTTGTTCAGGACTCCTGAGAAGGAATCCATCAGCAAAGCTGTTCTCCAGAAATCCCGTGGGCACAGTCAGCTGTGGGCACATTCCAAGGAGCCTCTGAAACAGCCATTGCTGAAGAGAGCATGCACAGACCCTGATCTTCGGGATTTGGCCTGTCAGGCCTTCATTGATATCCTTTCTTTCCTCTCTTTGGGATCTGAGAACACAAAAGGGGAAGGAAGAGTTAGCCAGGTCCACTAAATTACCTCTATTGAGATGCCTCAGCCACCTTACAGGGGATACATTCACATAAAGATGGAGTGGATCAAATCTGTTTCCCTTGTCTGTAGGGAAATGTTCCAATTTCCTCCCAGTACTCCACAGCTACTGATGGCTCACTAAACTAATAACCTGGTTTTAGGAGTGAGAGAGATTTACTGCATATGCCCAGAGAATGCAGCTATTAGCACTGTACAAATCACAGCCAAGCAGCAGCTGCTGCAAAGGGAAAGGGGGTAAGGGACAGACAGGGAACATGCTCCAGACCTTCCTTCCAGCATTAGCCACTTAGACATCAACCAAGTCACTAACATGTTAGGATCCAAATGAAACTCCCCATTTGCCTTCCAAAATTTCTGCTTTTCTCCTTAACAGCACATTCACCCATCATGAAGTTCATGGGAGACTACCCCTCAAAACAGGCACACTCCTCTGTGGAAGTCACTGACCAGATATTTGTGCCAGCTATCCAGGAGGAGGTCCTGAGGGATGAGATTTACTGTCAGATTATGAAACAACTGACAGAGAACAGAAACAGGTATTTACCTGGGTGCAACACCCTGCTCCTGCAGAGCCAGGCCCCAGGTGCAGGGGGCATCAGGAATCCTTGCTGCAGTGGGGGCAGGGGAAGGATAAACAAATGCTGGAGTAACAGGTTCCCTTCCCCCTTTTGCCAGGCAGTGCTTACCCCTGTGGAGTGCTCAGGACCACTCCCTGGCTGGGAGAGGCCAGAGAGCACCATCCATCTTCTCCCCTGAGCTGCTGCTTTGCTCCCATCAGCATTCCATGCTCATCTCTTTGTGGTGTGAGGCAGGCAAGGTGTCACTGAGGCTCTCCTGCTCCCAAAGCAGTCTGTAGGAGAAACATGGCACTGCATAGTCCTTGCATCCCTTCACTGACTGCCCTGGCAACTCTCCACTTAAATTTCCCAACAGCAGCATTCCCCTCTCACAAAAACATAGTTCACACTGGATTTTTACCACCAGTGAATAAATACTTTTGAGTAGTTATATTAATTTGGTTACAAAACTGCCTTGCAGAACAGATTGGCTACAGAGGCATCTGCCCACATAAAAGTCTCTGAAATGGGCTGGTGTTTTCTTCCCCACTCACAAAATGATAATTTGATCTACTTCCAGGAAAACTGAATTGCAAAAAGCAGCTTAAAATAATATTAATTATTAACAAAATTATTTGTCTGTTTCTGGATGCATTGTTTTTTGTTTGTTTTTGTTTTTGTTTTTTTTTTAATTTTCTGTCTTCTGTTCCACAAGTATTGCATGTAGTGGAAATTTCATCATGTGTGTCAGTGTTGAATGGCAAATTCCCTTGCAGGCAGTGAATCTTACAGGCTATTTAATGCATAGTCTGTAACCATGGTGCCAGTGCCATGCCTGATGTGTTCCACCAATGTGAGCAGGATCACTGATGTGGAAAAAACAATGCTTGAAAGGTGGCTATTTGCATATACTTTCATTAGAACAGCCAGAGCAACAAATCTTTCATCTTCCCAGGCTGCTGTGTTGTGAACCATGTCCTGCTCTCACACAGACACAAACACCACTCTATAGAGTATAAATGGGATTAAAATAGTCTGTTTTCATCTGCAAAATTAGAACAGTGAGGGGAAATAAAGAAGCCAGAACCTCTTTATTCAGAAAAGTCTGATGCCCTTTCAGAGCCAGACATGCTGACTTGCCCAACCAAAACCACTTCACACCAGTGAGCATTTCAGAGCAATCTCAGAGCACAGCTGAAGTGTTTTCTGCTCCTGGCTTCGAGGCAGAATGACTGACCACCTCAGGGCTGCAGAGCCCTTCTTAATGGTAAGGGCAAGGTGCCAGAAGAACTTAAACTGTCAGATTTCACAGATGCAGAGGTTGGAAGAACTGGATTTCCACCTGAAAAATAGTACCAGCTTGATCTGGAACATTTAAGAACTGCATCCACCTCACTACATGATGCTATCACCATGTTAATTTTTCAGGACAGGAGTACCTGTAAGGGGAAGCCAGTGCATGCAAAATGTTCATGCCCTGAGCAAAGGTGGCCAGTGCAGAGGGCAGGTGAATACATCCACTGAGAAACCAGGATCTGAATACATGTGAGCTTGAACACCAAATCAGCAGAGGATGTCCAAGAGGGTCACTGCTACTGAGATGGCTGCTAAACTGGAATTTATATTTATCCATGAGGTTTGCATCTGTCATGAGTATTTCTTATGCAGGACTTATGCACTGTCTTCACATGCAGGCTGTGGCTGCTGCACAGCAAATGAATGCCAGAGCCTGGGTGAAGGCTCTGTTGATTTGCAGCTCTCTGCACAATGGGACCACGACAGGAGTGCATTTCTCTTCCCTGTAGCTGGTATGTGCTCAAACAGAGAATTCTATGTGGCTGCAGCAGAACTGTTGGTTTGTGTTCCCAGGTACAGTGAGACCAAGGGCTGGCAGCTCCTCTGGCTCTGCACTGGCCTCTTCCCACCCAGCAAGTCACTGCTCAAACACGCCCAGAAGTTCATAGAGACACGCCAGAAAGAAACACTGGCCCCGGCGTGCCGTCGGAGGATTCAGACAGTAATGAGGTAAATAATCTGGCATACAACCAGCTCAAAGTGCTCAAATAGCAATAATCAGGTCCCAGAAAACACACAGGCTAAAACAGTGCAACTGTTGTTTTCCTTTTTCTCCTTACATCTTGGGTGTTTTTAAGTGATCATTAATTTTAACTTTCTTTATGGACTTTGAACCATTGAAGAGAGGTCTATGTCACAGTTTCAGTTTTTTCTTTCACAGTTAGTAGCATTTAAAAAATTCATCACCGCACATAAGCACTTGACTCCCAGAGCTGGGTATTTCAAACATCCTAAAGGGCAGGCAGCTTGGAATGATGCCACTGATGATCTCCTGACCTTACTTTTCTTTGGTGAGGCAGCATGTCCTTGTTGAAAGGATCAGTACAATCAATTCCTATTCTTAAAAAAAAAACCAGAAGAACAAAGCCCTGACTCTTACCTGGCTGCTCACAGCAAGGACTTCTCCATCCACTTGTCATTACCCCAGGCTGAAGCATAAGACCCCCAAACCACAGTGTTTCCTGAGCTTCCAAATGAGTTGTCATTCTAAGGGACATTACAAAACCAGAGAGAGAGGAAGGATAACAGGATTCAGGAAAGATCACTGAACTGTAAGGGAAAGGCTTCCCTAGATTCCTCCAAGCACTGGAATAACCCACTGGAATAAGCCCCTCTGAGAACAAAGATTTAGCACCAAGGTTGACTGCAGCCTTCTCCCTTTTGATGGTGCTGTGATTTACCACTTGCCTGCCACAGACCACATCAGTAAAGAATCTGCCCAAAGATTTCTCCTTTCAGCTCCTGCATCTCCCCCTTTTCCTCAGGCTGGGCCACATGTTTGGTCTGTGTGCCCCACAGGTCAGGCTCTAGGGGAACACTAACACAGTGGATGTCCCCCTTGCAGTGGATGGGGTTTGGCACTGCTGGGGAAATGTCACCACACATTGAACTTGCTTTTGAAGTGTCTGAAAAATGCATGGCAAGGAATGCTATTCATTATTTATTTCTATTGAGAAGACTTAAAAATTCCTGCCTCCCTATATCATGTGCTATTCATGTTCTAAGCCCTGTTGAGCTGTACAGAGCTTCTTTAGAGAGAGCAAATAGGGAGGGGAAAGCAGAATGGGCTGCTTGGAAGGAGGATTTTATTTGCTAAACTGCCCCAGATCTGGAGCCTAGGGGATGGGAAGTGGAACAAAGACATATCTTATCTCCTAAGTTCTTTTCCTAAGAGTAAACTTGCATCTGCTTAAGACAGAATAGAATAGAACAGAACAGAATAAACTATTTCAGTTGGAAGGGATCTTCAATGATCATCTATCCAACTTCTCCCTGTAAGTAACCTGGTCTCTTTGGAAAGGGTAGAGCAGGCAGCTCAAAGGATTGACCTTAACACACACAGGGGAACCCAACTGAGCCCTGGGGTACACACCTTTTCTGCCATAAACCACTTTACAGCTTCACCCCCAGAATCCTGGTCAGGGAACGACCCTGATGGGTGTTAAGCAGATCTCACCTTGGCAGTGAATTCCTAGCTCAGGCTGCAAGGAGAGGTGGGTAGCCCTGTGCCTCTGCAGCAATTCCCTGAGCTCCCAGGGCCTCCCTCTGATGCCACGGCAGGAACAGGTGACTGAGTAGGGCAGGTCCTTCATACAGTGCCTGCACAATACAAAGCACATGCTGTTCAGCTTGGTTACAGTCAAGTCCTCCTTTATTGGATGGAAAAAAATTAGTTTTCAAATCCACCCAATTAAAGCTTGGATCCAGACTAACCTCCTCCTAAGAGACCGACCCCATGTGAGAGGCCCATAACACCAGCTATGGTGTTCAAAATATCTGAGCAGCCTGCTCTGTGTCACTGAGGACAGGAACTTAACAGCCCCAGGAGGTAATTTGCTAGATTTGTTCTCCTTTTAACTATGTCAAGATTCTGGCATGACTGAGACTTCAGGGCCAGTTCCTTTGCTGTAAAAGGCAGCTCTGCTCTGAACTATAAAGAACTGGGCTTGTACAGCTTAAGCACCTCCTAAGTTAGTGATTGCACTTCAGCTCTCATATAAAATGCTTTCAAGCAGCTCTCCAGACCTTTTTGGTACTTGGGCTCCAAGTAATTTTGTATCCAAATATATAGCTTTTTACTGATGCAGGAATTAAATAAAATGTATTTCTCCTCGTAGCTGTTATTCACATGTCAGTAAGGAAAAACGCTGCTGAATCCACAGAAGAGGCAATAGTGCTGGCTAGGAAGGTGCCTTATTCATGCAACGTCCTTGCAGAGCAGAACAGACTTTCACTTTACATGCCAATAAGACCCTCAGTTTCTTGCTGTTAATACACTGAATTTACACTGGGGTGGAGGTGCATTGGAGCCAGCCCCATCACAGAGTACTGGCATTTTGGAGGGTGCCTGCTGTTTGGCCGGAATACTGCTGTTCATTTCCTCAATGATTAAACTGATGTCTCTTATGATGGTGGTGGCATTTTCCAGGAGTGGCTGCAGGAAGTGGGCACCTCATCCTGTGGAGGTTGAGGCCATCTTACAGAACAACACTAAGATCTCACACAAGATTTGCTTCCCCAACAAAACAGAACTGGTGAGCACTTACTTGTTTTCCCAGCCTTGACCATTATTCCAGCCATGATGTGCTCATCCAGGAGCATGTGTGAAGACATTCAATATTCTTATTTCTTACTGTCCTCTGTGTAACAAGAGTCTTGTTATCTCATAGACATTTGATGTGGGAACAAACACCAAAATCCAGACTCTGTGTCAGAACATTGCTTCCAAATTGCAGCTGCACTCCTGGGAAGGTTTCAGCCTCTTTGTGAAGATTGCAGACAAGGTAACTCCTTCTTCACTCTGGCAAGGTAGCCAGGCTGCCCCTCCTCTCTTAATATGTATTTTTTACCAGGTAATATGTATTTCATTACCAGGCCACCTAAACAACCCTACAAAGCCAAGGACCAGAGCAGGTGATTACTGCTTCTGTCTTAGTAAGGGGATACAACCTAAACCTGAACTTTTAGCAATTGACAATTATTTTCAGTCTCGTGAAGGAGACTGAAGATGCAGAACTTCTATCATGCTGCCAGTACCCAGGTGGCACTAAAAGCAGAGATGCAGGCTTTCCAGCAGCTGCTAGGATGGTTGCATACTGCTGGATTCAGCCCTTTCTCACCCAGACTTTGCCCAGATGTGCTGCACGTGTACAGTGCCCACTAGGACTAGGGAAAGCAGGGGCAACCAGCACCAATTAATCACTCTCTGGTTTGTTGGGAGCCTGCCTTGTCCAAGCTGAAGCTTGGGCTGGCTCTCTCAGTGAGATGTCCCTTTTCTCTGAAACTCTGATTAAGGCAAAAGCAGTACTGAGCACAAGGAGGTTCTGGTGTGCTGCCTTCCTGAAAAGAGAAACCCAGTATGTAACAACACTTTACAAAGGGAAGTAGACTGGGAATTAGGTAGGCATCTTCAGCTTGACTTCAATAAACAACCTGAAAAGCAAAAAGCAACAGAAGATGCAATAAAGATCCCCGTATGAAACATAAGTAAATTGGGCCTTTCTCCTCCTGTTTTTATACTTCTTTCCTGCTATAATTCTGCCCTCTCACTGTAAACAGGGAAAGAAAATTCAGCCTGATATATGGGTATGTGGCACAGGCAGTATTTTATGATGTGCTAACCCCTCCTTTCTCTCCTTCATTGCTTGGCCTCTGCAGGTGATCAGTCAGAATGAAGCAGACTACTTCTTTGACTCACTAAGGCAGGTGACAGACTGGAACAAAAGGAACAGGCCAGGAAAAGATGGTAAGGAGAATGCCAGCATGACCAGAAGTTGCATGAGATGCTGTGTTAAACTGGAAAGCAGCTGATCCATCCAGTAGGATTCAGTCCATCTTGGGAAGCGTTTAGCAGAATCTTGTATAATTTTTGTTTGCACATACATGGTTAATGTCTGCACCAGCAGCAAGATCCAGTGACCTGATGCAGCCAAGCACTGGCTATCAAAAACACCAGACCATTTCTGGGAGGGGGGATCTCTCCAGAAATTTGAAATTGGTACACAAGATTTTTTGACCCATTGTATCCAAAACACACAGCTGGATATATGCAATTTAGATAGGTTGATCCTCAAATACTAAGAATCAGCCAACACATGCAAATAGGTTCTTTACAGAGTGTCACTCACATTTCTTGAGTTGTTAGAAAACTTTTAACCAGGTTATTACCTGGTGATACCCAAACACATTATGTTGTCAAGAAACCACTTGTTTGAATAAAACAATGTAATAATAATAACAAGAACAGCAATTCCTTGCACTTACTATCCCACCTCCCCAATGGATAATATACATTTTTAAATCAATACCAAACTCAAACTCTATATCAATTTGTCCTCACCTTTGCATATTTCAAGATAGCTGAGATTCAACTCCATGAAGCTCTATGTATCTAAAACCTTCTAACTTCTCTTCCCTCAGCTGATGTAGCTGCTAGAAGCTCTGAAAATCACAGTTTAAAGATGTGGGTGCACTAAATCACAATTCATTTGTAGAAGCACAGCCAGCAGGAGATGTATTCACATCTGTGTAAGAGAATTTGGGTGTATTGCACACCAGCAGGCAGCTGTCATGAACACCAATAACAAACACTCAATGGTAGTCCCTCAACTTCTCCATCTGAATGTGGTAGGAGCAGTGTCCAGGAACTGAAAACTGATCATTTGTTTTGTCATCTAAAATGGCTTTTCATGTTGTTTTGTTAGTAATTCTGTTACTATTAAAACCATAATTACTTTTCTGAAGAAATTCACAAGCCATTTAAAAACTGTAGGACTATCAGTGACACAGAGAGCACTAACAAGATCTGATCTCCTTAGGGGCTGCTCTGTCGGTGGCCTATGAGGTGTACTTCATGAGAAAGCTGTGGCTGAATGTAACTCCTGGCAAGGACCTGAAAGCTGATACCATTTTCCATTACCACCAGGTAAGCAGCTCCCTAAAGAAGAGGTATCTTGTGATACCTTAATTTCTTGTGAGACATTAAGTCTGTAGGAGTATTACTGTCTCCCTCTTGAAAGCCTGCATTATAGAGCCTCCAGAGGAACACCTCCTCCAGAGGGGGCACAGCTAAGTCTCAGAACAGATTTATTTCTCACAATGTCCAACCTGAGCTATACTGAACATGTTAAGAGTACAGCTCCTTTACTTCACTGTACTGTTCAAATGCTTGTCTTGCTCCATAAATCAGAGAATCACAAAGCTTTGGTTGGATCTTTAAAGATCATCCAGAGAACCTTCAGGAGGAGCTAAAAGTTCTTTGGATGTCCTTGGACTGTGTTTGGCAAGACTTGTGTCCTGACCTCACAAATTTAGAATGTTTAAGTCTATTGTGTCTGGATTCAGAGCTGGTCTCTTGCAGGAGCTGCCAAAGTACCTCAGAGGCTACCACAAGTGCTCCAAGGATGAAGCTGTGCAGCTGGCAGGGCTGATTTATAAAGCGCACTTCAACAACGACCGCACGCAGCTGGCAGCCATCCCCAAAATCCTGAAGGAGCTGGTGCCAGACAATCTGCTCCGAGCAGTGGCACCAGATGAGTGGAAGAAGGTAAGAACATCAGCTTTCATTAGTCATATTGCATTTACAGAGCTTTAGGAGAGAAAACACACTGACCCACACTACGTTTTTGATGTGATGGTTTTGAAAGTACTCTGGAGAGATGGTATTGGATATTGCTGGATTTGCCAGCAGGATAGCAAGAGGATTTGCCTCTTACAATCCAGATTTTACACAGTCTACCAAAATTCTGAACTATATCTGCAGGCTTGGATGGCTTATCTGAAGTGTGCATCTTTCTTGGAGATACTAATCTAGTCCTAGCACCCAGAAAAAGAGTTAGAGATAGCAGAGCCAGTGATGAGACTTGGAAGTTGAGGATATTGGACAGAAATAGAAAATTAAGATATTTCTGGCAGCAAATCAATCTCCTTGCACCATGCTACTTACAGCAAAAGGCTCTTTTATCCTCAAAAAGGGCAAGGAGGTTTCAGCAAGTACTTACCACTTAGTCTGCTGAGGAAAACACAGGACATTCTTTCAAATATGAAGGGAAAAATCACCCTCCATTTCTCAGCCAAAGATGTGATTTGTGTCCGTGGGTGCTGAACGCTGGCTGAGTTTTATGTCACATTGTCCCTGTGCCCTGAAGTCCATCTCCTCAGGCTGCTGGGCTTCCTTCACCCAGCAGAGGAATAAGGAACACTGGAGGGTTCTGGCTTCACCTTGCCCCATGGCATAGCAGCTGTCTTCATTTTGTTTTCTGCTGCTGGGGCATAAAGCCTGATTGTGGTGATGAGCTGATGCTGTCTTTAGTGCTAAGGCTGGGCCTTGGAAACCTGCCTGTCTCCAACTCAGCTGGCTTTGTATCCTCTTCTAAACAGAGCATTATTGCAGCATACAGTAAACACGAAGGAAAAACTGTGGATGAGGCCAAGATTGCTTTCTTGAAAATGATACACCGGTGGCCAACATTTGGATCAGCCTTTTTTGAGGTGAAGGTACGTTTGAAGGCCTGTCTGAGTGGATTTGGTAGTAGATCAGTACCAAGGGGTACAGACTGACTATAATTCCATATCTGAAAGTAAAAATACATTATAAAGCTGAATTCCTGTAATCTATAGAGGAAAATTCAGTTTCTTCCAAACTGGGAGATGGATTCTTTATCCATTCTAAACTATGCTTGTTGTTTACTGGCAATGTTGTTGCTCTAGTTATAACACCTCTACTACAATTGTGTGGTAGCTGTAGGGGGCTAAATTGTCCTGTCATTGCTCTCCACAAGAAAATGTTGCCAAATCTTATCTCTTTGGTGACTCTTCCCTCAGAACAGAAAGGTACTAATCCTCTCATTCTAGAGTGGATATCACCCAAGAATAATTTCCCACGTGTTACCTTTAATTTCTCCTCACTAGGCTCTTAAATGGTTTGCAATCAATCATTAAACCTGTTATCAGACAGCATAGTAAATAATGGATCTGATTCTGCTGTCATGTAGCATTTGCTCAAGTCATCAATATATGGCCAAATTGTTTCAGTGTTCATTTGGGAAAGAGAACAAGAAGCACTGGACACTCTCAAAGGTCACTAGGCCCCTGATACAGATAATTTCTCAATTTTCTGCTTACCTTGCTGTGTTACTCATTTGCAGCAAGCCTCGGAGCCCAATTTCCCAGAGATTGTACTGATTGCAATCAACAAGCAAGGAGTGTCACTGATACATCAGAAGACAAAGGTAACAGCTGCTTCTCACAAGTCCATCTAAGGAAGGACTGAACAGACCCTGATAATTTAGGGACACTGATAGGACCTTGCCCAGGAATGGCAGGAGAAAATAGAGGCTCTCTATTCATTTTTATTGTGTGAAACTGAAGAAAATGTTACTGCCTCAAATCACTTCTCTGCAGTTTCTATTCTGGAAAGGAATAGGATAGAGCATCTCTGAAAAAAGAAATGGGAATCATGGTAAACCTGGCAAGGTGGTAAGATCAGGAAGATGGATGGGCAGTGGACCCAGGAACCTACTTCAGAAAAATGCTTTGCAGGAAGGCCCAGGTGTCTAAGAGATCAGGCTGAATGGCCATATTTAGCTGCAGTCTAACCCCAACACTCTGGTCTTACCAAGGTCTCAGGAAAAGAGAGTATCACTATTGGCTTTCAAAAACCAAACAAATTAGAAGACAGGTTTGGATTATTGTAAATCTAATGGCAGTAAGCTAAGGCAAAGAGCAATATATAATGAAAGGAAGTCTCAATAGTGGGATTAAGATTTACCTGTTTGGTGAAAATCCAATATACCACTAACCTGGATTCAGGAACTACCTTGACCCACATTTTTATAAATGAAGTGGGAAAGAACAAGAATTGTCTGGCTCTACAGGTTTTCTTATGTAACTGCCTGTTTTCATTTGAGAAATGTTGTATAGATCACTTTGTCTCCCCTAACAGGATATTTTAGTAGTCTACCCCTTCAATAAGATCTCCAACTGGAGCAGTGGGAGCACATATTTTCACATGACCATAGGGAACCTGGTACGAGGAAACCGACTCTTATGTGAGACATCTCTGGTAAGAAGAGTTTCACCAACTAAGACACAACAAAATCCTAATTTTTCCTTTCCAACCCCAATTACTACAAAAGGTGGTGTGAAAACAGATAAGTACCAGTGCAGCATTATACCAAAGAAATTGTACCATAAATATGATAATTATACCAATTATACCATAAATACCAAAAGCATTCACTGCTGTGTCAATAAAGCTGCCATTTAGAACTGGTTCAGTTCATATATAATGCCATCTGATGCAAAGATGCATGACACAGGACACAAGGAAAAATAGCAATTTCCCAAATTCTTCCCATACATCAAAATTCTATCTATTTGAGAAGTTAAGACTGCAAAGCTACATAACGAGCTTTTTGTCTTGCATGTCTGCCTCCAGTTATGTAGTAAGGCCAGGCTTGCAAGTCTTGATATTTTCCAGGGAGTGGTACCACCTTTTTAAAAACTGGTTTCAGACTACTCACAATCTCAGAGAAGCATCACTGTATTCATATTTAAAGGTACATTTGTAAAGATAACAAATACATTTAAAGGCTAACTACTCTGACAGAAAAGCTTAAGTACAAGTCAAGCTACAGAGTGAATACCAAGGAGACAGCAGAGCTATGCTCTGTAAAGTTCCTGAAATCTATGAAAAGCAGAGGAAGGAATGGATAAATTATAACTAAAACACTGACAGATATTGAAAGAAATCCATATAAGGACAGAAGAACCTGAAGTACCTGAGAAGATAATAAAAAGGGGAGGAAAGGATAGTTATTTTTGTTTCTGGAGTTCCCTGAGAGATGTAAGACTTTTTTCTTCCCTGACAGGGTTACAAAATGGATGACCTGTTAACATCCTATGTACGCCTGCTCATGAATGCTGTAAACAAGCAAAAGAACCTCCCAGCCTGAGAGTGGAACTAGAGCCCATGACCTGTACTTGTGCCAAACTACCTGTAACTTCATATCCCAGAAGAAATGCCATTTAAAAAATATTAATCTTGTTGATCAATCTTTGGAACATACACTGAATGAACTGAGTTGCTGAAATATTAGTGCAAGAGAAACTCAAGTGAGCATGTGCTTTCAACTATCTGTAACACTTCTGTCTTAGATGTAGTATGAGAATTCCATTCAGATACTGGATTTAGAGAAAGTTTAGATGGATTTTAATGTTCTATGGGAGTGCAGAAACCCTATGAGGGCTCCTTCCAATAGCCTGAATCTCCTCCATTCAAAGACAGACACACATGAAGAACTCTCTTCCACTTGGAAAGAAAATGCCCCTTATTGCATATGCTCTTACCAAATGCACAAACTCCAAGAGTCCTTGCAAACAAAGGTAATGTATTTTTTTTCCTCCTACTGGCAATTCTAAGAGTGGAGAAATGCCCTTTAGTAGCAGATAACTGGACAGTTTGAAAGGTAAGATGTTGTCCCTGACTTACCACAGCCTTGATTAAATTAGTCTGCTTTCTTCCACATGTTATAATGCTCTTGGGAACTAACAACCACTTTCTACTGTGCAGTTTCTAGTAAGCTCTGAAATGAGTCTGGGGTTTGGGTCCATCACTTTTAGTTGCTCCTATTTCAAGACACAGATGAGCTATTCAGGGCAAATCAGAACTGAAGAACTCAGTCTAACAGAGGTCTGTTGAAAAGAGACTTTTCTGCTCCACAAGAATGTTCTGTTTGGAGTTATGCAGACATTCCCTCACGAGACAAGAATAATAGCTTTAATTGGTCCTGATCTCTTCTGCTTCCTGTTTAGCAGACAGCCTGAGTGGTAAAATTTGATTCAGCACTTGTTCATCTCCAAGAGCTTTGTAGAAACATGACTTTGGTGCCACAGGAACCAGAGTGTGCTCCGAGTGTGTAAAGCAGATACAGACTATAGTGGGAGCAAGCTGAGCTGTTCCCCCTCAGATCAAGTACTCCTCCCTCACTCCCAGTGAAACAAGAACATGTCTTAAAGCATTTACACCAAGTTCCTTGAGACACAACTGGCAGTGCTGGAAAAGCAGCCCTGCCTGATCTGTCAACTTTGCCAATGGATGCACAATGGATCTCTTGTTGCCTCAGACACGTGTGCACAAAATTCAAATGCTGGTGGGAGTTTTGTATATGGTGGCAGGGAAGAGCCCACTCTCTTTGTGCATCTAAATGAGTGCCACACCTGTCAGAATAGCTGATCTTTTTGCAAGCAGTTAGATGCTCCTGCTGTAGTGTCCATTGCTGGCAATGGAAATGCTGGAGTCTAATTACCCAGAGTGGTTTTGTCACCCAGTGTCTGATCTAACTAACTAGCTATAGATGAGAAATGTTCAACACTTCACCTGTACAAAAAAAAAAAATCTCGCAGCCAAACTGTATTGTTTCTGGTTTTTAAATAAAGACTGCAGAAAATCAACCACAATGTCTTTTTTTTTTTTACCAAGTGAATGTTTCCTCCAGATCCATGTAACCTAAATCAACCAAATATCCACTATATCCTGTAAATTATCATAGTATCCCATCTGCTCATTACCTACACAACACAATTTGTACAACACAGCCACTAAAAGGATGATACCCCTTTCTGCACATCCTCATCAACCAACACATCACCACAGAAGCAGCACAGGTCCAAAACATGAATTCACCACAACAGTGCCTCAGGTTTCAGCATTCCCCAGATTCCTCAAAGTGAGCAACAGGCTCTGGCTAAGCACTGAAAATATGGCATTAACTGTACACTGCACAATTTTTTTCTTTTTTTTGTGTAAAGATTTAAAATGTATTACAGTTAACTTTAATACAAGAACATACAAAGGCACAGTATTACAGCATTTCAATCTACAATCATGTGCTTTGGTTAGACAGCTCAAACAATGTGTGATAAAGTGAGAGCTCTACACAGTGCAGAACCCATCAAGGCCTGAACCAAGGTAGTGAGCTGCTAATTCTTTTCTCAGTCTAATACCCTCAGCACTTAGCAGTGCTTTACAGGCTAGTAGGACCATCTTTATTACATGCCTGCCTGCAATCCATTCCTTCCCCAACCAATCACTTCTGAAAGAGTGTCAGTCATATCATCTAGTACCAGCCATGTCACATCAGGAATTCTCTCTACAAAAGGCTGACCAGTGTTTGCCAGCACTGCACAGACTCCTGTAAAAACACCAGGACACAAATCTAGAGAGAGGATTAGAGCCATAAAGAAGCACTGCAGGTGATTAGCATACCCATGAAAACAAGCCTCACACACCATGCTTTCTAAAAGCAAAACCATTTTCAAGTGTACTCAGTGAGTGTTAGTGATTTTAATTAGGTATAAATATGAATTAGGTATAAATATAAATGTATAGTATGAGACATCTTCTATTAAGTGTAGATTTCTGAGCCAAGCTCGACCTTCATATAAATCTCTACTCTCCAGTGTGTGATGCTTAGGAAGAATTTGGCCAACAGGTCTATTTACAGCAATGGAAAAAAGCATGCAGCTTATTTCTTACTGACACCTTGTCTATATTAATTAAAAAGAAAACAAAACCCAACCTGTCAGCCTACCAAGGCACTAGGGAGAACTTGTGAGTTTGCACTACATTCTACTTGGTTTTAAAAAAGTAGACTGACAGAAGTAGAGGAAGATGCATTTTTTAAAGCCATCTATAGTTATTTCTCCTACTCCTTCAACTCCACTCTCACCAAGATGTATTGGTAACAAACTACTTTAACTCTGCACATTGCAGGCTATGGGCACCAGAAGTGTAAAAAGAATTATTGTGAAAAATTAAAAATTTAAGAGAATATCACCCTCCATTAGTATAGAGACCAGGGATTACAATTATTTTGTTCATAACCAATTTTGCAAAAAGTCCCAGAGATAAGGACATAGTCCAAATCCTAGAGAACTGAACAGCTTATCAAAGAGAATGGTATCATCACCTCTTCTTAGAACTCTGAAGCTTTCTAGGTCTGCCAAATCTCTAACACGAGATAAGATGAAAGCACCCATTAAACTTCACTGGCAGCACAGAAATAATGCCATTCACATACATGCATTTTCCATTGCTGAATGTGAGTGGCTGCTGAGAGACTGGCTGCTAGTTACTTAGTCCTCCCATATTTACCAGGAATGTGTGGCTGTGTGTTCCTCCACCACTTCCCAGGAGGCTGGGGATACACAGCTGCTCAGATTCAGCATTACACAGGGCCTGTGACTGAGATTAGAGCAACAGACTGGAATGTTTTATGCTGAGAAGAATCTGCATGTTATGCAGAGCTGAGCTGCACCTAGGTCAGAATTCAAGTGTTCTATGCTGTGACAAAATGCCAAACAACAGGTTTGATTGTAAATGAGGGTCTTTGCAGGGCCACACTACTGCACCAAAAGACATGCTGTTCTTTGTGCCCTTAACTAAAAGGCCATTTTAAGGCTGATGAGAGAACAGTGAATAGCCACGTGTTCTCCTAAAGCAGTGACACAAGCAGCTACTGTTACTGGAATCTACAGTGCAAACTGGTCAGGAGAAGATGAAAGAGTTTACTGCTAAAATTAGACCTATCCCCTCAGCATTGTTAAATTGGATACAGCATAACCCAGTTAAAAGATGATGGTAACTTAGAGCAACAAAAAGCAAAGCAGCTGAGGGAAATGAGTTAGCAAAGGCACTGAAGCTCTAAGAGATGGCCTCACATGTGGGATTCTGATCACTTATCCAGGAATTCCTACCACTGCTTTGCTATCCCTGGTGCAGTTCCATGGGTATTGATCCAGCAAGCACAATAACACAGTTCTAAGGTATTGCCCAAATCCAGTTGCTGCTAACACACACAAGAAGTGGGGAAGCTTTAACTTCTTGCTACCAAATTCACCTGTGGCTGCAGGGTGCTGTCTTGGCCCAACTGCTGTGTTCATCTGACTGACTAAACCAGCCACTTTTTGCAAGATTTAAATCATGCAAAGGGCAGTAAGTCCTCCAGTACTTGTCAGCCTTGCAAAGGGACAGGCAGAGTCTCACAACTGTTCATGGGAAGGGATTTTCAGGCTGCTCAGCTTAGTTCAGCACAAGGAAGTATGGGGTTCACCTCTGGGGGACTCAGATCCCAGTGACCTTCTCACATTGTGCAGGTGGACTCAGGGACAGCACTGTTGATGGCTCCCCTCTAAAGAAGTATTGAGAATATCCAAAACCAGGAAATTTCTCAGCACCTTGGGATTTGGTAGCAGAGACAGTAGGACCAGTGAAATCTCACTGGTGACAGGCAAATTTTCAGAGGAGGACTATATGCTTGAGATGTTAGCATCATGTCTGAGATCCTCTCCTTAAGTAAACTCAGGTCTCAAAAAGAAAGATGAATGGGACTCTTATTTGGGTAAAAATATTAAGAAAAATGGGTTTTTCTGTGTAACACATTTGCTACAAAATGTAAACATTAGAAACACCTTCAGGTAATTGGGCTTTGTGGAGCATGACCAACAAGCACATACTTGGCTGGCAAATAAAGTGAGAATGGGAAAACTGAAGTGCTTAAATTGGTACCATATTATTTATTCAATTTCCTTATGAAGAAGAGTAACCAATGCTCCAGCCACACTCCCTCAATAAATATCAGCTATGCCAATGGACAGGACATTGCCCAGCAGAAGCTCTACCAGCCATGTAGTAGTAGAGAACAGAGAAAATGAGTGTCAGTTCTAATAAAATGTTTAGTTTCCTAAAGCCACCTTCTCCTTAAGGAGAACCCAGCTATTCTGAAGAGGCTCACGTGTCCTTGACAGCTGAAATCTCCCTAGTACTGAGCACAGAAGCAGCAAAGGAAACTTCTTAGCTGCCTTAACACTGGGCCTAAGTGGGCAGTGCAGATGCCATAGCTACTGGTTCCTGGGCTTGCCCAGTAAACATACCAACCAGAAGGATTGGGATATGGGATAGGGCACCCATATATTCTCTATAGGAATCAGGAGAAAGACCAGAACTTTTCACATGTAGTAAAGAATGACAACTTTCAAACTATTTGTCTATATATTAAAAACCCTAAAAACTGCTTCAGCCAGAGTAAGAAGAAAAATTCTGATACTGATTGAGAAAGAGCAAACCTGACATTTCTTCCAGCCCTACATTTAACCACTCTTTCCAAATTCCTTGGACTAGAGGAGTGGAAAGAGTAGTACAGCTCAAGTGAAGAAGGAAAGATTGTGTATAGCTCCAGAAAGGCAAAATGCAATGTTAGTGGCAAATTAATAATCAGCCTGTGCACTGCTCAAGCAGAACTCACATTCCTCTTCCTGCCAGTGTTAATAGACAATTGCTTGGGAAAAGGGACAGTCTAGATGCAAGAGACATCACCAGAAGCAGGGGAAGGTACTGCTTATCTTTGGTTCCACTTCTTAGTAATTGCTTCTGTAATCAACAGCTGCAGTGAGCAGCAGCTGGTGTTAAGAGTGCAGTCAGGAGACTGACAGACCTGTTTGCTCTAAGCAGAGTTTAAATCTAAAGCTTTAGGATGGATCTTCTTGGATGCCAGCTCTGACAACTTCTTCAGACGTTTCTTCAGCTCCAGAGGGAATTTCTCATAGCATTTCTTGCACACAGGCTTCATGTCAAACTCCACAAATTTATTCCTTTAACACAAAGAAAAGTTATTCAAATGGTATTTGCAAACTGTACGCTTCACTAATTAAAATTTCCATGCATCTACATCAGTGTTGTTGCAAGCATTCGATTCCAGTTATAAAACAACTCATTTCCTCATCTGGTGATGCAAGGGTAGAGATTGGGCTCTTATCAGTGAACTGAGGTCTTTAGTACTAAGTAAATAAGGAGCAATATTTTGCTATGTATTTACATGTAGCAGTCTAAAATAATAATTTTGTTACTGTAGAATACAAGTGTCACTTCAGAGGTCCCCTTTGGGATGAATTAGAGCTCCTTCATATGGCCAGTGGAGCTAACCCAGCAGAGTAGGATAAAGTTTTGAACCTGAGAAGGGAAAAATGTAGGACTGGTTTTTTTTCTGCCCCTCTTCTAGATATTTGAGGTAAATAGAACAGTATTTTATTTCAAAATCATCTATGCAATAGCAAATATTGTTATTGAGGGGAGCAACCACAGTTAAGGAGACATGGAGGCTGCAGGTTATTCAGGACAGGCAGTTCCTCAACGTTCAGAGCCTTCCCTCTGTACTGCTGAATGAGCTCCCCTCTTACCCAACCTCCTTACAGAATAGATTAATGAAGGAAAATAAATCAGAGAGGATGCTGAGTGTCAGCCCCCTTTCAGTGCTGAAATCAGTGGAATTTTAAGCACCTCTTCCCACAGAGGAAAGGTATATTGGCCTTCAGAGAGGCAGAGGCTCATGGCTCTTCCAGGCTGATACCCTTTCTTAGGGGCAAACATTTCACTCACATGGTCCAAAATACAAACACTGACTTACTTCAGTGTGAGCTTGACATTGCAGGTGGAGCAGGAGAAGCAATTCACACACCAGGCCTTGTTAAGAGCTGACACCACTGCAAAAGTAAAAGCACCAAGTAAGAGGAAACTGATGGATTGTTTGAATTCAGATTTATATCCAAATTCAAATGAAGCCAGATTTGAAAACAAACACTGTTGTCTTGCAACTGTGGGACTGCAACAGCTGCACTAACAAATGAAACAAGGACAGCAACCCAAAACAAGGAGAGAATAAATCTTACCATCTCCCTCTATCACGTGGCTGCAGTTGTAGCAGACATCTCCAAAGAGCTGCACAGAAAAAGAAATAAGAATACAAACTCATGTTGCTGACTACTCATGGTTCCCAAATCACACAGCTGGTGTGGACATTAAATACTAATAATCAAAGAATTCCCAGATACACCAGAGGCTCCCAAATATACCGATTTAAATCTTCTGAATAACTTCTCATACACTTGCCAAATAGCCTATGTTCCTTTGGATCTCATACCACTAAACACTACAAAACCTTTTTTGTTGATGCCTCACACTCTAGTACTGTTAGAGGATCTTAAAGTCCTGTGGAGAAGAAAGGATGGGTAGAGTATGATGCTTAGTGTAGACAAACATCTCCTGATGCTCAACTACAAATCCCAAAATAGAACTATTGCTAAAATACAGCTACTGTCATAACAGCAACACTTACCCCTTATGAGTTATTTATCTGACAGAAGAAAATTCCAAACCAAAACATTGTTCAGTCAAATCACACAGAACAAACAGGGTTTGATCGGTTTTTCTGTTCTTTTTTTTTTTTTTTTAATTAATCTACTTTTTTGTGTTTTAGACAACACAATAGTTGCCTTGTGCCCACAGAAAGAAGCAATTATCAAAGAAGCCCACAGAAACACATTAGAAGTAAAATCACAGGGATTTTAATCTCAACCCATGGTCAGTGATTTTCTGCCAATGGCACAAATTAAAATCAGTATCCCAAGGACATTTCTATTCTGTTTTCAGCATCACTTTTCTGCCAAGAAAAACTATTATTTTTCTGTTAAATCTGACTAATTTCTTATTATTCCATTGCATCTACAAATTCAGATTATGCAAAATCTGCATAGCTTTGCATATACAAAACATGAAAAAGCATTTCCCAGACACAACAATACCTACATCACAGATGGCTGAATTTACCTGATTATAATGAGTCTCACAATAGGCCAGCCCCTTTTTCTCATAGTGTCGGTGCCCCAAGAATGGCTTCTCACACTTGGCACAAACAAAATGCTGTAAAATAAAAAAAAAACCCAATTTTTCATGGCAGGCAAAACAATTTTCCCATCATCAGGTAAAAACATGGCAAAAAATCCTAGCTCAATACATGACACTTGATGACAGAACAGTTTGGGTTGGAAGGGACCTTAAGGCTCATCTGATTCCAACCTGGCCTTGGACACTTTCAGGGATGGGGCAGGCACAGCTTCTCTGGGCAGCCTGTGCCAGGGCCTCAGGGCCTTACAGGGAAGAATTCCTTCCCAGTCTCTAATCTAAATCTACCTCTTATCATTTAATGCTGTTATGTCAATGCTTTAATGAAGCACAGACAAGAAAGATCTTTATAGAAGCAAAAAAAAAAAAAAAAAAAAAAAAAAAAAAAAAAAAAAAAAGGAGATATTTAGTCTATTTATAGTGATTAAGAGTTGTACTAAGGATAGGTGGAAGACGTGCTGGAAGGGCAATCATTTTGTGTCTAGCCTGATAGACTCGTGGACTATCATCTTGCTTGTTTCAAGGAAGAGAAGCAGGAATATAAACATAGTTGGTATGAATATACCTCAAATGAGCAGCAGCATGTCTCTCAGGTCAAGCCCTAGGAGGCATAAATGACTGAAACAAAGATGACTAAAAATTCAGAGCAAGTTGTGATGACTCAGCTGAAAGTTATAGAAACAATGGACTGAAAAGGCTTAAAAAGCAAGAATTGCTCAGCTTTCAGGAAAAACTCCAACACTGTTATGTGCCAGGTAACTCAAACTGGAGAGGGTATATCTAAGTGCATCATACAAAATATGTACATTTATTAGTAAGGAACTGCTTTTCAGTGAGCCCTATTCTGCACGGATCATTATGAATTTTAAAATTAAGTTATTACAGTTGTGAAAACAGCTTTCTTAGGAACCCTGATGCCCTGTTGTAGCTCATTCATTCACAAAAGGTGAAGACAATCCCAAGCATAAACAATTGGGTTTTATCTGAATCCATATCTCACAGACCCCTTGCATGTCTACAGCTTCCCAGCAGCACCAGCCCTGTTCCAGACGAGCTGCTGGGGGCAGTTTCAGGTTCAGGAGGCCTCACCTCGACGTGCCACTGCTTGCCCAGCGCGTTGACCACGCGGCCCTCGATGGGCCTGCGGCAGGCGCCGCAGATGGGGATGCCCATCTTGTCATGGCAGGGCAGGCAGTAGAGCTCCCCCTTCAGCTCCCGCGCCTCGGCCGTCAGCTCCTTCCTGCAACACAAACCCGGCTCAGGGCACTGAGGGGAACTCTGCAGCGCCCAGGAGCAACTGCTGCAGCACTAAACTCAGAGTTAACTCAGGCAACGTTCACACTAAAATACAGCCATTTTAGCTAGTGAAATGCAGTCATTGTCAACTCATCTTTCTAAAATTGCTTTGTCAGATTGCCAGACAAGAAGGTCTGCAGACCATCATGTCTGCAGCTGGACACTCTCACAGACACACCAGGTGCACCTACATGGACACTCACAGTGCCATGCTGAGACTCGAGGTATCTCTGAATGGCAGAGCTCAGGTGCAAGAGCCATCCTAGCAGTGCTCAGCACTGAGACATTTACTTGCACTGTTTCCCATTCTGGGCCAGTACTGTGCCCAGTTAAAACGCCTTCATTGCAAGTAACTCAGGTCAGACAGGTATCAGTGTGGCAATGGACAGTGTCACAAGACTGACACAGCTCATCAAGCCATCTTTTTTTTCTATCCAGGTATTCAAAGTGAAATTATTTTGGACAGCCTGGTAACTCCTATTTTTGGAAAATTCTACTATTATAATCTGCACACAGCCCTTCAGATAAATTCATGCCAAGGAACTATTTTCACTTTCATTATAAACTACGTTAGAATAAGAGAATATTGAATGGCAAAATAAAACTAAACTTCCTGAAGTTTTTCCAAACTCATTTCAGTTTCTCCTCACACAATTTCTATTTGCTCAACAATAACAATGTGAAGGCAGCAAAGTTTAGACCTGCACTGCTGACTCAACTGTTTGTCTCTCTCCTTTTTTGTCAGAGTTTATAGTATGGCAACATACCCACAGTGGGTGCAGTTGAAGTGATCTGGATGGTAGGAATCATTCCTAAACATCAGAGGCTGCTCATCAATTATCAAGTGGCACTTCTGACAAATGTACTTGCCCAGTCCCTTGGCTTTTTCACGGTTGTGGCATGGCCTGCAAAGGTGCCTGGTTGAACAAAGTAAAGGAAAGAAAATATTAAAAAACTCTTTCTCCTAAAACAACATATACATACTGTAGGAAGTACTTTATGTAACAGAACTGTCTTCTGAGGTGAGAATAAACATAATTAAGTTTGGTGTCCAGTTTCACAGAGAAGAATGAGTCTAAAGCAGTCACACAGTTGTATTTCCTTCAAAAACGACTCCAACATTCACTGATTTATGTGCCATCAGGGGTATCACCCAGTCATTCTTCTAGGGATCCTTTCCAACCCTCCAGATCTTTTCTGACAGCTGGGCAAGGAAAGGTGGCAACACCCACTATCTATAACTAATGGATCCAACCATAGCAGAGGCATTACAGCACTGGGAGGGAGTCAAGAAGAGAATAAAATGTATCAAACCAAAGCGCATTGCTTGAATGCCTTTTACTATGTCTGGATTCCTTAGTCTTCAACATCTAGGGAAAACAAGAGACCTCTTGTTGCCTGCAAATTCCTTTTACTCCTAAGTCAAAGAAAATTAAGAACCATAGAATTTTATGTGGTAAAAGCAGCTGTATTCCTAGCACATGTTCTTGAACACATTACAAGTACACTTCTAAACAGGCAGATAACCCAAATTTATGGTGGAAAAGCTCAGGCAAAGGCATAAAAAAACTTATGAAGGCTGATGGAAGCCATTGGTCTTATCACCATACTTAGGAGCTCGGAGAAGCTGTTGCCTACTACTTATCCCTCTAGCTGCAACACTGGGCTGGGAAGAATTTATGGTAAAAGAAAAATGACAGAGAATGACTTCTGTGGGTTGCTGTGTCCCAAAACTAACAAGTCTGCTTCATTCCTTTCACTGTATCACTATGTCAAACACTCACTGAGATTTACAGGTCATTCTCAAAACACATCACACAAAAGAAAAAGCTCAAATGGAAAGGGCAGATTTACAGATTAAGTAGCAGGTTCTTCACAGGGCCCCTTCCAAAATTCTGCCCTGGTGAATTATTTACCCTTAGATCTGTGAAATGAGGACAAGAATACAACACATGTTGCTGTGAGGCCTCAAACATTTATGACTCTCAGCTGGCAGGTGCCTGTCTAAGTGCTAAGTATCATTATTATTCTCCCCAAATCTGAGTCCTTCTGTCAGCAAGTGTCTCTGCCCAGGGCTGGAAGCACTGTCCGCCCAGACAGAGTCCAGAAAAAGCAGACAGCACCCCATTATAAGGAAAAACACAGCTGTGCTCATCTCAGCATAAAGGCATCAATTTTACTCAGCACTGTCAAATGCAGAGTAATTATACAGGGCTGGACACGGGGACCCCGAAGCAAGAGTCCTGAAAGAGACCCCTCTCATTCAGCTGAATGAGATGCCTTCAGCCATTTGCACTGATAAACCATTATCAACCCCCACCCCACTCACAAACTCTCTGCCCTCCCACAGACCCTCTCTTTTGGAAGCAAAGGGAAGTGCTGGACAGGCTAAGCTGTTACCATAGCAGCCTCCCCTCTCCCTAACCCTCTCCCCCTCCCCCTCCCCACCACTATGGAATTATCCCATTCTGAAGTGTCCTGTTGTGTCTGTTAATACTAGATTTCCCCCAAACAATGCATCTCTCCACCCTCCTAAAATAATCAGGGGACTCCAAGGATTCTGTGTTTGGGGCTGGAGGTTCAGTAGCAGCCTTCAGTAAGCACCATGAACACTGGAATATTCATGCAGGATACTCATATCTATAGCAGCAGCCCCAGTGCCAAGAGCTCAGATGGGAAGAAGACTGCTCCTCAGTGCTGGGGTGTCCTCTCCCCTGCTCCTGTGTGACTGAGCTGATAATGTGCTATCAGAGCAAGGAGGACACTATATAGAGGGGCTCCCCTCTGCTCTCAGCAACTCTGAAACTTTGCACTGTCTTGGAATCATCTTGCTTGCTCTGCTGTTTCTAATTTGCTGTCATCAGAAGGAGTTCGTTGAGACATCTCCCAAAAGGATCCTATAATCCACCAACAGGACGGCATTGTACAGAGGTAAGAGACCAACTTCTGTTAGTAGGAGCTTTTTTTGGGTTTTTTTGAGCTTTCCTAATAGCATTAGTTTTAGCTGGTGCCAGTGAGGAGCAGAACACCTACTGAGGTGGATGAATATAATGGAAATGTCTGAATCTAAGAATAGGTAGCATTTTCTAAACTTCAAAGAATAATTTCCTTGTCTTTATGTCACTCCTTCAAAACAAAAAAGGTTTTCAAACTTTTGTACCTAATGTATATCCATTTTGCCAGTTGTGTAGTATGTCTAGTGCTCTCTGACACTGCTTTGATGCTTACAATAACCAAGTGTTTCAGCTGAAAAACAGGCTCAGCAGAGAGTGATTTTCAAGAGAATAACTTCAGTCAGAAAAGGACTACTTCTAATGAAGAGCACTTTGAGTGAAGGATAGGAGATAACTCATTGACAAGACACTGAAATCATAATCATAAAAATGCACAAACCAGAAACTGCTCTAGCTGAGAGCAAGAACAGGAATTTGTAATACCTACCACAAACCCTAACATACAGGTCAGTGTGAAAACAAAAGCTCCAAACTAGCCAGGTAACTGTGTTCAATGAGCTAAAGATTTCTCCTGCTAGTTCTTTCATTAATGACAGACAGAGCATCTGCTGAAAGACTGACTGCATTATGTCCACACTGACAGCCTTGTGGATTGTTCTCTTGCCTGTTTCTGAGCACAAGAGAAACAGGGCATGAAATATGGTCAGGGTGCATGCATGTATTTCAAATGAGCAGGGACATCCCCTTTCAGCTCAGCCCTGGGAGGCCTGGGATAATGGCTCATTCCAGAACAGTGCTCTGTTCAGCAATACGTAAATCACTAAATATTCACACAACATCAAGAGTGCAGTCCAAGCAGAAATTACTGGATAATGAGCCAGACTCCTAAAGGAGTTTTCTGTCTGTGGAATAAAAGCCTCTTGCACCATACAGCTTAACACAGACTACACATTATAGGTCATTTGTGAAGGTTTCTAGTTTGCTCTTAGCATTTATACAGACTATAGGAAACCCAGTGATTTGTTTGTAAAAATAAAAAGACTAAACACATTTATTTTAAATTTATAGGATAAACCCAAGGAAAATAGGAGTGGAATTGCAAATAACTGCAAAGGGCTTTCAACAGCTTCTAAAGAAGACACTGTCAGAGAATTATTACTTTTCTAAAGTTGTAGAATTTTGTTGAAAGCATGTAAAGTCTAAAAATAAGCCCAACAATTAATTCTAGTGACATGTTGGCTTTTTTCTGAACCTACTCAAGTGCTACACCACTATTTTCACCCATTAACTACAATTACAAAAAAACCCCATTAAAGCTGTAATTAAAATTTCATTTTAACTTAAAACATAAGCAAAATTAATCTCACTTCACCTTGCTCTAAAAAGTAAATTAGATAATAGCAGCTTTCCTGTGAAGGCTGTCATTTGCAACGACTGAATCTATTCCAATTTTATCATTAGTTCTAAGCCTCTCTCTTCCTGACACTGACATACTGGGCTTCCAGATAGCTCTGACATTCTCCTTTCTACTCCAGCTCACAGCATTTTGCACTGAAAGCATGTCTGTATAGAAATCCACAGCAGACTCGATGCTGCCATCAGTGAGGATAAAGCTCTCAACTTTGAAGTCTTGCCTATTCTAAGTCTGGCACTGACACACAGCTGAATCTGAATTTCCAAGATCTGCCTTAGGAAAGCAATTCAAATTAATTGGTTCAGTGTATCATGCTGTTAAACTCCCAATAATCAGCTTGTAACAGGGAAAACAGGGAAAAGTCTGCTTATTCTTTCATTTTGGGAACTGATTTAAAGCATTATCAGTAAGACAAGAGCCATCCCAGTCTGTTCCATCAGACAACCCTGCTTTCTGCTTTCTCAGCTGCTCCAAGCCAGCATCTACTGCTTGCTCAGGTGTCACAACCATGGACAGAGCAATGTTTAGCCATAATACTATCCCCAGCAGGTGTGTACACAAAGATCACCTGATTTACACCTTTTGCAGATGAAAAGCATAATTAAACAATGGGCCAGACATGAAAAAAAGGGTTAATACCTAGAACATGAAGTGATAAGCATCATCATAAATTAACAGCCAGTAAAAAGGCATGGTCTCATGTGTTTCTCCTTTGGTATGCAACAGAAAAATACATATTTAAACTAATTGCATCCAGGGAGGACAAGTATGTGAGTCAATGTTACTATCCCATACAAACTTTAAAACCTGCAAGGCCCAAGAATTTACTTTGTAAGGGACAAATGAAGAATATAAACAAAAAATTGTGGTCTCAAACTTGTAACCTTCATAAAAAAAAAAGAGGCATTTTCTTTTTGTATGTAAAAGCACAATTTCCCAAGTATTTTTACAGATAAGAACAAAAAGGGCTGTACAGTCTTCCTTGCACATGCAATTGCAAGTAATGGCAAGTTAGCAACTTGTAATAAATCCAGAAGAGTATCCAAGCAATGCATGAAGTAAGAAGGGCCCTCTGTGGCCATAGGCAGAACTTCAAATTTCTAAATTTCATCCAGTCTCCCTGCTGTTGACTTTGTCTCTTCAACTGTGAACCAAACAGAAGTGATCTAGCACATTAGTCTCCAGTTAATCCAGTTTTCTCTTCACCTGAAAGTAACAGCAGCCAAACTGAAGATATTAATTACCTTAGAATTTTCTTACATTTACCAATATATTTGTTTGTCCTTAATCCCATTTCAGTTCTCTATGATCCCAATATTTTTGGGCATCTGAACAATGAATTCTGTTGGGGAGCTGGATGCATAATGGATATATTTAAAGATGTATTGAATACTATGGAGAAATGCTCAGTCAGTACAAAAGGCAAGAGTGAGCAAAGTGGAGGTGCTGCTGCACAGACTGTAACACTTCTGAGAAATCCAAGTAATAGAGACAATGCTGGAACTTCAGACCACCTGCATTTCCCTACTACCTACACCCACAGACAAGCAATGTACAAAAAGCCATGGGCAGGTGCTCAGAAAATCCTATCACACTTCTTGTTGATGCTGTTCAGGACATTGCAAACAGAGGCTGGCAGAGCTAAGACCAGTTTTGCTAAGCTTCTACTTGGAAAAGGCTCTGGATAAACCACAGTGGAGCTCAGGTTTTTGAAGGATGACACACTTTGAGAGGTGACTGACAGCATGGGCATTATTTAAAATCTTCTCTGGGTCAATTCAGCATCAAATGAGATGTTGCTACCCATCTGAAAAGTTTCCTTCTACATTGGAACTAGGTGCATTTGCCTTAAACACAGGACTTTAAACTAAAATAATGCTCAAAGGTTCAGGAACCCTGTGGGTTTTTAAATAACAGCAATATTTGACCTGTCTTTTATCTCTTTTAAAAACAAGACATGTTCTAAGCTAGATCACCTTACAACAAATACCTGTGCTCAGAAAAGCTGACTCATCAGGAACTCCAAAGTCCTGAATCAGGCTTCCAAATTGAAATACAGCAAATACTTTCTAGTTAGATATACAGAACTCACTCCTGCTCCTCTTAACCAGACACACAAGCATCTCACTACCTGGTTATAAGACTGACCTCAGCACAGGCTAGAGACCAGCTCATCACCAGCTAGCCAGCTCTTCATTGGGGTTCCTTCCATGGGAATCACTGCTCTGGTAAACTCAGCTGAGCAGAGGGTATTCAGAATTCTAATATAACGTTTAAATTCAGACTGATCTGTCATACCAAACACTGATGCTAGCAGACAGGAGACATTGCTGACTTTCATGTATGGGTTCTTCAGTCTGTCTTTTTTTTGTTTTGCACAGATCTCAGTTCTTCTGTAATATAATGTCTTAATTCTTTCACATTTAGGGCTTTTTCTTCTGCAGAACTGTGGAGAAAAATGAATGGGCCTGCAGCTTCAAGCCAGCTCTTCAACTGCTCAAATCAATCAAATTTCAGTTTGGAAACATCAGAGCAATGTGGCAAAGAGACACACCTTGAGAACATGATTTTTGCCATTTTCTACTTTCTAGACTTCATCCTGGCTTTTGCTGGCAATGCCCTGGCTCTTTGGCTTTTCATCCGGGACCAGAAGTCAGGCACACCTGCCAACATTTTCCTGATGCACCTTGCTGTGGCTGACCTGTTCTTTGTGCTGGTACTCCCCACCCGGCTGGTGTACCATTTTTCTGGTAACCATTGGCCATTTGGTGAGATCCCATGCAGACTCACAGGTTTCCTTTTCTACCTCAACATGTACGCCAGTATTTACTTCCTGATGTGCATCAGTGTTGACCGTTTCCTGGCCATCGTGCACCCGGTGAAGTCCATCAAGCTCCGCAGGCCCCGCTATGCCCACGTGACGTGTGTATTCCTGTGGGTCGTTGTTGGGGTGGCAATGGCACCTCTGCTGCTCAGTGTGCAGACTGTGCAGATGAAAAACACAACTGTGTGCCTGCAGCTCTACAGAGAAAAGGCCTCACGCCACGCCCTCGTGTCCTTAGCAGTGGCATTCACCTTCCCCTTTGTGACTACTGTGACCTGCTACCTACTCATCATCCAGAGCCTGAAGAGTGGGAACCGAGTTGAGAAACACCTAAAGGAAAAAGCTGTCAAAATGATCATCATGGTCCTGATGATCTTCCTAATTTGCTTTGTACCTTACCACGTCAATCGCTTCATTTATATTCTCCACTACAACGGGAGCAGAGCTTCCTGTGAAACGCAGCGTCTGCTGGCCCTCAGCAACCGCGTCACCTCCTGCCTCACCAGCCTCAACGGGGCCTTTGACCCCATCATGTATTTTTTTGTGGCTGAGAAATTCCGTGAGGCTTTGTGCAATCTGTTCTGCATTAAAAAGACCATAATGTTGCCTCAAACATATGAGGGTAAGACAAATGAAAGCTCACTAAGTGCTAAATCTGAACTGTGAACATGACTCTTATAGTGCTTCATCTTAAGAACACTCTCTTCCACCAAAATCAGCTGAGAGCACAAATATGCAGCAAGACAGTCCAACCAGAGTCAAACTCATCCTGAAAAGAGAAGTTCTGTTGTTTTTATGAAGCTGCCATTAACAAGAACCCCTTGACCATAGAGAACACATGTGTTTGTGTTGCTGAAACTGCAAACAGAAGGACAGATCCTCTGGTTTCCAAGAACTGAAACTGAGGGTTGAGCATTTAGGAATAGGGAAGGGGGACAGTGAGGGAAATGGACCTATGTATTTTTTTTTTTCAAAGAACTGAATTCCCAAAGCACTCAGTGCTTTCTCTGCGCAATGCATACAGCCTTATTTAAAATTTCACATTGTTCCAGCAGTAGAGATCCACTCCTGAGACAGACCTGCCCGATGAAAAAACCTCCACATTTGCACATCTTGTTCAAGTTTCTGAATTCAAAGTGTTTATATGTAATAGAGAGAAAATTGGTACTAAATGGTGACAGGAAAAAAAAAATCAGAATGAAGCAATGAACCCCGTCTGGACAGGAATTAAGACAGAAGAGATTCCTAGCTTTAAGATGGTTTACAGTTCTTTTCTGTGACTTATCTAGCAAGACTACTCCTTTACTATGGATAAGTAGGGATTATTGTTATTCTCACTGATACAAACTGCATCCAGCAAAACACGTCTGCTACAACGAAAAGGAAAAAAAAGAACACACAAGCTTCCAATAATATTTCCTAAAAGACTGCTTCAATGCTATGGATATAAATATTACAGGAAATCATGTGGCAGGTGAAATATATTGTTACAGAGATACACACACACCTATCTCTCTGCTAAGTTTTGGGAACGAGTTCCTTACCATCTGAGATTTGGTCCACAAATTACAAAATCAAACATACTTTATCTTGCTTGAGCTTTTATCCTGACTGCTTCCCCAAAACACCCTAAGTGCTATTCCAACAGCCCATTCTAGCAAGATGAGATGCCAAAATAAAATCAATTATGCCCAGCTCAAATAAATAACGCACAGAGGTTACATGCAGTATGAAAAAATAAGAGGGAGTTGAGAAGACTCCCTGCTGGACAAATACAAGTATGTGAACTTTTCTTCCTTCCTTCACCACTTAGTGAAAATATAAACTCTACGAAACTACTAGGCTCTGCTCATAAAATTAACTCTGAATTGTGCAACACTGTCTTTTAACTGCTGGACTGTTTTATTTTCTTATTATTGTATGCTTTTGTATAAGCTCTCTTTTGTGTTTTCATTTCTTATTTCCAAATTAAATGCATTAATTGACCTCTAGGATTCATTGTGTATTTCTGCATTTAAAATAAATAATTTCTGAAGACCAGTGGAATGACAGGCTGAGAAGACTTTGCTGTAATCATTGTGTTGTTCTTTTGGCCTTTTGCTACATCTTGATTTCCTGCTCAGCAGCTTACCTGATGAACAGCCTGCCTGAGATCACCTAATCCCTTTTTTCACTTATTATGCAGCCTTCTGCCTGAAATTCCTTTCTTTTCCAGAATGCATTCACTAGCCACTAAAACTTGAGTTTCTATTGAAAACAAGAACATGTTTCATTGGATGAAGAACTTCTCACCTAACAAGTTATTCCTAAACTTTCTTCTGTACCTTTTCAAGCTTTCCTTCTCAGTGTAAAACTAACTGACCACTCTCAGCAGCTCATAGCTGCATCAATAGCACATTAATAAAACTTTCTGTCCTCCTGCTCCCTCTTACCTG
Organism: Melospiza georgiana; assembly: GCF_028018845.1. Taxonomy (NCBI): domain Eukaryota; kingdom Metazoa; phylum Chordata; class Aves; order Passeriformes; family Passerellidae; genus Melospiza; species Melospiza georgiana. Next base: position 18,722,583 of record NC_080439.1, on the reverse strand, counting down.
CCAGCATTCTTCACAAAACCCAGGTCAGCAAGGGTCACATCGCAGAGCTCACAGCGGAAACATTCTGGGTGCCAGTTGTTGTTCATTGCCTTGATAACACGCCCAGTAATGAACTCACCTGCAAAAGGAAACCATGAGATCCATGCAGAAAACAGTCTAATCAAAATCTACTGTCCTTCACAGTCCTTCCACTTTAATTCCATAACTACTATTACAGTCTAACTTTGAAAAAAAACCAAAATTATTCCCACAACCAGAATAGCCCAAAATCACTGCTGGTATCATGCTTTGTTCTCATCCAGAGCTCCTGACTCCTTAAAGCAACCCAAACAACCCTAGCCCAAGGGACTGGATGTCCCAGCAATGCTGCAAGGTTTGCACAGCCCTGCAGTTGTTAAGCCCTGGTTGATATTTGCCATTTCTTACCACATTCTCCACAGCAAGGAGCAAACAGCATCTGGAAGTCATGCTCACAGTACTTCCTACCTTCAAACTGCAAACAAAACAAGAGAGAAGGAGTCCTCATGAATAACTGAACTACTTTTACATCTTGACAGTGCAGCATGATTTTCCATTGATATGACCATTTAATCAAGGTCACATTTTCCAGTTCTAGCACCCTACACACCTGTTTTTCAACTCTTAAAGGCTCTCATTCAAGAAATATCCACATATGGCTTCAGCCTCGTGGTGAATTTGCACAGGTAAATTAATAGCAATGCTGCTAGAGTACAGTAAAAATCCTGAAGAATACCCCAAAATCCTTTCATTATAGTTGCGTTTTATTTCATTTTTGCTTTAGTTTAGTTCAGAACCACTGTTCCTCTTACATGAGGCTAAAACTCATGCCAAAATAAAATACAGCAAGTTTAAACCAATGTGTTATTCAAAATGTGTGCTTGTGCATATTCTGTAAAAGAACTCAATCTAGCTTTTAAATGAGTTCACTTATTACAGTTGCCCAACTGGAACAGTTTAGTACAATTCTCTAAAAATAAAGACAAAAAAATCACTTTTGTCTAATGAAATATTAAGGCCAGGTTGGACAGTGCTTTGAGCAACCTGTCCAGTGGAAAGTGGCCCTGCGTGATGATTTGTAAAGTCCCTTCCAACCCAAACCATTTTGTGATTTTGTGATGATTAACAAAACACCTTTTATTTTCTTTTTGAAATGCGTGTTACCCAAAGAGCAGCTTTTGCTGTGAGAAGAAAAAAAAAGGGAGATTAAGTTGGAAGCTCCTCCAAAAAATGGCAACAAATATTTATGGCTAAGAAATTAAACACGCAAGAAAGCTGAGAATTCCTTGCACTTTATCAGAGCTATTTCTCCTCTCTTCCAAGCAGCGTGGGAACTCACCTCATAGAAGAGTCCCTCTGGGAACTGCCGGAAGCACTGGGCACAGACAAAGCAGCTCTCGTGGTACAGCTCCCCATTGCTGTTCACAATCCTCTCGGCAGGGTCGAAGCGCGCCTGGCAGCGCTCGCACACGGCGTTTGCCAGAGCGTCAGACATGTTACTGCAACAAAGGCAAGGGCAAGAGCATTTACCAACACAACATTCCAGCTGCTTTAAACTCCCTTTGGCAACAAAAAGATCAATGAGTCACTGACATCAGTTAGAAATAAGGTTCTGACAACTCGTATGCGGCAGATGAGGTCAAGTAACAGATGTACCTATTGCGCACTTTTGGCTACTTCACCAAAGCTTCACCCCATTACATCATACTGCTAACAGCTCATAGCAAATACCCACTATTTCTCACAAATCATCAGTTTGGGGAGCAGCAAACCCAATGATCCTGACTTCTTGGGCCCATGGATTTTCTGATGTGTAGTCAGCACTGATATCCCACTGCACTCTTCCCCTTCACTGTCAGCAGTAACAAACCATTTCCCCCTCCACAGGCCCCTGTCCTCCTGACAAATTAGTTCAAACTGTCAAACGCTATGGGCAGGGAGAAGTCCCTCTAGCTGGCATGGCCAACACCTCAGCTTCATTTCCTCAGAACATGAGGCAAGCCCCCCCCCCCCACCCAAGCCACACTTATAAATCACATAACATTTCCTCAGCCTACCCTAGAATAAGGAATCACCCTAATCTCTTCCACAACCTACCCTAGAATAAGGAATCACCCTAATCTCTTCCACAAAGTTCTTATGCTTGCCAGCATGCTACTATAAGTTAATGCAGTTTTAAAATGTATAGCACATGTGCAAAGCAGGGGGGAAAAATTATCAGGTATATCTCAGTTTCTTGTTGCAGTGTGATTTTCCTTTTAACCACCAGACTATCCAACAGTGTAAAACTTCAATATTACTACACCTTTAGTTATAGAAAATTTTTTTTATGCCTTCTGGACACCTTTTGATTTCCATGATTGGAAAGACTGCAATTTTATAGGTAGAAGTATAAAAAATTGCTACCGTGTTAAAAAAATCTCCAAACTACTCGTATGGTACTTTCCTGGGGTAGGTAATATATGCATAAAATCAAAGACAGCTTGCTTTAAAAGGCTTTTTTCTTTCCTTTTAGATTCAAAGGTACTCTGAACTGATTTTCCACTGTTAATGTTACTCAACAACCCAACATGCTACTTTCCCCACCTCCTCATGAGAACAGTAATTCAAGAAGCTTTTCCAGGAGCAGATTCTCTTCGCTCTGGTCAGAGATGTGCCCTCCAAGCCAGGCCAGTGTCTGTATTCCATTCATGCCCAGAGCACAACTGGAATGAGCAGGGAGCAGCCTCCCACTCCTGGGGCAGCAGAACCAGCCCTGACTCCAGCTGCCTGAGCTGAGCCAAGGGTCTCTCCTCTGCAGAGGGGACACCCAGGGCACACCCTGGGCTGTGACCTAGAGCCACCCCTCAGTAAAGCCAGACTGACTTTCTATGCTGCAGTTCCAAGGGAGGCAAAAAACAAGACAGACCACAATAGTTTTAAGAATGGAGTACCAATTTAGGAAAAATTTGTTACAACTCGTTTCCTTCTTGCAGTACAAAGGATATGTAAAAAAACAGACATGGACTGGAATTAGGGACAAGAGGAAATCCTGTAATTTCATAAACTAGAGATTATAGGTTAAAGAAATATTTTTTATCCTGACACAGTACCAAGGGAATGGGTCAACACTAAAACATCAGTGTTTGCAGCAAAGCCATCACCTAATCAGCTTGGTTTTCAGTCATCACTCTTCCAGCTACACCACACAAATCTGTACCAGGACTTGAAAATATAATCTTCCCTTCAAGTACTTCTTCCCTGTTGAAAAATTCAGTTTCTAAATTCCAAGACTTGAGCTAGCCTACAGCCAAGATTAATAAAGACTGATGTCATCATAGTGAAAAATCTCCTCTAGGAGAAAAAACAGGCAAACCAGCAAGTGTTACACTTTAGACACTAACAGCAAAGCAATATCTTGTGTTTGTTGGGTTTTTTCCTTTATAAATGTGAATTCAACATTTTAAAAAAACCCTAATTTTCTTTTTTTTTTCTTTCTCCCAAGGGACACACCAGTGCCAGTATCAACATGCAGAGTGAACTCTGCTAGAGCAGCCACCTCCACAATGGCATTTCACAACAACTCAAGCCTGCAACCTGCATGAAATGCACTGCAGCTGGGACACTGCACAGCAGCCACCCCAGCAGGGATTCCCACACAAGTCCCACCACTGTCTTGGTAACAAAGATAATGGTGACCCAGGGACTCCCCTGATGTTGATGTTGCTCCTGACAAGACTTCCTCAAAAGCATAAGAAAGATGATCGTGATACAGTCTGAGCTGTCCACCCAAATGAGCTAATAAGTGTGACTCATTATGAGGATGAGAGAAACTATTAGTCCAGGAAAATATAAATGAAAGAACCAGTGCAAAAAAATAACAACTCAGTTCTCTGCCTCAGCTGAACCTTTTGGGAAGAGCCAGACTACAGGAGTCAAGTGAACCACATCAGCTCCTGACCAATGTACCTCCTGCAATGCAAACCAGCAGCTGTGGCTTTCTGACAATCCACACCAAGAGTTTTGCATCCTTGCTCTTTTTCCATTTTTAACTCTGCATCCCTTTTCGCTTAAGACATTTTATTGTCTTGCACTCAAGCTACAATTTGCCACTTCATCACTGCCCTAAAGATATGACTTTGCATTTATTCAAAGGTTTAACTTTAACATCTGCCAATTTCTTAATTTCCCCTGAGTACACGCCCCTGCGTGCCCTCTTGTTTATACAAAACCAAGCATTTTTTCAACTAGCTCAAGGTTAAAATTAATGAAAGCTGGAAGGCAGAGGGAGCACCTTGCTAATTCACAGCATTTTTATGGTTCAGTTTACCACACTGCTGCAAAAGCACTTCTGCTGGCAGCACAGGGAAAGGAAGAGTAACACCACAACCATCCTTTTGAAAAGTCTGACTTGCTGGGCCACTCATCAGATATCTACACCCAAATCTTTCCCACAAAGGACAGTCCCCAATATAAAGTGCTTCTTCTATTCTGTTTGCTCATTGATTTTTTGCTATTCAGTAAAATAAAGAATCTTCCTCTGTTTTAACAATAAGCTGGTGACACAAAGACAGGAAAGGCTGTTAAAACACGATGAGATCAGCATCCTGAAGTTATCCTGTCCTGCACAAACCCAAAAAATATCAGCATTGGAACAATGCGTTTCCCAATCTTTCATCAGTATGTGCTGTATCTTTAACAGATTATCTTTGACAAAGTACCTGATTTACAGAAATTATGTTGTTACCATTATAACTAGGTTTCTCATGCTTTGACTTCTCAGAAGTATTTACTCTAAAGTACCAGGTCTTGAATGGAAAAAAAAAAAAAAAGAAACAAAAAAGAGAAACAAAAGTTCCTTCTTTACAGAAATATTTGAAAGCATTTTACCTCCTTCTATCACTGAAGTCAATACTACCTCTGTTTGAAAACATTTGTTCACAGGGATCTACCACTGGTGACAGATTGAGGAAAAAGAAGCAAATATAATAATTCCAATGCTAAGAGATCAGAAGAGGAGCTCCAGCCTTCACCATCACACTTGCAGATTTCATTATTTTAAACATGGCTAAAAGGCAAAATGAACCAGACATTGGACAATCAGGAGAACAGATGAACAGCCTCAGATTTTGCCTCAGAAGAAAAGGAACTGCAGGAGTGAAGAGTGCTTCTGTCAGAAAAGCCCAGTCAAAAAAAAGTTTTCTTTAATTGCTTTCAAAAGTTTTTTGACTTTAGTGTCACATAGAGTTCTTCTTCATCACAATGCTGAATGAAGAATTGTTTAATAGTGACCCAAAATCTTGCAGATACAAAAAGAAAGCAAGACAATACTTGGAGACACAAGAACCCAGAGCATTATCCAAACCTCGGCAGAGAGCAAAACCTATGCTGTGGAACCCTAAAAATGTGTTTTCTGCTCATTCTGATCTACCAGTAGGAGCAAGTGTATACAGAAAATATCACAACATGATTACATTTCTGGTAGGTATGCACAGACAGATATGATGAACTGGAAGAGCTATCACCACTTGTTTGTGTCACAGCAGCCAAGACAAAAATGAGAGCGCTCCAGGAGAGGGGCTGGTTCCCACCCCCACAGCACAGCTGAGAATTACTGACTTAAAGCCCTCAATGTTGCCAAAGATACAAATGAAATCTGCTGGGACAATACCAGAGTTTTTGATTAATTTCACAGATAATGACTAATGCAAAGAACAAAAGAGGAAGGGTGTCAGTTCATGAACTAGGGCTGAAAAACAGCCCCCCAGCTATCCTTATCATTCCAAAAATCTCTCTGCAATGGACTTATCTGGACAACTTTTCCAAACTGAATCAACTTCTTTAGTATGCTTATTATTAAACTTGTCATAAAATGTTGGAAAAAATATTCCCCATTTGTTTAATGCATGATTGGTTGTGCATTTGGTAAACTACATGCATAGCTTAACATTTTCAGCCTTTCTCCTTATGCTTGCATTGAATTTTCAGTTCATGCTAAATACTTTTTCACTGACTAAATAAGAAATTAATAATGTTTCTCTCAGTATATCTTCCTTGATCATGCAGACCCCAAACTCTCTGTGAAATAAACACTTTTCTTTCTTACTTAGAACACAGGGATAACCAAAATTAAGAAAAACATCCAAATGTAACTTATGGTCACAATATGAGAAAAAACCAATGTCTCCTTGGGCCTACCAGCAACAGCAATTTGCAATTGAGTAGAAACTGGAGGGGTTAAAAAATAAAATTACACATATTGCAGCTGAGGCCAGAGTACAAGGTCTGTATGGCTGACCTGCAGGAAGCTGCAATCAGGCAGACTTTTGAGACTAGCACCAGAAAAATCTCTTGGTATTCACACAGAAAAAAGTCCTATGCCATGGATACCTGGGAGTTCCTCTCAACACCGGGACATACTTGTTACCAGTAAATGATGACCAATTACTTGTAAAGACACACAGTTAGCAGTGTTCACTCAGCCCAGGTAAATATAAAGATAAAGATACATACAGGTTTTAAATCAAATATTCCTCTTGCACAGGAAAACCACCCTTTTATCATCAAGCATGCACCACTTCATGCAGAATGTCTATTTGAGAAACAACTCCTTACACACATTACATCTTTCTCTTCTTCACTTCCACTAGCTCAAAGGAGCTTAAATATGATGTGTGTTTACCAGCACTGACAACACAAATCATTGCCCACATGTATTCAGCAATTATCTCCAACAAGCAGCAGCACTACTGCTGATTACTCTCCTTTGCCTGAATAAAGGACATAAACTATCAAGGCCTATCAGGAAGGAGAAGCAAAAATTATCACTAGCTCAAAACCCATGGATAAAATAATTCAGGAGAGAAACATCTCAAATGGATTAAAATTGTCAGCACTGTGACCTGCTCAATAAAATCAAAATATATTGGCTTTATGCTTACGTTGCTTCAAGAACTATGATGTGAAAAACATACTCAGTTTATTTGTACATCTGCTTTTTCAGAGCTTTTCCTTCCTCTCACAGGCCTCTTTCATGCTTCTCACTTTTCCTGACCAGCACTGTCTCCACTCAATGGCATCACCATTTCCTTCACTTCCTTGTTAGCTCCCCTCATTAAATTCTCATACGTTCACACCCACAGCTTCTCGTAGGAAAAATAAAAAATTTACCAACTAAAGAAGAGCTATTAGCTAAAAAGAGCAGGAAAAGGAGAGTTTTAGTGAGGGATGCACAACTTATATTGAGAAGCCAAACTAATTCCTCGTGTCCAGGTAAGCATCAGGCCAACTTCCTGCTAAGAAAAGTCTAAAATTCAGAACTAACTGCTAGAAAAAGAAAACTATCTCTCCTGGATACTCACTGCTCTCTCCAGTGACTCAGACTTCAGATCCCATATTGCTGCTGCAGCTCACAGTTCTCCCAAAATGCAAGAAACTAAGTTTGATTTAACTACTGCTAAGTTACTGCCACAGCATATATTGCAGTTGAGATAGCCATGACACACAGAGCATCACCACACGATTTCAGAAAGCTCCAACTCAGTTGGAGCTTACACAGTTACACCTTCCCTCTTCACAAGGCTGCAACCATTGGCCCTCCTTGTTCTGTAGCCCAGCCTTTTATCCCCTCCTGTTGATGCCCTGCCCCTGTGTGCCCTCTGTTCCCTTTGGTGGTTGGTGAGTGCCCCTGGGCACTCCATGGCTCATTGCTGTCAGTGCTGCTCACAGCTGTGCCCACTGGGGATGAGGCTGGGCCATTACCACAAACTGTGTACCTACAATTTACCTCCTGCACAAAATTAACTAATGAAAATTCAGGAGTAAAATTTTAATGTGAAGCCTGGAAAAAGTAATGATCATGTCAAGCAATGGAATAGTCTGGACAGATTTAAGAAGCTCTGGTTTACACGTTCTCATGAAGCAGCTACAGTTGAAAGCTTTGGTTTCGGAAGCTGGATTGGAGTTATTTACAAAACCTAAAATCAATGAACTTGCTATTAACAGTACAGATAAAGAATTGACTACTGAACCCTAAAACCCAAAGAATGAAAGAATTTTATCAACATTTTGAAAAATTACTGCATTTCACCCTTATTTTACTCCCACAGTGCCCAAATGCTTCACCATTAACACCACTAACACTGTCACAATTTGACACTGGACAAACACCAGGCACTCAAACAGTCACTCACTCACCCTCCCCTGCTACAGCTGGGCAGAAGAGAGGAAAAAAATTAAACAAAGAGTTCATGAGTTGAGATAAGGACTGGGAGAAAACATTCCAAGGGCAAAACAGTCTCAACTCAGAGGCACAAAGTGTATTTCTTACTAAAAAAGTGAGAGGAGGATAATGAGAAATAAATAAGCCCTTAAAACACATTTTTTTCTCCCAACACCTCCCTCCTTCCCATGGAGAGTGCAGGGACACAGGGCATGGGGGTTTTGGTCAGTTCATCACCCGTGGTTTCTCTCACTGCTCAGGGAGAGGAGCCACTCCCATGTGAGACCGTGAGGTCCCTGCTCACAGGAGACAGCTCTCCAACATGGTTCCAATCCCACATGCAGCAGTCCTCCCAAAACTGTTGTGGCATTGGACACTCTTCCATGGGGTGCAGTCCTCCTCCAGACTGGAAGCAGGGCCCCCTCTCTCCACTGGGTCTCCCACTGGATCACAGCCTCCTCCAGGCATTCATCTCCTCTGATGTGGGCATCTTTCCCACAGGCTACAGGTGGATCTCTGCATCCCCCATGGATCCCTATGGGATGTGGGTGGATCTCTGCATCCCCCATGGATCCCTATGGGCTGCAGGGGCACAGCTGCTTCACCAAGGTCCTTACCACAGCCTGCAGAGAAATCTCAGCTCCAGCACCTGGAGCCCCTTCTCTCTCTCCTTCTCCACTGACCTTGGTGTCCATGTTGTTTTCCTCATGCGCTCTCACTTCCTTCTCTTCTCTGGCTAGTAAAAAATTGTGCCCCACTTTCTTCTGATTTTCTTCTTCAATGACATCACAGAGGCATTACCAATAGCTCTAAGTGTCCCAGCCTTGGCCATGTCCATCTTCAGAGCCATCAGGGACTGGCTCTGCCAGACATGGTGGAAGCCTCTACCAGCCTCTCACAGAAGCCACCTCTGTGGCCACCCCTGCTACCAAAAACCAGGCCATGCAAAACCAACACAAGCACTAATGCTGGTTCTGAACAGTCCAGCACAGAAATGGGAAAGGTTCTCCATTGTTGCCTTCCTGTTATTGTTAAAAACTGAAAGCTTTCTCATCAGGAAAGTCCTTTCCTTCTTAATCTACTTGGAAATGGAAACAAAGCCACCTCCTCCCCTCTGGCTCTGTGCCAACAATTCTCACTTTAAATAAAGCAGCCCCACCACCAGAACCGAAAATCCATCAAATCCTGCAAAATGCTTTGACAACGCCATTCCCTTCACCTTGGAGACCTACCCAGGAGTGCCAGGTGCCGTGTGTGTCCTGCTGCTCAGCAGGGACCCCGTGCCACTGAGGCGATCCTGCCGGCGCTGGTAGAGCTTGGAGGCTGCCAGCCCGCGGAGCCTGAGGCCGGCCATGCACCCCGGCCCCTCTGCAGGGAGTGCAGGGACACGGCGGGAGCAACGCCGGCAGCGCGACGCTCAGTGAGTCACCTTCCTGCGGGCTGCTGGTTTACATTGCAGAAGAGCTGAAGCAGGATGCACAGACACCCCAGCAAGCACAGCCTCTCTGCCATTCTGCCATATCCTTAAAGACCTGACAGCCTCCTTCCTGTATTCCACTAGGAATTATTTACTTAATGCAGCACACTAGGGGCTACCTCATTCTTTTCTAGCCTTGCAGAATGCATCTGTATAAATGTCACAACTGAGGTAAAAAAAATAAATCTTGAGTCTTCACATAATTAAGACACTTGAATCAGAAAGAAACCTTTCTGATCGAAACACAGCAAAATGGAGAAAGGCAAAGCAGATTACCAGAGCTTTAACAGCAAAGACTACAGTTTACTGCAGATCAGTATCTGACCCCAGCATCTCCAAGTGCTTCCCTGCAGGCTGCTGTACTACACCACGTCCTAAGATACTGTAAACAACAGAGCTGTTCCTTCCACTTGGACAAAGCATATTCCAAGAAACAAGGTTGCAAACACTTCTGCTCTCCGGCCTCACTGCAGCAGCTCACAGCAGAGGGTCAGGAAGCAGGGAGGAAGAACATACTTGGCATTCCAGGCTCCAGAGCTCTCTGGCCTTCAAGAATTACCATGAAAATATCCTAAGAGTCATTATTAACAAATTACTTTTTAGTAAACTGCAAGAAAACAAAAGGGGAGGGAAGGGGAGGGGAGAGGATTTTTGTGGCATGACTGATGACTTCATGAGTTCTAAATTAATATCAACAACCAGGAATCCCTTCAGACACTTAAAGAAAACCAGAAGGGTTTACTGGGGCCTAGTAGAACAGGCATGAATAGAGAACAAAATATTTCTAAATTCACAAATCAGCAGCCTTAAAATCTACAATGCACTCCCCATTTCCTTGAGAGCTTCAGCTCCTGACCTGACAGCAATCTGCCACTACCATTTCTGTCAGGCTGTAGGCATAGTTTACCCATTTCTACTTTAGAATACAAATGGAATAAAGAAAAATGCAATAAACAATTTTTAAAATGTAAGATTAAATCACCATTTAACTTCTAGCAAAAAATTAAATCACCACAACAATAATCTCCCTCATCCTTAAGCAATCTGACAAAAACCCCCCTTCTCTCTAAACACTTAAGATTTTACGTGACTCATATGACATTATTCCATTGGTTTTCAAATAATCACTCTTCCATGGAAACTATGACTGTCTTCTTCAAAAGGGAAGATGAGGGAATTAAAGGAAAAAAACCCCAAAATCTCAACAGCAAACATCCTGTCTTCCCATCCTTCAACACAAGCTCCTCACTCACTCCTCTCTTGCCACCTTACACACAGAGTGAAAATGCACAGGTTTGTTTTGTCTTTCCCTCTTGACAGATTGCTTTAAAGAGACAGGGTTGATGCCAAACTCTTATAGGTGGTTACTTTCTGGGCCACAGCAGAGAAGAAAGCAGCCAGACTTCTTTCAGGCATTTTCAGCTTCTCCCTCAGAGAAGGATCTCTATGGCCCCAGAACAGACTGACGACCTTCCTATCTAGAGAGCAACAGAGAGCAAGTTTAGATAGAAAGATTAAGATTAAGACCACATTTTCAACCCAGAAGAGCAGAAAGGGCTGCTCCTAACTCAGAGAGATAAAACATCTCTTATTTAATGCAGGTACTGTCTACTCAGTGCCAAGAATCTTTTGTAATATTGTCCTTTAGACTCCCTCCTATCTCAACCCATTTTAATTGCAACTGCTTTATGTAAAGCAGCAGCTCTCTACTGAATTAAAGAAGTATTTAACTAGCTAGCCTAATTGAAAATAATATACTGTCATTTCTTACCTTCACTGGATTAGGAACAATCAATAAGCATATCTGTAAATGCAGCTGCTCTTCTTTTGTTGACTACAGGAAGTACAGAGGCGTATCCAGATCCCAATTTGACTAAGTATAGTGATAACAGAAATTTCTTATGAAGTTAATTTTACGCTCTGAAACATGCACTTGGGAAATATTTTTTCTTGGGCTTTATATTAGGTCACTTTCTAAAGGCAACACAAAACAGCCCAGGCATATTTTACCTTTGAGTTTTCTAATCAACAACACAGCAGCAAAGTCTTAAAGGAAACTCTTTTCCATTCTTGTTTAGTTTCTACTTTGGGCATTTGACAACATTTTGCTCACTGGTCATTCACAGATCCTCTATCTTAGGAATTAGCTCATCACGAAGATAAAGAAAAATAAAACAAGAAAATCCAGCTAACCAAATGAAATTAATCAACTCCACCCCAAACTCCAACAATCCTCAAAAAGGCAAGAGTCAAAATGAACAGATGGACTAAATATATCAAATACAATTCTAGAAGCAGTCTTCCCTTACTTATTGGTCAGGAAATACCATAGTTATCTTCTAAATGCTCCAAAAATCACAACTACTGTATTTATCAACACTGGAAATCACAGAAAGACTGCTTTGAAACATACTGTTGTTATATCTAATACACTACTTCTTACACAGAATTAGTTTTCAAATGTAGTTAAAACAACATGTAACCTCATAAAAGTAAGGAGTGTGGCCAGCAGGTCAGGGAGGTGGTTCTCCTCCTCTATTTCCCCAACAGCCCAGCCCAGGGCTGGCAGTCACAAATATTATTTCTAAAATCCAATTATCTAGTTATCAGTTTTCTCTAGCAAAGCACAATCCTCACACTGTAAAAATGTAACTAGTGATATGTTTAAGATTTGCATTTCATTTGCTACATAGCCACCTCATTTTAGTAATTTTTTTACTATGAGTACATAAAAAGAAAGATGTGCATTTCTTTTTCCTGGACTTATTCTTTTCCCCGGACTTATACTTTTCCCCAATGCTAAAAATCAATAAATCAAATCACTGCAGTTTTTTAAATTCAGGAGATGCTCTCTGCAGCCAAATGAAATAGAACACAATGAAAACGGAGTTATTTTTAATGTATTTTAATATTAATAATGCATCTGTAATCAGATAGAAGAGAGTCCTTTCATATTTCTACTTTATAAGAAAGGTGAAGTGAAAAATAATACTGTTTCAGCACCCCATGTTTTCCAGTCTTTTTCACTTTAGAACACTCTAAAACAACACAATCATTCCCTGTGTCAACAGTTTCAAGACCAAAGGGACGTTTATGACCGTTCCTGGCTCAGGAAGGCTCCCACTGATGGATATTGTGGGGATGCTCCAGCTGTAAAGCAGTTAATCTCCTCCCAGAATCCTGAAAATCCCATGTCCCAAATGCTGGAGAACATCTGACTGCATAGTATCAGCAGACTTGAAGAACTACCAGACAACAAACAGGGAACAACATTTGGGTCCCACTCAGCAGAGTGACCCCTAGCTGGATCCAAGGAAGAACATTCATTCTCAGTGCTGAATTCTTTGCAATGCCACAGGAGTCTGTCCCAGCCTGAAAACCAACTTTGAACATGGGGCTTGTCAATGGCATTGGCCAGGCAAGGGCTGAGCAGTGCAAGTTACACAGACACTGTAAAGCTTTGCTGGGAAACCACGACCCTAAATGGATGATACTATTTACAAGGAAACAGCCAACTGAGTTACAGCTGTGGCAAACAACTTCAGTAAATTGTCCTGTCCTGGGAATGACAGCAGACAGAACTTTAGAAATAAATGTTCACAGCTGACAAACTTCTCAGCACAAACAGTTCTGAAACATTAAATAACACCTGCCTTCACTTGTCACAAGCTAAAGCCAAGGCCTGGTCATTTTAACAGCCCTGTGAAGTAAACCCAAGGAAAAGGGAGCAGAAGTCCTGTATCACTTTGAACTGCACACTCTGCAGTGTCTCAGCTACCCTGGAATTGTCCACCCAGGCCAAGGCTTCACGTCAGAGCTTCCAATGAGCAGTGTTACACTTTAACAGGCAAGTGTCAGGGGAAGCACAGAGAGAAGACAATGACTGTCCACCAGCACTTCCCACTGTCCTCATGAGTGCCTTCACTCCAGGTAAGCCTGTCATTCTAAACAGTACCATGCCACAGTTCTGAAAAACTAAAATCAGCTGGCTTCATACAGCCACAGCTCCTTCTCCATCCTCTCTCCATTTAAGATCTGGATGGGTACCCATGACCTGTGAGCATTTAAGGCTCCTGAGTCTTCCTTTAGCTGTAAGAAAATGAATGTAAACTTGTAAATACACACCTGTTTCACATGTCAGAAAAATAAAAATGGACCATTAAAGACATGAGGAAAAACCCAGAAGAGTTTTAAGCATGTATAATCATTGAAGAGCATCAATTTGTTAATGACAGAGACCAAAAATAATACATTCCCAAATCATAGATGAGCATACACAGTTATTCAGCAGGTTCTCACACCCAACAACCCACTAATCAGGATTCACTTTGATCAGAAAAAGCTGCATAATATAAACATCAAGACTTGACACAAAAGGAAAGTGAATACTTACACATAAAGTGCTCTGAATCCATCTCACTATTCCTAATCACAAAGAACAATCCTTCAGAACTACAGAAACATAGTAGGACTCATAAAGATGAGTGTCCTAAAAAGGGCACCTTGCTAATTGTAGTATTACGTCTTCATGCTTCTCATCTCCAAAACATTTCACAAAAGCAAGCTTATTTTCACAAGCTGCTTGTAACATCTGGTTTTTATTTTACAGATGGGACAAAAAAGTGACATTACAGCACTTGTGCAAGCCCTCACAAAATGTCAGAAAATGCCTTCCCCACTCCTCATTTACAACTGTCAATTAAGTTGCTTCACAGTTCTCCACTGCCAGCACAAGAGGAGAATCTAGCTCCAGATTTAAACAGCTCCCGGAACATGTTAACTCCAAGGCCAGCTCGAAGAAGAGAAGAGTGAATCTGTGGGCAGAGGGGCTGCGAGCAGATCAGTGAGAAGGGCCCCGATGGGCAGCGGTGCGGGCACACCGGGCACAGGCTGCCAGAGAGCCCGGCTGCTGAGCAAGCACAGCTCACACCTACGGCTGCTCACACCCACGGCTGCTCACACCCACGGCTGCTCACACCCACGGCTGCTCACACCTACAGCCGCTCGCCCAGCCCTGCCCTCCGCTGTGTCCCCACACAGGGCTCAGGCACAGCGGAGCAGCTCCGCGCTCGCACGGCGGGCCGGAGAGTACCCCGCTCCGCCCAGGCCTCACAGCAGCAAAGCGTTCTGCCCCGACCCTTCCCGCAGGCCCCCATGGCGCTACCCGGGGCCAGAAGGCGCTGTTCCCCACACGTCACGGCCAGCCCAGGGCGCTGAAGGCGGGCACGGCCCAGACCCCCGCCCGGCTCCCGTGTGCCCGGCCTCACCTGCCCGTCATGGCGGCGAACCCCGCGCTGTCGCCGAGGGGCTCCGGGGCGGGACGGGCGGCTCGGCCGGTGCGCTGCGGCCGCGGCGGCCAGCGCTGACCCCGCCCCGGCGGCGGCCCCAGCCCCTTGGGTGTGGGCGGGCACCGCAGCCCTCGGTGACTCAGGGCAGCCCCCCCGGACCTGCGCATACTTTTCCTATAAAGGCAAAGAAATATGGAATAGCGAGGCTGCGGAGCGGAAGGACGGGGGAGGCGGCGGGACAGGCACAGGCACGGCGTTTGCCCCTGTCCTGCCGCCGAAGCTGCTTCTCCCCAGCTGGCAGCAAACCCATGGCAGCGCTGTGAGTGTGGGGTGAAGGGGGCAGCGCTGCCAGGCGCGCCGTCACATACACCGCACTGAAGGGACTTTGTTCCTGAGATCGGAGCAGCGGCGCTTCCAGCCTGTTCTGCGGGCTGCTCATCCCTGCACACCCCCTCGGCGAGGGGAAGTGGCTTTCTGGCGTTTTACTCTTCGCGTGCAGAAGACGGGTCTGGAAGGCTTCTAGAAAGTGGTCATGGCAACCACTGCTGCTGAAGGATGAGGGACTGCACCCCCCGAATGTGGGCCCCTACAAGTGCGACGTTTTCGATAGTATGTCATCCCATCTTACCCATGTTCAAGCATACTCTGATGTAAAGTGAACCACCAAATGTCATAGGAAGCTTCCGACAAAAAGCAATTTCAATCTTGGTTTTCATCTTGTGAGATAGCCCAGTATGCTGTGAATCACCATTGTTACATGTATTGTTGCATTTTGAGAGTAATGACAGAAACTCTGGCGTCCAAACTAATTTTTCAGCCCTACAGTAAAAATTTAAAATAGTACATGGTTCCTCACATCACTGTCTGAGTAACTGTTAGCCAGGAATCCTAATGCAAAATACCACACTGCCATACAGTATTAGATATGGCTCTCGTTGCTGTGCAGCATAGGCAGTGAGTGAACATCCTCACAGGAGCTGGAGGTCAGTCATTGCTCTGCCCTTGGTGTGTCAGCTGTCCTTTGTCCTTGCTGCTCCAGCCCCTTTGCTGAGATCAGCAGAGGGTCTTTGTTGAGCTTTTGTAGAGATGGGGCAAAATTTCCCTCTCCCTAGTCCTTAAGGAGCTGGAGTGGTTTGGTCTGGAGAAGAGAAGGCAAGGGGGCTTGTGGTGTGTGAAGGTAAGTTGGGCAGGTAAGTGTGCCTGAGTGAGAAAGGGCTTGTTGCCATTTGGGACAGAGAAGATGTTGGGTGCTTTGAAGCGTGGCACTTGTACGAGAGGCCCTGTCAGGCTTGGAGGGAGCTGTGGTGGTGTTGGCCTGAAGGTTGTTGTGATGGGAGAGTGTGTGTAGGGCGTGCAGGAAGGCTGCAGTTGCTGTGAGATGTGCAGAGCAGTGGAGAGGCAGGCAGCCTTGTCTGGGGCCATAAGGCTGAGGCAGGCTGAGAAGAGGGACACCAGGTGAGGGGGGCAGGAGGTCCTATGGTGTAATGGTGAGCACTCTGGACTCTGAATCCAGTGATCTGAGTTCAAATCTCAGTGGGACCTGAGCCTTTTGGTTGCCTCAGCATGCTTGCCCTCAGCATGCCGACACTCTCCCCCCTCTCCTCTGCTGCTGCCGCTGCACTTCTGCACTCTTCTCTCATCCAGCACACAGCACCTGAGCTGCACAACACCCACTCCCAATGTTAGATGGGACCAAAGCCGGAGAGACTGGGGTGCACACTGTGGGCAGCTGTTTCCATGTTGGACCATTCCTGCAGGAACAGCAGGGCACTCTGTGTGACAATACTTCTATGCCCAACCCCTGTCCACTGCTACTTTCCTCTCTGGCTCCTTTTCCTCTTTTCCCTGGCAATTGCTTTCTATTGCTTTGCAATGCATTCAAGGAGCTCCACCAGCATTGGGCAGTGCCCCATCATTGGGCTTCCATTTGTTTCCATGGGAGAGGGAAGGATGTCCCTGGCAGAGCAGGGGGTAGGTGAGGGTGGAGGAGAACAAAGGACCACGACTCTCCAGCAATGCTGCACAAAGGCTTTAATGAGAAGGAGCAAAAGCGGCGGCACAGAACAGAGACCAAGGAAGACGTGTGGGGGGCCAGGGAGGGCAAGAGATGGGCCCGTCTGCCAAGGAGAACGGGGATGATGCGCCGGCCTCAGCAGATCTGACCGCAGCGGGAGAAAGGCAGGCACAGGCCTGAGCCCCCCAGGCCAAGGGAGCCCCCAGAAGAGATGGGAACCCCCGCGGTGCTGAGGGAGCTGCCCACAGCAGCTGACAGAGAGGATCCCACGGCTGTGCTCTGAGGGAAGGAGCTGAGGATGGGGCCCGGCAGGGTCACCACCACCGGCGAAGGCTCGATGTACACCGTGGAGTCAGCGCAGCGGGCATTGCAGGGCTCAGTGCAGCTGCTGGCAAGGGGCGTTGGGCCACAGGGGCCGCAGGGCCGTGGGGGACAGGGTCTGCAGCAAGACATCTCTCGGTGCGGGAGGCAAAGCTGCAACACAGAGCAGGGAGCACCACCCAGCCTCAGCATCACTCTGTCTCTCTGTCCCTCAGCTCTCGCCAGGGACACATTTGGTCTCCAACACACACTCTGTGCCTACAGCTCCCACCACCCTCCTGCTGCCCAGCCAGTGGCACGGCACGCGAAGGCCGCCCCACTCCAGCAAGAGGAGGCAGCACAGTGGCTTTAAGGGCCCTGTGGAAAGACTGGTCACAGCCCATCTCCAGGGCACACATGGCCGTGTCAGACAATGTCCCGGCGTGCACTGGCACATTTTGTTACACCAGGGCAGGTGCAAATTCTGCTGGGCACATCCCCCTGAGGCTGAGCCCCATTGATCCCCTTCTGCTGGAACAAAGCCCCCTCTTCCCAGCTGGCCCCAGCCCCCAGCATGGAAAGGCTGACGGCCCTGCAACAGTTCTGTGCCAGGGCCCAGCTGAGGCAGCCCAAGGATCAAGCCGGGCAGCCTCCATGAGAGCAGCTCAGCCCACAGGGAGGGATGGAGCGGGCTCAGGCTTACCTGGTTCCTCGAGGAAAGGGAGGCCAGAGACCAGGATGCAGAGCCTGCAGCAGAGCAGCCTTTTATGCTGGGTCCCAGAGCCCTGTGGGGCCACAAACATTCCTTGTTTGTGAAACATCCAAACTCCTGGGAGTGGCCACTTGCCAGGCCTCGCTGCTGATCAGGTCCCTGCCTCTTTCATCTCAGGTGTTTTTCTTCCTCTTTGTACAAACCAAAATCCTGTGATGACTCTGAGAAGAACTTTGGGATTGAATGGACCTAAAAATTATCTACCACGAGCCCCCTAAAATGGCTTCATAAATTTCTCTGGGCAACCGGTTCTAGTCGATCAGTCCTATTAGGTGAAAAGATTCGTTCCCAATATCTAATCTAAATATGTCTATGCTCTCACTTTTTAACTAGTAGCCCTTGATCCATCCCTCCACACCTCAGCCAGGTATCCTTTCCTTTCTTAACTGAATGTCTCCTAGAAGCCCTCTCCTCTCTTTTCTATGCAACCCCAACCCTCTCAGCCTGTCCTCACAGGCTGATGGCTCCAGCTGCCTGGTGCTCTTTGTGGCTCCTCTGGACCCCCTGCAGCAGGCCCGTGTGTTTCTTAGGCTGTGTGTCCTAGGGCTGCAGGCAGTACCCCAGGGACGGTGTCAGGAGAGATGAGGAGAGCAGGACAATCCCCTCCCTCAACCTGCTGCCCACACTGCTCTAGATATAGCAGCCCAGAATAAGACTGGATTTTTGCACTGGGCTGCTCGCTGGCAGTGCAGGTTCATGTTCAGTATTTCAGCCACCAGAACCTGCAGGTCTCCCTCCACAGGGCTGCTCTCATTCCACTCAAGGCCTACTAGGCTGTGTCCAGGTTTGCATTGCCCTGGCCTTGGCATTTGACAATCAGAGCTCTGGCCTCAGCTTGAGAAGCTGTGATCCTCCAGAAAACAAGGAATTCAACACGTAGGAAGGTGATCAAAGGCATGCCTACATCTCTCCCTGAAAGACAAATTGACCCATTTTCCCAAACACAAATTAACCCACTTTGCTCAGGGTGTCCAGCCCTGAGGTCAGGATCTGGATGGCAGCTTTGGGGCAGAGGCTGAGGGCCGGGAGCACAAAGCTCATGGCTCCTTTTCCTGGGAGAGGCATCATTTGCCCATTCACCTAATATCACAGTTCAAAGGGATATTGGATCAGTATCCCAAGAGCTTGTTGGTGTCATTTTGCTGTGGAAGAGTTGGGAAAATCCATGAGCTTCAGGCAAACCTGAATCATGCTGATGTGGAAATGAGTGCACACAGTGCCCTGGACTCAGGCATTCCAGGGATACCACAGCACATGGCCTCTTTCCTCCAAAATTTTGGGCTTTGTCAGGGGCATTTCCAGACATTTTGGGACCAGTCTGAGACCACCTTGTACATCCATTCATTCATGTGCTGCTGCTGCAGCTTTCCAGGATGTATTGCCATTAGGTGGCTGCTGCAGGGGATGCAGGGCAACCCAGGATAATGGAGGTTGGGAGAGACCTGTGGAAGTTCTTTGCTCCCTCACTGAGAAGAACAAACTTCCCAGCTGCCACCTGAAGCTGTGGGCCTTGTCCCATTGTCCTCTGAACACTGCCACTGTCAGACAGGTGCCTCTCCCATGAGCAGCACTTCCAGGGATGCCCTGCAGCCCCAGGAGGCCACCAGGAGATGGAAAGGGCTCCTACAGATGAGCGTCCCAGGTGCTCGATGGGGAGGACCAGCAGGAGATGACACTGTGTCTGTGCTTAGAAGCCAGCAGGACAAGGCCCAGAGCCTGTTGATGAACTGGGGCATTGTGATCTGCCCAGAGCAGGTGACAGGAGCAATAGAGTCTACAGAGCTCCACATAGACCTGCTGGGGTTGGTGTGGGGCACTCTGAGTCATTACAGTCCTTGAGCTGCCCCAAAAGACCCTGCCAGGGGAGACAGCAAATGCAGGAGATTGTAGAGAAGCATCAGGTGATCCATGACTGGGAATACAAGGTGGGGAAATATCCTTCATGGCAGCAGAACATTGAGGGTGTGAGCTCTGTTATCCCTTGAGCGCCTGAGTCTGCAGCACCCAGTCCACTGAAGTCCACACTGGGTGACTCAGGTTTGCCTGGAGCTCAGGGATTTTCCCAGCTCTTCCACATCACGATGACACCTGCTCTGCTGCTCTGGGAGACTGATCCCGTGTCCCTTTGAAATGTAAAATGCATGGAATGGGAAACCCCATCCCAGAGCCAGAAAACAACAGCCATGGGCGCCCTGCCCTCAGCCCTTTCCCCAAAGGCAGCAGCCAGGTCTCTGTCCCTGGGATGAGCACGCTGAGTAAAGCAGGTCAGTGTGGCTGTGGGTCTGTCTCAGGGAAGGACACAGCATCACTTTGATCACAAAACCAGGCCGTGGCACAGCCTGTCACTGTAAGCAAGTTCCCCATGGCTGTCACTCAGGCCTGCAGGTGAACATGGACTTCCCCTTCCCCTGAACTTTGCCACCTCCCTGCACAGTTGGGTCTCTTCCCCACCATGGGGTTGTGCAGTGTTGACTTTGTGTCTCAACTGACCCTCAGTCTTCTGTATATCTGTGATAACCCATGAAAGAAATGACTGTCAGGATGAACCTGAGTGTCTGCACTGAAAGCTCCTGAGAGATGGACTGAGGAGTCACTCCATGGCTGAATTTAACTGTAAATGGAGCACAATTAACCATCAAGAAGATGGTTAACCATCAAGAAGTGGCAGAAACTTATGGAAACTAAAAAAATATGTTTCAATTAACCTCATACACTGGCTTGGGACCGCCAAATGAAATTCCTTAGGAAGCTGGGACACACATTAATCATTTCCAAGTCGGGTGCTGTGAAACTAGTGAGAAATGCCTGAGATGAAAGAGGCAGGGACCTGATCAGCAGCGAGGCCTGGCAAGTGGCCACTCCCAGGAGTTTGGATGTTTCACAAACAAGGAATGTTTGTGGCCCCACAGGGCTCTGGGACCCAGCATAAAAGGCTGCTCTGCTGCAGGCTCTGCATCCTGGTCTCTGGCCTTCCTTTCCTCGAGGAACCAGGTAAGCCTGAGCCCGCTCCATCCCTCCCTGTGGGCTGAGCTGCTCTCATGGAGGCTGCCCGGCTTGATCCTTGGGCTGCCTCAGCTGGGCCCTGGCTCAGAACTGTTGCAGGGCCGTCAGCCTTTCCATGCTGGGGGCTGGGGCCAGCTGGGAAGAGGGGGCTTTGTTCCAGCAGAAGGGGATCAATGGGGCTCAGCCTCAGGGGGATGTGCCCAGCAGAATTTGCACCTGCCCTGGTGTAACAAAATGTGCCAGTGCACGCCGGGACATTGTCTGACACGGCCATGTGTGCTCTGGAGATGGGCTGTGACCAGTCTTTCCACAGGGCCCTTAAAGCCACTGTGCTGCCTCCTCTTGCTGGAGTGGGGCGGCCTTCGCGTGCCGTGCCACTGGCAGGGCAGCAGGAGGGTGGTGGGAGCTGTAGGCACAGAGTGTGTGTTGGAGACCAAATGTGTCCCTGGCGAGAGCTGAGGGACAGAGAGACAGAGTGATGCTGAGGCTGGGTGGTGCTCCCTGCTCTGTGTTGCAGCTTTGCCTCCCGCACCGAGAGATGTCTTGCTGCAGACCCTGTCCCCCACGGCCCTGCGGCCCCTGTGGCCCAACGCCCCTTGCCAGCAGCTGCACTGAGCCCTGCAATGCCCGCTGCGCTGACTCCACGGTGTACATCGAGCCTTCGCCGGTGGTGGTGACCCTGCCGGGCCCCATCCTCAGCTCCTTCCCTCAGAGCACAGCCGTGGGATCCTCTCTGTCAGCTGCTGTGGGCAGCTCCCTCAGCACCGCGGGGGTTCCCATCTCTTCTGGGGGCTCCCTTGGCCTGGGGGGCTCAGGCCTGTGCCTGCCTTTCTCCCGCTGCGGTCAGATCTGCTGAGGCCGGCGCATCATCCCCGTTCTCCTTGGCAGACGGGCCCATCTCTTGCCCTCCCTGGCCCCCCACACGTCTTCCTTGGTCTCTGTTCTGTGCCGCCGCTTTTGCTCCTTCTCATTAAAGCCTTTGTGCAGCATTGCTGGAGAGTCGTGGTCCATGTTCTCCTCCACCCTCACCTACCCCCTGCTCTGCCAGGGACATCCTTCCCTCTCCCATGGAAACAAATAGAAGCCCAATGATGAGGCACTGCCCAATGCTGGTGGAGCTCCTGGAATGGATTGCAAAGCAATAGAAAGCAATTGGCCAGGAAAAGAGGAAAAGGAGCCGCAGGGGAAAGGAGAAAAAAGGAGACCTTGACAGGGGTGGGCATAGTAATGGCAGACAGAGTGCCCTGCTGTTCCTGTGAGAATGATCCAAAATGGAAACAGCAGCCCGCAGCGTGAATCCCAGACTCCAGTTTTGGATGCATCCAAGGCAGGAGGCAGTGGTCCCAGTGCAGAGTCCTGTGCCTGGCCCATTGGGAGTGGGTGTTGTGCAGCTCAGGTGCTGTGTGCTGGATGAGAGAAGAGTGCAGAAGTGCAGCAGCAGCAGAGGAGAGGGGGGAGAGTGTCGGCATGCTGAGGGCAAGCATGCTGAGGCAACCAAAAGGCTCAGGTCCCACTGAGATTTGAACTCAGATCACTGGATTCAGAGTCCAGAGTGCTCACCATTACACCATAGGACCTCCTGCCCACCTCACCTGGCGTCCCTCTGCTCAGCCTGCCTCAGCCTTATGGCCCCAGACAAGGCTGCCTGCCTCTCCACTGCTCTGCACATCTCACAGCAACTGCAGCCTTCCTGCACGCCCTACACACACTCTCCCATCACAACAACCTTCAGGCCAACACCACCACAGCTCCCTCCAAGCCTGACATGGCCTCTCTTACATGTGCCACGCTTCAAAGCACCCAACATCTTCTCTGTCCCAAATGGCAACAAGCCCTTTCTCACTCAGGCACACTTACCTGCCCAATTTACCTGCACACACCACAAGCCCCCTTGCCTTCTCTTCTCCAGACCAAACCACTCCAGCTCCTTAAGGACTAGGGAGAGGGAAACTTTGCCCCATCTCTACAAAAGCTCAACAAAGACCCTCTGCTGATACCAGCAAAGGGGCTGGAGCAGCAAGGACAAAGGACAGCTGACACACCAAGGGCAGAGCAATGACTGACCTCCAGCTCCTGTGAGGGAGAAGTTTGCTCACTGCCTATGCTGCACAGCCAGGAGGACAGAATCTCTCTGGAACTCTTCCCTCTCACAAGGAACTTGACTGCAAGGCATCCCAAGGAGGACACAAGTCCAAATGCCTGCTCAAAGCACGGCTGGAGACAAAGCAAATACAAGGCCACTCAGGGCCTCAGCCCCATTGCCACCCCACCCTTATGCCCAGGATGAGAAGCACAAAGTTCCCTGCCCATCTGGCTGCAGAGGCTCGCCACTCTCTGGGAGTCTGCGCAGGATCCAGGGCAGCTGCTGCAGTCGGCTTTTGCCAAGGCCGACCTGGCTCAAAGCCAGCGTGTGCCTGCTGGGCTGGAGGTGCCCGGAGTCCTGGGCTGGATCCCGGCTGAGGGGAGCAGGAGCTGAGGCTGAGCTGCTCTCTGGTACAAGTACTTGTGGCGGGAATGTGCAACACTCTGCAGGACCAGGAGAACCCAAGTGCTCTTGTACAAGTTTTATCATTTTTACTCAAAGGATGTAGACAGTGTAGTGGCAAGAGGAAGGCTATGGCCAGCATCGGTCAGAAAGCTGTGGCCAAGTAGGGTCAAAGTTGTTGGGCAAGGCAGCCTGAGTGCAAAAAGCACCTTAGCAGAGGATGGTTTCGATCCATCGACCTCTGGGTTATGGGCCCAGCACGCTCCCGCTGCGCCACTCTGCTCCTCCTCAGCCCTGCCTGACATTGCCCTCACTGCAGCCTCATGCTGCCCGCCACTGCTGCCCCTCACTCCTGACCTTCCTCTCTCATCCGCCTCCCCCACCCCACTCAATACACACCCTCAACATTCACCGCACTTCAGCCTGCGCTACGCTCCTCCACTGCCTGCCCTTGCCCTTCTCACACACTTTCCACACACAGCCCTGCACACTCACTGCCCCTTACACACACACCCTCACCCTGCACCTGCTCAACCCACCCTGCACACAGCCTGCAGCCTGGCCATCCATCAGCCCACCTGAAATCCACACACATCCTCACACCTGCAGCCCTCACCATAAGTACGCCTGTGCTCCCAGCACGCTGCACCACTGCTCCTGCCCGACACTTCAGATCTTTCATGGCCAACGAGGGACATGTGTCGCCTTTGCTTGGAACTGCCAGCAGAAACAATTCTCCTCTTTTTGCTCTGCAAATTCTGCTGCTGCAGCTCAATGCTGCTCATGGTTGCTCTGAAGCAAAAGCTCTGAATTCTGGCCACTTTGTGCCAAGCAGTTTGTCAAGCTGAGAGTTCTTGTATTTAACACTTGGGGCCACTGGGAGGGGATGAAATGCTCAGTTCCAGGTGCCCTCTGCATATCGTCTTCCTTTTCCATTGTTGGGGCTGCAAGTACAGGAGCCCTGGGGCAGCTGCAGCTGCTGTCCATGGCCCCCACCTGTGGGTGCTGCCTGTGCCCCTGGTCAGATGCCCGCAGCCCAAAAGGGGCACGTGCCCGTAGTTGGCAGGATTCGAACCTGCGCGGGGAAACCCCAATGGATTTCTAGTCCATCGCCTTCACCACTCGGCCACAACTACCTGCTCCAGCCCTGCCCTGCTCATCACCTGCCCTGGGCCAACACACCCACACCCACGCACTCCTGCACAAGGCTCCTCTCAACAAACACTGCTGCACAGGCCTGAAAAATCACTCCCAAGCCAGCACCAAAAAACACTTGCCATATTAAACAAATATCAACAACAAACTGCCTGGGCAACATTCACACTCCTACTTACAGGACACTTAAGGTACAACAACATAAAACAACCAACGACAAAAACAAACAAAATCCAACCAACCAAAACAGAAATCAATTAACAACTATTGAAAAAAGGGTGTTGTGTCTGTTTCTGTGTTTATGTGTATGAGTAACAGTGTGTGTGTGTGTGTGTGTGTGACAAAAGACAGTGAGGGCAAGGATATAAGGAAACATAGCCTAAAAGATTGACTGAGGCCTAAAATTTGACCGAGGAAAAGCATTTCATACCATTTAACCTCACTTACAACTTCAAAGTTATACTAGGCAACTTATACACACCCTGAATACACACCCTGAACACAACTAAGCACCATTTAGGTAAGTCTATATATGGAACTCAGCCTTCCTGACAGGCCTAACATACCTAGATCTCCAAGGTACTTAGACATCCAAGGAAGCAGTATTTCTCCCAGATTTGCTATAGCAAATATATGCACATGTGCATGCACACAGACGTGAAGGGTCGCTACAATCAACGTACCTGTGAAAAACTCCCCTCAGGGGTCAGTGAAACACTCACTTTGGATGCCTTTGCATCTCCCCAAGGGGGAAGAGTCAGGCCTCAAGGAGTGAGGGTATCAGCCCAGGACTCGTCCTTGTTGGGCAATCCTCCAAGTACAGCAACCCTGAGAGTTCACTGGCTGTGAGAGCCATCCCACTCAGGGCCATTGCTGGTCACAGCCTGCTGCGGGCCAGGAGAGCTCAAATGGTCTCATTTTGGGCCACTCTTCAGAGGGTTGTAAGAGAGTGGGCTTTAGTCGTATCAGGGTTTCATCCTGGCCACAGTTTGTGTTGGGACTTTCTTTGAAATTGTGACAATGGAGATTTTGTGGTGTTAGGGAAAGAAAAATATTTTCCAAGACTGGTCATTTTTGAGGGGAATTTTCCAAAGGTGTATTTACACACCTAGATATAGAATGATTGTGTGTGTCTGCATGTGAGAGATAGAATAGATAATGGTATGAATGTTCTCACTGTGAATTTGAAATTAAGTCCTTCCTGTGACTGTGGGTTGTTTGCTCCCAAACCCTTTAACACCCTCTTCATATTGTAGACATATCCTTTGCGTACCATGCACTTCTAAATGCACAGTCTCACTATTAAACATTAATCCTTGATTTCAAATCAATATTCTATTTATGCTACATTCATTTAGTCAGTAACACAGTGAACTTGGCCGTCAAACTGCAGATGTCCAGGCAAGAAAAGAAGAACTTTTCGCCTTTCCAGCCCACAATCCTGCACTCACACCATTGACACATCCCAACATCACTAATGGAAGAGAGAGGATTGATTTTGATATGCTTTTGTGAAGAAGCTTTGACAGGAATGACATGTCACAGAAAATATCTGAAATAATTCTTATAAGGCACAAATTGGCACCGGGCCCTGCAGGGCTGTGGTCTTCAGGTTCCAGGCTCAAGCTCAGTGACTGAGGTTTGGTGCTCTGGGGTAATTTCTGGGAGTTCTTAGTGCAGCTGCTGGTAAGCTCAGGACAGCAGCCAGTGCTCACTCTGGCAGAGCAGGGGGTACGTGAGGGAGGGGGAGAACAAAGGACCACGACTCTCCAGCAATGCTGCACAAAGGCTTTAATGAGAAGGAGCAAAAGCGGCGGCACAGAACAGAGACCAAGGAAGACGTGTGGGGGGCCAGGGAGGGCAAGAGATGGGCCCGTCTGCCAAGGAGAACGGGGATGATGCGCCGGCCTCAGCAGATCTGACCGCAGCGGGAGAAAGGCAGGCACAGGCCTGAGCCCCCCAGGCCAAGGGAGCCCCCAGAAGAGATGGGAACCCCCGCGGTGCTGAGGGAGCTGCCCACAGCAGCTGACAGAGAGGATCCCACGGCTGTGCTCTGAGGGAAGGAGGTGAGGATGGGGCCCGGCAGGGTCACCACCACCGGCGAAGGCTCGATGTACACCGTGGAGTCAGCGCAGCGGGCATTGCAGGGCTCAGTGCAGCTGCTGGCAAGGGGCGTTGGGCCACAGGGGCCGCAGGGCCGTGGGGGACAGGGTCTGCAGCAAGACATCTCTCGGTGCGGGAGGCAAAGCTGCAACACAGAGCAGGGAGCACCACCCAGCCTCAGCATCACTCTGTCTCTCTGTCCCTCAGCTCTCGCCAGGGACACATTTGGTCTCCAACACACACTCTGTGCCTACAGCTCCCACCACCCTCCTGCTGCCCAGCCAGTGGCACGGCACGCGAAGGCCGCCCCACTCCAGCAAGAGGAGGCAGCACAGTGGCTTTAAGGGCCCTGTGGAAAGACTGGTCACAGCCCATCTCCAGAGCACACATGGCCGTGTCAGACAATGTCCCGGCGTGCACTGGCACATTTTGTTACACCAGGGCAGGTGCAAATTCTGCTGGGCACATCCCCCTGAGGCTGAGCCCCATTGATCCCCTTCTGCTGGAACAAAGCCCCCTCTTCCCAGCTGGCCCCAGCCCCCAGCATGGAAAGGCTGACGGCCCTGCAACAGTTCTGTGCCAGGGCCCAGCTGAGGCAGCCCAAGGATCAAGCCGGGCAGCCTCCGTGAGAGCAGCTCAGCCCACAGGGAGGGATGGAGCGGGCTCAGGCTTACCTGGTTCCTCGAGGAAAGGGAGGCCAGAGACCAGGATGCAGAGCCTGCAGCAGAGCAGCCTTTTATGCTGGGTCCCAGAGCCCTGTGGGGCCACAAACATTCCTTGTTTGTGAAACATCCAAACTCCTGGGAGTGGCCACTTGTGAGACCTCGCTGCTGATCAGGTCCCTGCCTCTTTCATCTCAGGTGTTTTTCTTCCTCTTTGTACAACCCAAAATCCTGTGATGACTCTGAGAATCTCTTTGGAATGGAATGGACCTTAAAATCATCTGTCTTGAGTCTCCTAAAATGGCTTTTAAAATATCTCTGGACAACCTCTTCCACTGTATTGGTCCTCCCTAAGGAAAAGATTCCCTACCAATATTTAATCAAAACACATGTGCTTTGAGTGTGTTACTGGTAGCACTTGACCCATACCTACACACCCCAGCCAGGTATCCTTTCCTTTCTTAACTGAATGTCTCCTAGAAGCCTTCTCCTCTCTTTTCTATGCAACCCCAACCCTCTCAGTCTGTCCTCACAGGCTGATGGCTCCAGCTGCCTGGTGCTCTTTGTGGCTCCTCTGGACCCACTGCAGCAGGCCCGTGTGTTTCTTAGGCTGTGTGTCCTAGGGCTGCAGGCAGTACCCCAGGGACGGTGTCAGGAGAGACGAGGAGAGCAGGACAATCCCCTCCCTCAACCTGCTGCCCACACTGCTCTGGATGCAGCCCAGAATAAGAGTGGATTTTTGCACTGGGCTGCTCGCTGGCAGTGCAGGTTCATGTTCAGTATTTCAGCCACCAGAACCTGCAGGTCTCCCTCCACAGGGCTGCTCTCATTCCACTCAAGGCCTACTAGGCTGTGTCCAGGTTTGCATTGCCCTGGCCTTGGCATTTGACAATCATAGCTCGGGCCTCAGCTTGGGAAGTTGTGATCCTCCAGAAAACAAGGAATTCAACACGTAGGAAGGTGGTCAAAGGCATGCTTACATCTCTCCCTGAAAGACAAATTGACCCATTTTCCCAAACACAAATTAACCCACTTTGCTCAGGGTGTCCAGCCCTGAGGTCAGGATCTGGCAGCTTTGGGGCAGAGGCTGAGGGCCGGGAGCACAAAGCTCATGGCTCCTTTTCCTGGGAGAGGCATCATTTGCCCATTCACCTAATATCACACTTCAAAGGGATATTGGATCAGTCTCCCAAGAGCTTGTTGGTGTCATTGTGCTGTGGAAGAGTTGGGAAAATCCATGAACTTCAGGCAAACCTGAATCATGCTGATGTGGAAATGAGTGCACACAGTGCCCTGGACTCAGGCATTCCAGGGATACCACAGCACATGGCCTCTTTCCCATGAAGTATTTTGCCTTTGTCAGGGGCATTTCCATACCTTTTAGACCCAGTCTGAGACCACCTTGTACATGCATGTAATCCTGTGCTGCTGCAGGTTTGCACAAGGCATTGCCATTAGGTGGCTGCTCAAGGGCCCAGGGGATGCAGGGCAACCCAGGATAATGGAGACTGGGAGAGACCTGTGGAAGTTCTTTGCTCCCTCTCTGAGAAGAACAAACTTCCCAGCTGCCACCTAAAGCTGTGGGCCTTGTCCCATTGTCCTCTGAACACTGCCACTGTCAGACAGGTGCCTCTCCCATGAGCAGCACTTCCAGGGATGCCCTGCACCCCCAGGAGGCCACCAGGAGATGGAAAGGGCTCCTACAGATGAGCCTCCCAGGTGCTCGATGGGGGGGACCAGCAGGAGATGACACTGGGGCTGTCTGCACTGATGAGCCAGGGGTGGAGGGGGGCATGGAGCTGCTGCCTCCACCTCCTCCTGGCAGTTCTGGAGAGAATGAAGCCAAAGTCTCCTGAGAGCTGCACTGTCACAGGGCAAGAGGCAGCAATCAAAAGAGGCACAGAAGGAAATGCCAGAGTTCCCTGTGGGAGGACAAGGGACAGGCCTGGGAGAGCTGTACCAGGGGTAGTGACCTTGTTTGTAAGCTGTGTCTGTGCTTAGAAGTCAGCAGGACAAGGCCCAGAGCCTGTTGATGAACTGGGGCAGTGTGATCTGCCCAGAGCAGGTGACAGGAGCAATAGAGTCTACAGAGCTCCACACAGACCTGCTGGGGTTGGTGTGGGGCACTCTGAGTCATTCCAGTCCTTGAGCTGCCCCAAAAGACCCTGCCAGGGGAGACAGCAAATGCAGGAGATTGCAGACAAGCACCAGGTGATCCATGACTGGGAATACAAGGTGGGGAAATATCCTTCATGGCAGCAGAACATTGAGGGTGTGAGCTCTGTCATCCCTTGAGTGCCTGAGTCTGCAGCACCCAGTCCACTGAAGTCCACACTGGGTGACTCAGGTTTGCCTGGAGCTCAGGGATTTTCCCAGCTCTTCCACATCACGATGACACCTGCTCTGCTGCTCTGGGAGACTGATCCCATGTCCCTTTGAAATGTAAAATGCATGGAATGGGAAACCCCATCCCAGAGCCAGAAAACAACAGCCATGGGCGCCCTGCCCTCAGCCCTTTCCCCAAAGGCAGCAGCCAGGTCTCTGTCCCTGGGATGAGCACGCTGAGTAAAGCAGGTCAGTGTGGCTGTGGGTCTGTCTCAGGGAAGGACACAGCATCACTTTGATCACAAAACCAGGCTGTGGCACAGCCTGTCACTGTAAGCAAGTTCCACATGGCTGTCACTCAGGCCTGCAGGGGACATCCTTTCAGGTGAACATGGACTTCCCTTGCCCCTGAACTTTGCCACCTTCCTGCCCAATTGGGTCTCTTTGACACCATGGGGTTTTGCAGTGTTGACTTTGTGCCTCAACTGACCCTCAGTCTTCTGTATATCTGTGATAACCCATGAAAGAAATGACTGTCAGGATGAACCTGAGTGTCTGCACTGAAAGCTCCTGAGAGATGGGCTGAGGAGTCACTCCGTGGCTGAATTTAACTGTAACTGGAGCACAATTAACCATCAAGAAGAACAAGTGACAGAAAGCTATAGACAATGTGCAAATAGATTTAAATGCACCTTATACACAGGCTGGGGACCTCCAAGTCACGTGCCCTTGGTAAGCTGGGACACACATTAATAATTTCCAATTTGGGTGCTGTGAAACTGGTAAAAAAATGCCTGAGATGAAAGAGGCAGGGACCTGATCAGCAGCGAGGTCTCACAAGTGGCCACTCCCAGGAGTTTGGGTGTTTCACAAACAAGGAATGTTTGTGGCCCCACAGGGCTCTGGGACCCAGCATAAAAGGCTGCTCTGCTGCAGGCTCTGCATCCTGGTCTCTGGCCTCCCTTTCCTCGAGGAACCAGGTAAGCCTGAGCCCGCTCCATCCCTCCCTGTGGGCTGAGCTGCTCTCATGGAGGCTGCCCGGCTTGATCCTTGGGCTGCCTCAGCTGGGCCCTGGCACAGAACTGTTGCAGGGCCATCAGCCTTTCCATGCTGGGGGCTGGGGCCAGCTGGGAAGAGGGGGCTTTGTTCCAGCAGAAGGGGATCAATGGGGCTCAGCCTCAGGGGGATGTGCCCAGCAGAATTTGCACCTGCCCTGGTGTAACAAAATGTGCCAGTGCACGCCGGGACATTGTCTGACACGGCCATGTGTGCTCTGGAGATGGGCTGTGACCAGTCTTTCCACAGGGCCCTTAAAGCCACTGTGCTGCCTCCTCTTGCTGGAGTGGGGCGGCCTTCGCGTGCCGTGCCACTGGCAGGGCAGCAGGAGGGTGGTGGGAGCTGTAGGCACAGAGTGTGTGTTGGAGACCAAATGTGTGCCTGGCGAGAGCTGAGGGACAGAGAGACAGAGTGATGCTGAGGCTGGGTGGTGCTCCCTGCTCTGTGTTGCAGCTTTGCCTCCCGCACCGAGAGATGTCTTGCTGCAGACCCTGTCCCCCACGGCCCTGCGGCCCCTGTGGCCCAACGCCCCTTGCCAGCAGCTGCACTGAGCCCTGCAATGCCCGCTGCGCTGACTCCACGGTGTACATCGAGCCTTCGCCGGTGGTGGTGACCCTGCCGGGCCCCATCCTCAGCTCCTTCCCTCAGAGCACAGCCGTGGGATCCTCTCTGTCAGCTGCTGTGGGCAGCTCCCTCAGCACCGCGGGGGTTCCCATCTCTTCTGGGGGCTCCCTTGGCCTGGGGGGCTCAGGCCTGTGCCTGCCTTTCTCCCGCTGCGGTCAGATCTGCTGAGGCCGGCGCATCATCCCCGTTCTCCTTGGCAGACGGGCCCATCTCTTGCCCTCCCTGGCCCCCCACACGTCTTCCTTGGTCTCTGTTCTGTGCCGCCGCTTTTGCTCCTTCTCATTAAAGCCTTTGTGCAGCATTGCTGGAGACTCGTGGTCCTTTGTTCTCCTCCTCCCTCACCTACCCCCTGCTCTGCCAGAGTGAGCACTGGCTGCTGTCCTGAGCTTACCAGCAGCTGCACTAAGAACTCCCAGAAATTACCCCAGAGCACCAAACCTCAGTCACTGAGCTTGAGCCTGGAACCTGAAGACCACAGCCCTGCAGGGCCCGGTGCCAATTTGTGCCTTATAAGAATTATTTCAGATATTTTCTGTGACATGTCATTCCTGTCAAAGCTTCTTCACAAAAGCATATCAAAATCAATCCTCTCTCTTCCATTAGTGATGTTGGGATGTGTCAATGGTGTGAGTGCAGGATTGTGGGCTGGAAAGGCGAAAAGTTCTTCTTTTCTTGCCTGGACATCTGGAGTTTGATGGCCAAGTTCACTGTGTTACTGACTAAATGAATGTAGCATAAATAGAATATTGATTTGAAATCAATGATTAATGTTTAATAGTGAGACTGTGCATTTAGAAGTGCATGGTACGCAAAGGATATGTCTACAATATGAAGAGGGTGTTAAAGGGTTTGGGAGCAAACAACCCACAGTCACAGGAAGGGCTTAATTTCAAATTCACAGTGAGAACATTCATACCATTATCTATTCTATCTCTCTCTCTCTCACACACACACACACACACACACACACACTCACTCTGTATTTAGGTGTGTAAATACATCTATTAAAAATTCCCCTCAAAAATGACCAGTCTTGGAAAATATTTTTCTTTCCTGAACACCACAAAATCACCATTGTCACACTTTCAAAGAAAGTCCCAACACAAACTGTGGCCAGGATGAAACCCTGATACGACTAAAGCCCACTCTCTTACAACCGTATGAAGAGTGGCCCAAAATGAGACCATTTGAGCTCTCCTGGCCCGCAGCAGGCTGTGACCAGCAATGGCCCTGAGTGGGATGGCTCTCACAGCCAGTGAACTCTCAGGGTTGCTGTACTTGTAGGATTGCCCAACAAGGACGAGTCCTGGGCTGATACCCTCACTCCTTGAGGCCTGACTCTTCCCCCTTGGGGAGATGCAAAGGCATCCAAAGTGAGTGTTTCACTGACCCCTGAGGGGAGTTTTTCACAGGTACGTTGATTGTACCGACCCTTCACATCTGTGTGCATGCACATGTGCATATATTTGCTATAGCAAATCTGGGAGAAATACTGCTTCCTTGGATGTCTAAGTACCTTGGAGATCTAAGTAAGTTAGGCCTGTCATGAGGGTTAAGTTCCAGATATAGACTTACCTAAGTGGTGCTTAGTGTTGTTTCTGCTAAGTTGCCAAGTATAACTTTGAAGTTGCAAGTGAGGTTAAATGGTATGAAGTCCTTTTCCTCTGTCAAATTTAAAGGGTACGATATGAGTTGGGTTTCAGGTATAAGTTACGTTAAAATACTGTTAAGTTTGAATGCTGTCAATCTTTTAGGCTAGGTTTCCTTATATCCTTGCCCTCACTGTCTTTTGTCACACACACACACACACACTGATACTCATACGCCTAAACACAGAAACAGACACAACACCCTTTTTTCAATAGTTGTTAATTGATTTCTGTTTTGATTGGTTGGATTTTGTTTGTTTTTGTCGTTGGTTGTTTTACGTTGTTGTGCCTTAAGTGTCCTGTAAGTAGGAGTGTGAATGTTGCCCAGGCAGTTTGTTGTTGATATTTGTTTAATATGGCAAGTGTTTTTTGGTGCTGGCTTGGGAGTGATTTTTCAGGCCTGTGCAGCAGTGTTTGTTGAGAGGAGCCTTGTGCAGGAGTGCGTGGGTGTGGGTGTGTTGGCCCAGGGCAGGTGATGAGCAGGGCAGGGCTGGAGCAGGTAGTTGTGGCCGAGTGGTGAAGGCGATGGACTAGAAATCCATTGGGGTTTCCCCGCGCAGGTTCGAATCCTGCCAACTACGGGCACGTGCCCCTTTTGGGCTGCGGGCATCTGACCAGGGGCACAGGCAGCACCCACAGGTGGGTGCCATGGACAGCAGCTGCAGCTGCCCCAGGGCTCCTGCACTTGCAGCCCCAACAATGGAGAAGGACAGGGGAAATGCCGACATGAACTGAGCATTTCATCCCCTCCCAGTGGCCCCAAGTGTTAAATGCAAGAACTCTCAGCTTGACAAACTGCTTGGCACAAAGTGGCCAGAATTCAGAGCTTTTGCTTCAGAGCAACCATGAGCAGCATTGAGCTGCAGCAGCAGAATTTGCAGAGCAAAAAGAGGAGAATTGTTTCTGCTGGCAGTTCCAAGCAAAGGCGACACATGTCCCTCGTTGGCCATGAAAGATCTGAAGTGTCGGGCAGGAGCAGTGGTGCAGCATGCTGGGAGCACAGGCGTACTTATGGTGAGGGCTGCAGGTGTGAGGATGTGTGTGGATTTCAGGTGGGCTGATGGATGGCCAGGCTGCAGGCTGTGTGCAGGGTGGGTTGAGCAGGTGCAGGGTGAGGGTGTGTGTGTAAGGGGCAGTGAGTGTGCAGGGCTGTGTGTGGAAAGAGTGTGAGGAGGGCAAGGGCAGGCAGTGGAGGAGCGTAGCGCAGGCTGAAGTGCGGTGAATGTTGAGGGTGTGTATTGAGTGGGGTGGGGGAGGCGGATGAGAGAGGAAGGTCAGGAGTGAGGGGCAGCAGTGGCGGGCAGCATGAGGCTGCAGTGAGGGCAATGTCAGGCAGGGCTGAGGAGGAGCAGAGTGGCGCAGCGGGAGCGTGCTGGGCCCATAACCCAGAGGTCGATGGATCGAAACCATCCTCTGCTAAGGTGATTTTTGTACTCAGGCTGCCTTGCCCAACAATTTGACCCTACTTGGCCACAGCTTTCTGACCGATGCTGGCCATAGCCTTCCTCTTGCCACTACACTGTCTACATCCTTTGAGTAAAAATGATAAAACTTGTACAAGAGCACTTGGGTTCTCCTGGTCCTGCAGAGTGTTGCACATTCCCGCCACAAGTACTTGTACCAGAGAGCAGCTCAGCCTCAGCTCCTGCTCCCCTCAGCCGGGATCCAGCCCAGGACTCCGGGCACCTCCAGCCCAGCAGGCACACGCTGGCTTTGAGCCAGGTCGGCCTTGGCAAAAGCCGACTGCAGCAGCTGCCCTGGATCCTGCGCAGACTCCCAGAGAGTGGCGAGCCTCTGCAGCCAGATGGGCAGGGAACTTTGTGCTTCTCAACCTGGGCATAAGGGTGGGGTGGCAATGGGGCTGAGACCCTGAGTGGCCTTGTATTTGCTTTGTCTCCAGCCCTGCTTTGAGCAGGCATTTGGACTTGTGTCCTCCTTGGGATGCCTTGCAGTCAAGTTCCTTGTGAGAGGGAAGAGTTCCAGAGAGATTCTGTCCTCCTGGCTGTGCAGCATAGGCAGTGAGCAAACTTCTCCCTCACAGGAGCTGGAGGTCAGTCATTGCTCTGCCCTTGGTGTGTCAGCTGTCCTTTGTCCTTGCTGCTCCAGCCCCTTTGCTGAGATCAGCAGAGGGTCTTTGTTGAGCTTTTGTAGAGATGGGGCAAAGTTTCCCTCTCCCTAGTCCTTAAGGAGCTGGAGTGGTTTGGTCTGGAGAAGAGAAGGCAAGGGGGCTTGTGGTGTGTGAAGGTAAATTGGGCAGGTAAGTGTGCCTGAGTGAGAAAGGGCTTGTTGCCATTTGGGACAGAGAAGATGTTGGGTGCTTAGAAGCGTGGCACTTGTACGAGAGGCCATGTCAGGCTTGGAGGGAGCTGTGGTGGTGTTGGCCTGAAGGTTGTTGTGATGGGAGAGTGTGTGTAGGGCGTGCAGGAAGGCTGCAGTTGCTGTGAGATGTGCAGAGCAGTGGAGAGGCAGGCAGCCTTGTCTGGGGCCATAAGGCTGAGGCAGGCTGAGCAGAGGGACACAAGGTGAGGTGGGCAGGAGGTCCTATGGTGTAATGGTGAGCACTCTGGACTCTGAATCCAGTGATCTGAGTTCAAATCTCAGTGGGACCTGAGCCTTTTGGTTGCCTCAGCATGCTTGCCCTCAGCATGCCGACATTCTCCCCCCTCTCCTCTGCTGCTGCCGCTGCACTTCTGCACTCGGCTCTCATCCAGCACACAGCACCTGAGCTGCACAACACCCACTCCCAATGGGCCAGGCACAGGACTCTGCACAGTGACCACTGCCTCCTGTCTTGGATGCATCCAAAACTGGAGACTGGGATACAAGCTCTGGGCAGCTGTTTCCAAGTTGGATCATTCCCAAAGGAACGGCAGAGCACTCTGCCATTACTTCTACGCCCACTCCTGTCAACTTCTCCTTTCGTGCTCCATCCATCTGTGGCTTCTTGCCCTCTTTTCCCTGGCAATTGCTTTCTATTGCTTTGCAATCCATTCCAGGAGCTCCAACAGCATTGGGCAGTGGCCCATCATTGGGTTTCCATTTGTTTCCATGGGAGAGGGAAGGATGTCCCTGGCAGAGCAGGGGGTAGGTGAGGGTGGAGGAGAACAAAGGACCATGACTCTCCAGCAATGCTGCACAAAGGCTTTAATGAGAAGGAGCAAAAGCGGCGGCACAGAACAGAGACCAAGGAAGACGTGTGGGGGGCCAGGGAGGGCAAGAGATGGGCCCGTCTGCCGAGGAGAACGGGGATGATGCGCCGGCCTCAGCAGATCTGACCGCAGCGGGAGAAAGGCAGGCACAGGCCTGAGCCCCCCAGGCCAAGGGAGCCCCCAGAAGAGATGGGAACCCCCGCGGTGCTGAGGGAGCTGCCCACAGCAGCTGACAGAGAGGATCCCACGGCTGTGCTCTGAGGGAAGGAGCTGAGGATGGGGCCTGGCAGAGTCACCACCACCGGCGAAGGCTCGATGTACACCGTGGAGTCAGCGCAGCGGACATTGCAGGGCTCAGTGCAGCTGCTGGCAAGGGGCGTTGGGCCACAGGGGCCGCAGGGCCGTGGGGGACAGGGTCTGCAGCAAGACATCTCTCGGTGCGGGAGGCAAAGCTGCAACACAGAGCAGGGAGCACCACCCAGCCTCAGCATCACTCTGTCTCTCTGTCCCTCAGCTCTCGCCAGGCACACATTTGGTCTCCAACACACACTCTGTGCCTACAGCTCCCACCACCCTCCTGCTGCCCTGCCAGTGGCACGGCACGCGAAGGCCGCCCCACTCCAGCAAGAGGAGGCAGCACAGTGGCTTTAAGGGCCCTGTGGAAAGACTGGTCACAGCCCATCTCCAGAGCACACATGGCCGTGTCAGACAATGTCCCGGCGTGCACTGGCACATTTTGTTACACCAGGGCAGGTGCAAATTCTGCTGGGCACATCCCCCTGAGGCTGAGCCCCATTGATCCCCTTCTGCTGGAACAAAGCCCCCTCATCCCAGCTGGCCCCAGCCCCCAGCATGGAAAGGCTGACGGCCCTGCAACAGTTCTGTGCCAGGGCCCAGCTGAGGCAGCCCAAGGATCAAGCCGGGCAGCCTCCATGAGAGCAGCTCAGCCCACAGGGAGGGATGGAGCGGGCTCAGGCTTACCTGGTTCCTCGAGGAAAGGGAGGCCAGAGACCAGGATGAAGAGCCTGCAGCAGAGCAGCCTTTTATGCTGGGTCCCAGAGCCCTGTGGGGCCACAAACATTCCTTGTTTGTGAAACATCCAAACTCCTGGGAGGGGCCACTTGCCAGGCCTCGCTGCTGATCAGGTCTCTGCCTCTTTCATCTCAGGCATTTCTCACTAGTTTCACACCACCCGACTTGGAAATTATTAAAGTGTGTCCCAGCTTCCTAAGGAATTTCATTTGGCGGTCCCAAGCCAGTGTACGAGGTTAATTGAAACGTATTTTTTTAGTGTCTATAAGTTTCTGCCACTTCTTGATGGTCAACCATCTTCTTGATGGTTAATTGTGCTCCATTTACAGTTAAATTCAGCCATGAAGTGACTCCTCAGTCCATCTCTCAGGAGCGGTCAGTGCAGACACTCAGGCTCATCCTGACAGTCATTTCTTTCATGGGTTATCAGAGATATACAGAAGACTGAGGCTCATTTGAGGCACAAAGTCAACACTGCACAACCCCATGGTGTCAAAGAGACCCAACTGTGCAGGAAGGTGGCAAAGTTCAGGGGCAAGTGAAGTCCAGGTTCACCTGCAGGCCTGAGTGACAGCCATGGGGAACTTGCTTACAGTGACAGGCTGTGCCACAGCCTGGTTTTGTGATCAAAGTGATGCTGTGTCCTTCCCTGAGACAGACCCACAGCCACACTGACCTGCTTTACTCAGCGTGCTCATCCCAGGGACAGAGACCTGGCTGCTGCCTTTGGGGAAAGGGCTGAGGGCAGGGCGCCCATGGCTGTTGTTTTCTGGCTCTGGGATGGGGTTTCCCATTCCATGCATTTTACATTTCAAAGGGACATGGGATCAGTCTCCCAGAGCAGCAGAGCAGGTGTCATCGTGATGTGGAAGAGCTGGGAAAATCCCTGAGCTCCAGGCAAACCTGAGTCACCCAGTGTGGACTTCAGTGGACTGGGTGCTGCAGACTCAGGCGCTCAAGGGATAACAGAGCTCACACCCTCAATGTTCTGCTGCCATGAAGGATATTTCCCCACCTTGTATTCCCAGTCATGGATCACCTGGTACTTGTCTGCAATCTCCTGCATTTGCTGTCTGCCCATGTAGGGTCTTTTGGGGCAGCTCAAGGACTGGAATGACTCAGAGTGCCCCACACCAACCCCAGCAGGTCTGTGTGGAGCTCTGTACACTCTTTTGCTCCTGTCACCTGCTCTGGGCAGATCACACTGCCCCAGTTCATCAGCAGGCTCTGGGCCTTGTCCTGCTGGCTTCTAAGCACAGACACAGTGTCATCTCCTGCTGGTCCTCCCCATCGAGCACCTGGGAGGCTCATCTGTAGGACCCCTTTCCATCTCCTGGTGGCATCCTGGGGGTGTAGGGCATCCCTGGAAGTGCTGCTCCTGGGACAGGCACCTGTGTGACAGTGGCAGTGTTCAGAGGACAATGGGACAAGGCCCACAGCTTTAGGTGGCAGCTGGGAAGTTTGTTCATCTCAGTGAGGGAGCAAAGAACTTCCACAGGTCTCTCCCTGTCTCCATTATCCTGGGTTGCCCTGCATCCCCTGCAGCAGCCACCTAATGGCAATACCTCCTGGAAAGCTGCAGCAGCAGCACATGAATAAATGGGTGTACAAGTTGGTCTTGCACCGGTCCTAAAAGGTCTGGAAATGCCCCTGACAAAGGCAAAATACTTCATGGGAAAGAGGCCATGTGCTGTGGTATCCCTGGAATGCCTGAGTCCAGGGCACTGGGTGCACTCATTTCCACATCAGCATGATTCAGGTTTGCCTGAAGCTCATGGATTTTCCCAACTCTTCCACAGCACAATGACACCAACAAGCTCTTGGGAGACTGATCCAATATCCCTTTGAAGTGTGATATTAGGTGAATGAGCAAATGATGCCTGCCCCAGGAAAAGGAGCCATGAGCTTTGGGCTCCCTGCCCTCAACCTCTGTCCCAAACCTGCCATCCAGATCCTGACCTCAGGGCTGGACACCCTGAGCAAAGTGGGTTAATTTGTGTTTGGGAAAATGGGTCAATTTGTCTTTCAGGGAGAGATGTAAGCATGCCTTTGATCACATTCCTACGTGTTGAATTCCTTGTTTTCTGGAGGATCACAGCTTCCCAAGCTGAGGCCCGAGCTATGATTGTCAAATGCCAAGGCCAGGGCAATGCAAACCTGGACACAGCCTAGTAGGCCTTGAGTGGAATGAGAGCAGCCCTGTGGAGGGAGACCTGCAGGTTCTGGTGATTGAAATACTGAACATGAACCTGCACTGCCAGCGAGCAGCCCAGTGCAAAAATCCACTCTTATTCTGGGCTGCATCCAGAGCAGTGTGGGCAGCAGGTTGAGGGAGGGGATTGTCCTGCTCTCCTCGTCTCTCCTGACACCGTACCTGGGGTACTGCCTGCAGCCCTAGGACACACAGCCTAAGAAACACACGGGCCTGCTGCAGTGGGTCCAGAGGAGCCACAAAGAGCACCAGGCAGCTGGAGCCATCAGCCTGTGAGGACAGACTGAGAGGGTTGGGGTTGCATAGAAAAGAGAGGAGAGGGCTTCTAGGAGACATTCAGTTAAGAAAGGAAAGGATACCTGGCTGGGGGGTGGAGGGATGGGTCAAGGGCTACTAGTTAAAAATTGAGAACATAGGTATATATAGATTAGATATTGGGAACGAATCTTACCCCTAATAGGACTGATTGACTAGAACAGGTTGTCCAGAGAAATTTATGAAGCCATTTTAGGGGGCTGATGGTAGATCAATTTTAGGTCCATTCCATCCCAAAGTGATTCTCAGAGTCATCACAGGATTTTGGTTTGTACAAAGAGGAAGAAAAACACCTGAGATGAAAGAGGCAGGGACCTGATCAGCATCGAGGCCTGGCAAGTGGCCACTCCCAGGAGTTTGGATGTTTCACAAACAAGGAATGTTTGTGGCCCCACAGGGCTCTGGGACCCAGCATAAAAGGCTGCTCTGCTGCAGGCTCTGCATCCTGGTCTCTGGCCTCCCTTTCCTCGAGGAACCAGGTAAGCCTGAGCCCGCTCCATCCCTCCCTGTGGGCTGAGCTGCTCTCATGGAGGCTGCCCGGCTTGATCCTTGGGCTGCCTCAGCTGGGCCCTGGCTCAGAACTGTTGCAGGGCCGTCAGCCTTTCCATGCTGGGGGCTGGGGCCAGCTGGGATGAGGGGGCTTTGTTCCAGCAGAAGGGGATCAATGGGGCTCAGCCTCAGGGGGATGTGCCCAGCAGAATTTGCACCTGCCCTGGTGTAACAAAATGTGCCAGTGCACGCCGGGGCCTTGTCTGACACGGCCATGTGTGCTCTGGAGATGGGCTGTGACCAGTCTTTCCACAGGGCCCTTAAAGCCACTGTGCTGCCTCCTCTTGCTGGAGTGGGGCGGCCTTCGCGTGCCGTGCCACTGGCAGGGCAGCAGGAGGGTGGTGGGAGCTGTAGGCACAGAGTGTGTGTTGGAGACCAAATGTGTGCCTGGCGAGAGCTGAGGGACAGAGAGACAGAGTGATGCTGAGGCTGGGTGGTGCTCCCTGCTCTGTGTTGCAGCTTTGCCTCCCGCACCGAGAGATGTCTTGCTGCAGACCCTGTCCCCCACGGCCCTGCGGCCCCTGTGGCCCAACGCCCCTTGCCAGCAGCTGCACTGAGCCCTGCAATGTCCGCTGCGCTGACTCCACGGTGTACATCGAGCCTTCGCCGGTGGTGGTGACCCTGCCGGGCCCCATCCTCAGCTCCTTCCCTCAGAGCACAGCCGTGGGATCCTCTCTGTCAGCTGCTGTGGGCAGCTCCCTCAGCACTGCGGGGGTTCCCATCTCTTCTGGGGGCTCCCTTGGCCTGGGGGGCTCAGGCCTGTGCCTGCCTTTCTCCCGCTGCGGTCAGATCTGCTGAGGCCGGCGCATCATCCCCGTTCTCCTTGGCAGACGGGCCCATCTCTTGCCCTCCCTGGCCCCCACACGTCTTCCTTGGTCTCTGTTCTGTGTCGCCGCTTTTGCTCCTTCTCATTAAAGCCTTTGTGCAGCATTGCTGGAGAGTCGTGGTCCTTTGTTCTCCTCCTCCCTCACCTACCCCCTGCTCTGCCAGGGACATCCTTCCCTCTCCCATGGAAACAAATGGAAGCCAAATGATGAGGCACTGCCAATTCCTGGTGGAGCTCCTTGAATGCATTGCAGAACAATAGAAAGCAATTGCCAGGGAAAGGAGGAAAAAGGAGCAGCAGAGGAAAGGAGTAAAAAACCAGCAGTGGACAAGGGTGGCCCTACAAGATATTGTGCACAGAGTGCTCTGCTGTTCCTGTGGGAATAGTCCAACCTGAAAACAGTTGTCTACAGTGTTTAACCCAGACTCCAGTTTTGGATGCATCCAAGGCAGGAGGCAGTGGTCCTAGAGCAGAGTCCTGCGCATGGCCCATTGGGAGTGGGTGTTGTGCAGCTCAGGCGGCGCTGTGTGCTGGATGAGAGAAGAGTGCAGAAGTGCAGCGGCAGCAGCAGAGGAGAGGGGGGAGAGTGTCGACATGCTGAGGGCAAGCATGCTGAGGCAACCAAAAGGCTCAGGTCCCACTGAGATTTGAACTCAGATCACTGGATTCAGAGTCCAGAGTGCTCACCATTACACCATAGGACCTCCTGCCCACCTCACCTGGCGTCCCTCTGCTCAGCCTGCCTCAGCCTTATGGCCCCAGACAAGGCTGCCTGCCTCTCCACTGCTCTGCACATCTCACAGCAACTGCAGCCTTCCTGCATGCCCTACACACACTCTCCCATCACAACAACCTTCAGGCCAACACCACCACAGCTCCCTCCAAGCCTGAAAGGGCCTCTCGTACAAGTGCCACGCTTCTAAGCACCCAACATCTTCTCTGTCCCAAATGGCAACAAGCCCTTTCTCACTCAGGCACACTTACCTGCCCAACTTACCTTCACACACCACAAGCTGATTGTTTTCTACACTGTATTTATTTTCTTATATTCTATCACCCTACATGTGCCTGCTGGGCTCGGAGGTGTCCGGAGTCCTGGGCAGGATCCCAGGGGAGCAGGAGCAGCGGCTGAGCTGCTCTGTGGGAGAACAATTGCAGAGGGAAGGGGCCGTGCTCTTTGGGATCAGGAGAGGCCGGGCCGTGTGGAGCCAGGTTGAGGAAAACCTGGTCTGCCTTGGCAAGGAATGGCTGAGACCTGCTCACCTGCTTGGAATGCAGCTCTTCCAAGCAATACCCCACAAGGCCCTTGCAGCAGGTACCCGGTGTAGAGGCAAGAGGAAGGTTATGGCCAGCCTCGCCTTAAACCTGTCACCAAGCAGGGTCAAAGTTGTTGGGCAATGCAGCCTGAGTGCAAAAAGCACCTTAGCAGAGGATGGTTTCAATCCATCGACCTCTGGGTTATGGGCCCAGCACGCTCCCGCTGCACCACTCTGCTCCTCCCAGCCCTCACCATAAGTACGCCTGTGCTCCCAGCACGCTGCACCACTGCTCCTGCCCGACACTTCAGATCTTTGATGGCCAACGAGGGACATGTGTCGCCCTTGCTTGGAACTGCCAGCAGAAACAATTCTCCTCTTTTTGCTCTGCAAATTCTGCTGCTGCAGCTCAATGCTGCTCATGGTTGCTCTGAAGCAAAAGTTCTGAATTCTGGCCACTTTGTGCCAAGCAGTTTGTCAAGCTGAGAGTTCTTGCATTTAACACTTGGTGCCACTGGGAGGGGATGAAATGCTCAGTTCATGTCGGCATTTCCCCTGTCCTTCTCCATTGTTGGGGCTGCAAGTACAGGAGCCCTGGGGCAGCTGCAGC
Organism: Melospiza georgiana; assembly: GCF_028018845.1. Taxonomy (NCBI): domain Eukaryota; kingdom Metazoa; phylum Chordata; class Aves; order Passeriformes; family Passerellidae; genus Melospiza; species Melospiza georgiana. Next base: position 18,679,503 of record NC_080439.1, on the reverse strand, counting down.
TGCTGTCCATGGCACCCACCTGTGGGTGCTGCCTGTGCCCCTGGTCAGATGCCCGCAGCCCAAAAGGGGCACGTGCCCGTAGTTGGCAGGATTCGAACCTGCGCGGGGAAACCCCAATGGATTTCTAGTCCATCGCCTTCACCACTCGGCCACAACTACCTGCTCCAGCCCTGCCCTGCTCATCACCTGCCCTGGGCCAACACACCCACACCCACGCACTCCTGCACAAGGCTCCTCTCAACAAACACTGCTGCACAGGCCTGAAAAATCACTCCCAAGCCAGCACCAAAAAACACTTGCCATATTAAACAAATATCAACAACAAACTGCCTGGGCAACATTCACACTCCTACTTACAGGACACTTAAGGCACAACAACATAAAACAACCAACGACAAAAACAAACAAAATCCAACCAACCAAAACAGAAATCAATTAACAACTATTGAAAAAAGAGTGTTGTGTCTGTTTCTGTGTTTATGTGTATCAGTGTGTGTGTGTGTGTGTGTGACAAAAGACAGTGAGGGCAAGGATTATAAGGAACACAGCCTAAAAGATTGACAGCACTCAAACTTAACAGTATTTTAACTTAACTTATACCTGAAGCCCAACTAATATCATACCCTTTAAATTTGGCAGAGGTAAATCACTTCATACCATTTAACCTCACTTACAACTTCAAAGTTATACTTAGCAACTTAGCAGAAACAACACTAAGCAACATTTAGGTAAGTCTATATCTGGAACTTAACCTTCCTGACAGGCCTAACTTACTTACATCACCAAGGTACTTAGACATCCAAGGAAGCAGTATTTCTCCCAGATTTGCTATAGCAAATATATGCACATGTGCATGCACACAGACGTGAAGGGTCGGTACAATCAACGTACCTGTGAAAAACTCCCCTCAGGGGTCAGTGAAACACTCACTTTGGATGCCTTTGCATCTCCCCAAGGGGGAAGAGTCAGGCCTCAAGGAGTGAGGGTATCAGCCCGGGACTCGTCCTTGTTGGGCAATCCTCCAAGTACAGCAACCCTGAGAGTTCACTGGCTGTGAGAGCCATCCCACTCAGGGCCATTGCTGGTCACAGCCTGCTGCGGGCCAGGAGAGCTCAAATGGTCTCATTTTGGGCCACTCTTCAGAGGGTTGTAAGAGTGTGGGCTTTAGTCGTATCAGGGTTTCATCCTGGCCACAGTTTGTGTTGGGACTTTCTTTGAAAGTGTGAAACAGATATGTTGTAGCATTCAGGAAAGAAAAATATTTTCCAAGACTGGTCATTTTTGAGGAGAATTTTCCATAGGTGTATTTACAAACCTAAATACAGAGTGAGTGAGAGTGTGTTTGTGTCTGTGTGTCGGTGTGTGAGATAGAATAGATAATGGTATGAATGTTCTCACTGTGAATTTGAAATTAAGTCCTTGCTCTGACTGTTGGTCAACTGCCAAGAAATTTTGCATCCTTCTAATTTCATATCCATATACTTTCCATACTGTACAATTCTCAATATACAATCTCCCTATAAAACATTAAATATTTCAAATTAATATTCCATTTAGTCAGTAACACTGTGAACTTTCCTGAAAAATTCTGTTGAAGCCGCACTGCTGACATTCAGGCATGAAAAGCATAGCTTTACTCCTTTCCAGCCCATAATCCTGTATTCACACCATTGATACATCCCCACGTCAGTAATGGAAGAGAGAGGACTGATTTTGCAAAGCTTTTGTGAAGAAGCTTTGACAGGAATGACATGTCACTCAAAATATCTGAAATAATTCTCACAAGAAACAAATTAGCACCGGGCCCTGCAAGGCTGTGATCCCCAGGTTCCAGGCTCAAGCTCAGTGACTGAGGTTTGGTGCTCTGGGATAATTTCTGGGAGTTCTTAGTGCAGCTGCTGGTAACCTCAGGACAGCAGCCAGTGCTCACTCTGGCAGAGCAGGGGGTAGGTGAGGGAGGGGGAGAACAAAGGACCACGACTCTCCAGCAATGCTGCACAAAGGCTTTAATGAGAAGGAGCAAAAGCGGCGGCACAGAACAGAGACCAAGGAAGACGTGTGGGGGGCCAGGGAGGGCAAGAGATGGGCCCGTCTGCCAAGGAGAACGGGGATGATGCGCCGGCCTCAGCAGATCTGACCGCAGCGGGAGAAAGGCAGGCACAGGCCTGAGCCCCCCAGGCCAAGGGAGCCCCCAGAAGAGATGGGAACCCCCGCGGTGCTGAGGGAGCTGCCCACAGCAGCTGACAGAGAGGATCCCACGGCTGTGCTCTGAGGGAAGGAGCTGAGGATGGGGCCCGGCAGGGTCACCACCACCGGCGAAGGCTCGATGTACACCGTGGAGTCAGCGCAGCGGACATTGCAGGGCTCAGTGCAGCTGCTGGCAAGGGGCGTTGGGCCACAGGGGCCGCAGGGCCGTGGGGGACAGGGTCTGCAGCAAGACATCTCTCGGTGCGGGAGGCAAAGCTGCAACACAGAGCAGGGAGCACCACCCAGCCTCAGCATCACTCTGTCTCTCTGTCCCTCAGCTCTCGCCAGGGACACATTTGGTCTCCAACACACACTCTGTGCCTACAGCTCCCACCACCCTCCTGCTGCCCTGCCAGTGGCACGGCACGCGAAGGCCGCCCCACTCCAGCAAGAGGAGGCAGCACAGTGGCTTTAAGGGCCCTGTGGAAAGACTGGTCACAGCCCATCTCCAGAGCACACATGGCCGTGTCAGACAATGTCCCGGCGTGCACTGGCACATTTTGTTACACCAGGGCAGGTGCAAATTCTGCTGGGCACATCCCCCTGAGGCTGAGCCCCATTGATCCCCTTCTGCTGGAACAAAGCCCCCTCTTCCCAGCTGGCTCCAGCCCCCAGCATGGAAAGGCTGACGGCCCTGCAACAGTTCTGTGCCAGGGCCCAGCTGAGGCAGCCCAAGGATCAAGCCGGGCAGCCTCCATGAGAGCAGCTCAGCCCACAGGGAGGGATGGAGCGGGCTCAGGCTTACCTGGTTCCTCGAGGAAAGGGAGGCCAGAGACCAGGATGCAGAGCCTGCAGCAGAGCAGCCTTTTATGCTGGGTCCCAGAGCCCTGTGGGGCCACAAACATTCCTTGTTTGTGAAACATCCAAACTCCTGGGAGTGGCCACTTGCCAGGTCTCGCTGCTAATCAGGTCCCCGCCTCTTTCATCTCAGGTGTTTTTCTTCCTCTTTGTAGAACCCAATATCCTGTGATGACTCTGAGAATCACTTTGGGATGGAATGGATCAAAAATCAACTGCTTTGAGTCCCCTGAAATGGCTTCATAAATTTCCCTGGAAAACTGTTCCAGTATAGCAATCTTCTTAGGGGAAAAGATTCCCTCCCAATATCTAATCTAAATATACCTATGCTCTCAGTTTTGAACTGGTAGCCCCTGTCCCATCCCTCCTCCCCCCAGCCAGGTATCCTTTCCTTTCTTAACTGAATGTCTCCTAGAAGCCTTCTCCTCTCTTTTCTATGCAACCCCAACCCTCTCAGCCTGTCCTCACGGGCTGATGGCTCCAGCTGCCTGGTGCTCTTTGTGTCTCCTCTGGACCCACTGCAGCAGGCCCGTGTGTTTCTTAGGCTGTGTGTCCTAGGGCTGCAGGCAGTACCCCAGGTACTGTGTCAGGAGAGACGAGGAGAGCAGGACAATCCCCTCCCTCAACCTGCTGCCCACACTGCTCTGGATGCAGCCCAGAATAAGATTGGATTTTTGCACTGGGCTGCTCGCTGGCAGTGCAGGTTCATGTTCAGTATTTCAGCCACCAGAACCTGCAGGTCTCCCTCCACAGGGCTGCTCTCATTCCACTCAAGGCCTACTAGGCTGTGTCCAGGTTTGCATTGCCCTGACCTTGGCATTTGACAATCAGAGCTCTGGCCTCAGCTTGGGAAGTTGTGATCCTCCAGAAAACAAGGAATTCAACACGTAGGAAGGTGATCAAAGGCATGCTTACATCTCTCCCTGAAAGACAAATTGACCCATTTTCCCAAACACAAATTAACCCACTTTGCTCAGGGTGTCCAGCCCTGAGGTCAGGATCTGGATGGCAGCTTTGGGGCAGAGGCTGAGGGCCGGGAGCACAAAGCTCATGGCTCCTTTTCCTGTGGCAGGCATCATTTGCCCATTCACCTAATATCACACTTCAAAGGGATATTGGATCAGTCTCCCAAGAGCTTGTTGGTGTCATTGTGCTGTGGAAGAGTTGGGAAAATCCATGAGCTTCAGGCAAACCTGAATCATGCTGATGTGGAAATGAGTGCACACAGTGCCCTGGACTCAGGCATTCCAGGGATACCACAGCACATGGCCTCTTTTCCATGAAGTATTTTGCCTTTGTCAGGGGCATTTCCAGACCTTTTAGGACCAGCCAGACCACCTTGTACGTCCATGTAATCCTGTGCTGCTGCAGGTTTCCACAAGGCATTGCCATTAGGTGGCTGCTCAAGGGCCCAGGGGATGCAGGGCAACCCAGGATAATGGAGACTGGGAGAGACCTGTGGAAGTTCTTTGCTCCCTCTCTGAGAAGAACAAACTTCCCAGCTGCCACCTGAAGCTGTGGGCCTTGTCCCATTGTCCTCTGAACACTGCCACTGTCAGACAGGTGTCTGTCCCATGAGCAGCACTTCCAGGGATACCCTGCACCCCCAGGAGGCCACCAGGAGATGGAAAGGGGTCCTACAGATGAGCCTCCCAGGTGCTCGATGGGGAGGACCAGCAGGAGATGACACTGGGGCTGTCTGCACTGATGAGCCAGGGGTGGAGGGGGGCATGGAGCTGCTGCCTCCACCTCCTCCTGGCAGTTCTGGAGAGAATGAAGCCAAACTCTCCTGAGAGCTGCACTGTCACAGGACAAGAGGCAGCAATCACAAGAGGCACGGAAGGAAATGCCAGAGTTCCCTGTGGGAGGACAAGGGACAGGCCTGGGAGAGCTGTACCAGGGGTAGTGACCTTGTTTGTAAGCTGTGTCTGTGCTTAGAAGTCAGCAGGACAAGGCCCAGAGCCTGCTGAGCAACTCGGGCAGTGTGACCTGCCCAGAGCAGGTGACAGGAGCACAAGACCTCCAGAGCTCCACACAGACCTGCTGGGGTTGGTGTGGGGTTCTCTGAGTCATTCCAGTCCTTGAGCTGCCCCAAAAGACCCTGCCAGGGGAGACAGCAAATGCAGGAGATTGCAGACAAGCACCAGGTGATCCATGACTGGGAATACAAGGTGGGGAAATATCCTTCATGGCAGCAGAACATTGAGGGTGTGAGCTCTGTTATCCCTTGAGCGCCTGAGTCTGCAGCACCCAGTCCACTGAAGTCCACACTGGGTGACTCAGGTTTGCCTGGAGCTCAGGGATTTTCCCAGCTCTTCCACATCACGATGACACCTGCTCTGCTGCTCTGGGAGACTGATCCCGTGTCCCTTTGAAATGTAAAATGCATGGAATGGGAAACCCCATCCCAGAGCCAGAAAACAACAGCCATGGGCGCCCTGCCCTCAGCCCTTTCCCCAAAGGCAGCAGCCAGGTCTCTGTCCCTGGGATGAGCACGCTGAGTAAAGCAGGTCAGTGTGGCTGTGGGTCTGTCTCAGGGAAGGACACAGCATCACTTTGATCAAAAAACCAGGCTGTGGCACAGCCTGTCACTGTAAGCAAGTTCCCCATGGCTGTCACTCAGGCCTGCAGGGGACATCCTTTCAGGTGAACATGGACTTCCCTTGCCCCTGAACTTTGCCACCTTCCTGCACAATTGGGTCTCTTTGACACCATGGGGTTGTGCCGTGTTGACTTTGTGCCTCAAATGAGCCTCAGTCTTCTGTATATCTGTGATAACCCATGAAAGAAGTCACTCTCAGGATGAGCCTGAGTGTCTGCACTGAAAGCTCCTGAGAGATGGGCTGAGGAGTCACTCCATGGCTGAATTTAACTGTAACTGGAGCACAATTAACCATCAAGAAGAACAAATGACAGAAAGCTATAGACATTGAGCAAATACATTTCAATTCACGTTATACAATGGCTTGGGACCTCCAAATGGAGTTGCCTTAAGAAGATGGGACACACATTAGTCATTTCTAAGTTGGGTGCTGTGAAACTGGTGAAAAACACCTGAGATGAAAGAGGCAGGGACCTGATCAGCAGCGAGGTCTCACAAGTGGCCACTCCCAGGAGTTTGGGTGTTTCACAAACAAGGAATGTTTGTGGCCCCACAGGGCTCTGGGACCCAGCATAAAAGGCTGCTCTGCTGCAGGCTCTGCATCCTGGTCTCTGGCCTCCCTTTCCTCGAGGAACCGGGTAAGCCTGAGCCCGCTCCATCCCTCCCTGTGGGCTGAGCTGCTCTCATGGAGGCTGCCCGGCTTGATCCTTGGGCTGCCTCAGCTGGGCCCTGGCACAGAACTGTTGCAGGGCCGTCAGCCTTTCCATGCTGGGGGCTGGAGCCAGTTGGGAAGAGGGGGCTTTGTTCCAGCAGAAGGGGATCAATGGGGCTCAGCCTCAGGGGGATGTGCCCAGCAGAATTTGCACCTGCCCTGGTGTAACAAAATGTGCCAGTGCACGCCGGGACATTGTCTGACACGGCCATGTGTGCTCTGGAGATGGGCTGTGAACAGTCTTTCCACAGGGCCCTTAAAGCCACTGTGCTGCCTCCTCTTGCTGGAGTGGGGCGGCCTTCGCGTGCCGTGCCACTGGCTGGGCAGCAGGAGGGTGGTGGGAGCTGTAGGCACAGAGTGTGTGTTGGAGACCAAATGTGTCCCTGGCGAGAGCTGAGGGACAGAGAGACAGAGTGATGCTGAGGCTGGGTGGTGCTCCCTGCTCTGTGTTGCAGCTTTGCCTCCCGCACCGAGAGATGTCTTGCTGCAGACCCTGTCCCCCACGGCCCTGCGGCCCCTGTGGCCCAACGCCCCTTGCCAGCAGCTGCACTGAGCTCTGCAATGCCCGCTGCGCTGACTCCACGGTGTACATCGAGCCTTCGTCGGTGGTGGTGACCCTGCCGGGCCCCATCCTCAGCTCCTTCCCTCAGAGCACAGCCGTGGGATCCTCTCTGTCAGCTGCTGTGGGCAGCTCCCTCAGCACCGCGGGGGTTCCCATCTCTTCTGGGGGCTCCCTTGGCCTGGGGGGCTCAGGCCTGTGCCTGCCTTTCTCCCGCTGCGGTCAGATCTGCTGAGGCCGGCGCATCATCCCCGTTCTCCTTGGCAGACGGGCCCATCTCTTGCCCTCCCTGGCCTCCCACACGTCTTCCTTGGTCTCTGTTCTGTGCCGCCGCTTTTGCTCCTTCTCATTAAAGCCTTTGTGCAGCAGTGCTGGAGAGTTGTGGTCCTTTGTTCTCCCCCTCCCTCACCTACCCCCTGCTCTGCCAGAGTGAGCACTGGCTGCTGTCCTGAGCTTACTAGCAGCTGCACTAAGAACTCCCAGAAATTACCCCAGAGCACCAAACCTCAGTCACTGAGCTTGAGTCTGGAACCTGGAGATCACAGCCCTGCAGGGCCCGAGGAATATTTCTTCCTTGTGAGAATTATTTCAGATATTTTGAGTGACATGTCATTCCTGTCAAAGCCTCTTCAGAAAAGCATAGCAAAATCAGAGCTCTCTCGTCCATTAGTGATGTTGGGATGTGTCAATGGTGTGAGTGCAGGATTGTGGGCTGGAAAGGAGAATACTTCTTCTTTTCTTGCCTGGACATCGGGCGTTTGATGGCAAAGTTCTCTCTTTTACTGACTGAATGAATGTAGCATAAATAGAATATTGATTTTAAAATGATGATTAATGTTTAATAGGGGGACTGTGCATTGAGAAGTGCATGGTACGCAAACGATATGGATACAATATGAAGCTGGTGCAAAAGGGTTTGGAAGCAAACGACCCACAATCACAGCTAGGAATTAATTTCAAATACACAGTGAGAACATTCATTCCATTATCTATTCGCTCTCTCACATGCACACACACACATGCACTCACTCTGTATTTAGGTGTGTAAATACACCTATTAAAAATTTCCCTTGAAAATGGCCAGTCTTGGAAAATATCTTTCTTTCCTGAATGCTACAACATATCTGTTTCACACTTTCAAAGAAAGTCCCAACACAAACTGTGGCCAGGATGAAACCCTGATACGACTAAAGCCCACACTCTTACAACCCTCTGAAGAGTGGCCCAAAATGAGACCATTTGAGCTCTCCTGGCCCGCAGCAGGCTGTGACCAGCAATGGCCCTGAGCGGGATGGCTCTCACAGCCAGTGAACTCTCAGGGTTGCTGTACTTGGAGGATTGCCCAACAAGGACGAGTCCTGGGCTGATACCCTCACTCCTTGAGGCCTGACTCTTCCCCCTTGGGGAGATGCAAAGGCATCCAAAGTGAGTGTTTCACTGACCCCTGAGGGGAATTTTTCACAGGTTACATTGATTGTACCGACCCTTCACATCTGTGTGCATGCACATCTGCATATATTTGCTATAGCAAATCTGGGAGAAATACTGCTTCCTTGGATGTCTAAGTACCTTGGAGATGTAAGTAAGTTAGGCCTGTCAGGAAGGTTAAGTTCCAGATATAGACTTACCTAAATGTTGCTTAGTGTTGTTTCTGCTAAGTTGCTAAATATAACTTTGAAGTTGTAAGTGAGGTTAAATGGTATGAAGTGCTTTTCCTCAGTCAGATTTAAAGGGTATGATATTAGTTTGATTTCAGGTATAAGTTAAGTTAAAACACAGTTAGGTGTGATTGCTGTCAAATTTTTAGGCTGCGTTCCTTATACTCCTTGTCCTCACTGTCTTTTGTCACACACACACAGAGGTACTCATATACATAGACACAGAAACAGACACAACACAACCTTTTCAATAGTTGTTAATTGATTTCTGTTTTGATTGGCTGGATTTTGTTTGTTTTTGTCGTTAGTTGTTTTACGTTGTTGTGCCTTAAGTGTCCTGTAAGTAGGAGTGTGAATGTTGCCCAGGCAGTTTGTTGTTGATATTTGTTTAATATGGCAAGTGTTTTTTGGTGCTGGCTTGGGAGTGATTTTTCAGGCCTGTGCAGCAGTGTTTGTTGAGAGGAGCCTTGTGCAGGAGTGCGTGGGTGTGGGTGTGTTGGCCCAGGGCAGGTGATGAGCAGGGCAGGGCTGGAGCAGGTAGTTGTGGCCGAGTGGTGAAGGCGATGGACTAGAAATCCATTGGGGTTTCCCCGCGCAGGTTCGAATCCTGCCAACTACGGGCACGTGCCCCTTTTGGGCTGCGGGCATCTGACCAGGGGCACAGGCAGCACCCACAGGTGGGTGCCATGGACAGCAGCTGCAGCTGCCCCAGGGCTCCTGCACTTGCAGCCCCAACAATGGAAAAGGGAAGGCGATATGCAGAGGGCACCTGGAACTGAGCATTTCATCCCCTCCCAGTGGCCCCAAGTGTTAAATGCAAGAACTCTCAGCTTGACAAACTGCTTGGCACAAAGTTGCCATAATTCAGAGCTTTTGCTTCAGAGTACCCATGATTAGCACGGAGCTGCTGCAGCAGAATTTGCAGAGCAAAAAGAGGAGAATTGTTTCTGCTGGCAGTTCCAAGCAAAGGCGACCCATGTCCCTCGTTGGCCATGAAAGATCTGAAGTGTCGGGCAGGAGCAGTGGTGCAGCGTGCTGGGAGCAGAGGTGTATTTGTGGTGAGGGCTGCAGGTGTGAGGATGTGTGTGGATTTCAGGTGGGCTGATGGATGGCCAGGCTGCAGGCTGTGTGCAGGGTGGGTTGAGCAGGTGCAGGGTGAGGGTGTGTGTGTAAGGGGCAGTGAGTGTGCAGGGCTGTGTGTGGAAAGAGTGTGAGGAGGGCAAGGGCAGGCAGTGGAGGAGCGTAGCGCAGGCTGAAGTGCGGTGAATGTTGAGGGTGTGTATTGAGTGGGGTGGGGGAGGCGGATGAGAGAGGAAGGTCAGGAGTGAGGGGCAGCAGTGGCGGGCAGCATGAGGCTGCAGTGAGGCCAATATCAGGCAGGGCTGAGGAGGAGCAGAGTGGTGCAGCGGGAGCGTGCTGGGCCCATAACCCAGAGGTCGATGGATCGAAACCATCCTCTGCTAAGGTGCTTTTTGCACTCAGGCTGCCTTGCCCAACAACTTTGACCCAGCTTGGCTCCAGGTTTTAGGGCGAGGTTGGACATAGCCTTCCTCTTCCCTCTTCGTCCTTTGAGTGAAAATGATAAAACTTGTATAAGAGCACCAGGCCTCTCCTGGTCCTGAAGAGCATGGAACCTTTCCCTTCACTAGTTCTTCTCCAACAGAGCAGCTGAGCTACTGCTCCTGCTCCCCTAAGCCAGGATGCTGCCCAGGACCCTGGGCACCTCCAGCCCAGCAGGCATACACTGGCTTTGAGCCAGATCAGCCTTGGCAAAAGCCAAATGCAGAAATGCAAGGGCTGCCCTGGATCCTGCAGAGACTCCCAGAGAGTGGTGAGACTCTGCAGCTACGTGGGCCAAAGACTTTGTGCTTCTCCACGCTTGGGCATCAGGCTGGGGTTGCAATGCGACTGAGGCACTTTGTTGCCTTGTCCTTTCTTTGTCTCCAGCCATGCTTTGAGCAGGCATTTGGACTTGTGTCCTCCTGGGATGCCTTCGAGTCAAGTTCATTGCGAGTGGGAAGAGTTGGCAGAGAGGGTTCTGCCCTCCTTGCTGTGCAGCATAGGCAGTGAGCAAACTTCTCCCTCACAGGAGCTGGAGGACAGTCATTGCTCTGCCCTTGGTGTGTCAGCTGTCCTTTGTCCTTGCTGCTCCAGCCCCTTTGCTGAGATCAGCAGATGGTCTTTGTTGATCTCTTTTGTAGAGATGGGGCAAAGTTTCCCTCTCCCTAGTCCTTAAGGAGCTGGAGTGGCTTGGTCTGGAGAAGAGAAGGCAAGGGGGCTTGTGGTGTGTGAAGGTAAATTATGCAGGTAAGTTTGCCTGAGTTAGAAAGGGCTTGTTGCCATTTGGGAAAGAGAAGATGTTGGGTGCTTAGAAGCGTGGCACTTGTACGAGAGGCCATGTCAGGCTTGGAGGGAGCTGTGGTGGTGTTGGCCTGAAGGTTGTTGTGATGGGAGAGTGTGTGTAGGGTGTGCAGGAAGGCTGCAGTTGCTGTGAGATGTGCAGAGCAGTGGAGAGGCAGGCAGCCTTGTCTGGGGCCATAAGGCTGAGGCAGGCTGAGCAGAGGGACACCAGGTGAGGTGGGCAGGAGGTCCTATGGTGTAATGGTGAGCACTCTGGACTCTGAATCCAGTGATCTGAGTTCAAATCTCAGTGGGACCTGAGCCTTTTGGTTGCCTCAGCATGCTTGCCTTCAGCATGCCGACACTCTCCCCCCTCTCCTCTACTACTGCTGCACTTCTGCACTCGTCTCTCATCCAGCACACAGCACCTGAGCTGCACAACACCCACTCCCAATGGGCCAGGCACAGGACTCTGCACTGGGACCACTGCCTCCTGCCTTGGATGCATCCAAAACTGGAGACGGGGATACATGCTCTGGGAAGCAGTTTCCAGTTTGGACCACTCCCACAGGAACAGCAGGGCACTCTGTCTGCCATTCTTTCTATGCCCACCCCTGTCAACGTCTCCTTTTTTCTCCTTTCCTCTGCTGCTCCTTTTCCTCTTTTCCATGGCAATTGCTTTCTATTGCTTCGCAATCCATTCCAAAAGCTCCACCAGCATTGGGCAGTGCCTCATCATTGGGCTTCCATTTGTTTCCATGGGAGAGGGAAGGATGTCCCTGGCAGAGCAGGGGGTAGGTGAGGGAGGGGGAGAACAAAGGACCACGAGTCTCCAGCAATGCTGCACAAAGGCTTTAATGAGAAGGAGCAAAAGCGGCGGCACAGAACAGAGACCAAGGAAGACGTGTGGGGGGCCAGGGAGGGCAAGAGATGGGCCCGTCTGCCGAGGAGAACGGGGATGATGCGCCGGCCTCAGCAGATCTGACCGCAGCGGGAGAAAGGCAGGCACAGGCCTGAGCCCCCCAGGCCAAGGGAGCCCCCAGAAGAGATGGGAACCCCCGCGGTGCTGAGGGAGCTGCCCACAGCAGCTGACAGAGAGGATCCCACGGCTGTGCTCTGAGGGAAGGAGCTGAGGATGGGGCCCGGCAGGGTCACCACCACCGGCGAAGGCTCGATGTACACCGTGGAGTCAGCGCAGCGGACATTGCAGGGCTCAGTGCAGCTGCTGGCAAGGGGCGTTGGGCCACAGGGGCCGCAGGGCCGTGGGGGACAGGGTCTGCAGCAAGACATCTCTCGGTGCGGGAGGCAAAGCTGCAACACAGAGCAGGGAGCACCACCCAGCCTCAGCATCACTCTGTCTCTCTGTCCCTCAGCTCTCGCCAGGCACACATTTGGTCTCCAACACACACTCTGTGCCTACAGCTCCCACCACCCTCCTGCTGCCCAGCCAGCGGCACGGCACGCGAAGGCTGCCCCACTCCAGCAAGAGGAGGCAGCACAGTGGCTTTAAGGGCCCTGTGGAAAGACTGGTCACAGCCCATCTCCAGAGCACACATGGCCGTGTCAGACAATGTCCCGGCGTGCACTGGCACATTTTGTTACACCAGGGCAGGTGCAAATTCTGCTGGGCACATCCCCCTGAGGCTGAGCCCCATTGATCCCCTTCTGCTGGAACAAAGCCCCCTCTTCCCAGCTGGCCCCAGCCCCCAGCATGGAAAGGCTGACGGCCCTGCAACAGTTCTGTGCCAGGGCCCAGCTGAGGCAGCCCAAGGATCAAGCCGGGCAGCCTCCATGAGAGCAGCTCAGCCCACAGGGAGGGATGGAGCGGGCTCAGGCTTACCTGGTTCCTCGAGGAAAGGGAGGCCAGAGACCAGGATGCAGAGCCTGCAGCAGAGCAGCCTTTTATGCTGGGTCCCAGAGCCCTGTGGGGCCACAAACATTCCTTGTTTGTGAAACATCCAAACTCCTGGGAGTGGCCACTTGCCAGGCCTCGCTGCTGATCAGGTCCCTGCCTCTTTCATCTCAGGCATTTTTCACCAATTTCACTGCACCCAATTTGGAAATTATTAATGTGTGTCCCAGCTTCCTAAGGCAATTTCATTTGGAGATCCCCAACCCATGTATCACGTGAATTGAAATGTATTTGCATAGGGTCTATGCAAATGTGTTGTTTGCTGTTCTTGATGGTTAATTGTGCTCCAGTTACAGTTAAATTCAGCCATGGAGTGACTCCTCAGCCCATCTCTCAGGAGCTTTCAGTGCAGACACTCAGGTTCATCCTGACAGTCATTTCTTTCATGGGTTATCACAGATATACAGAAGACTGAGGGTCAGTTGAGGCACAAAGTCAACACTGCACAACCCCATGGTGTCAAAGAGACCCAACTGTGCAGGGAGGTGGCAAAGTTCAGGGGCAAGGGAAGTCCATGTTCACCTGCAAGCCTGAGTGACAGCCATGGGGAACTTGCTTACAGTGACAGGCTGTGCCACAGCCTGGTTTTGTGATCAAAGTGATGCTGTGTCCTTCCCTGAGACAGACCCACAGCCACACTGACCTGCTTTACTCAGCGTGCTCATCCCAGGGACAGAGACCTGGCTGCTGCCTTTGGGGAAAGGGCTGAGGGCAGGGCGCCCATGGCTGTTGTTTTCTGGCTCTGGGATGGGGTTTCCCATTCCATGCATTTTACATTTCAAAGGGACATGGGATCAGTCTCCCAGAGCAGCAGAGCAGGTGTCATCGTGATGTGGAAGAGCTGGGAAAATCCCTGAGCTCCAGGCAAACCTGAGTCACCCAGTGTGGACTTCAGTGGACTGGGTGCTGCAGACTCAGGCGCTCAAGGGATAACAGAGCTCACACCCTCAATGTTCTGCTGCCATGAAGGATATTTCCCCACCTTGTATTCCCAGTCATGGATCACCTGGTGCTTGTCTGCAATCTCCTGCATTTGCTGTCTATCCTGGCAGGGTCTTTTGGGGCAGCTCAAGGACTGGAATGACTCAGAGAACCCCACACCAACCCCAGCAGGTCTGTGTGGAGCTCTGGAGGTCTTGTGCTCCTGTCACCTGCTCTGGGCAGATCACACTGCCCCAGTTCCTCACCAGGCTCTGGGCCTTGTCCTGCTGACTTCTAAGCACAGACACAGCTTACAAACAAGGTCACTACCCCTGGTACAGCTCTCCCAGGCCTGTCCCTTGTCCTCCCACAGGGAACTCTGGCATTTCCTTCCGTGCCTCTTGTGATTGCTGCCTCTTGTCCTGTGACAGTGCAGCTCTCAGGGGAATTTGGCTTCATTCTCTCCAGAACTGCCAGGAGGAGGTGGAGGCAGCAGCTCCATGCCCCCCTCCACCCCTGGCTCATCAGTGCAGACAGCCCCAGTGTCATCTCCTGCTGGTCCTCCCCATCGAGCACCTGGGAGGCTCATCTGTAGGACCCCTTTCCATCTCCTGGTGGCATCCTGGGGGTGCAGGGTATCCCTGGAAGTGCTGCTCATGGGACAGACACCTGTCTGACAGTGGCAGTGTTCAGAGGACAATGGGACAAGGCCCACAGCTTCAGGTGGCAGCTGGGAAGTTTGTTCTTCTCAGAGAGGGAGCAAAGAACTTCCACAGGTCTCTCCCAGTCTCCATTATCCTGGGTTGCCCTGCATCCCCTGGGCCCTTGAGCAGCCACCTAATGGAAATGCCTTGTGCAAACCTGCAGCAGCACAGGATTTCATGGACATACAAGGTGGTCTCAGACTGATCCTAAAAGGTCTGGAAATGCCCCTGACAAAGGCAAAATACTTCATGGAAAAGAGGCCATGTGCTGTGGTATCCCTGGAATGCCTGAGTCCAGGGCACTGGGTGCACTCATTTCCACATCAGCATGATTCAGGTTTGCCTGAAGCTCATGGATTTTCCCAACTCTTCCCCAGCAAAATGACACCAACAAGCTCTTGGGAGACTGATCCAATATCCCTTTGAACTGTGATATTAGGTGAATGGGCAAATGATGCCTGCCCCTGGAAAAGGAGCCATGAGCTTTGTGCTCCCGGCCCTCAGCCTCTGCCCCAAAGCTGCCATCCAGATCCTGACCTCAGGGCTGGACACCCTGAGCAAAGTGGGTTAATTTGTGTTTGGGAAAATGGGTCAATTTGTCTTTCAGGGAGAGATGTAGGCATGCCTTTGATCACCTTCCTACGTGTTGAATTCCTTGTTTTCTGGAGGATCACAACTTCCCAAGCTGAGGCCCGAGCTATGATTGTCAAATGCCAAGGCCAGGGCAATGCAAACCTGGACAAAGCCTAGTAGGCCTTGAGTGGAATGAGAGCAGCCCTGTGGAGGGAGACCTGCAGGTTCTGGTGGCTGAAATACTGAACATGAACCTGCACTG
This sequence comes from Melospiza georgiana, assembly GCF_028018845.1. Classification (NCBI taxonomy): domain Eukaryota; kingdom Metazoa; phylum Chordata; class Aves; order Passeriformes; family Passerellidae; genus Melospiza; species Melospiza georgiana. The sequence continues at coordinate 18,664,215 of NC_080439.1, read as the reverse complement.
CCAGTGAGCAGCCCAGTGCAAAAATCCAATCTTATTCTGGGCTGCATCCAGAGCAGTGTGGGCAGCAGGTTGAGGGAGGGGATTGTCCTGCTCTCCTCGTCTCTCCTGACACCGTCCCTGGGGTACTGCCTGCAGCCCTAGGACACACAGCCTAAGAAACACACGGGCCTGCTGCAGTGGGTCCAGAGGAGCCACAAAGAGCACCAGGCAGCTGGAGCCATCAGCCCGTGAGGACAGACTGAGAGGGTTGGGGCTGCATAGAAAACAGAGGAGAGGGCTTCTAGGAGACATTCAGTTAAGAAAGGAAAGGATACCTGGCTGGGGGGTGGAGGGATGGGTCAAGGGCTACCAGTTCAAAACTGAGAGCCTAGGTATATATAGATTAGATATTGGGAGGGAATCTTTTCCCCTAAGAGGACTGCTATACTGGAACAGTTTGTCCAGGGAAATTTATGAAGCCATTTCAGGGGACTCAAAGCAGATGATTTTTGATCCATTCCATCCCAAAGTGATTCTAAGAGTCATCACAGGATATTGGGTTCTACAAAGAGGAAGAAAAACACCTGAGATGAAAGAGGCAGGGACCTGATCAGCAGCGAGGCCTGGCAAGTGGCCACTCCCAGGAGTTTGGATGTTTCACAAACAAGGAATGTTTGTGGCCCCTCAGGGCTCTGGGACCCAGCATAAAAGGCTGCTCTGCTGCAGGCTCTTCATCCTGGTCTCTGGCCTCCCTTTCCTCGAGGAACCAGGTAAGCCTGAGCCCGCTCCATCCCTCCCTGTGGGCTGAGCTGCTCTCATGGAGGCTGCCCGGCTTGATCCTTGGGCTGCCTCAGCTGGGCCCTGGCACAGAACTGTTGCAGGGCCGTCAGCCTTTCCATGCTGGGGGCTGGGGCCAGCTGGGAAGAGGGGGCTTTGTTCCAGCAGAAGGGGATCAATGGGGCTCAGCCTCAGGGGGATGTGCCCAGCAGAATTTGCACCTGCCCTGGTGTAACAAAATGTGCCAGTGCACGCCGGGACATTGTCTGACACGGCCATGTGTGCCCTGGAGATGGGCTGTGACCAGTCTTTCCACAGGGCCCTTAAAGCCACTGTGCTGCCTCCTCTTGCTGGAGTGGGGCGGCCTTCGCGTGCCGTGCCACTGGCAGGGCAGCAGGAGGGTGGTGGGAGCTGTAGGCACAGAGTGTGTGTTGGAGACCAAATGTGTCCCTGGCGAGAGCTGAGGGACAGAGAGACAGAGTGATGCTGAGGCTGGGTGGTGCTCCCTGCTCTGTGTTGCAGCTTTGCCTCCCGCACCGAGAGATGTCTTGCTGCAGACCCTGTCCCCCACGGCCCTGCGGCCCCTGTGGCCCAACGCCCCTTGCCAGCAGCTGCACTGAGCCCTGCAATGCCCGCTGCGCTGACTCCACGGTGTACATCGAGCCTTCGCCGGTGGTGGTGACCCTGCCGGGCCCCATCCTCAGCTCCTTCCCTCAGAGCACAGCCGTGGGATCCTCTCTGTCAGCTGCTGTGGGCAGCTCCCTCAGCACCGCGGGGGTTCCCATCTCTTCTGGGGGCTCCCTTGGCCTGGGGGGCTCAGGCCTGTGCCTGCCTTTCTCCCGCTGCGGTCAGATCTGCTGAGGCCGGCGCATCATCCCCGTTCTCCTCGGCAGACGGGCCCATCTCTTGCCCTCCCTGGCCCCCCACACGTCTTCCTTGTTCCTTGGTCTCTGTTCTGTGCCGCCGCTTTTGCTCCTTCTCATTAAAGCCTTTGTGCAGCATTGCTGGAGAGTCGTGGTCCTTTGTTCTCCCCCTCCCTCACCTACCCCCTGCTCTGCCAGGGACATCCTTCTCTCTCCCATGGAAACAAATGGAAGCCCAATGATGAGGCACTGCCCAATGCTGGTGGAGCTTTTGGAATGGATTGCGAAGCAATAGAAAGCCATTGCCAGGGAAAAGAGGAAAAGGAGCCACAGAGGAAAGGAGAAAAAAGGAGACGTTGACAGGGGTGGGCATAGAAGTAATGGCAGACAGAGTGCCCTGCTGTTCCTGTGGGAATGGTCCAAACTGGAAACAGCTTCCCAGAGCATGTAACCCAGACTCCAGTTTTGGATGCATCCAAGGCAGGAGGCAGTGGTCCCAGAGAGAGTCCTGTGCCTGGCCCATTGGGAGTGGGTGTTGTGCAGCTCAGGTGCTGTGTGCTGGATGAGAGAAGAGTGCAGAAGTGCAGCAGCAGCAGAGGAGAGGGGGGAGAGTGTCGGCATGCTGAGGGCAAGCATGCTGAGGCAACCAAAAGGCTCAGGTCCCACTGAGATTTGAACTCAGATCACTGGATTCAGAGTCCAGAGTGCTCACCATTACACCATAGGACCTCCTGCTCACCTCACCTGGCGTCCCTCTGCTCAGCCTGCCTCAGCCTTATGGCCCCAGACAAGGCTGCCTGCCTCTCCACTGCTCTGCACATCTCACAACAACTGCAGCCTTCCTGCACGCCCTACACACACTCTCCCATCACAACAACCTTCAGGCCAACACCACCACAGCTCCCTCCAAGCCTGACAGGGCCTCTCGTATAAGTGCCACGCTTCTAAGCACCCAACATACCTGCCCAATTTACCTTCACACACCACAAGCCCCCTTGCCTTCTCTTCTCCAGACCAAGCCACTCCAGCTCCTTAAGGACTAGGGAGAGGGAAACTTTGCCCCATCTCTACAAAAGCTCAACAAAGACCCTCTGCTGAACCCAGCAAAGGGGCTGGAGCAGCAAGGCCAAAGGACAGCTGACACACCAAGGGCAGAGCAATGACTGACCTCCAGCTCCTGTGAGGGAGAAGTTTGCTCACTGCCTATGCTGCACAGCAAGGAGGGCAGAACCCTCTCTGCCAACTCTTCCCACTCGCAAGGAACTTGACTCAAAGGCATCCCAGGAGGACACAAGTCCAAATGCCTGCTCAAAGCATGGCTGGAGACAAAGAAAGGACAAGGCAACAAAGTGCCTCAGTCGCATTGCAACCCCAGCCTGATGCACAGGTGTCGAGAAGCACAAAGTTCTCTGCCCACCTGGCTGCAGAGGCTCACCACTCTCTGGGAGTCTCTGCAGGATCCAGTTCAGCCCCTGCAGCCGGCTTTTGCCAAGGCTGACCTGGCTTAATGCCAGTATGTGCCTGTTGTCTTTATGTTGCAAAGGTTCTATATTGTTGTCTCTTTATTGCAAGAGTTTCATATCTCTTTGATGCTTCTCGTAGGAACTTCTTCTAAGCACGGACTCTTCTTTCTTCGCACAGTAGCTAACTGACGCTAGTTCTCTCTAAACTAACTAATGTGCTGTTTTATATCACTCTTTTTTTTACTGTCTACAGGTGTGGCCTGGAAAAATCAGGCCTGCTGTTAATATTTAATAATTAGCCCAGCCGCAACTCCTTTGGGGTAAGATTATTTTCTCTAGTACATTTTTTTTCTTATATTCCATCCCCCTACATGTGCCTGCTGGGCTGGGAAGTGCCCGGAGTCCTGGGCAGTATCCCGGCTGAGGCGAGCAGGAGCAGCAGCTGAGCTGCTCTGTGGGAGAACAATTGCAGAGGGAAGGGACCGTGCTCATCGGGACCAGGAGAGGTTGGGCCGTGTAGAGGGAAGAGGAAGGCTATGTCCAGCCTCGCCCTAAAACCTGGAGCCAAGCTGGGTCAAAGTTGTTGGGCAAGGCAGCCTGAGTGCAAAAAGCACCTTAGCAGAGGATGGTTTCGATCCATCGACCTCTGGGTTATGGGCCCAGCACGCTCCCGCTGCGCCACTCTGCTCCTCCTCAGCCCTGCCTGACATTGCCCTCACTGCAGCCTCATGCTGCCCGCCACTGCTGCCCCTCACTCCTGACCTTCCTCTCTCATCCGCCTCCCCCACCCCACTGTATACACACCCTCAGCATTCACCACACTTCAGCCTGCGCTACGCTCCTCCACTGCCTGCCCTTGCCCTCCTCACACACTTTCCACACACAGCCCTGCACACTCACTGCCCCTTCCACACACACCCTCACCCTGCACCTGCTCAACCCACCCTGCACACAGCCTGCAGCCTGGCCATCCATCAGCCCACCTGAAATCCACACACACCCTCACACCTGCAGCCCTCACCACAAATACACCTGTGCTCCCAGCATGCTGCACCACTGCTCCTGCCCGACACTTCAGATCTTTCATGGCCAACGAGGGACATGGGTTGCCTTTGCTTGGAATTGCTAGCAGAAACAATTCTCCTCTTCTTGTTCTGCAAATTTTGCTGCCTCAGCTCAATGCTACTCATGGGTACTCTGAAGCAAAAGCTCTGAATTCTGGCCCTTGGGGCTAAGCAGGAGTTCAAGCTGAGAGTTCTTGCATTTAACACTTGGGGCCACTGGGAGGGGATGAAATGCTCAGTTCATGTCGGCATTTCCCCTGTCCTTCTCCATTGCTGGGGCTGCAAGTACAGGAGCCCTGGGGCAGCTGCAGCTGCTGTCCATGGCACCCACCTGTGGGTGCTGCCTGTGCCCCTGGTCAGATGCCCGCAGCCCAAAAGGGGCACGTGCCCGTAGTTGGCAGGATTCGAACCTGCGCGGGGAAACCCCAATGGATTTCTAGTCCATCGCCTTCACCACTCGGCCACAACTACCTGCTCCAGCCCTGCCCTGCTCATCACCTGCCCTGGACCAACACACCCACACCCACACACTCCTGCACAAGGCTCCTCTCAACAAACACTGCTGCACAGGCCTGAAAAATCACTCCCAAGCCAGCACCAAAAAACACTTGCCATATTAAACAAATATCAACAACAAACTGCCTGGGCAACATTCACACTCCTACTTACAGGACACTTAAGGCACAACAACGTAAAACAACCAACGACAAAAACAAACAAAATCCAACCAATCAAAACAGAAATCAACTAACAAATATTGAAAAAAGGGCGTTGTGTGTGTTTCTGTGTCTAAGTATATGAGTACCTTTGTGTGTGTGTGACAAAAGAAAGTGAGGACAAGGATACAAAGGAACACAGCCTAAAAGATTGACAGAGGCATAAAATTTGATCGAGGTAAAGCACTTCATACCATTTAACCTCACTTACAACTTCAAAGTTATACTTAGCAACTTAGCAGAAACAACACTAAGCAACATTTAGGTAAGTCTATCTGGAACTTAATCTTCCTGACAGGCCTAACTTACTTAGATCTCCAAGGTACTTAGACATCCAAGGAAGCAGTATTTCTCCCAGATTTGCTATAGCAAATATATGCAGATGTGCATGCACACAGACGTGAAGGGTCGGTACAATCAACGTACCTGTGAAAAACTCCCCTCAGGGGTCAGTGAAACACTCACTTTGGATGCCTTTGCATCTCCCCAAGGGGGAAGAGTCAGGCCTCAAGGAGTGAGGGTATCAGCCCAGGACTCGTCCTTGTTGGGCAATCCTCCAAGTACAGCAACCCTGAGAGTTCACTGGCTGTGAGAGCCATCCCGCTCAGGGCCATTGCTGGTCACAGCCTGCTGCGGGCCAGGAGAGCTCAAATGGTCTCATTTTGGGCCACTCTTCAGAGGGTTGTAAGAGAGTGGGCTTTAGTCGTATCAGGGTTTCACCTGGCCACAGTTTGTGTTGGACTTTCTTTATAAGTGTGACAATGCGGATGTTGTGGTGTTCAGGAAAGAAAGATATTTTCCAAGACTGGCCATTTTCAAGGGAAATTTTTAATAGGTGTATTTACAAACCTAAATACAGAGTGAGTGACTGTGTGAGTGTGTGTGTGAGTGCATATGAGAGAGCAAATAGATAATGGAATGAATATTGTCACTGTGAATTTGAAATTAAGTCCTTCCTGTGACTGTGGGTCGTTTGCTTCCAAACTCTTTTGCACCCACTTCATATTGTATCCATATCGTTTGCGTACCATGCACTTCTCAATGCACAGTCTTTTAAACATTAATCATCGTTTTCAAATCAATATTCTATTTATGCTACATTCATTCAGTCAGTAACAGAGAGAATGTTGCCATCACACTCCTGATGTCCAGGCAAGAAAAGAAGAACTATTCTCCTTTCCAGCCCACAATCCTGCACTCACACCATTGACACATCCACACATCACTAATGGAAGAGACAGGATTGATTTCGCTATGCTTTTGTGAAGAAGCGTTGACAGGAATGACATGTCACTCAAAATATCTGAAATAATTCTTACAAGGAACAAATTAGCACCGGGCCCTGGAGGGCTGTGGTCTCCAGGTCCCACACTCAAGCTCAGTGACTGAGGTTTGGTGCTCTGGGGTAATTTCTGGGAGTTCTTAGTGCAGCTGCTGGTAACCTCAGGACAGCAGCCAGTGCTCACTCTGGCAGAGCAGGCGATAGGTGAGGGAGGAGGAGAACAAAGGACCACGACTCTCCAGCAATGCTGCACAAAGGCTTTAATGAGAAGGAGCAAAAGCAGTGGCACAGAACAGAGACCAAGGAAGACGTGTGGGGGGCCAGGGAGGGCAAGAGATGGGCCCGTCTGCCAAGGAGAACGGGGATGATGCGCCGGCCTCAGCAGATCTGACCGCAGCGGGAGAAAGGCAGGCACAGGCCTGAGCCCCCCAGGCCAAGGGAGCCCCCAGAAGAGATGGGAACCCCCGCGGTGCTGAGGGAGCTGCCCACAGCAGCTGACAGAGAGGATCCCACGGCTGTGCTCTGAGGGAAGGAGCTGAGGATGGGGCCCGGCAGGGTCACCACCACCGGCGAAGGCTCGATGTACACCGTGGAGTCAGCGCAGCGGGCATTGCAGGGCTCAGTGCAGCTGCTGGCAAGGGGCGTTGGGCCACAGGGGCCGCAGGGCCGTGGGGGACAGGGTCTGCAGCAAGACATCTCTCGGTGCGGGAGGCAAAGCTGCAACACAGAGCAGGGAGCACCACCCAGCCTCAGCATCACTCTGTCTCTCTGTCCCTCAGCTCTCGCCAGGGACACATTTGGTCTCCAACACACACTCTGTGCCTACAGCTCCCACCACCCTCCTGCTGCCCTGCCAGTGGCACGGCACGCGAAGGCCGCCCCACTCCAGCAAGAGGAGGCAGCACAGTGGCTTTAAGGGCCCTGTGGAAAGACTGGTCACAGCCCATCTCCAGAGCACACATGGCCGTGTCAGACAATGTCCCGGCGTGCACTGGCACATTTTGTTACACCAGGGCAGGTGCAAAATCTGCTGGGCACATCCCCCTGAGGCTGAGCCCCATTGATCCCCTTCTGCTGGAACAAAGCCCCCTCTTCCCAGCTGGCTCCAGCCCCCAGCATGGAAAGGCTGACGGCCCTGCAACAGTTCTGTGCCAGGGCCCAGCTGAGGCAGCCCAAGGATCAAGCCGGGCAGCCTCCATGAGAGCAGCTCAGCCCACAGGGAGGGATGGAGCGGGCTCAGGCTTACCTGGTTCCTCGAGGAAAGGGAGGCCAGAGACCAGGATGCAGAGCCTGCAGCAGAGCAGCCTTTTATGCTGGGTCCCAGAGCCCTGTGGGGCCACAAACATTCCTTGTTTGTGAAACATCCAAACTCCTGGGAGTGGCCACTTGCCAGGCCTCGCTGCTGATCAGGTCCCTGCCTCTTTCATCTCAGGTGTTTTTCTTCCTCTTTGTAGAACCCAATATCCTGTGATGACTCTTAGAATCACTTTGGGATGGAATGGATCAAAAATCATCTGCTTTGAGTCCCCTGAAATGGCTTCATAAATTTCCCTGGACAAACTGTTCCAGTATAGCAGTCCTCTTAGGGGAAAAGATTCCCTCCCAATATCTAATCTATATATACCTATGCTCTCAGTTTTTAACTAGTAGCCCTTGACCCATCCCTCCACCCCCCAGCCAGGTATCCTTTCCTTTCTTAACTGAATGTCTCCTAGAAGCCCTCTCCTCTGTTTTCTATGCAGCCCCAACCCTCTCAGTCTGTCCTCACGGGCTGATGGCTCCAGCTGCCTGGTGCTCTTTGTGGCTCCTCTGGACCCACTGCAGCAGGCCCGTGTGTTTCTTAGGCTGTGTGTCCTAGGGCTGCAGGCAGTACCCCAGGTACTGTGTCAGGAGAGACGAGGAGAGCAGGACAATCCCCTCCCTCAACCTGCTGCCCACACTGCTCTGGATGCAGCCCAGAATAAGATTGGATTTTTGCACTGGGCTGCTCACTGGCAGTGCAGGTTCATGTTCAGTATTTCAGCCACCAGAACCTGCAGGTCTCCCTCCACAGGGCTGCTCTCATTCCACTCAAGGCCTACTAGGCTGTGTCCAGGTTTGCATTGCCCTGGCCTTGGCGTTTGACAATCAGAGCTCTGGCCTCAGCTTGGGAAGTTGTGATCCTCCAGAAAACAAGGAATTCAACACGTAGGAAGGTGATCAAAGGCATGCCTACATCTCTCCCTGAGAGACAAATTGACCCATTTTCCCAAACACAAATTAACCCACTTTGCTCAGGGTGTCCAGCCCTGAGGTCAGGATCTGGATGGCAGCTTTGGGGCAGAGGCTGAGGGCCGGGAGCACAAAGCTCATGGCTCCTTTTCCTGGGAGAGGCATCATTTGCCCATTCACCTAATATCACACTTCAAAGGGATATTGGATCAGTCTCCCAAGAGCTTGTTGGTGTCATTTTGCTGGGGAAGAGTTGGGAAAATCCATGAGCTTCAGGCAAACCTGAATCATGCTGATGTGGAAATGAGTGCACCCAGTGCCCTGGACTCAGGCATTCCAGGGATACCACAGCACATGGCCTCTTTTCCATGAAGTATTTTGCCTTTGTCAGGGGCATTTCCAGACCTTTTAGGATCAGTCTGAGACCACCTTGTATGTCCATGAAATCCTGTGCTGCTGCAGGTTTGCACAAGGCATTGCCATTAGGTGGCTGCTCAAGGGCCCAGGGGATGCAGGGCAACCCAGGATAATGGAGACTGGGAGAGACCTGTGGAAGTTCTTTGCTCCCTCTCTGAGAAGAACAAACTTCCCAGCTGCCACCTGAAGCTGTGGGCCTTGTCCCATTGTCCTCTGAACACTGCCACTGTCAGACAGGTGCCTGTCCCATGAGCAGCACTTCCAGGGATGCCCTACACCCCCAGGAGGCCACCAGGAGATGGAAAGGGCTCCTACAGATGAGCCTCCCAGGTGCTCGATGGGGAGGACCAGCAGGAGATGACACTGGGGCTGTCTGCACTGATGAGCCAGGGGTGGAGGGGGGCATGGAGCTGCTGCCTCCACCACCTCCTGGCAGTTCTGGAGAGAATGAAGCCAAACTCTCCTGAGAGCTGCACTGTCACAGGGCAAGAGGCAGCAATCACAAGAGGCACAGAAGGAAATGCCAGAGTTCCCTGTGGGAGGACAAGGGACAGGCCTGGGAGAGCTGTACCAGGGGTAGTGACCTTGTTTGTAAGCTGTGTCTGTGCTTAGAAGTCAGCAGGACAAGGCCCAGAGCCTGCTGAGCAACTCGGGCAGTGTGACCTGCCCAGAGCAGGTGACAGGAGCACAAGACCTCCAGAGCTCCACACAGACCTGCTGGGGTTGGTGTGGGGCACTCTGAGTCATTCCAGTCCTTGAGCTGCCCCAAAAGTCCCTGCCAGGGGAGACAGCAAATGCAGGAGATTGCAGACAAGCACCAGGTGATCCATGACTGGGAATACAAGGTGGGGAAATATCCTTCATGGCAGCAGAACATTGAGGGTGTGAGCTCTGTTATCCCTTGAGCGCCTGAGTCTGCAGCACCCAGTCCACTGAAGTCCACACTGGGTGACTCAGGTTTGCCTGGAGCTCAGGGATTTTCCCAGCTCTTCCACATCACGATGACACCTGCTCTGCTGCTCTGGGAGACTGATCCCGTGTCCCTTTGAAATGTAAAATGCATGGAATGGGAAACCCCATCCCAGAGCCAGAAAACAACAGCCATGGGCGCCCTGCCCTCAGCCCTTTCCCCAAAGGCAGCAGCCAGGTCTCTGTCCCTGGGATGAGCACGCTGAGTAAAGCAGGTCAGTGTGGCTGTGGGTCTGTCTCAGGGAAGGACACAGCATCACTTTGATCACAAAACCAGGCTGTGGCACAGCCTGTCACTGTAAGCAAGTTCCCCATGGCTGTCACTCAGGCTTGCAGGTGAACATGGACTTCACTTGCCCCTGAACTTTGCCACCTTCCTGCACAGTTGGGTCTCTTTGACACCATGGGGTTATGCCGTGTTGACTTTGTGCCTCAAATGAGCCTCAGTCTTCTGTATATCTGTGATAACCCATGAAAGAAATGACTCTCAGGATGAGCCTGAGTGTCTGCACTGAAAGCTCCTGAGAGATGGGCTGAGGAGTCACTTCATGGCTGAATTTAACTGTAACTGGAGCACAATTAACCATCAAGAAGATGGTTGACCATGAAGAAGTGGCAGAAACTTATAGACACTACAAAAATACGTTTCAATTAACCTCGTACACTGGTTTGGGACCGCCAAATGAAATTCCTTAGGAAGCTGGGACACACATTAATAATTTCCAAGTCGGGTGGTGTGAAACTAGTGAGAAATGCCTGAGATGAAAGAGGCAGAGACCTGATCAGCAGCGAGGCCTGGCAAGTGGCCCCTCCCAGGAGTTTGGATGTTTCACAAACAAGGAATGTTTGTGGCCCCACAGGGCCCTGGGACCCAGCATAAAAGGCTGCTCTGCTGCAGGCTCTGCATCCTGGTCTCTGGCCTCCCTTTCCTCGAGGAACCAGGTAAGCCTGAGCCCGCTCCATCCCTCCCTGTGGGCTGAGCTGCTCTCATGGAGGCTGCCCGGCTTGATCCTTGGGCTGCCTCAGCTGGGCCCTGGCACAGAACTGTTGCAGGGCCGTCAGCCTTTCCATGCTGGGGGCTGGGGCCAGCTGGGAAGAGGGGGCTTTGTTCCAGCAGAAGGGGATCAATGGGGCTCAGCCTCAGGGGGATGTGCCCAGCAGAATTTGCACCTGCCCTGGTGTAACAAAATGTGCCAGTGCACGCCGGGACATTGTCTGACACGGCCATGTGTGCTCTGGAGATGGGCTGTGACCAGTCTTTCCACAGGGCCCTTAAAGCCACTGTGCTGCCTCCTCTTGCTGGAGTGGGTGGCCTTCGCGTGCCGTGCCACTGGCAGGGCAGCAGGAGGGCGGTGGGAGCTGTAGGCACAGAGTGTGTGTTGGAGACCAAATGTGTCCCTGGCGAGAGCTGAGGGACAGAGAGACAGAGTGATGCTGAGGCTGGGTGGTGCTCCCTGCTCTGTGTTGCAGCTTTGCCTCCCGCACCGAGAGATGTCTTGCTGCAGACCCTGTCCCCCACGGCCCTGTGGCCCCTGTGGCCCAACGCCCCTTGCCAGCAGCTGCACTGAGCCCTGCAATGTCCGCTGCGCTGACTCCACGGTGTACATCGAGCCTTCGCCGGTGGTGGTGACCCTGCCGGGCCCCATCCTCAGCTCCTTCCCTCAGAGCACAGCCGTGGGATCCTCTCTGTCAGCTGCTGTGGGCAGCTCCCTCAGCACCGCGGGGGTTCCCATCTCTTCTGGGGGCTCCCTTGGCCTGGGGGGCTCAGGCCTGTGCCTGCCTTTCTCCCGCTGCGGTCAGATCTGCTGAGGCCGGCGCATCATCCCCATTCTCCTCGGCAGACGGGCCCATCTCTTGCCCTCCCTGGCCCCCCACACGTCTTCCTTGGTCTCTGTTCTGTGCCGCCGCTTTTGCTCCTTCTCATTAAAGCCTTTGTGCAGCATTGCTGGAGAGTCGTGGTCCTTTGTTCTCCTCCACCCTCACCTACCCCCTGCTCTGCCAGGGACATCCTTCCCTCTCCCGTGGAAACAAATGGAAACCCAATGATGAGGCACTGCCCAATGCTGGTGGAGCTCCTGGAATGGATTGCAAAGCAATAGAAAGCAATTGGCGGGGAAAAGAGGAAAAGGAGCCGCAGAGGAAAGGAGAAAAAAGGAGACGTTGACAGGGGTGGGCATAGAAGTAACGGCAGACATAGTGCCCTGCTGTTCCTGTGAGAATGATCCAAACTGGAAACAGCAGCCCGCAGCGTGAATCCCAGTCTCCAGTTTTCGATGCATCCAAGGCAGGAGGCAGTGGTCCCAGAGCAGAGTCCTGTGCCTGGCCCATTGGGAGTGGGTGTTGTGCAGCTCAGGTGCTGTGTGCTGGATGAGAGAAGAGTGCAGAAGTGCAGCGGCAACAGCAGAGGAGAGGGGGGAGAGTGTCGGCATGCTGAGGGCAAGCATGCTGAGGCAACCAAAAGGCTCAGGTCCCACTGAGATTTGAACTCAGATCACTGGATTCAGAGTCCAGAGTGCTCACCATTACACCATAGGACCTCCTGCTCACCTCACCTGGCGTCCCTCTGCTCAGCCTGCCTCAGCCTTATGGCCCCAGACAAGGCTGCCTGCCTCTCCACTGCTCTGCACATCTCACAGCAACTGCAGCCTTCCTGCACGCCCTACACACACTCTCCCATCACAACAACCTTCAGGCCAACACCACCACAGCTCCCTCCAAGCCTGACATGGCCTCTCGTACAAGTGCCACGCTTCTAAGCACCCAACATCTTCTCTGTCCCAAATGGCAACAAGCCCTTTCTCACTCAGGCACACTTACCTGCCCAACTTACCTTCACACACCACAAGCCCCCTTGCCTTCTCTTCTCCAGACCAAACCACTCCAGCTCCTTAAGGACTAGGGAGAGGGAAACTTTGCCCCATCTCTACAAAAGCTCAACAAAGATCCTCTGCTGAACCCAGCAAAGGGGCTGGAGCAGCAAGGACAAAGGACAGCTGACACACCAAGGGCAGAGCAATGACTGACCTCCAGCTCCTGTGAGGGAGAAGTTTGCTCACTGCCTATGCTGCACAGCCAGGAGGACAGAATCTCTCTGGAACTCTTCCCTCTCACAAGGAACTTGACTGCAAGGCATCCCAAGGAGGACACAAGTCCAAATGCCTGCTCAAAGCACGGCTGGAGACAAAGCAAATACAAGGCCACTCAGGGCCTCAGCCCCATTGCCACCCCACCCTTATGCCCAGGTTGAGAAGCACAAAGTTCTCTGCCCATCTGGCTGCAGAGGCTCGCCACTCTCTGGGAGTCTGCGCAGGATCCAGGGCAGCTGCTGCAGTCGGCTTTTGCCAAGGCCGACCTGGCTCAAAGCCAGCGTGTGCCTGCTGGGCTGGAGGTGCCCGGAGTCCTGGGCTGGATCCCGGCTGAGGGGAGCAGGAGCTGAGGCTGAGCTGCTCTGTGGTACAAGTACTTGTGGTGGGAATGTGCAACACTCTGCAGGACCAGGAGAACCCAAGTGCTCTTGTACAAGTTTTATCATTTTTACTCAAAGGATGTAGACAGTGTAGTGGCAAGAGGAAGGCTATGGCCAGCATCGGTCAGAAAGCTGTGGCCAAGTAGGGTCAAATTGTTGGGCAAGGCAGCCTGAGTACAAAAATCACCTTAGCAGAGGATGGTTTCGATCCATCGACCTCTGGGTTATGGGCCCAGCACGCTCCCGCTGTGCCACTCTGCTCCTCCTCAGCCCTGCCTGACATTGCCCTCACTGCAGCCTCATGCTGCCCGCCACTGCTGCCCCTCACTCCTGACCTTCCTCTCTCATCCGCCTCCCCCACCCCACTCAATACACACCCTCAACATTCACCGCACTTCAGCCTGCGCTACGCTCCTCCACTGCCTGCCCTTGCCCTCCTCACACTCTTTCCACACACAGCCCTGCACACTCACTGCCCCTTACACACACACCCTCACCCTCCACCTGCTCAACCCACCCTGCACACAGCCTGCAGCCTGGCCATCCATCAGCCCACCTGAAATCCACACACATCCTCACACCTGCAGCCCTCACCATAAGTACGCCTGTGCTCCCAGCACGCTGCACCACTGCTCCTGCCCGACACTTCAAATATTTCATGGCCAACGAGGGACATGTGTCGCCTTTGCTTGGAACTGCCAGCAGAAACAATTCTCCTCTTTTTGCTCTGCAAATTCTGCTGCTGCAGCTCAATGCTGCTCATGGTTGCTCTGAAGCAAAAGCTCTGAATTCTGGCCACTTTGTGCCAAGCAGTTTGTCAAGCTGAGAGTTCTTGCATTTAACACTTGGGGCCACTGGGAGGGGATGAAATGCTCAGTTCCAGGTGCCCTCTGCATATCGCCTTCCCTTTTCCATTGTTGGGGCTGCAAGTGCAGGAGCCCTGGGACAGCTGCAGCTGCTGTCCATGGCACCCACCTGTGGGTGCTGCCTGTGCCCCTGGTCAGATGCCCGCAGCCCAAAAGGGGCCCGTGCCCGTAGTTGGCAGGATTCAAACCTGCGCGGGGAAACCCCAATGGATTTCTGGTCCATCGCCTTCACCACTCGGCCACAACTACCTGCTCCAGCCCTGCCCTGCTCATCACCTGCCCTGGGCCAACACACCCACACCCACGCACTCCTGCACAAGGCTCCTCTCAACAAACACTGCTGCACAGGCCTGAAAAATCACTCCCAAGCCAGCACCAAAAAACACTTGCCATATTAAACAAATATCAACAACAAACTGCCTGGGCAACATTCACACTCCTACTTACAGGACACTTAAGGCACAACAACGTAAAACAACCAACGACAAAAACAAACAAAATCCAACCAACCAAAACAGAAATCAATTAACAACTATTGAAAAAAGGGTGTTGTGTCTGTTTCTGTGTTTATGCGTATGAGTATCAGTGTGTGTGTGTGTGTGACAAAAGACAGTGAGGGCAAGGATATAAGGAAACATAGCCTAAAAGATTGACAGAGGCCTAAAATTTGACCGAGGAAAAGCATTTCATACCATTTAACCTCACTTACAACTTCAAAGTTATACTAGGCAACTTATACACACCCTGAATACACACCCTGAACACAACTAAGCACCATTTAGGTAAGTCTATATATGGAACTCAGCCTTCCTGACAGGCCTAACATACCTAGATCTCCAAGGTACTTAGACATCCAAGGAAGCAGTATTTCTCCCAGATTTGCTATAGCAAATATATGCAGATGTGCATGCACACAGATGTGAAGGGTCGCTACAATCAACGTACCTGTGAAAAACTCCCGTCAGGGGTCAGTGAAACACTCATTTTGGATGCCTTTGCATCTCCCCAAGGGGGAAGAGTCAGGCCTCAAGGAGTGAGGGTATCAGCCCAGGACTCGTCCTTGTTGGGCAATCCTCCAAGTACAGCAACCCTGAGAGTTCACTGGCTGTGAGAGCCATCCCACTCAGGGCCATTGCTGGTCACAGCCTGCTGCGGGCCAGGAGAGCTCAAATGGTCTCATTTTGGGCCACTCTTCATACGGTTGTAAGAGTGTGGGCTTTAGTCGTATCAGGGTTTCATCCTGGCCACAGTTTGTGTTGGGACTTTCTTTGAAATTGTGACAATGGAGATTTTGTGGTGTTCGGGAAAGAAAAATATTTTCCAAGACTGGTCATTTTTGAGGGGAATTTTCCAAAGGTGTATTTACACACCTAGATATAGAATGATTGTGTGTGTCTGCATGTGAGAGATAGAATAGATAATGGTATGAATGTTCTCACTGTGAATTTGAAATTAAGTCCTTCCTGTGACTGTGGGTTGTTTGCTCCCAAACCCTTTAACACCCTCTTCATATTGTAGACATATCCTTTGCGTACCATGCACTTCTAAATGCACAGTCTCACTATTAAACAATAATCGTTGATTTCAAATCAATATTCTATTTATGCTACATTCATTTAGTCAGTAACACAGTGAACTTGGCCGTCAAACTCCAGATGTCCAGGCAAGAAAAGAAGAACTTTTCGCCTTTCCAGCCCACAATCCTGCACTCACACCATTGACACATCCCAACATCACTAATGGAAGAGAGAGGATTGATTTTGATATGCTTTTGTGAAGAAGCTTTGACAGGAATGACATGTCACAGAAAATATCTGAAATAATTCTTATAAGGCACAAATTGGCACCGGGCCCTGCAGGGCTGTGGTCTTCAGGTTCCAGGCTCAAGCTCAGTGACAGAGGTTTGGTGCTCTGGGGTAATTTCTGGGAGTTCTTAGTGCAGCTGCTGGTAAGCTCAGGACAGCAGCCAGTGCTCACTCTGGCAGAGCAGGGGGTAGGTGAGGGTGGAGGAGAACAAAGGACCACGACTCTCCAGCAATGCTGCACAAAGGCTTTAATGAGAAGGAGCAAAAGCGGCGGCACAGAACAGAGACCAAGGAAGACGTGTGGGGGGCCAGGGAGGGCAAGAGATGGGCCCGTCTGCCAAGGAGAACGGGGATGATGCGCCGGCCTCAGCAGATCTGACCGCAGCGGGAGAAAGGCAGGCACAGGCCTGAGCCCCCCAGGCCAAGGGAGCCCCCAGAAGAGATGGGAACCCCCGCGGTGCTGAGGGAGCTGCCCACAGCAGCTGATAGAGAGGATCCCACGGCTGTGCTCTGAGGGAAGGAGCTGAGGATGGGGCCCGGCAGGGTCACCACCACCGGCGAAGGCTCGATGTACACCGTGGAGTCAGCGCAGCGGACATTGCAGGGCTCAGTGCAGCTGCTGGCAAGGGGCGTTGGGCCACAGGGGCCGCAGGGCCGTGGGGGACAGGGTCTGCAGCAAGACATCTCTCGGTGCGGAAGGCAAAGCTGCAACACAGAGCAGGGAGCACCACCCAGCCTCAGCATCACTCTGTCTCTCTGTCCCTCAGCTCTCGCCAGGGACACATTTGGTCTCCAACACACACTCTGTGCCTACAGCTCCCACCACCCTCCTGCTGCCCTGCCAGTGGCACGGCACGCGAAGGCCGCCTCACTCCAGCAAGAGGAGGCAGCACAGTGGCTTTAAGGGCCCTGTGGAAAGACTGGTCACAGCCCATCTCCAGAGCACACATGGCCGTGTCAGACAATGTCCCGGCGTGCACTGGCACATTTTGTTACACCAGGGCAGGTGCAAATTCTGCTGGGCACATCCCCCTGAGGCTGAGCCCCATTGATCCCCTTCTGCTGGAACAAAGCCCCCTCTTCCCAGCTGGCCCCAGCCCCCAGCATGGAAAGGCTGACGGCCCTGCAACAGTTCTGTGCCAGGGCCCAGCTGAGGCAGCCCAAGGATCAAGCCGGGCAGCCTCCATGAGAGCAGCTCAGCCCACAGGGAGGGATGGAGCGGGCTCAGGCTTACCTGGTTCCTCGAGGAAAGGGAGGCCAGAGACCAGGATGCAGAGCCTGCAGCAGAGCAGCCTTTTATGCTGGGTCCCAGAGCCCTGTGGGGCCACAAACATTCCTTGTTTGTGAAACATCCAAACTCCTGGGAGTGGCCACTTGCCAGGCCTCGCTGCTGATCAGGTCCCTGCCTCTTTCATCTCAGGTGTTTTTCTTCCTGTTTGTACAACCCAAAATCCTGTGATGACTCTGAGAATCTCTTTGGAATGGAATGGACCTTAAAATCATCTGTCTTGAGTCTCCTAAAATGGCTTTTTAAATATCTCTGGACAACCTCTTCCACTGTATTGGTCCTCCCTAAGAAAAAGATTCCCTACCAATATATAATCAAAACACATGTGCTTTGAGTGTGTTACTGGTAGCACTTGACCCATACCTACACACCCCAGCCAGGTATCCTTTCCTTTCTTAACTGAATGTCTCCTAGAAGCCTTCTCCTCTCTTTTCTATGCAACCCCAACCCTCTCAGTCTGTCCTCACGGGCTGATGGCTCCAGCTGCCTGGTGCTCTTTGTGTCTCCTCTGGACCCACTGCAGCAGGCCCGTGTGTTTCTTAGGCTGTGTGTCCTAGGGCTGCAGGCAGTACCCCAGGTACGGTGTCAGGAGAGACGAGGAGAGCAGGACAATCCCCTCCCTCAACCTGCTGCCCACACTGCTCTGGATGCAGCCCAGAATAAGATTGGATTTTTGCACTGGGCTGCTCACTGGCAGTGCAGGTTCATGTTCAGTATTTCAGCCACCAGAACCTGCAGGTCTCCCTCCACAGGGCTGCTCTCATTCCACTCAAGGCCTACTAGGCTGTGTCCAGGTTTGCATTGCCCTGGCCTTGGCATTTGACAATCATAGCTCGGGCCTCAGCTTGGGAAGTTGTGATCCTCCAGAAAACAAGGAATTCAACACGTAGGAAGGTGATCAAAGGCATGCTTACATCTCTCCCTGAAAGACAAATTGACCCATTTTCCCAAACACAAATTAACCCACTTTGCTCAGGGTGTCCAGCCCTGAGGTCAGGATCTGGCAGCTTTGGGGCAGAGGCTGAGGGCCGGGAGCACAAAGCTCATGGCTCCTTTTCCTGGGGCAGGCATCATTTGCCCATTCACCTAATATCACACTTCAAAGGGATATTGGATCAGTCTCCCAAGAGCTTGTTGGTGTCATTGTGCTGTGGAAGAGTTGGGAAAATCCATGAGCTTCAGGCAAACCTGAATCATGCTGATGTGGAAATGAGTGCACACAGTGCCCTGGACTCAGGCATTCCAGGGATACCACAGCACATGGCCTCTTTTCCATGAAGTATTTTGCCTTTGTCAGGGGCATTTCCAGACCTTTTAGACCCAGTCTGAGACCACCTTGTACATGCATGTAATCCTGTGCTGCTGCAGGTTTGCACAAGGCATTGCCATTAGGTGGCTGCTCAAGGGCCCAGGGGATGCAGGGCAACCCAGGATAATGGAGACTGGGAGAGACCTGTGGAAGTTCTTTGCTCCCTCTCTGAGAAGAACAAACTTCCCAGCTGCCACCTGAAGCTGTGGGCCTTGTCCCATTGTCCTCTGAACACTGCCACTGTCAGACAGGTGCCTCTCCCATGAGCAGCACTTCCAGGGATGCCCTGCACCCCCAGGAGGCCACCAGGAGATGGAAAGGGCTCCTACAGATGAGCCTCCCAGGTCCTCGATGGGGGGGACCAGCAGGAGATGACACTGGGGCTGTCTGCACTGATGAGCCAGGGGTGGAGGGGGGCATGGAGCTGCTGCCTCCACCTCCTCCTGGCAGTTCTGGAGAGAATGAAGCCAAAGTCTCCTGAGAGCTGCACTGTCACAGGGCAAGAGGCAGCAATCACAAGAGGCACAGAAGGAAATGCCAGAGTTCCCTGTGGGAGGACAAGGGACAGGCCTGGGAGAGCTGTACCAGGGGTACTGATGTCTTTTGTAAGCTGTGTCTGTGCTTAGAAGTCAGCAGGACAAGGCCCAGAGCCTGGTGAGGAACTGGGGCAGTGTGATCTGCCCAGAGCAGGTGACAGGAGCACAAGACCTCCAGAGCTCCACACAGACCTGCTGGGGTTGGTGTGGGGCACTCTGAGTCATTCCAGTCCTTGAGCTGCCCCAAAAGACCCTGCCAGGGGAGACAGCAAATGCAAGAGATTGCAGACAAGCACCAGGTGATCCATGACTGGGAATACAAGGTGGGGAAATATCCTTCATGGCAGCAGAACATTGAGGGTGTGAGCTCTGTTATCCCTTGAGCGCCTGAGTCTGCAGCACCCAGTCCACTGAAGTCCACACTGGGTGACTCAGGTTTGCCTGGAGCTCAGGGATTTTCCCAGCTCTTCCACATCATGATGACACCTGCTCTGCTGCTCTGGGAGACTGATCCCATGTCCCTTTGAAATGTAAAATGCATGGAATGGGAAACCCCATCCCAGAGCCAGAAAACAACAGCCATGGGCGCCCTGCCCTCAGCCCTTTCCCCAAATGCAGCAGCCAGGTCTCTGTCCCTGGGATGAGCACGCTGAGTAAAGCAGGTCAGTGTGGCTGTGGGTCTGTCTCAGGGAAGGACACAGCATCACTTTGATCACAAAACCAGGCCGTGGCACAGCCTGTCACTGTAAGCAAGTTCCCCATGGCTGTCACTCAGGCCTGCAGGTGAACATGGACTTCCCTTGCCCCTGAACTTTGCCACCTTCCTGCACAGTTGGGTCTCTTTGACACCATGGGGTTATGCCGTGTTGACTTTGTGCCTCAAATGAGCCTCAGTCTTCTGTATATCTGTGATAACCCATGAAAGAAATGACTCTCAGGATGAGCCTGAGTGTCTGCACTGAAAGCTCCTGAGAGATGGGCTGAGGAGTCACTCCGTGGCTGAATTTAACTGTAACTGGAGCACAATTAACCATCAAGAAGAACAAGTGACAGAAAGCTATAGACAATGTGCAAATAGATTTAAATGCACCTTATACACAGGCTGGGGACCTCCAAGTCACGTGCCCTTGGTAAGCTGGGACACACATTAATAATTTCCAATTTGGGTGCTGTGAAACTGGTAAAAAAATGCCTGAGATGAAAGAGGCAGGGACCTGATCAGCAGCGAGGCCTGGCAAGTGGCCACTCCCAGGAGTTTGGATGTTTCACAAACAAGGAATGTTTGTGGCCCCACAGGGCTCTGGGACCCAGCATAAAAGGCTGCTCTGCTGCAGGCTCTGCATCCTGGTCTCTGGCCTCCCTTTCCTCGAGGAACCAGGTAAGCCTGAGCCCGCTCCATCCCTCCCTGTGGGCTGAGCTGCTCTCATGGAGGCTGCCCGGCTTGATCCTTGGGCTGCCTCAGCTGGGCCCTGGCACAGAACTGTTGCAGGGCCGTCAGCCTTTCCGTGCTGGGGGCTGGGGCCAGCTGGGAAGAGGGGGCTTTGTTCCAGCAGAAGGGGATCAATGGGGCTCAGCCTCAGGGGGATGTGCCCAGCAGAATTTGCACCTGCCCTGGTGTAACAAAATGTGCCAGTGCACGCCGGGACATTGTCTGACACGGCCATGTGTGCTCTGGAGATGGGCTGTGACCAGTCTTTCCACAGGGCCCTTAAAGCCACTGTGCTGCCTCCTCTTGCTGGAGTGGGGCGGCCTTCGCGTGCCGTGCCACTGGCAGGGCAGCAGGAGGGCGGTGGGAGCTGTAGGCACAGAGTGTGTGTTGGAGACCAAATGTGTCCCTGGCGAGAGCTGAGGGACAGAGAGACAGAGTGATGCTGAGGCTGGGTGGTGCTCCCTGCTCTGTGTTGCAGCTTTGCCTCCCATACCGAGAGATGTCTTGCTGCAGACCCTGTCCCCCACGGCCCTGCGGCCCCTGTGGCCCAACGCCCCTTGCCAGCAGCTGCACTGAGCCCTGCAATGCCCGCTGCGCTGACTCCACGGTGTACATCGAGCCTTCGCCGGTGGTGGTGACCCTGCCGGGCCCCATCCTCAGCTCCTTCCCTCAGAGCACAGCCGTGGGATCCTCTCTGTCAGCTGCTGTGGGCAGCTCCCTCAGCACCGCGGGGGTTCCCATCTCTTCTGGGGGCTCCCTTGGCCTGGGGGGCTCAGGCCTGTGCCTGCCTTTCTCCCGCTGCGGTCAGATCTGCTGAGGCGCATCATCCCCGTTCTCCTTGGCAGACGGGCCCATCTCTTGCCCTCCCTGGCCCCCCACACGTCTTCCTTGGTCTCTGTTCTGTGCCGCCGCTTTTGCTCCTTCTCATTAAAGCCTTTGTGCAGCATTGCTGGAGAGTCGTGGTCCTTTGTTCTCCTCCACCCTCACCTACCCCCTGCTCTGCCAGAGTGAGCACTGGCTGCTGTCCTGAGCTTACCAGCAGCTGCACTAAGAACTCCCAGAAATTACCCCAGAGCACCAAACCTCAGTCACTGAGCTTGAGCCTGGAACCTGAAGACCACAGCCCTGCAGGGCCCGGTGCCAATTTGTGCCTTATAAGAATTATTTCAGATATTTTCTGTGACATGTCATTCCTGTCAAAGCTTCTTCACAAAAGCATATCAAAATCAATCCTCTCTCTTCCATTAGTGATGTTGGGATGTTCAATGGTGTGAGTGCAGGATTGTGGGCTGGAAAGGAGAATAGTTCTTCTTTTCTTGCCTGGACATCAGGAGTGTGATGGCAACATTCTCTCTGTTACTGACTGAATGAATGTAGCATAAATAGAATATTGATTTGAAAACGATGATTAATGTTTAAAAGACTGTGCATTGAGAAGTGCATGGTACGCAAACGATATGGATACAATATGAAGAGGGTGTTAAAGGGTTTGGGAGCAAACAACCCACAGTCACAGGAAGGACTTAATTTCAAATTCACAGTGAGAACATTCATACCATTATCTATTCTATCTCTCTCTCTCACACACACACACACACACACACACACACACACACACTCACTCTGTATTTAGGTGTGTAAATACATCTATTAAAAATTCCCCTCAAAAATGACCAGTCTTGGAAAATATTTTTCTTTCCTGAACACCACAAAATCACCATTGTCACACTTTCAAAGAAAGTCCCAACACAAACTGTGGCCAGGATGAAACCCTGATACGACTAAAGCCCACACTCTTACAACCGTATGAAGAGTGGCCCAAAATGAGACCATTTGAGCTCTCCTGGCCCGCAGCAGGCTGTGACCAGCAATGGCCCTGAGTGGGATGGCTCTCACAGCCAGTGAACTCTCAGGGTTGCTGTACTTGGAGGATTGCCCAACAAGGACGAGTCCTGGGCTGATACCCTCACTCCTTGAGGCCTGACTCTTCCCCCTTGGGGAGATGCAAAGGCATCCAAAGTGAGTGTTTCACTGACCCCTGACGGGAGTTTTTCACAGGTACGTTGATTGTAGCGACCCTTCACATCTGTGTGCATGCACATCTGCATATATTTGCTATAGCAAATCTGGGAGAAATACTGCTTCCTTGGATGTCTAAGTACCTTGGAGATCTAAGTAAGTTAGGCCTGTCATGAGGGTTAAGTTCCAGATATAGACTTACCTAAGTGGTGCTTAGTGTTGTTTCTGCTAAGTTGCCAAGTATAACTTTGAAGTTGCAAGTGAGGTTAAATGGTATGAAGTCCTTTTCCTCTGTCAAATTTAAAGGGTACGATATTAGTTGGGTTTCAGGTATAAGTTACGTTAAAATACTGTTAAGTTTGAATGCTGTCAATCTTTTAGGCTATGTTTCCTTATATCCTTGCCCTCACTGTCTTTTGTCACACACACACACACACTGATACTCATACGCATAAACACAGAAACAGACACAACACCCTTTTTTCAATAGTTGTTAATTGATTTCTGTTTTGGTTGGTTGGATTTTGTTTGTTTTTGTCGTTGGTTGTTTTACGTTGTTGTGCCTTAAGTGTCCTGTAAGTAGGAGTGTGAATGTTGCCCAGGCAGTTTGTTGTTGATATTTGTTTAATATGGCAAGTGTTTTTTGGTGCTGGCTTGGGAGTGATTTTTCAGGCCTGTGCAGCAGTGTTTGTTGAGAGGAGCCTTGTGCAGAAGTGCGTGGGTGTGGGTGTGTTGGCCCAGGGCAGGTGATGAGCAGGGCAGGGCTGGAGCAGGTAGTTGTGGCCGAGTGGTGAAGGCGATGGACTAGAAATCCATTGGGGTTTCCCCGCGCAGGTTTGAATCCTGCCAACTACGGGCACGGGCCCCTTTTGGGCTGCGGGCATCTGACCAGGGGCACAGGCAGCACCCACAGGTGGGTGCCATGGACAGCAGCTGCAGCTGCCCCAGGGCTCCTGCACTTGCAGTCCCAGCAATGGAGAAGGACAGGGAAAATGCAGACATGAACTGAGCATTTCATCCCCTCCCAGTGGCCCCAAGTGTTAAATGCAAGAACTCTCAGCTTGACAAACTGCTTGGCACAAAGTGGCCAGAATTCAGAGCTTTTGCTTCAGAGCAACCATGAGCAGCATTGAGCTGCAGCAGCAGAATTTGCAGAGCAAAAAGAGGAGAATTGTTTCTGCTGGCAGTTCCAAGCAAAGGCGACACATGTCCCTCGTTGGCCATGAAATATTTGAAGTGTCGGGCAGGAGCAGTGGTGCAGCGTGCTGGGAGCACAGGCGTACTTATGGTGAGGGCTGCAGGTGTGAGGATGTGTGTGGATTTCAGGTGGGCTGATGGATGGCCAGGCTGCAGGCTGTGTGCAGGGTGGGTTGAGCAGGTGGAGGGTGAGGGTGTGTGTGTAAGGGGCAGTGAGTGTGCAGGGCTGTGTGTGGAAAGAGTGTGAGGAGGGCAAGGGCAGGCAGTGGAGGAGCGTAGCGCAGGCTGAAGTGCGGTGAATGTTGAGGGTGTGTATTGAGTGGGGTGGGGGAGGCGGATGAGAGAGGAAGGTCAGGAGTGAGGGGCAGCAGTGGCGGGCAGCATGAGGCTGCAGTGAGGGCAATGTCAGGCAGGGCTGAGGAGGAGCAGAGTGGCGCAGCGGGAGCGTGCTGGGCCCATAACCCAGAGGTCGATGGATCGAAACCATCCTCTGCTAAGGTGCTTTTTGTACTCAGGCTGCCTTGCCCAACAATTTGACCCTACTTGGCCACAGCTTTCTGACCGATGCTGGCCATAGCCTTCCTCTTGCCACTACACTGTCTACATCCTTTGAGTAAAAATGATAAAACTTGTACAAGAGCACTTGGGTTCTCCTGGTCCTGCAGAGTGTTGCACATTCCCACCACAAGTACTTGTACCACAGAGCAGCTCAGCCTCAGCTCCTGCTCCCCTCAGCCGGGATCCAGCCCAGGACTCCGGGCACCTCCAGCCCAGCAGGCACACGCTGGCTTTGAGCCAGGTCGGCCTTGGCAAAAGCCGACTGCAGCAGCTGCCCTGGATCCTGCGCAGACTCCCAGAGAGTGGCGAGCCTCTGCAGCCAGATGGGCAGAGAACTTTGTGCTTCTCAACCTGGGCATAAGGGTGGGGTGGCAATGGGGCTGAGGCCCTGAGTGGCCTTGTATTTGCTTTGTCTCCAGCCGTGCTTTGAGCAGGCATTTGGACTTGTGTCCTCCTTGGGATGCCTTGCAGTCAAGTTCCTTGTGAGAGGGAAGAGTTCCAGAGAGATTCTGTCCTCCTGGCTGTGCAGCATAGGCAGTGAGCAAACTTCTCCCTCACAGGAGCTGGAGGTCAGTCATTGCTCTGCCCTTGGTGTGTCAGCTGTCCTTTGTCCTTGCTGCTCCAGCCCCTTTGCTGGGTTCAGCAGAGGATCTTTGTTGAGCTTTTGTAGAGATGGGGCAAAGTTTCCCTCTCCCTAGTCCTTAAGGAGCTGGAGTGGTTTGGTCTGGAGAAGAGAAGGCAAGGGGGCTTGTGGTGTGTGAAGGTAAGTTGGGCAGGTAAGTGTGCCTGAGTGAGAAAGGGCTTGTTGCCATTTGGGACAGAGAAGATGTTGGGTGCTTAGAAGCGTGGCACTTGTACGAGAGGCCATGTCAGGCTTGGAGGGAGCTGTGGTGGTGTTGGCCTGAAGGTTGTTGTGATGGGAGAGTGTGTGTAGGGCGTGCAGGAAGGCTGCAGTTGCTGTGAGATGTGCAGAGCAGTGGAGAGGCAGGCAGCCTTGTCTGGGGCCATAAGGCTGAGGCAGGCTGAGCAGAGGGACACCAGGTGAGGTGGGCAGGAGGTCCTATGGTGTAATGGTGAGCACTCTGGACTCTGAATCCAGTGATCTGAGTTCAAATCTCAGTGGGACCTGAGCCTTTTGGTTGCCTCAGCATGCTTGCCCTCAGCATGCCGACACTCTCCCCCCTCTCCTCTGCTGCTGCCGCTGCACTTCTGCACTCTTCTCTCATCCAGCACACAGCACCTGAGCTGCACAACACCCACTCCCAATGGGCCAGGCACAGGACTCTGCACTGTGACCACTGCCTCCTGTCTTGGATGCATCCAAAACTGGAGACTGGGATACAAGCTCTGGGCAGCTGTTTCCAAGTTGGATCATTCCCAAAGGAACGGCAGAGCACTCTGCCATTACTTCTACGCCCACTCCTGTCAACTTCTCCTTTCGTGCTCCATCCATCTGTGGCTTCTTGCCCTCTTTTCCCGGCCAATTGCTTTCTATTGCTTTGCAATCCATTCCAGGAGCTCCACCAGCATTGGGCAGTGGCCCATCATTGGGTTTCCATTTGTTTCCATGGGAGAGGGAAGGATGTCCCTGGCAGAGCAGGGGGTAGGTGAGGGTGGAGGAGAACAAAGGACCACGACTCTCCAGCAATGCTGCACAAAGGCTTTAATGAGAAGGAGCAAAAGCGGCGGCACAGAACAGAGACCAAGGAAGACGTGTGGGGGGCCAGGGAGGGCAAGAGATGGGCCCGTCTGCCAAGGAGAACGGGGATGATGCGCCGGCCTCAGCAGATCTGACCGCAGCGGGAGAAAGGCAGGCACAGGCCTGAGCCCCCCAGGCCAAGGGAGCCCCCAGAAGAGATGGGAACCCCCGCGGTGCTGAGGGAGCTGCCCACAGCAGCTGACAGAGAGGATCCCACGGCTGTGCTCTGAGGGAAGGAGCTGAGGATGGGGCCCGGCAGGGTCACCACCACCGGCGAAGGCTCGATGTACACCGTGGAGTCAGCGCAGCGGACATTGCAGGGCTCAGTGCAGCTGCTGGCAAGGGGCGTTGGGCCACAGGGGCCGCAGGGCCGTGGGGGACAGGGTCTGCAGCAAGACATCTCTCGGTGCGGGAGGCAAAGCTGCAACACAGAGCAGGGAGCACCACCCAGCCTCAGCATCACTCTGTCTCTCTGTCCCTCAGCTCTCGCCAGGGACACATTTGGTCTCCAACACACACTCTGTGCCTACAGCTCCCACCACCCTCCTGCTGCCCTGCCAGTGGCACGGCACGCGAAGGCCGCCCCACTCCAGCAAGAGGAGGCAGCACAGTGGCTTTAAGGGCCCTGTGGAAAGACTGGTCACAGCCCATCTCCAGAGCACACATGGCCGTGTCAGACAATGTCCCGGCGTGCACTGGCACATTTTGTTACACCAGGGCAGGTGCAAATTCTGCTGGGCACATCCCCCTGAGGCTGAGCCCCATTGATCCCCTTCTGCTGGAACAAAGCCCCCTCTTCCCAGCTGGCCCCAGCCCCCAGCATGGAAAGGCTGACGGCCCTGCAACAGTTCTGAGCCAGGGCCCAGCTGAGGCAGCCCAAGGATCAAGCCGGGCAGCCTCCATGAGAGCAGCTCAGCCCACAGGGAGGGATGGAGCGGGCTCAGGCATACCTGGTTCCTAGAGGAAAGGGAGGTCAGAGACCAGGATGAAGAGCCTGCAGCAGAGCAGCCTTTTATGCTGGATCCCAGAGCCCTGTGGGGCCACAAACATTCCTTGTTTGTGAAACATCCAAACTCCTGGGAGGGGCCACTTGCCAGGCCTCGCTGCTGATCAGGTCTCTGCCTCTTTCATCTCAGGCATTTCTCACTAGTTTCACACCACCCGACTTGGAAATGATTAATGTGTGTCCCAGCTTCCTAAGGAATTTCATTTGGCGGTCCCAAGCCAGTGTACGAGGTTAATTGAAACGTATTTTTTTAGTGTCTATAAGTTTCTGCCACTTCTTGATGGTTAACCATCTTCTTGATGGTTAATTGTGCTCCAGTTACAGTTAAATTCAGCCATGAAGTGACTCCTCAGTCCATCTCTCAGGAGCGGTCAGTGCAGACACTCAGGCTCATCCTGAGAGTCATTTCTTTCATGGGTTATCACAGATATACAGAAGACTGAGGCTCATTTGAGGCACAAAGTCAACACTGCACAACCCCATGGTGTCAAAGAGACCCAACTGTGCAGGAAGGTGGCAAAGTTCAGGGGCAAGTGAAGTCCAGGTTCACCTGCAGGCCTGAGTGACAGCCATGGGGAACTTGCTTACAGTGACAGGCTGTGCCACAGCCTGGTTTTGTGATCAAAGTGATGCTGTGTCCTTCCCTGAGACAGACCCACAGCCACACTGACCTGCTTTACTCAGCGTGCTCATCCCAGGGACAGAGACCTGGCTGCTGCCTTTGGGGAAAGGGCTGAGGGCAGGGCGCCCATGGCTGTTGTTTTCTGGCTCTGGGATGGGGTTTCCCATTCCATGCATTTTACATTTCAAAGGGACACGGGATCAGTCTCCCAGAGCAGCAGAGCAGGTGTCATCATGATGTGGAAGAGCTGGGAAAATCCCTGAGCTCCAGGCAAACCTGAGTCACCCAGTGTGGACTTCAGTGGACTGGGTGCTGCAGACTCAGGCGCTCAAGGGATAACAGCGCTCACACCCTCAATGTTCTGCTGCCATGAAGGATATTTCCCCACCTTGTATTCCCAGTCATGGATCACCTGGTGCTTGTCTGCAATCTCCTGCATTTGCTGTCTGCCCATGTAGGGTCTTTTGGGGCAGCTCAAGGACTGGAATGACTCAGAGTGCCCCACACCAACCCCAGCAGGTCTGTGTGGACCTCTGGAGGTCTTGTGCTCCTGTCAACTGCTCTGGGCAGATCACACTGCCCCAGTTCATCAGCAGGCTCTGGGCCTTGTCCTGCTGGCTTCTAAGCACAGACACAGTGTCATCTCCTGCTGGTCCTCCCCATCGAGCACCTGGGAGGCTCATCTGTAGGACCCCTTTCCATCTCCTGGTGGCATCCTGGGGGAGTAGGGCATCCCTGGAAGTGCTGCTCCTGGGACAGGCTGCTGTCTGACAGTGGCAGTGTTCAGAGGACAATGGGACAAGGCCCACAGTTTCAGGTGGCAGCTGGGAAGTTTGTTCATCTCAGTGAGGGAGCAAAGAACTTCCACAGGTCTCTCCCAGTCTCCATTATCCTGGGTTGCCCTGCATCCCCTGCAGCAGCCACCTAATGGCAATACCTCCTGGAAAGCTGCAGCAGCAGCACATGAATAAATGGGTGTACAAGTTGGTCTTGCACTGGTCCTAAAAGGTCTGGAAATGCCCCTGACAAAGCCCAAAATTTTGGAGGAAAGAGGCCATGTGCTGTGGTATCCCTGGAATGCCTGAGTCCAGGGCACTGTGTGCACTCATTTCCACATCAGCATGATTCAGGTTTGCCTGAAGCTCATGGATTTTCCCAACTCTTCCACAGCACAATGACACCAACAAGCTCTTGGGAGACTGATCCAATATCCCTTTGAACTGTGATATTAGGTGAATGAGCAAATGATGCCTGCCCCAGGAAAAGGAGCCATGAGCTTTGTGCTCCCTGCCCTCAACCTCTGTCCCAAAGCTGCCATCCAGATCCTGACCTCAGGGCTGGACACCCTGAGCAAAGTGGGTTAATTTGTGTTTGGGAAAATGGGTCAATTTGTCTTTCAGGGAGAGATGTAAGCATGCCTTTGATCACCTTCCTACGTGTTGAATTCCTTGTTTTCTGGAGGATCACAACTTCCCAAGCTGAGGCCCGAGCTATGATTGTCAAATGCCAAGGCCAGGGCAATGCAAACCTGGACACAGCCTAGTAGACCTTGAGTGGAATGAGAGCAGCCCTGTGGAGGGAGACCTGCAGGTTCTGGTGGCTGAAATACTGAACATGAACCTGCACTGCCAGTGAGCAGCCCAGTGCAAAAATCCACTCTTATTCTGGGCTGCATCCAGAGCAGTGTGGGCAGCAGGTTGAGGGAGGGGATTGTCCTGCTCTCCTCGTCTCTCCTGACACCGTACCTGGGGTACTGCCTGCAGCCCTAGGACACACAGCCTAAGAAACACACGGGCCTGCTGCAGTGGGTCCAGAGGAGCCACAAAGAGCACCAGGCAGCTGGAGCCATCAGCCTGTGAGGACAGGCTGAGAGGGTTGGGGTTGCATAGAAAAGAGAGGAGAGGGCTTCTAGGAGACATTCAGTTAAGAAAGGAAAGGATACCTGGCTGGGGGGTGGAGGCATGGGTCAAGGGCTACTAGTTAAAAATTGAGAACATAGGTATATATAGATTAGATATTGGGAACGAAACTTACCCCTTATAGGACTGATTGACTAGAACAGGTTGTCCAGAGAAATTTATGAAGCCATTTTAGGGGGCTGGTGGTAGATCAATTTTAGGTCCATTCCATCCCAAAGTGATTCTCAGAGTCATCACAGGATTTTGGTTTGTACAAAGAGGAAGAAAAACACCTGAGATGAAAAAGGCAGGGACCTGATCAGCATCGAGGCCTGGCAAGTGGCCACTCCCAGGAGTTTGGATGTTTCACAAACAAGGAATGTTTGTGGCCCCACAGGGCTCTGGGACCCAGCATAAAAGGCTGCTCTGCTGCAGGCTCTGCATCCTGGTCTCTGGCCTCCCTTTCCTCGAGGAACCAGGTAAGCCTGAGCCTGCTCCATCCCTCCCTGTGGGCTGAGCTGCTCTCATGGAGGCTGCCCGGCTTGATCCTCGGGCTGCCTCAGCTGGGCCCTGGCTCAGAACTGTTGCAGGGCCGTCAGCCTTTCCATGCTGGGGGCTGGAGCCAGCTGGGAAGAGGGGGCTTTGTTCCAGCACAAGGGGATCAATGGGGCTCAGCCTCAGGGGGATGTGCCCAGCAGATTTTGCACCTGCCCTGGTGTAACAAAATGTGCCAGTGCACGCCGGGACATTGTCTGACACGGCCATGTGTGCTCTGGAGATGGGCTGTGACCAGTCTTTCCACAGGGCCCTTAAAGCCACTGTGCTGCCTCCTCTTGCTGGAGTGGGGCGGCCTTCGCGTGCCGTGCCACTGGCAGGGCAGCAGGAGGGTGGTGGGAGCTGTAGGCACAGAGTGTGTGTTGGAGACCAAATGTGTCCCTGGCGAGAGCTGAGGGACAGAGAGACAGAGTGATGCTGAGGCTGGGTGGTGCTCCCTGCTCTGTGTTGCAGCTTTGCCTCCCGCACCGAGAGATGTCTTGCTGCAGACCCTGTCCCCCACGGCCCTGCGGCCCCTGTGGCCCAACGCCCCTTGCCAGCAGCTGCACTGAGCCCTGCAATGCCCGCTGCGCTGACTCCACGGTGTACATCGAGCCTTCGCCGGTGGTGGTGACCCTGCCGGGCCCCATCCTCAGCTCCTTCCCTCAGAGCACAGCCGTGGGATCCTCTCTGTCAGCTGCTGTGGGCAGCTCCCTCAGCACCGCGGGGGTTCCCATCTCTTCTGGGGGCTCCCTTGGCCTGGGGGGCTCAGGCCTGTGCCTGCCTTTCTCCCGCTGCGGTCAGATCTGCTGAGGCCGGCGCATCATCCCCATTCTCCTCGGCAGACGGGCCCATCTCTTGCCCTCCCTGGCCCCCCACACGTCTTCCTTGTTCCTTGGTCTCTGTTCTGTGCCGCCGCTTTTGCTCCTTCTCATTAAAGCCTTTGTGCAGCATTGCTGGAGAGTCGTGGTCCTTTGTTCTCCCCCTCCCTCACCTACCCCCTGCTCTGCCAGGGACATCCTTCCCTCTCCCATGGAAACAAATGGAAGCCCAATGATGAGGCACTGCCCAATGCTGGTGGAGCTTTTGGAATGGATTGCGAAGCAATAGAAAGCCATTGCCAGGGAAAAGAGGAAAAGGAGCCACAGAGGAAAGGAGAAAAAAGGAGACGTTGACATGGGTGGGCATAGAAGTAATGGCAGACAGAGTGCCCTGCTGTTCCTGTGGGAATGGTCCAAACTGGAAACAGCTTCCCAGAGCATGTAACCCAGACTCCAGTTTTGGATGCATCCAAGGCAGGAGGCAGTGGTCCCAGAGCAGAGTCCTGTGCCTGGCCCATTGGGAGTGGGTGTTGTGCAGCTCAGGTGCTGTGTGCTGGATGAGAGAAGAGTGCAGAAGTGCAGCAGCAGCAGAGGAGAGGGGGGAGAGTGTCGGCATGCTGAGGGCAAGCATGCTGAGGCAACCAAAAGGCTCAGGTCCCACTGAGATTTGAACTCAGATCACTGGATTCAGAGTCCAGAGTGCTCACCATTACACCATAGGACCTCCTGCTCACCTCACCTGGTGTCCCTCTGCTCAGCCTGCCTCAGCCTTATGGCCCCAGACAAGGCTGCCTGCCTCTCCACTGCTCTGCACATCTCACAGCAACTGCAGCCTTCCTGCACGCCCTACACACACTCTCCCATCACAACAACCTTCAGGCCAACACCACCACAGCTCCCTCCAAGCCTGACAGGGCCTCTCGTATAAGTGCCACGCTTCTAAGCACCCAACATACCTGCCCAATTTACCTTCACACACCACAAGCCCCCTTGCCTTCTCTTCTCCAGACCAAGCCACTCCAGCTCCTTAAGGACTAGGGAGAGGGAAACTTTGCCCCATCTCTACAAAAGCTCAACAAAGACCCTCTGCTGAACCCAGCAAAGGGGCTGGAGCAGCAAGGCCAAAGGACAGCTGACACACCAAGGGCAGAGCAATGACTGACCTCCAGCTCCTGTGAGGGAGAAGTTTGCTCACTGCCTATGCTGCACAGCAAGGAGGGCAGAACACTCTCTGCCAACTCTTCCCACTCGCAAGGAACTTGACTCGAAGGCATCCCAAGGAGGACACAAGTCCAAATGCCTGCTCAAAGCATGGCTGGAGACAAAGAAAGGACAAGGCAACAAAGTGCCTCAGTCGCATTGCAACCCCAGCCTGATGCACAGGTGTCGAGAAGCACAAAGTTCTCTGCCCACCTGGCTGCAGAGGCTCACCACTCTCTGGGAGTCTCTGCAGGATCCAGTTCAGCCCCTGCAGCCGGCTTTTGCCAAGGCCGACCTGGCTTAATGCCAGTATGTGCCTGTTGTCTTTATGTTGCAAAGGTTCTATATTGTTGTCTCTTTATTGCAAGAGTTTCATATCTCTTTGATGCTTCTCGTAGGAACTTCTTCTAAGCACTGAGTCTTCTTTCTTCGCACAGTAGCTAACTGACGCTAGTTCTCTCTAAACTAACTAATGTGCCGTTTTATATCACTCTTTTTTTTACTGTCTACAGGTGTGGCCTGGAAAAATCAGGCCTGCTGTTAATATTTAATAATTAGCCCAGCCGCAACTCCTTTGGGGTAAGATTATTTTCTATACTACATTTATTTTCTTATATTCTATCCCCCTACATGTGCCTGCTGGGCTGGGAAGTGCCCGGAGTCCTGGGCAGTATCCCGGCTGAGGCGAGCAGGAGCAGCGGCTGAGCTGCTCTGTGGGAGAACAATTGCAGAGGGAAGGGACCGTGCTCATCGGGACCAGGAGAGGCCGGGCCGTGTAGAGGGAAGAGGAAGGCTATGTCCAGCCTCGCCCTAAAACCTGGAGCCAAGCTGGGTCAAAGTTGTTGGGCAAGGCAGCCTGAGTGCAAAAAGCACCTTAGCAGAGGATGGTTTCGATCCATCGACCTCTGGGTTATGGGCCCAGCACGCTCCCGCTGCGCCACTCTGCTCCTCCCCAGCTCTGCCTGACATTGCCCTCACTGCAGCCGCATGCTGCCCGCCACTGCTGCCCCTCACTCCTGACCTTCCTCTCTCATCTGCCTCCCCCACCCCACTCAATACACACCCTCAACATTCACCGCACTTCAGCCTGCGCTACGCTCCTCCACTGCCTGCCCTTGCCTTCCTCACACACTTTCCACACACAGCCCTGCACACTCACTGCCCCTTACACACACACCCTCACCCTCCACCTGCTCAACCCACCCTGCACACAGCCTGCAGCCTGGCCATCCATCAGCCCACCTGAAATCCACCAACATCCTCACACCTGCAGCCTTCACCATAAGTACGCCTGTGCTCCCAGCATGCTGCACCACTGCTCCTGCCCGACACTTCAGATCTTTCATGGCCAACGAGGGACATGGGTTGCCTTTGCTTGGAATTGCTAGCAGAAACAATTCTCCTCTTCTTGTTCTGCAAATTTTGCTGCCTCAGCTCAATGCTACTCATGGGTACTCTGAAGCAAAAGCTCTGAATTCTGGCCCTTGGGGCTAAGCAGGAGTTCAAGCTGAGAATTCTTGCATTTAACACTTGGTGCCACTGGGAGGGGATGAAATGCTGAGTTCATGTCGGCATTTCCCCTTTCCTTCTCCATTGCTGGGGCTGCAAGTGCAGGAGCCCTGGGCAGCTGCAGCTGCTGTCCATGGCACCCACCTGTGGGTGCTGCCTGTGCCCCTGGTCAGATGCCCGCAGCCCAAAAGGGGCACGTGCCCGTAGTTGGCAGGATTCGAACCTGCGCGGGGAAACCCCAATGGATTTCTAGTCCATCGCCTTCACCACTCGGCCACAACTACCTGCTCCAGCCCTGCCCTGCTCATCACCTGCCCTGGGCCAACACACCCACACCCACGCACTCCTGCACAAGGCTCCTCTCAACAAACACTGCTGCACAGGCCTGAAAAATCACTCCCAAGCCAGCACCAAAAAACACTTGCCATATTAAACAAATATCAACAACAAACTGCCTGGGCAACATTCACACTCCTACTTACAGGACACTTAAGGCACAACAACATAAAACAACCAACGACAAAAACAAACAAAATCCAACCAATCAAAACAGAAATCAACTAACAAATATTGAAAAAAGGGCGTTGTGTCTGTTTCTGTGTCTAAGTATATGAGTACCTTTGTGTGTGTGTGACAAAAGAAAGTGAGGACAAGGACACAAAGGAACACAGCCTAAAAGATTGACAGAGGCATAAAATTTGATCGAGGTAAAGCACTTCATACCATTTAACCTCACTTACAACTTCAAAGTTATACTTAGCAACATAGCAAAAACAACACTAAGCAACATTTAGGTAAGTCTATCTGGAACTTAACCTTCCTGACAGGCCTAACTTACTTAGATCTCCAAGGTACTTAGACATCCAAGGAAGCAGTATTTCTCCCAGATTTGCTATAGCAAATATATGCAGATGTGCATGCACACAGATGTGAAGGGTCGGTACAATCAACGTACCTGTGAAAAACTCCCCTCAGGGGTCAGTGAAACACTCACTTTGGATGCCTTTGCATCTCCCCAAGGGGGAAGGGTCAGGCCTCAAGGAGTGAGGGTATCAGCCTGGGACTCGTCCTTGTTGGGCAATCCTTCAAGTACAGCAACCCTGAGAGTTCACTGGCTGTGAGAGCCATCCCACTCAGGGCCATTGCTGGTCACAGCCTGCTGCGGGCCAGGAGAGCTCAAATGGTCTCATTTTGGGCCACTCGTCATAGGGTTCTAAGAGAGTGGGCTTTAGTCGTATCAGGGTTTCACCTGGCCACAGTTTGTGTTGGACTTTCTTTATAAGTGTGACAATGCGGATGTTGTGGTGTTCAGGAAAGAAAGATATTTTCCAAGACTGGCCATTTTCAAGGGAAATTTTTAATAGGTGTATTTACAAACCTAAATACAGAGTGAGTGACTGTGTAAGTGTGTGTGTGAGTGCATATGAGAGAGCAAATAGATAATGGAATGAATATTGTCACTGTGAATTTGAAATTAAGTCCTTCCTGTGACTGTGGGTCGTTTGCTTCCAAACTCTTTTGCACCCACTTCATATTGTATCCATATCGTTTGCGTACCATGCACTTCTCAATGCACAGTGTTTTAAACATTAATCATCGTTTTCAAATCAATATTCTATTTATGCTACATTCATTCAGTCAGTAACAGAGAGAATGTTGCCATCACACTCCTGATGTCCAGGCAAGAAAAGAAGAACTATTCTCCTTTCCAGCCCACAATCCTGCACTCACACCATTGACACATCCACACATCACTAATGGAAGAGACAGGATTGATTTCGCTATGCTTTTGTGAAGAAGCGTTGACAGGAATGACATGTCACTCAAAATATCTGAAATAATTCTTACAAGGAAAAAATTAGCACCGGGCCCTGGAGGGCTGTGGTCTCCAGGTTCTAGACTCAAGCTCAGTGACTGAGGTTTGGTGCTCTGGGGTAATTTCTGGGAGTTCTTAGTGCAGCTGCTGGTAAGCTCAGGACAGCAGCCAGTGCTCACTCTGGCA
This sequence comes from Melospiza georgiana, assembly GCF_028018845.1. Taxonomy (NCBI): domain Eukaryota; kingdom Metazoa; phylum Chordata; class Aves; order Passeriformes; family Passerellidae; genus Melospiza; species Melospiza georgiana. The sequence continues at coordinate 18,628,710 of NC_080439.1, read as the reverse complement.
GAGCAGGGGGTAGGTGAGGGAGGAGGAGAACAAAGGACCACGACTCTCCAGCAATGCTGCACAAAGGCTTTAATGAGAAGGAGCAAAAGCAGTGGCACAGAACAGAGACCAAGGAAGACGTGTGGGGGGCCAGGGAGGGCAAGAGATGGGCCCGTCTGCCGAGGAGAACGGGGATGATGCGCCGGCCTCAGCAGATCTGACCGCAGCGGGAGAAAGGCAGGCACAGGCCTGAGCCCCCCAGGCCAAGGGAGCCCCCAGAAGAGATGGGAACCCCCGCGGTGCTGAGGGAGCTGCCCACAGCAGCTGACAGAGAGGATCCCACGGCTGTGCTCTGAGGGAAGGAGCTGAGGATGGGGCCCGGCAGGGTCACCACCACCGGCGAAGGCTCGATGTACACCGTGGAGTCAGCGCAGCGGACATTGCAGGGCTCAGTGCAGCTGCTGGCAAGGGGCGTTGGGCCACAGGGGCCGCAGGGCCGTGGGGGACAGGGTCTGCAGCAAGACATCTCTCGGTGCGGGAGGCAAAGCTGCAACACAGAGCAGGGAGCACCACCCAGCCTCAGCATCACTCTGTCTCTCTGTCCCTCAGCTCTCGCCAGGGACACATTTGATCTCCAACACACACTCTGTGCCTACAGCTCCCACCACCCTCCTGCTGCCCTGCCAGTGGCACGGCACGCGAAGGCCGCCCCACTCCAGCAAGAGGAGGCAGCACAGTGGCTTTAAGGGCCCTGTGGAAAGACTGGTCACAGCCCATCTCCAGAGCACACATGGCCGTGTCAGACAATGTCCCGGCGTGCACTGGCACATTTTGTTACACCAGGGCAGGTGCAAATTCTGCTGGGCACATCCCCCTGAGGCTGAGCCCCATTGATCCCCTTCTGCTGGAACAAAGCCCCCTCTTCCCAGCTGGCCCCAGCCCCCAGCATGGAAAGGCTGACGGCCCTGCAACAGTTCTGTGCCAGGGCCCAGCTGAGGCAGCCCAAGGATCAAGCCGGGCAGCCTCCATGAGAGCAGCTCAGCCCACAGGGAGGGATGGAGCGGGCTCAGGCTTACCTGGTTCCTCGAGGAAAGGGAGGCCAGAGACCAGGATGCAGAGCCTGCAGCAGAGCAGCCTTTTATGCTGGGTCCCAGAGCCCTGTGGGGCCACAAACATTCCTTGTTTGTGAAACATCCAAACTCCTGGGAGTGGCCACTTGCCAGGCCTCGCTGCTGATCAGCTCCCTGCCTCTTTCATCTCAGGTGTTTTTCTTCCTCTTTGTAGAACCCAATATCCTGTGATGACTCTTAGAATCACTTTGGGATGGAATGGATCAAAAATCATCTGCTTTGAGTCCCCTGAAATGGCTTCATAAATTTCCCTGGACAAACTGTTCCAGTATAGCAGTCCTCTTAGGGGAAAAGATTCCCTCCCAATATCTAATCTATATATACCTAGGCTCTCAGTTTTTAACTAGTAGCCCCTGTCCCATCCCTCCACCCCCCAGCCAGGTATCCTTTCCTTTCTTAACTGAATGTCTCCTAGAAGCCCTCTCCTCTCTTTTCTATGCAACCCCAACCCTCTCAGTCTTTCCTCACGGGCTGATGGCTCCAGCTGCCTGGTGCTCTTTGTGTCTCCTCTGGACCCCCTGCAGCAGGCCCGTGTGTTTCTTAGGCTGTGTGTCCTAGGGCTGCAGGCAGTACCCCAGGTACCGTGTCAGGAGAGACGAGGAGAGCAGGACAATCCCCTCCCTCAACCTGCTGCCCACACTGCTCTGGATGCAGCCCAGAATAAGATTGGATTTTTGCACTGGGCTGCTCGCTGGCAGTGCAGGTTCATGTTCAGTATTTCAGCCACCAGAACCTGCAGGTCTCCCTCCACAGGGCTGCTCTCATTCCACTCAAGGCCTACTAGGCTGTGTCCAGGTTTGCATTGCCCTGGCCTTGGCATTTGACAATCAGAGCTCTGGCCTCAGCTTGGGAAGTTGTGATCCTCCAGAAAACAAGGAATTCAACACGTAGGAAGGTGATCAAAGGCATGCGTACATCTCTCCCTGAGAGACAAATTGACCCATTTTCCCAAACACAAATTAACCCACTTTGCTCAGGGTGTCCAGCCCTGAGGTCAGGATCTGGATGGCAGCTTTGGGGCAGAGGCTGAGGGCCGGGGGCACAAAGCTCATGGCTCCTTTTCTTGGGACAGGCATCATTTGCCCATTCACCTAATATCACACTTCAAAGGGATATTGGATCAGTCTCCCAAGAGCTTGTTGGTGTCATTTTGCTGTGGAAGAGTTGGGAAAATCCATGAGCTTCAGGCAAACCTGAATCATGCTGATGTGGAAATGAGTGCACCCAGTGCCCTGGACTCAGGCATTCCAGGGATACCACAGCACATGGCCTCTTTTCCATGAAGTATTTTGCCTTTGTCAGGGGCATTTCCAGACCTTTTAGGACTGGCCAGACCACCTTGTATGTCCATGAAATCCTGTGCTGCTGCAGGTTTCCACAAGGCATTGCCATTAGGTGGCTGCTCAAGGGCCCAGGGGATGCAGGGCAACCCAGGATAATGGAGACTGGGAGAGACCTGTGGAAGTTCTTTGCTCCCTCTCTGAGAAGAACAAACTTCCCAGCTGCCACCTGAAGCTGTGGGCCTTGTCCCATTGTCCTCTGAACACTGCCACTGTCAGACAGGTGCCTCTCCCATGAGCAGCACTTCCAGGGATGCCCTACAGCCCCAGGAGGCCACCAGGAGATGGAAAGGGCTCCTACAGATGAGCCTCCCAGGTGCTCGATGGGGAGGACCAGCAGGAGATGACACTGGGGCTGTCTGCACTGATGAGCCAGGGGTGGAGGGGGGCATGGAGCTGCTGCCTCCACCACCTCCTGGCAGTTCTGGAGAGAATGAAGCCAAACTCTCCTGAGAGCTGCACTGTCACAGGGCAAGAGGCAGCAATCACAAGAGGCACGGAAGGAAATGCCAGAGTTCCCTGGGGGAGGACAAGGGACAGGCCTGGGAGAGTTGTACCAGGGGTAGTGACCTTGTTTGTAAGCTGTGTCTGTGCTTAGAAGTCACCAGGACAAGGCCCAGAGCCTGGTGAGCAACTCGGGCAGTGTGACCTGCCCAGAGCAGGTGACAGGAGCACAAGACCTCCAGAGCTCCACACAGACCTGCTGGGGTTGGTGTGGGGCACTCTGAGTCATTACAGTCCTTGAGCTGCCCCAAAAGTCCCTGCCAGGGGAGACAGCAAATGCAGGAGATTGCAGACAAGCACCAGGTGATCCATGACTGGGAATACAAGGTGGGGAAATATCCTTCATGGCAGCAGAACATTGAGGGTGTGAGCTCTGTTATCCCTTGAGCGCCTGAGTCTGCAGCACCCAGTCCACTGAAGTCCACACTGGGTGACTCAGGTTTGCCTGGAGCTCAGGGATTTTCCCAGCTCTTCCACATCACGATGACACCTGCTCTGCTGCTCTGGGAGACTGATCCCGTGTCCCTTTGAAATGTAAAATGCATGGAATGGGAAACCCCATCCCAGAGCCAGAAAACAACAGCCATGGGCGCCCTGCCCTCAGCCCTTTCCCCAAAGGCAGCAGCCAGGTCTCTGTCCCTGGGATGAGCACGCTGAGTAAAGCAGGTCAGTGTGGCTGTGGGTCTGTCTCAGGGAAGGACACAGCATCACTTTGATCACAAAACCAGGCCGTGGCACAGCCTGTCACTGTAAGCAAGTTCCCCATGGCTGTCACTCAGGCCTGCAGGTGAACATGGACTTCCCTTGCCCCTGAACTTTGCCACCTCCCTGCACAGTTGGGTCTCTTTGACACCATGGGGTTGTGCAGTGTTGACTTTGTGTCTCAACTGACCCTCAGTCTTCTGTATATCTGTGATAATCCATGAAAGAAATGACTCTCAGGATGAGCCTGAGTGTCTGCACTGAAATCTCCTGAGAGATGGGCTGAGGAGTCACTCCATGGCTGAATTTAACTGTAACTGGAGCACAATTAACCATCAAGAACAACAAACAACACATTTGCATAGACACTATGCAAATACATTTCAATTCACGTTATACATGGGTTGGGGACCTCCAAATGAAATTGCCTTAGGAAGCTGGGACACACTTTAATAATTTCCAAGATGGATTGTGTGAAACTAGTGAGAAATGCCTGACATGAAAGAGGCAGGGAGCTGATCAGCAGCGAGGCCTGGCAAGTGGCCACTCCCAGGAGTTTGGATGTTTCACAAACAAGGAATGTTTGTGGCCCCACAGGGCTCTGGGACCCAGCATAAAAGGCCGCTCTGCTGCAGGCTCTGCATCCTGGTCTCTGGCCTCCCTTTCCTCGAGGAACCAGGTAAGCCTGAGCCCGCTCCATCCCTCCCTGTGGGCTGAGCTGCTCTCATGGAGGCTGCCCGGCTTGATCCTTGGGCTGCCTCAGCTGGGCCCTGGCACAGAACTGTTGCAGGGCCGTCAGCCTTTCCATGCTGGGGGCTGGGGCCAGCTGGGAAGAGGGGGCTTTGTTCCAGCAGAAGGGGATCAATGGGGCTCAGCCTCAGGGGGATGTGCCCAGCAGAATTTGCACCTGCCCTGGTGTAACAAAATGTGCCAGTGCACGCCGGGACATTGTCTGACACGGCCATGTGTGCTCTGGAGATGGGCTGTGACCAGTCTTTCCACAGGGCCCTTAAAGCCACTGTGCTGCCTCCTCTTGCTGGAGTGGGGCGGCCTTCGCGTGCCGTGCCACTGGCAGGGCAGCAGGAGGGTGGTGGGAGCTGTAGGCACAGAGTGTGTGTTGGAGACCAAATGTGTCCCTGGCGAGAGCTGAGGGACAGAGAGACAGAGTGATGCTGAGGCTGGGTGGTGCTCCCTGCTCTGTGTTGCAGCTTTGCCTCCCGCACCGAGAGATGTCTTGCTGCAGACCCTGTCCCCCACGGCCCTGCGGCCCCTGTGGCCCAACGCCCCTTGCCAGCAGCTGCACTGAGCCCTGCAATGTCCGCTGCGCTGACTCCACCGTGTACATCGAGCCTTCGCCGGTGGTGGTGACCCTGCCGGGCCCCATCCTCACCTCCTTCCCTCAGAGCACAGCCGTGGGATCCTCTCTGTCAGCTGCTGTGGGCAGCTCCCTCAGCACCGCGGGGGTTCCCATCTCTTCTGGGGGCTCCCTTGGCCTGGGGGGCTCAGGCCTGTGCCTGCCTTTCTCCCGCTGCGGTCAGATCTGCTGAGGCCGGCGCATCATCCCCGTTCTCCTTGGCAGACGGGCCCATCTCTTGCCCTCCCTGGCCCCCCACACGTCTTCCTTGGTCTCTGTTCTGTGTCGCCGCTTTTGCTCCTTCTCATTAAAGCCTTTGTGCAGCATTGCTGGAGAGTCGTGGTCCTTTGTGCTCCCCCTCCCTCACCTACCCCCTGCTCTGCCAGGGACATCCTTCCCTCTCCCATGGAAACAAATGGAAGCCAAATGATGGGGCACTGCCCAATGCTGGTGGAGCTCATGGAATGGATTGCAGAACAATAGAAAGCAGTTGGCAGGGAAAAGAGGGAAAGAAGCCACAGATGGAAGGAGCACGAAAGGAGAAGTTGACAGGAGTGTGCATAGAAGTAATGGCAGACAGAGTGCCCTGCTGTTCCTTTGGGAATGATCCAACATGGAAACAGCTGCCCAGAGCGTGTATCGCAGTCTCCAGTTTTGGATGCATCCAAGGCAGGAGGCAGTGGTCCCAGAGCAGAGTCCTGTGCCTGGCCCATTGGGAGTGGGTGTTGTTCAGCTCAGGTGCTGTGTGCTGGATGAGAGACGAGTGCAGAAGTGCAGCAGTAGTAGAGGAGAGGGGGGAGAGTGTCGGCATGCTGAGGGCAAGCATGCTGAGGCAACCAAAAGGCTCAGGTCCCACTGAGATTTGAACTCAGATCACTGGATTCAGAGTCCAGAGTGCTCACCATTACACCATAGGACCTCCTGCCCACCTCACCTGGCGTCCCTCTGCTCAGCCTGCCTCAGCCTTATGGCCCCAGACAAGGCTGCCTGCCTCTCCACTGCTCTGCACATCTCACAACAACTGCAGCCTTCCTGCACGCCCCACAGACACTCTCCCATCACATTAAACTTCAGTCCAACAGCACCACAGTTCCCTCCAAGCCTGACATGGCCTCTCGTATAAGTGCCATGAAAAATCTTTTCTTTCCCAAATGGCAACAAGCCCTTTCTGTCTCTCAGGCCACGAGGGTTGGGGTTTTGTAATGAAGACAATGCCAGTGCTTGTAGCCCATCAGAGTATTTGTAGTTTGAAGGCAACAGCGGGTGTCACGGGGTGGTGCCATGGGCTGGTAGCAGGGCAGGGTTGGCATGGGGCAGAGGTCAGGGGACCAATGGGATGGCAGCCATGAAATGTCCCTGTCAACTGTTGAGACGAGTGTGCTGCTGGCACCCCTCGGCAAAGGGGATTGCAGCATTTTTGGGGCACATCTGGGCACAGCAGCAGTGGCACCAGTGGGACAGCTGGGGTAGACAGCGCACAAAGGGGTCTGGCAGGGCATCAGTGCAGCATGGGGGTTGCCATCAGGTGATTGAGTGAGGCCTGGCTTTCTGGCAAGTTTGGAGGGGCTCAGGTTCCTGGCTGAGATTAATTGTGCCTTTGGACTTTTAAGCAGTGCAAGAAAGAAGATGGTCCCGAGAAGTGACTTTCAGATTCTGACTTCTTTCGGGTGGCAGGGGTTTGCTGCAGAGATTGCTCCACCCAACCTTCCTCTCACTCCAGATCTGTTCATGGGATGGCAGTGACTGTACCAAAGGGGCACCCAGAAATTGGACATTTCTGGGTCAGTTCTAGACATAAATGTGAAGGGCAAACTGTCTGGCACTGGGCTAGCATGGGGTACCCTTGGTCTCAGGAAAGAGGAAGAGGAAAGATCAGCAAATGCTTTTTGCCCTGGCTCATGTCTCAGTCCAAACTACAGCTGGAAATGCTTTCCTTTAGCCGTGGACTGCCACCTTGAGAGAATGTGATGAATGCTATATGTACAGCTGAGAAGGAAAGTGTGCATCACTAGTGTGTTTGATCTAGTGTACAGACTGCAAAGGGACTATAAAGGCCACTGCTGGCTTTTTCTTCTCAGAATTTTTCTTTGGGAGCAGCTGCTGGATATTTTGAAGGGCTTTGGGATCTGCAAGAGTCAGAGCATAAGATGGTATGTAGAGCTTGAAGGAAAATGCAGATATCCAGGGATCTGGATGCAGTTCAGTGGGTACGAGTTACATGTTGAGCAGCTGATGGCACAGAAAACGTTCTAAAAGAAGAAAGGGGCTGTTCTGCACTTGCTTTTTCTTTTGCAGCCTATTAACTGCACCGCCAACAATGAAATGCTTATTCTTCCTTCCCTGCTACATGCAGGATCACATTCTGTCAGTCTCCAAGAGCCAGGATGTACAGCAGGGCTCTTCCACGAACTGCTCTCACACGAATGGGGCTGGGCCAGAAAAGAGCTTGTCGTTCTCCTGGGCACTGTCAGCGTTCACGAACACAACCACACGATGGTGGTGTTGACTCGCCGAAGGACACGCAGTGAGCCCAGCTCGAAACCAGCCCAAGCCCAGAGCCAGGCTGGAAACGTCCCTGCTCTCAAATCAACAGGGTCAGGACAAAAAGATTCCGTTGATCTTCCTCTTCCAAGAGCAAACCCTTCTTTGCACCACACTCAAACAGCAGCATGAACTCCTTTGCCCTAACAAAACTTTTCACTCTCGCAGAGTCCAGCCACAAACCTGAAAACATCTGGCAAAAACAGAGCTCAGGAAAGTGCCAGCTGAGAAAACTCTTGCTGCCTGCAACTTCATCTGCACCCATCGAGTGACCAGCACAGACCCTGCTATTGGCACTGTCCTCGTCAGCACTGAGTACCATCCTGAGCCTGCAGCATCACAGTCAGCATCCAAACAGAACAGCACCAGGGAAGAACCCCATTAGTACATTTTTAGAGCTGGGAGTCTCCCTGCCTGGAAATGTTGCCAGCACTGCTATTTGGGTTTTTTTGGTCTTGGCCAAAACTGGGCATTACATTTCTTCCCAGGGCAAGGTGATTTTCCCTTGGTTGTAGGGATTATACACTGAGCGTCTCAGTGTTGTCATTTTGTCCTGAATGGAAGAGCAGGGGAATGGGGATGCTCCCAGCTGTCACAGACATGTCCAGTTCCAGTGAGGAATGTGGTGTCCAGTTTGTGGTACGCACCGTGAGATGATCTTTCCTGTTGTTTATTACTTACGGTCTGTTGGGAATTCTGGTCTTGATTTGGCAAGAGCCAAGTAGCTTGGAGGTTTCTTCTGTCAGAAATCCATGCAGATTCTTTTGCCTGGCTGTCCCAAGGGGAAGGAACAGCTTTGGAGTTGTTGAAGCCACAGGCTGTGGATGCATCTCCTGAAAACCAGTCTACAATTGTTTGTCTGACTCTGTCCCTACCCATGACTTCCAGGGACCCTCCTGGTGTTCTGGATATTCCCAGGAGAGGATATTACAACACCTGCTTTTAAACCAAGAATTTCAAATGCAGTAAGTCATTCACATTCCATGTGAGCTGTCCCAGTGGTGGGATGTGAGAGGGAACACCCCACACTGCTCATTGACATAATCCATAATGATTTGATAGATGTAGGAATCATTTTTTTTTATGTTTGGTGCTCCCCCTTTTCTCCCTGGAATAATTTTAAAATGATTCCTTTAACAAGTCATCTAAATTTGAGAAATTGAATTTGAGAGGTAATTATGCAAAATAAATGCAGGAAGACACCATAGAATCATCACGGAATCCCAGAAGGGTTTGGGTGTGAAGGGACCTTAAGAGAATCCCCTTATTCCATCTCCTGCCATTCCATCCACCAGTTGAGGTTGCTCCAAGCCCTGTCCAAGTGCAGCCTTGGACACTTTCAAGGATGGGGCAGACACTATTTCCCTGGGTTTCTGGGCACAAGTGGAAATTTCCAGCATGGAACTAAGATATCTCCTTTGCTCTGCTGGGCTTCAGCATGGCTTTGGGAAGCAGAGGATGTGGAAATAGGAGCTTTGCCAGCTGCCTTGGGGGAGTCACTGATATCCCAAAAACCAGCAAGGCAAACATTTATGGTTTAAGCTCCCACTAAAAGAAGAGGCCAAGCCAGGAGTGGGAACGGACTACAGAGCAGGGATGGTGCCCAGGAGAGGGGTGACCACCCTGAAGGTCCCACCACTCAGTCACTGAATGAATCACTGAAAAATAGGGATTGAAGCTTTCTGAAATGGGCCCATACCTGCCTGCATCCAAATTCAACCCCAAATCAATGTTTTTGTGTACAGCTGGGATGAGACCACAGCTGATGTTACTTCCCTGGGAGTAGCAGAGTCTGCAGCCATAAAGGGCCAAGCTGTATTTAAAACACACTGAGGTACAAAAGAGCTGGAGTAATTCCATACCAGGTAACTTGACTTGGAAGCAGCATTCCAAACTTCTATCCACATTTATTTTATCTCCTGGATGCGGATCCCTAAAGAAGAAGGGGGTGAAATGTTCTTAACAAAAGAAGAGCAAAATTCACTAGTGAGAGAAGCCTTAAATTAAAATATGAAAAATTGAAGTAGGAATGGAGGTGTCTTTAGGACACTTCCTGTTCCTTAGTATCTGTGGGATTTAAATTAAGGCCCGAGTATCCAAATCCTGATGCTCTGCAAGTGTTGTACAGCCAGGGAGGGAGACAAGAGCCTGGAATCTCTCCCCAGAAACTGTCTGCTGGTTTGTTTGATCAGGCATAGGAATAACTGTGTAATCCCTAGGCCTGTACTTAGGGAGAAAGGTTTATGTGTCTCCTGTGGGTTGGTTCAACATATTTTCAAAATGATGGAAACTGTTTTTATTGAAATGCCAGAGGTGCCAAATGCTTTCCCCAGCCAGAGCTCAGGAGTGGTTGATGCCCATTTTCCCAATCTCTCCAGGCAGCAGCACTGGAGCACTTGCACCCAAGCACACCCGGGGTGCCAAGTGCCAGCAGGAGGCAGATCCAGGGACTGGACAGTGGGAGTTTGCCCTGCTCCTGGGATCCTGGGCATGGAACAGCCACAGGTGCCCCAGCCCCTGCTGGGCACTGCAGCTCCTGGTGTGTGTTCCTGCGCCATGCCCTGCCCATGCTCCGCGCGCAGTGGGTTGGGTTTTATTTTTTATTTCTCCAATTATGTTCAGGGTGATCTTGTCATCTCTTGATGAGTTTCCATTGTCACCAAATTCCTTCCCAAGGGTTCCAAGTGACCAGCTAAGCCCAGGTCACAGAGTACCCTAATTTGGAATATTTTTCATTGGTGTAGGCAGGGACTTGTTTTTGAGAAAACCCAAAGCTAAAGGATATGGGGTCTGAGGGAAGGAGAGGGCTTCTGTGTCAAATTAAAAACACATTGCGAAAAATAAATCCATGGAACAGCTAATTTCCAATCCTGCACTGGCTTTTTAAAAATAAAAATATTTTACTGCACCATGTCCATGGTGGGATTCCAGAGAACAGGAAGGGTATGGTCCTCTGGATATGTTCCCAAGGAACCACACGGACCCAATATGTGACCCCAGCACAGAGGGAGATCTCTTAACCAACATCTCTGGCTGGTCTTGGTATGTCCTGATACTGACACACAACAGGTTCCTCTGCCCAATGCATTTGGAAGTATCCCCAAGATGTCACAAAGAAAGGAACATCTTACAGATACAGAATCTTGGGATTCAGGGGATAAAAAAGGAGTTTTCAGTCTTTTACATCTCCCTCTGCCAGCTTCAGGCTCAGGGAGACAGGGAGAGTCATAGATTTTACAGATACTGGTCTCACTTCAGCCTTCCTGCAGGTAGAGTCTGACAGGGAGTGGGAAGAAAACAGCTCAGGATGGATAGCCTACTTCCAGAAAATCACCATAATCCACAAACCATTAGGTAAGGGCTGTAAGAACTTCCCAAAACATTCATTTCCCTGCGGACTAAGAGCTCAGAGTGACACTAAATTGAAGTACAGGCTGGATCTGCCATGGACAGACTGTGGAAACCCGAGAAGTAAAAGCTACTTGGCCAATTCCATAAAATATTCCAAAACTAGGCTCCTGAAATATGACCATCTCTACTCTCACCTGGCGATGGAAGGATGAACTATGGTTTTTCCTCTGATGGGTTTTTTTGGGATCTGTAGTGAACTGCAACAGAAAACAACCAAAATCCAGTTATTTCCCACAACTGGAACAGAAAAGTGGGAAAAAGGACACAGGTGCATTTCTCCCACTCCTTGGGATCAAGACCCTCCAAACCAACTTAAGAAGAGACTGAATGGCAAAGCCCTGGGGACCAAATTGCTGGGATTTATAAGAAAACTGATGAGTTTTATTTTGACAATAAAGCCCAGTTATGTTTGTCTCATCAGCCAGGTGCAGCAGCATCTCAGGGAGCCTGGCCATGTGCATGTGCCTGGCAGAGAGCTCCCCCCTTTCGGAGGAACCCGTGAGGTGCAGGGCCGTGGCACTGGCCATGATCACCTGGGAAAGGGCAGGCACAGGCTCAGCAGCATTCCCAGGCTTGGCCAACGCCTCCACAGCCTCACCTGACAGTCAGCATCACCAGGACTGTTAATGCCCTGCCTCAACCTGCTCCCATTGCTCACAAGAACACACAGCAAACCCCAGGAAACCTCCAATGGCCAGGGGAAGCCCCGCCCTGTGCCTGAACTCCTTCACTCCGTTACAGAAATTCACAGTGAGCGCCTAGCATGTTTCTGCATGACAGCAGAGGAGGTGTACACCTACAAAGCCGTTCAAAAAGGAGCTCTGTGCAAACAGCAGAGGACTTAAATTCTCAGAACTCATTCTCTTTGTTTTCTTTGAACAGGAAAACCACAAAAGGGAAAGGTCTTGATTAAATATATGACATCTGCTCTTTTTAGTTAGCTTCTCTGTAAGATGGGATGGTGTGAACATACACACCTTTACTGCAGGATAGATACAGGATTGAATTTACAAAGATAGTATCTTTAATGTGACTAATGCTGTACTCTAAAAGCCAGACCAGCTTTCAGGATATGCAGGCTGAAGCTTTGATCCTCAAGGCAAAATACAGCTTCAAACTTGTGATACAAGTTTAACTTGCACAAGATAATCAATTATATCATCAAAGAGGTTTGTACCTGCAACACAGAGAGGGAAGATTCACTAAGTCATTAGAGAGAGGACAGGTGGGTTCAGCAGAACACACAGGAGCTGCTGGTGGCTCAGGAATGGGAAAATTATAACAGGGCACAGAAACAATATATTTATCAACTCTTAAATTTCTGTGCAGTTTAAGAACTGTTAAAGTTTAAACAATTCTTAATCTGAATTTAACTTTGAAAACTGGTGTTTGTATTTCAGTGAAACATTTCTGTGTCTGAAAGTGTCTCTTGAGTTTCATTCAGCTGGTCTCATAAAAGACATCATTTGACCCCTCCAATTTCTGTAATTATAGCAAGACCATAAAAATGTTTTGATTCAGTAAGGAAACTCACAAAAGAAAAAAATAACATTTTTTATATTTCTACAAATAAATTCCAAAACCATAAATCAAACAAAACTTTAAAGCCTTAACCAAAGATAATATAAATAAAAAGAGGGCATGATATAAAGTGTCCTTCCTTTTCCAAAGTCACAAAGCCTGTATCAGTTGTCTAATCCAGAGGGCTGGTATTTCAAAAGGATTAGAAGCATCTCCCCATGTCCAATGGGATGAACATGTTCAGAAGGTAAATGTTTAGGAGATCTTTCTAGAGATATAAAGTTCTGGGGGGGAAAAAAACCCAAACCATTTATTTCACTTTTAGTGCACAAGACACAACATACTGAGAGAGGATGGATTCCTATCCCAGCTGTCCATTTATCATCCGTTATTTGACAATTAAAAACATTTGTTCCCACTTCTGTTGGGGATGGGAATACCAAGCAATGCAAGGAACCGGCCTCTCCAAAATCTTTTTTTCAGCTCAGATTCAGCAGGAAACTGGAAGTCACAGATCTCAAGGAGAAGGAAGTTTCTGTACTACAACTACAGATTTATTTCTCTTATTTTTATATGAGAATAATCACTGATAGTAAAGTTGTGTATAACATTCCTTAGTGGGTGAAGGTTAATGATGTGAGAGCAACTGAAGCATGGAGTTTTAAACCTCAACATTAAGCAGCTCTATTATTAAAACTCATATTTATTCCAATCTTGTGCAATGCTCAGCTCATGACAGCTCACAGAACTTTGATCTAAAACAAATTCTTACTTTAAATACTGCTGATCCTTCTGAGAAGGCAAATTAAACTGGGCTCACAGAAGGCTGAAGCACCCACTGTTTCCCAGAATGGCCCCAGTAGAAGAGTCAAGAGAAACTGCATATAAATAGTGTTTAAACACACAAGACAAAAGGTGTATTAGCTGCAAATCAGAAATGGTCACTTGAGTCTTTGTGTATATGTACAGAATGAGGCCATCTGGGGGAACTGACCTTAGTAACTGGACAGTTATTAAATTAAAAACTAATTAGGTCAGTTCAACAGCAAGCCACCAATGTGACATGTCCCAATACTCTTAGTGGGCTCTTGGAGTCATGAACAGTGAAGATACTTCACCTTATGAATGCTTTCACCAAAGTGGATGGTGAGGAGAAGAATGAAATTACAAAGTGGATTTTTATGAAACTCAGCTTGGGAAACACAGCCTGAGTCTCAAATACCAGTGAGGTAAAAGATGCAGCAAGATTAGAAATTATGAATAACTGAACTGGGTGGTTTTATTTGTATCATGAAAACTTAGGGTCAATGAAAAATTGGAAAAAATGGACTGCTGTCTTTGATGTACAGAGGAAATGGTAGAGGCAGGGGTAGAGGGAGAATCAGCAAATAAGCAAGAACATGAAAGTTTCTGGCACAACTTGGAATTAATCTCAGAACTTCTCAAGGTCAATTTAATACTCAAAACATCCTTTCCTTTTCTAGATGGCTTTTTCCAATGGTGGTTTATTTATGCAATTAGGTGGCAGGACTTGGGAAACACTGGTTTTGGTTTGGTTCATCTCTAGACAAGCCCTGATAGAATAGCTTAGAAGGATCCAAATCTTATTAATTCCCAACAGTTAAAAGTTATCTCCAAATGAAGTAAAACTTCAGTCCCCTAAAAAATGTCACAGGTACCTTTACTATGCTTGAGAAGTCACTTCCAAATGCATATACTGAAATTCTGGCCTCATGCCTTACAGCTGTTCACATTTTGCTACATAAGAAGCAGCGCACTTGCCAAACTGATTTTCTCAGTAAAATGAGAAAAGGCTGAACCATTTTCCCATTAAAACTATTCACTAGTTTCCCAGGTATGTGTGCAGCAGTTTCTTTTGTCTCTGCTAATAAAGTCTAAAGATTTTCTTCATTAGAATAGTGCATTTTCAAGTTAAGCTTGTAATTTGAATAACTCTGTAAAATACCTTTTTCTTCTTTAAAAATAGGTAAATATGGAGGAAAGTGACACAGGCACCACCAAGAAGATCCTGATCTCAGCAAAGTGCCTCTGTGATGTTGGCCTGTCACTGGGATTTGAAACTGGCAGTAGCATTTGTCATACATGAGGACTGGCAGAAATAAAATAACACCTCATTTATGTGTTTTGTTTGCTTTTCCTTAGAAGTCTGAAGACATCTGCCTTTTGTGGTGTAGCTTTCAAAAGGCAGAGAAACAGTACATGAAAATCCAACATACCTGTCTCCACTGTAAGCATCCCTAATATGTTAAAGTTACTAAAAACATGAGCCCTGCTTTTACAGCTACTGTCACCTGCAGAGATCAGAGCCTACACATACCTTACAAATTGTCACAGCTACACAAATGAAACTGCAAGTGCCTGATCCTGACAGCTGTTTTAAACAGGATTTGCAGAGCTGCCTCCCAAGTGAAATGCAGCCCCATGAGAGCTCAGCCATCCATCACTGCTGCAGATGCTGCCTGGCACAGGAGCTGCCCCACACAAGGGCTGGGCTCTCTCTGCCCAGGATGGAGCTGGTTTGGGTACCCCCACATGTTCCTGCAGCACTGCCAATGATGAGAGAGCAGCTGTGCTTTTTGCCCTGAAGTTAATGAATTAAGGTCTAACAGGACAAGATGTGGAATTGGGTGCTATTACACACAACTGCAGAGCCCAGAGACATTCAGAGGCTTCTGAAGCAATCAGTGGTAGAGTCTTGGGATGTTAAGGCTGTGCAACAAAGGTTTAGTGGGGAAGATGCTTAAGCTTTAAACATCAACACCAAACACCTGATGGTGATGGAAGCATAAACAACATTTCTTTATTCCTTTCCCCTCTGAATTTACTGGTATTCTATAGTGGGGCTAAAAAAAGAAAGTAAGGCAAACACTATCCTCCTAAGCTCTGATCCCTTGTTCTCTGCCCCTGCCACAGTACACCTAAATGTGCTTTAACATACCTTCAGCAGGGTTCAGCTTTGCTGCAGATGTTTCCAAATGTTTCTATTCTAGACAATGCCTGCACAACACACTGAGGTCTTCTCTGAAGTAACAGCTGCTACCCTAAGAAAAAATAAAAAACAGGACCTGGTGGGGCATCCAGGCTGGTGTGTGTTGTATATTTCCCATGGTTCTATGTCTACAGAGAACATTTCCCAAGGAGGAAGGAGGTTTTTGGTGTCTTTTTGATACAAGCAAACAAAACGATTTCAACTTTATGATCACCAGACATTCTTTTGAGATAAAGGGGAGTGGATAAAGATCCTACATGCCTTTAAGCATAGAGAATAAAACCCAGTGAAATTTTAAAGGTTTATGAATGGAAAACCATCACCAAGGAACCAAGAAGTCTGGCTCCCCCTCTGAATGCTGCTCTCAGCCTCAAGGAGACAATTTTTTCATTTAACTTTCTCACAGCATTCACCTAACTACACTTGCCAGCATGTTTTGCCAAATTACAGAAACTGCTGCAGAAACCATCTGCTTGACATTGCTTACATATAATAAAGTATGGCTCAATACAATGTGTTGGAAATGTTTGGGGATCTTTACATGGGAACCAAGGGCAGCAGTGCTGACTCAGGCAGATCTCCCGCTGATGTCAGTGGGAATTGCACCTGAACGAGCTCTCTGGAGCTGATACAGAGCTCGCTGTGCTGAGCTCCACTGACAGGAGAACATGTGGTTATAGTTTAACAATACCAACTGTAATGGAGATGAGAAGGAAACTTTATAGCATTTCTGGCTTGCTGCTCTTTTATAACTATGAAAAACACTTAAATGATCTGTACACGTCTGCTCTGTAACAGCTTTCCCAGCTTCAAGTGAACATTGAGAAACTGCTCCAAAGTTAGGTCCTACCTAAGCAAGAGTTTATCTGTTGATATAAAAACATGGACAGCAGAAAGACTACATATAAAGCCTTCATGATTTCCCTACAGATTGTACTACATTGTCTCTGGGTGAGAATGCAGGGATTTCAACACATCCCCAGTGGTTCAACGTGAGGCACAAATAAAGCCTTTGTAGAACAGACTCTGCCAGCCCAGTAGCAGGATACGTGTGACAGCTGCTACATCAAAGCACAGCAGCTTCTCAAATTTGCCTCCAAATGTAGATGTTACAAAATTACAGTTTCACTAAGTGTAAAAGCTGAGTGTGTTACAGCATCTGTGAATTGTGATCACCAGAGCAGCACCTCCAGGAGGATCAATCAATTCCCCAACCTCATATGAGTTGCAGAAGGCTGAAGAATGGGAACAGGGAGAAAGTAAAGAAGAGAAGCTATGATACATGTTCCCACAAATCTTAAACACAGTTACAATAAAGGGATTCTGAAGTATCACTAATTCCTAGGAATGGGCCACATTAGAGAACCAAATGCAGAGCAGGTAAAATACTTCCTTTTGCAACCCACTAATTAGCATGCACCCAACACAGGGGTTGCAATTTGATTGCAGCTCCCAGGCACGTGCCCTTTTCCTTCAAATACTACCAATTAACTCCTGTGTTTTGCATTACAGAGCTTCTGCTGCCCTCAGTTTGCCAGCCAGGGGAACACTGGGTGTGAGATTAGCTCAGCTGGTCAGAGCAGGGCATAAAAGGCTGT
The DNA here is from genome assembly GCF_028018845.1 of Melospiza georgiana. Classification (NCBI taxonomy): domain Eukaryota; kingdom Metazoa; phylum Chordata; class Aves; order Passeriformes; family Passerellidae; genus Melospiza; species Melospiza georgiana. The sequence continues at coordinate 18,611,620 of NC_080439.1, read as the reverse complement.
GGGTTTGATCCCCTTATGGACCATCCACTGGAGAGCCAGACTCAATGATCCTTGTGGGTCCTTCCAACACAGAATATTCTGTGATTCTGAAATTCACTTCCACATCATGTCTAGAGAAACTGCACTCCTTTTGCTCAGGCACAGGGACACAGTGAAGGCTGAAACCTATCACATGGATTTTCTGTATTTTCATGTGATGAAAGGCAGTGGCTGGAAATTGAAAATATGAAGGCCAGGAAAATCTCACTCCAAATCTCCAAGTAGTGCAGCTTTATAGTAAGTGATCACCCTCACTGTCAGATATTGCCAAGAGTGGACCTCTGAGTAGGGATCTTCCTGCATTTAGATGGCCAGGATAGAGATTTTGAGAGGTTTCAACTGATTTGGTTGAAGGAATGTAACAACTTTGTGTTTGACCCCTGATTTGGGCAAAAGCCAATGCGTGGCCACCTTACAAATCAATTCCCTCCTGAAGCAGACAGTGAACACCATCTGCATTCCAGTGAAGGGAGCCTGGAGAACCAAAGTGAGGGACCCAGCACCCAGGCTGGAGCTCACTGGCAGAGAGGAGACTCTTCCTGGTGCCCTTTGTGAGGAGATTCTCTGACCACTTGTTTAGCCTCAATGCCTGATCCATCCTTACCTGTACTCCATGTTTCCAATAAACCCTCCTGGAAGAGAATCCACTCCCACAGGGATGCTTAGGAAGAACCTGAAATATCATTAATGTTCTCCATGCTGCAGTCTCATTACAAGGCTCTGCAGACCAAGAAAAATGCATGAAACAGACTTTGGTCACCAAAAACATGACCCTAATACCATATGAAGGAGTGTATCTACCATCCACAGAATCACATGTAACTAGGAAACAGTAAAATAATAAAATAGTCATTCCTGTAGAGCTATAATGCCTCAGAAGACACTAACTGTTAGAAAAAATATTTGAAAGGTGAAATAAGAAAGTTTGCTATAGAGAAATCATCACAGAAGGGGCATCAACTAAAATTCCAAAACAACTGTAAAGCAACAAGGTCAATTAACATACAGGGGCACCACTAATTTATCTTACAATATCAATTCCCCCTTTACTGTAACATTAAAAAGCTGTTGGTCTGGGTCAAGTGTAAGAACAGTTGTGTCCCTGCAGGTATTCAAAGGAACATGAAGTCTGTAGTTACACACAGCAGAACACTAATTTTAGGGAATGCTTACCTAACATGGACCTTGGTGCTACCAGAACTGCCATTCCTGAACAGCTACTTGCTTATGACAGATTACTTGACACACCTTTGTTCTGCCTTTTGTGTGAGTATTATACTTTTATAGCTCCTTCTTCCAATGTACCTACTGAGACAAAAGGTTTGTATGAAATATAGCAATCAGGAAAAGTAAGAAATGTGGATCACTGCTGTAGTTTCTTCCCCTTTGTAAGATTAAAGGAAGGAATGCAGTATGTACCTCTCACCTTAAGTGAAATCAAGTCCAAAATAATTCCATGCTGAAGCTTACAGTTAAACCCAGACAATCAAATATTAGTTATTTAACTTCTGAGATCCCTGTGTTACCTTGTCCTTGTTGCTTCCACTCTTGCTTGTGTTTTTGTATGTCACATTTCTCCTGTCCAGCTGGAACTGTAATTCTGTTCCTGGGGTGACTGAGAGCAGGGCAGCCATCTGTGGGGCAGTGCATTTGCCTGGATCATCAGTGCACAGCAGTCAGTCTCCAACCTGCCTCAAAAGCACTGAGTCCCAAAGCACAGCTTGGCACAGAAGTGAGGCTTTGTTCAGGATGGTGTTGAAAGCAAGAGCATGTCCATACTCAGGGTGAGTGGGATAAATCCAGAATGGGACAGGTCACTGCCTGCCATGTCTCTCACACAGGAGCCTACAGCAGCAATCCCACAGAAGAGCCAAACAGAAACATTTGCAAAGCTGCACAAGGAACTGAAATTCAGCTCTGGGCTAAGAGCAGTTTTAGCACTTCATCAAAGGAGATGGGAGTTTTACTTTGGACAGTAGACTTTATTAGAAATTTTCTCCTCATTCATCAGTAAATTCACATTAAAATATGCTGAAGGCAGCTCAGTCTAAACATTTGACATTCTGCCCTAACAACAACTTCCAGTTTAAAAACTAGATTACTGATTCAGGCAGATAACTTGAAACATGTAAGAAACACAAACAGAAAGCAGCATCTTAAAAAAAAAAGGGATGAGCCTGAAAAACTGATACATTTGAGATGGAGCTGGGGAAAAAACCAGAATCAGTCACCCCAAGATGGGAAACAATTAAATGAGAACTCCAGACGCTAAACAGATAAATAAACATTATAACCACACATACATTAAAAAGAAAACAAAGTACTTAGAGTTCATACCACATAAAAATTATAAATTTGTTTAAAAAAAAAGTGACAAGCTTCCTAAAATATGAATATCCTAAATTCTTGGGACAATGAACAATTTGTTATAAATTGCAGAACTTTGGAGGGACTAGATTTGGTCTTGAAAACAATGAACTGCACCTTACTGTTACCAAGTCCAGAAACTGATCTGACACATAAACCATTTGTTTCCTCTCATGTTTTAAAACCACATTCTCTTCTTTTAGACAATAATCTGCTTTTTTTAAACATTAGAGCTTTTAGATATTATAGGCCTAATTAGGTTGAGCACTGAACACGCAGAACTCTCAACAACTCTGCATACCAAGGTTAAAATTTTTTTTCAAGAGTTACTGTCAAGACTTTTCCTTTGCTAATTTTTTTTTTTTTACTGGAGTAAAGTGTAGGAGAGAGAACAAAAAATGAAAATCATAATATTGAAAAATGGTCTGCCTGCAGGACACTGAATCTTGCAGGTCAGATTTTCTATTGGCATTTACCAGAAGCAACAAAGAAAAACCAATCAGTGTATGAGAGATGAGAATTATAGCCTTCAGGACTGTAAACACAAAAGGCAACAGGTAACACATGAACCTCAATCAAATCAATGTTTTCACATTCTTTAGTAGTCCCCCACAGTGATCTGCTTTCACTGGTTCAGAAAAAAATACATATATTAAAAATTAAATAACACTTCAGTGTCCATCACAAAGATTTATATTTTGCTGTAAACAATTTTCTGCCATTTGCATTGATGAAGTCCAATGTGAGGCCAGAGGGTTCTAGATTTCTTATTGGTACTGTAAATAATTTTTCAGAGACAGAGGCAAAGGTAGAATTTCTATGTCATGCAGGCGGTCTCTGCCAAGAGCAAAACGAATTGATCTTCGGCACAAGTCCATTAAAGGCAGGGGTTCCGCTGCAAAGACAGGAGAAAGAAAAGAAAACAAAGAGTTAATTTTTCAGCATCTCCATCTACAGACAATGTTTTGCTTATTAACAGAGATTCTGTATTCTGTTGTCAGTCACAAAGATAGCAATGGTATTGGGAAAACCTTTGTATCTTGAGGCAATTAAGATAATCAGTAGAAGTCAAGGCAGAATTTTCTACATTTCACCATAGTCAAGGGCTGCAAAGTTTCACACTGAGCTTCTTTATCTGTGAGGTTTAAATCAATAATGCCAAACCACTCTTCAGGCTGCTCTACCAAGTACAAGAAGTTACTACATTTCCAGATCTCAAACAAGACAGGGAGTTTTTACTGTGTTTATAACACAACATTCATCATTTTGTGTTAACATGAACTACACTGGCAACTTCTGACCTTTACATCCCAGCTCCCTCTGCATCTTAGGAACTGGAAATGGCACTTAGGGCTAACCAAACTTCTCAGCCAAAAGTGCTTTTCCTGCAACACTCTCTTAGCCTTTCTTTCTAGGAAGTCCTTTGGAAGAAAAAACTAAACAAAACACCCTCCAAAATCTAGAGGAAACATAACCTTTTCCTCTGTGAATAAATCAGTGGAGGAGGATTTGGCTGACTGGAAGGCAGAGTGTGTGTTGCCATATGTATGCACACAAACACCCCCAAAATATATAAACAACATCTTCAGATGTTTTAAGTTTAATTTAATCAAAGTGAATTAAGTATCTGCCAGAAATGCCTCGCTGATAGCTTGGAGACCCAAACTCTGATCCCCCGCATCTCAAACCATCTCAGTCCTATATCCCATCCTGGCCTGCAAAGCTAGCACAGAATTGCAGGAACATCATAAAATTTCCACCTCATAGTAGCAAGAATCATCTCTGTGACAGCAGTTTTGGCAATGGAAATCCTTCTGCCACAGGAGCTGGAATAAAGCTGTGAAGTCCTGTACCAGTTACTGCTATCGTTAAGAATTCCAACCAGATGGATTTTGTGCACATGCTGGCTTAAATGGGTAAGAACTTAAAAGATTACAGGAAACTTTTCTTCTTTACATGATAAAAGACCTTAAAAATCTTACTAGCACTTTCAAATGGAGGGGAAAGAAGTATTGTGCCTATATTGCAATTATAACATTTTATAAACTTGACAGATTTCTTACAAGTGCTCAACACTGTACAGCACTCAGTGATTTTATGCAGATCTGTTGTATGAGCCATGTGCAGATTTACACACAATGCCTAGAGGAAGGTGTCCCCTCATGGCAGGGGATGGAACCAATGACCTTTAAGGTCCCTTTTAGGGACCATTTCATGACTTTATTCTATAATCCTGTGTTAATCCATCAATCTGTTAGCTAATACTTTTAAAACTGCTTGGAACAAAAATCATTACAAAGCACAAAATACCCAGTTAAGGACTGGATTTATATGCTAAAATTGTCTGCTCTGGTGACACACCACCGACTTAATGGATTTTCCATCATTTATCCCAACATCACATTTGATTTGTGTCGCCCACAGTTCACTATGATATTTCCCCAAAGTGGCTGCAAAAAAGCTTAGAAAGCATTCTGAAAGACTAAAAGGTTTTTTAGCTTATAACCACTTCAGTGACTTGATATGGAGTCTACTTCTTGACAATACACCTCATTGATAATTTTACCTATTAAAAATTACACAATAAGAGCCCTCACATTCCATTAATAGAGCAATATTTTCTCTGCACAGGTGATCTTAGTTTTCATTTTTTCCACAGCAGAATTATGGATGTTAAATCTTAAGGGATAAAGCTGTGAAATTCATTAACCAGGATTAATAAGCAGGAACAAAAATAGCTCATGAGTTCTGGGACACAGAATACAACACATCTTACAAGCCTTACACCATAAACAACAATTTTCTGAGTATCTTCCCACAATCTCTGAGGTCCCATTAGGAAGATATAAAATGAGCACGAGGAGTGTTTAAAGCCATTAACTGACCATGTGGTCTCTTTTTTTTTTCCTAGACAAAGGAATATGTAAAATGTAACCATCTGTGCAGCCAGGCACAGTGTTAATCCCAAACTTCAAAACACAATTTAAGGAAAGGTTAAATTATTTTTCAAGCTTGAAATGCTAAATGAATGTCTCCTGTCTCACTTCTACAGGGAATTTTCAAATGCTGAAGAAAATGCCCTCAAGTGTTTGCAACAGCTGCTAAATTGCACATACTAAATGTGTTTTTGCAACTTGAAAATTGAACTATGTTCTTTTTATTCTACCCAACAGCAGTTCAAACCTACAACAAATTCAGAACAGGTTAGTCCTACAATACTAAATAAAAATTATGTTTTCTGGGGTGCTGCCTGTAAGAACTTGAGAAAAAATTGTAATAACAGCATTTTAAGTTAAAAGTATTTGTAGCTGTGCACAGTCCTAAATGAATAAAAATTAATTCAGAAAAAGAAATAATCTTAGTTTTGAAACAGTTTATGGGACAAAGGTAGAACTCTTAAAATTAAAGACTGGTAGTTTTCAGGCAGCCTGACTTGACAGAACTATTATAAACCACTTGGTGTGTACCTTAATGCTGGCACTCCCCTTCCACCACATCTCACATTTTCACTACGTATTTCACAAAGCACGAATCAAAGTGCCAGAGTAACTCAGTCCTTGCAGTGGGGAAAGGACTGGCTCAGCCTGAGGATGTTGCCATGCCAGCTGAAACACACACACAGACTCAGTGCACCCAAAACACTCCACAGCACTTTCAAATGTTCAAAGCACACTTCCAAAATGCTGTTTTCATTTGAGATCATAGAAATCCTGCTGAGAACAGTCTGATAATGCAAGAGATGGGAAGATGAATACTCTAAAGACACATCATTAGCTTTAACTTGGCTACAGAAAAAGCCTTTCCTTCACACCTTTAAATATTTACCTTTGAAAAACTTTAAAATTCAGGGATATTAACTGTTTCTCAGAACATACCACTAATTCTAATGCATATTAGGTGTACCAAGAGTTGTATTTTTAAAACAACCCCCAATGGATTGGAACTGAAACATTCAAGGCCCCCAGAAGAACCTGAACTAACAATTTTTCCGAAGTTATGTGAACTCAAATAAAGTCCTTGCCATTAGAAAAAAAAAAAAAAAAAAAAAAAAAAAAGAGGAATGAATTGTTGAGCTGGAATGCAAAACTGCAAAGAAAACATGATTCACAAGAATGGCTCTTTGTACTAAATTCCCAACCAGGCTAAGAAACCCAAGGTGAGACACTCCAGGGCAGGGGAGCAAGCTCTGCACAGGAAACCCAGCGCTTCCTCTGGGCTGCAGCAGCATCCAGAGAGAAACTGCAGACTTGGGAAACCCAAGCACCTTCCTGAACACCCTGCACCAAATCACCTCCTCATCCAAGGTTTGCTCTGAGACCCCCTCACCCAAAGGCAGCTCCCCATGTCTGCCACATTACTGGAAAGTACTTCTCAAGAGAAGAAAAAATGAATTTAAAAATACTGCTTAATTGACATGTCAGAGTTTAATTCCTGTGTCTCCCCTTTTGGCACCAGTGGTTTAAAAACGGCCCATTTGCAAACCCACCTTTCCAGACACACCAGTCACACCCAGGGGGACACGGTGGCAGCACAGCCACAGCCACTCCTCTTACCCAGAGCTGCACTTCACCAAGAGGGCCACAATATAGCTTAAATGGCAATTTAACATAGTAGCTAATAACTTAAAAATCGCTTAAATATAGGTTTGGTTAATTACATTAATTCAAACAGCTATTGGGTAACTGTTGATTCAGCTATTGATTCAGCTGTTAATAACACAAAATAACTCTGTTATTATACACATAGATATAGTCATTCTAATGGTGTCACTGCTGGGTTAAGGACAAAGGCAAAGAAACGTTTGTAACCAGACACAACCCCGCGCTTGGGAGCATTCTTCCAGTGCACATACATTTTTGAGAGCAATTTGCACATCATTACCAGCTGAAAAGTTCGTTTAGTTTTGGCAACCTGTAGTTATTTAACAATCTGGCACTCGAGCAAGGCTGCCTCCTCTCTGCAAACAGGCTTTTGTAGAGGAGATAAAGTCATCGAGCAGCTGATAACAGTAAATGTTATTAACTGCAATGCTACATGCGGCTCACACAAAAGAGCAGCTCTTAACAGACAACACTTATTTGCCAAATGACAATACTATTTTTTGAAATAAATTTGTAAAGCTCTAACAGCACCTCATGTTCGTAGCTTTCATTTATCTATAAAGAACGTATTTTTATCTCGTGTTATAAAAACAGAGATGACTGGGAGAGGGAACCACAATCAGCAAAATTAAAGCTGAGTGAAAGACAAAGGAAGTTTTCATAAGAACTGATATCACCAGAACTTAAGAATTTATTTATTTTTAGTTATTTTAGATACATACCTAAGACACTGAGCTAGCTACCTTATATAGTTTTGACCTTTAACTTCTTAAAAAACACTTAAATTCAGCAATCCATGTTAATGTTAACAATTGTTGAAAGGCACTTTTAAAGTCAGATTTAAAAAATAAAACCAAAAACCAACAAAAACCCCAGTATTAGGAGACAGAGATATGATTGCACATCATTAAATAAGTGAGGGACATCTCCCCAGTCCTAACTTTGCTTTTATCAAAAATGGATGTAGCCAGCTCATTAAAGAGCTGAAGCCACAGAGCCTCCAGAAGGGGAACGTGAAGTCTTGCAGAAGTGCTGCATGCCTGGTGCACAGAGAGGAGCCTGGGAAGGAGGGAAAAGCAGGATGCCACTGCTCCCATCCTGATGCCACCGCATGTTAAACCTGGTGTCATGGTTTAACATGGCCAAATGCCAGGCACCCACAAAAGTCATTGCTCATCCTCTTCTGCTACAGCTGAGCCTTCCCTGTCTACCAAAACGCAGGCTGTGCTGAATCAACACACCTGGGCACAAGGTTTTCTTTATTTTCTGTACTTTCTGGCTATTGCCCTGTTCTCCTTCCTGCCCCCTAGTCTTCACCTCTCTAAGTCAGCAGCACTCCAGCTCTGCCCAGCACTGCCTTTCATTGCTCCATTCTCACCTCATGCTTTGCCAAGATCAGAGAGCATCATGACCTTCAGAGGGATGGTGACCCCAGAGACTGATACCTCGCCATGGAGTGAGCTCCAAGGTGGACACAAAGTCTTACACTGGGGCCTGGTGGGACTTCCACATCCAGAAAGTGGGAAGGGAAAGCTTCTCCATGGCTGATGTCTCCCTGCGCTGAGGGATAATCCTCTGTCCCCTACCAGGGCACCCAAGTGCCCACTGTACAGACTGCAGCATGCTTTTCTTAAATTCTTTTTCCTCAGTTTTCATCCTCCTCCAGCTATTAAGACACCTGCTAAGAGATAATGTGGCCAAGTGCTTCCATTAGGTGATTTAGAGTATGCAGAAATTTGTAACTACCATTTAATTATCGCACACAATAAGCACACAAATACATGTAAGCCAGGAGTTTTCCTTCCAACCTTTGTGTCAAAGCCTAATTATTGTTTTAATTTTACACAGTACAGGCCAAATTCTTTCCAACACATAATAGGGTACATAAATACACCCCTTGTGACATATTTATGGCTTCCCTGATGCAACTGATGGAAAATTTGAGTTGTGTTCCTCGAATGGCACAATCTAGAGAGAGGAAATTGCAAATAATACATTAAAGAACACAGGCTATGACCAGCCATAAAAAATGCTAATAAATCTCCTAACAGCAATGGAAACTCGGACAAAGGATAACACTTATCTATTTTCCCCACAGATGTCTTTAAGCTCTGCAGCCTAAACCACTGAAGCACCTTAGAAATCCCATTTAAATCACGGTCCAGGCGATCCAGAGCAATGACCTCTCTGAAGAATTCTGCAATCCCAGAGGGCACGGTGTGATTTTCAGGAGAGCATTGACATTTTCCCCCAAGTCACAGGTTTATCCATCCCCCTGCCTCCCTCGGGCAGCCCCTTCCCAGCAGCTGCAGCTTTAGCAGTGTGTTCCAAAGCTCCCGGGTGGCAGATGGGAGATTCCGTGTTATCAGGCACGGCTGATAAGGAGGCACTGTCTCCAGCAGCTGTCTGCCAGCACAAATAAAGCTTTGTGCTGTCCACACCAGCCCTTGCTTTTAGCAGGCACCGTGGGGAAGGTGAAATACATAAAACAACACAAACACCGCCCTGTAGCTGAGCTCAGCTGCATCCCACAAAAATTCGGCACTTGAAATTTAATATGTTAAAGGGAGAAAGGAAGGCAAGAAAGCTTGAACAGAGGGAAGGACTCAAGGGTAACCCTCCCCCCCAGTCCTCCTCTGCATACCTTGGGCTGGGAAGGGAGAATTGGTTTACAGGTTTATCTTTTTAAGTGTTAAATGCAGTTAAGGGCAGTTCAAAACTTGAATCAAGCAGCATTTAACAGAATTAAGCTGAAAATGCAGCAGTGAACAAGCAGATATTCTGCAACATCATTCCTTTCCAGTTAATGCTCTCCAGCTGAGCTTTCTTGAGAGGAAATGGTTGAAAAGCAAAACAGAATGAAAACAACCAAAGCCGACCCCCAAAGCCAGTGGCTGTTGCATACAAGTAGAGATATTATAAAAAAAGGCCTTATAAAATCAAGCCTTGCTGTGCTAAATTACCAGCCAGCCTGTTACTTCTTCTAAGTGCAACTAGCTAACTTCCCATGTGAAATATCATAACAGTGAAAGCAGTTAATACAAGCTATTCCAGTGAGAGAACCGTTTACACCTGTAATAACAAAAGATCTGTCCCCTGAGAATCTACAAAAGAAAAATGTAAACATCTGAGTAAAACAAAAAGTCTTAGCATGTACACACAAAACACCTTTTAACCAATGAATTAAGTGGCAAGAAAACTACTAGCCAATCAAAGTTAAACACAAGCTCTGTAAAAACTATATAAAAATAAGTTATGTGAATAAAAAATAAGCTTTTCTACACAAAGAAACTGAGTCTTGTCTGCTTATTACTGCAACAAGTGGCCTCTTGTTACGGGTTGGATAAAGAATCTGTCCTTTAAGCACAAATACACAGCTCCATGCAATGTCTTTTTTGCAATTCAGAGCTTGAAATCTCCTGGGAGGTAGACATACAAGACTCAGACAACTGATCCTGACTCAGGAACACCAGAACCTAAATTCAATTAATTCAACACAGGCTTAAAATTCTCTCCTAAAGATTTCAATTTAGTAGGCTTGAACATAGGCCTAAACATTTATCATATTGGCTATAGGAGTGTTCTTAGAAAAGAAATTTTTGTCTGTGTACATTTGTAGGAAAGCTGTATTTATAGTCATACACATTATACCTGCAGCAACCCCTCTGAGAAGCTCCTTGTGGTCTCTAATAGTTCTTACCCTCTAGGCAGGTTTATGATCCACCCAGAAAAGGGCCCTGACCCACCACATTTCATGTGAAGAACAGGCACAGTACAAAGTCTGGCTCTGACCAAATCTACACACACAGCTTACTGTGGAAACTCACCTGAAAATCTTCTTTTCTGAATTACAACTTCTAATTTAAATGTACATATGCATCATAATAATCAAATTTCCACCACCAAATTCAAGGGTGTAACTCTTATTTTAAAACCTTTTACTACACTATTTCTACAGTTTAGATTACTAAATTGTACTGCTGTATCTGATTCAGAAACTGCAAAATAATCAGATAATAAGGAATTTTAACAGGAAACAAGTGGCTTTTTAAAAAAAATGCAGCAAAATTGTGTAATATTTTTTTCCCCCATATCTCAATAAATTTGCATGGTGACAAAAAGCATAAGCAAAGCCAGTGGCCACTTCCCTTCGGAAAGACGGAGGACACATGAATTCATTCCCTATGTGCATCAGGAAAATGCAAATAAGGAGGATGGGCTGGAAAGATTTCCTTTCTGGCCTTGATTTGTTTGCTCTTCTCCTCCCCTCAGATATTTCCACATTTCAAGCTTTGCTCTTGAACACAATGTGAAGGTAAATTGGGACAGTTGCTTCAGTGATGATTTAAATGTTCTGTTCTAGCAAAGACACCAACAATTAATAGACACTCTTTAAAACCAACAAACAAAACCATGTGCTTGACATCAGAGATGAGCCTAAGGCTCCTTGGCTCCTCCCTGATCAACCTTCCCCAAATTTACCACACTGAGAATGAAGATTTGGCACTGATTAATCTGTAATGTATACTTTATAGCTTTTAATCTCAGAAATACATTTATCACTATTAAATTCAGTTTGTGTGCCAGCCCATAAAGAGGGGAGTTAAAATATATCAAGGTGAGAGAAGATTAAAGCTTGGATGAGAATTTCACTGAGTAGATGCACTGGAGTTCAAAGACAATGTTGTTCAGGGGTTATGGACAGATTTATAGAAAAAGTAATAACAGAAAAAGTTGAAGGAAAGTTCAAGATTCAAGGACAAACCACTGCAGACAACTATTGCAACAGGCACCTGCACACTGTGAGCAACATCCTGACTGAAATATGCTGAAACAATTCCCTGCATTTTATCTCTTCATGAGATGTGCTTCATAAATGGGCATATAAAATAGCACACACAGGTACACACCTGTAACTGCCTTTATGGCTGTGAACAAGTCCTTATTGCTCAGAAAAGGGGGGCAGGAAGTCAAAGATATTTTTGGTGAACCTCTTATAATTCCTTTAATTCATTTACACATTTCTGCCTTAATAGCATGACAGCAGATGAGGAGATTTCTTGGTGGGAAACCTAATCATAGTGATTAAAATATCCTAAAATTCAAACTTGTACATTTTCACAGCTGTTCTTAAACACATTTTTTTTTATTTTGGGTTAGCTAATCAAGGATGCGAGGGGGAGAGGGAAAAGGGAAGAGAATTAATGAGAAGCATGCAAAAAACCAAAATGTTGGCACTATGTGCTGAACCCAGTGGGTCCCTGGTTGCCTGACTGCCCCTGTGCCCTTCTCCCATTTGCCTCTTTTTCATCTGTTGCATTTTGTGTGACATATTCACTGTGTGTGGCAGTGAAGTACACCCTGTCACCTTTTCTTGTACTGTGCCCAGCATGCTGGAGCCTCAGCACAATTTCTCCACCCTATCACCCTGAGATAACAGAAATAACACACCCTCATTCAACATTTCCACTGCTTACAGCTCCTTTCTCAGCTGGAACCTCTCACAATAGTTTCCTGTATGCCTGTTTAGTATTACACCAAAATTGTTTACCCCAGTTAGCAATTAAATTGATTCAAAGCATCTTTTGCACCACACTTTAAAGTCTCACCATATTGACAAGATAACAGAACTGATGACTCACCTACTTATATTAGTACAGATTGTGCTGAGCTGTTTAAGACAATTAATATTTGACTACATTCCTCATATCATTGTTACATGACATTTTCTCAACTACTTCAATTTAAATTACCCAGAGGCTCCAACATATGCAGATTTTCTCAAACCAAGCGAAAAAATTACAGCAGCATGTCATTTAAATTTTAATGCAGTTGTATACAAGCTAATGATCTCTAGTGGAGATTTACAAACAATAGACCTGACTCATCACTTTATTATTCTAGTTTTGGTATTAACAGAATTACATTGGAATAAATCTGGAGCCATGAAGTTGCAATTAAGCTCAATATAATGAATTTGATCCCATTAGTTTAGTACCATTTTATATTCTGGACTTGTTGAAAGTGATTTTTTTTTTCTTAAGCACCATAATCTTCACCAACAGTAAATGGGTGCTGGAGATGATCTGAATTATTTTCATACTGAATTTAAGATTCATCATTGTTCCTGGCATGCAAACACAGCTGATGCTCTCTGAACACATTTCTAAAGCATTCAGTTTGAACACAAATACACTCTCATAACAGAGCACGCAGGGCTGTCTCCACTCACCATTGTGCAGTTCTTCTCAAAAACAAACTCTTGTTACCATCTTTCAACTCTGGCAAAGTTCTGTCTGAAATATCACACCCCTCTGCCCCACCTCCAAGCAGCACTCCTGCCATGTCATCTTACAAACCCATTCTCTGAGAAATATGAGTGTGGAAAGAGGATTTCCATATTATGCACTCTACAGCCACTGTATGAGATGTGTTATCAGCTCCCAAGCCTCTGAAGCACCAGCACAAATCCAGTGATGGGATGGGAGAGTTGAGAGGGTAGGTGGGCTACAGAGTGGTATGCCCACTTAAGTGACTTTTCCTGTTCCTAGGCATGTAGGGTAGGGGGTTATAGCATGAAGACAAACATTAAAACTCAGAGAAACATCCCCTGGAATTTCACACAGGATTCCTAGAATCTGATAGCTAACTCGAGTTTTCCACTCACTGAATTTCTTCACCTCTAGGGCAGCATCACTGAGCAAAACTTTCCTGTACTTGGCCCTTCTGGGTACCTGGACAGCAGGAGCCTCTCTGAGCTGCCTTCTCTGGCCAGGACAGCTGAAAGGGGGGTGGCAGCTGGGATGGACCTGCTGCCATTCTCCAACCATCCTTCAGCCTGCTCCTATACATTGCTTAATATACTTTGAGAACTCAGCCTGCAGGGTAATACCACTCACACCTTCTCCCTGTCCTCTGCAGCCCACCAGATCCAGCCAACACATTTCGTTGGGATCTCCCAAACTCTGCACTATGACCCTCCCTCCCCCAGGGGTGCTCACTTGTTGTTCCAATGAATTTAGGCACAAAGGGGAGGGCAAGGAATGGCCAGGGGGACATTAACCCCAGCCCTCTCCTCCTCACACATCTCCCAGCTTCACACTTGGTCCTTCTGTCCCCACTCGTGGCTTTAGGGCCACCATCTATACAGGACCCCCAGGTGTAAGAGCAGGAGGAAAGAGGAGAAGGCCAGGAACAGCTGAAGCCCTGAGTGCTGTGGCTGTGCTCTGGGGTTATTGCTTCTCACTGATTCATTCAGCAAACACACCCTGTCCATAAACAGCCTGTTCCAGCTCGCTCTGCCCCAGCTGCCAGCTGGCAGCAGATGCACAGGTGTAAATGAAAGCATCATTTGGCCTGCAGGAAAGCTATTATGAACAAAGATTTATCTAGAATTTCAGGTCCCAAAGTCAATCTGTGAGGCTGGCAATTAAAAAAGGCATCTGGGAACAACAAAGCAAAGCCGAGCAATTCACCCACCTCTTTCATGTACTTGCACACCTGATTTCTTTAGGAAAGGGAATCTCATCCACCCACTAATACAGCCGATAGCAATTAAAAAACTAAAATGAAAGAAACTGAATATGTATGAAAAACCTTATCACAGTTTCTACATGTTTGTGTTTTCACATTCCTGAAGGCATTCAGGCAGGAGCTGGAGGCACTCAGCTCACTATTAACACGTGTGTGTGATAAATATCACAGAAAAAAACCCATTTCTAGAATTCAACCTGAGCAGATGTGCAATAATTTCTTAATACAAAATATAAACTCTTTTCAACATTGTTTTATGTCCAATAGGGTTTATTTTATGATCTGTGCATTGGTAAATAGGCAGGTAACAGTCTTCTACAGTGAGTTAATGCAAGCCCATACTGAGGTCCCACAATTAATGACTTTGTTCATTACAGTGCCAAGAAGACAGCACAGCTTACTGAACACAATGAGGCTATTTCCAGCCCCTACAACAGGGATGGGGTTTTTACATTTTATTTACAGTTTAGAATATCAAATTTAAACTTACTGTGTAAGTTCTGCAATGGGAATAATAGTTCTGGGACTTCTGTTTTAGTTCTTTTTCAGGTACTGAAGTATCAATTTGATGCTAAATTTCCACTGTGTTTTAACAGATTGTGGACAGACTCCTTAACTATCAGCCTCATATTTTATCTTCTGACCTATTAGACCATTTGTCTTATTTTCTGTCTTATCAGCTGGCTCCTTCCCTATCTTCTCATCTCCTACTCTCAAACTGTGTCACTCAGTGAACTGGGGTTTAAAAAGAAAATGCCCTTCTACCTGTGGGTAGAAGGGAAACATCAGGAACAGAGTATTTTACTTGTTTTATGTAAAAATCTAGGTGATATGGGTGCAACAGATGAAATGCTAAACTATAAGCCTAAATTCTTTCAAATGGTACTTAGTCCAAAACACAACTCTCCCACTTCAGAATTGCACAGAGCACAAAAGAAGGCTTCCCACAGAATTCCTTCTGCTCCCTGGCGACTCAGCCTTTCTGACTCTACAGCACTGTCAGCAAAGCCAAAGGGATTTTTGCCAGGGTAAATACTGCTAAATGGGGTCCCCCATCCATATATATTTCACTTTATCTCCGTTGCCAAGTCCTTTCTGATTGCCAAGTCAATCTGCCTGTAAGATTAACTGGATTTTTCTTCCCAAGCACTCAGAGTTTTGAGATAAACGCTGGCTCCTCAGGCACAGGAACATGCCCAGGCCATTCTGATGTCTTGGATATTTCTTAACTAATTAAGCTAATCATGTAGACAATGACTGAGCAAAAAGCTACACAGAGCTTTCCAAAACCACCCTTCTCAGGGGTGGGAACAGCCAACCAGAGCAGACTTCCTGGGGAGCATTCCAAACCCATCCTCTAAACCCATGGCATTAGTTGGTTGTTTACTTTGGATTTGCTTTTACCCCAGGAGGAGAGACCAAGACCTCGTGCTTGTTTTACATCTTATTCAACCATACAGAGGATCAAACCCACAACCCCAAAGCAGACGGCAGTCCAGCAGTAATGGGAGAAACAGGATGTATCCCACTTCCCACAGTGCTGAGACCTGGTTTGCATCGCTTGTCCTTTCAAATATCAGAAAAAAATTCTTCAATAAGAAGGACTAACCCATCAAGGAAGCTGCTTTCCCCTTCAGAGCTGGGAGACAGCAGCAAAAACCAAAGGGGCACCAGAGGAAAGAACTGGGCTGACTTTATCCTTCCAAGCACCTTTCAGCTCAAGAGGTGATGAGGAAAGAAGGGCAGTGCCCATCCAAACACCTCCCTGGGAACTCAAAATGCAGCTCTGTGTGTGCTGCAGTGACAGAGGGGAGACCTGGAGCCCTCCACAGCCTGTCCCTCCTGCTTTCCTCTGCAGACATTCCCAGGGAGGCAGGACATGCTTCCTCCTGCTGACCCCCTGCCTGGGAAGGTGGAGAGAGCAGGAGACTCCTAATGGACAAAGACAAAAGCAAATTGGGAGTGGCCAGCACCACATCAGGAACAGTGTTAAAATGTGAATTAATAAAGGAAAAATAAAGGTTTTCCTTTCTCTGTGCTTCTGTTCAGTGCATTGCTTTCATCATCTCTGCCTGACATATTTGAATGCTGATGTCATGGATTTCACATTCTGAATGAAATATTTTTATTATATATACTGTAATTTTATTTACTGACACCAAACCAGAATTCTGGGCTTTGGATATTTGGAATCTTGGTAGCAATTGAAATATGCATTTCATTGTCTCTCAGATAACTTTCCAGATTAGTCAAAAGGGCAATGTTTTAAGTTTTTCCTTTTCTGAAGTATCTTCCAAAGACAAAAGCAGGATTGTATATTATTCCTCACTGCCTCTTCCTTGGTAGGTAACATCAATTAAAACTGACCTTCCAGGACGTTCTCCTCTTCAAAACAACAAAGCCAAATGACATTTCTTCAAAACTCCTGGACCCCTCTCCCATTCAGCTTTGAACAAGAACTCCTATGCCTGGACACAAACAAACTTCATAGAAAGCAACTTGTATCACTGCCTGAAGGTCTCACAGGAAAGCAACACTCACCCTGCAGCAACAGGAGACCACAGCCCTTCCAAGCAGATTTCCAGTGTGGACCAGGACTGGGACATTGTGTTTGTAACCTTCCAGCACCATGTGAACACACTTCCAACAAAAACCATTTCAGGCACTTCTCTCTTAGAAGCCAGTTGTGCATGATACTTGTAATTTCATCAAATTCATGCCTAGGATGATCCATATGGATTTAGCAATTACCACTGACAGAAAAGGTCTCAGAATTTTGCTGTTTCCAAACCTGTCTGTTCCTCTTCAGCTGTTGCTCAGTAGCCACAGCAGGACTGAATCCCTGCTTTCAATTATTCCCCAAGTATGCAAAGCTCAATTAATTTTATGTATGTTTCTCCTTATGGGCTTTACCCAGTTTTGGTGAAAGATCCAGCTTGTTGCCATGCTCTTGGCAGCAGGGATACAGTTCCTCCCTGAGCTAAACTGTGCCACTCCCCACCAGAATTCCAACCATGCCCAGGACTTGTGGTTCCTCTTAGGACAAGTCCACCAGAGGGGGAAAGGAGAGGAATGGGAGAGGATTTATCAATAGTAACAAAATATTTAGAGAAAAAGTACTTCAGAGCAAGCCTACACAAATTTCTGTCTTCCCTAAGGTCCCAATGCCTGGAGACCCCTCAGGTGCCGATGGCTCCCTACAGACATTTCAGTGCTTTTCTAAACAGCTACTGCCTGTTTCCTTCCTGAAAACCCATTGCAGAGTTTGGCATTTGTTTTTCCACTGCCTATCCAGGCCAAAGCTGCAGTTCAGAGAAAATGAAGGCCAACATCAGCACGTAGACAGGTCAACCCCAAAATTATTTTTGGCTGACAGGTAGCAATGATGACACCTGCCATGCTTTGGCTTTCCTGTTTCCCCAAAGCACACCTCCTGGGCAGCATGGCCCTTTAGACACACCAGTATTACAACAAATACCCTGCTAATATACAGCTACACCCATTGCCATCCAGATGGAACATGTCCATAATGAATTTCCAACCCATTACTAAAACCTTAGTAATTAAATTTGAAAATTAAACTAATTATATGTGCATGCACAGAGTAATCTAGAGCCCACGAAGCAGGGGAGTTGAAAGAATGACAAAGAAAGCAAAAAGTAAGCAAAGCAGCAGCTCTCTGGAGCCTCCAGCTCTTCTGGGGATTCCTCTGTGCGAGCTGTGCCCTGCAGATCTAACATGGGGTATGGCCTTAACCCTGCAGAGCCTCACTACTACAGACTGCCTACTGGGAGCAGTCAGCCACGTTTTTGGGGAGCTCAGAACAATGTAAAATTAAAAACTGTTAACTGAAATTTAAGTGATGATTATTCCCCCACAGTGCTGTAAATTAATTTGTTTTTTTGATGTAATAAATAGCATGACCCTCTGCACCTACCATTTGTGAGAATTTCAAACATCACTTCACAACCCTGAAGTGTATCTGATAAGGGCAAAATAGCACTGCTCATGCAAAGCCAGAACAGTTTAAATCTTATGCAGGTCTTTACCCCTGGGTTTCAGGAGCAGCAATTTAAATTTCTAGTTGCACCTCTGTGACTCTGTTTTCTCCAAGGAGAAAAAGGCCATTTCTTACCGCTCCTCTATGAACTGTGGGCAGTGCAGGGAGCCCCAGCCTGGCAGCAGTGCCAGCCACCCTGCTCAGCTCCTGCCCAGGAGCCCCAGGCAGCCTCCAGGTGAGAAGCCCAGGCTGCATTTTCCCAGGGATGTGGTCTGTGACGTAAATGAGGCTGCTCCCTGAGCCTGCCTTCAGAAAACACTCTCAGGAACCCAGATCTGCCATTTCCTCCTTGAAATCTCTCACTCTGGGAAGGAAAGAGAAAAAAACCCTAAGCTTCCCGAGCAGTAAACATCTGCCAAGAAATTTTAAGTGTTCCCATCCAAACCCTCCTCCTTTTTCTTAAGCTTTCCATTTCTTGCTCTATTATAAATCACTCTGGGGAAATACCACGGACTCTGAACATTTAAGAATGTTTCTAAGTGGTAAACCATCAGGTTTTACTAGACTCTTTAAAATAGTGTGGCCTATCTGCATAAACAAATAATACATTGCTTTTTCTACATTAATTATATGTTGCACAGACTAACAGCCATAGAGAGAGAAAGTTCAACCAGCCCTTATTATGGAAATAATAATTTGTTCTGAAACAGAACAAATATTGCAAGGGTTCATGAAAGCTTTGTGGAAGGCACCAAAACACTCTGCAGAGAATAGTTCACTTTCAGGAGCTAATTTAGTAGCCAAAGCGCCTGTCAAATTAATTTTTCAGAAGATTAATACTGTCTTCTTATTCTGGTTTATCATGACAAGCTGGAAAGAATCACAGTGGCTGTTCAGGCAGGCAGGAATGACATCGAAGCACTCTGGGTTTGGATGTGCCTGGCCTAATTCCATTATTAAACCACTCAGTCTTGAAGAGCAAAGCTAGACATCACTCATTCCACACAGTCAGACTTATGAGTCTGAAAAAAGAAAAATCTCATCCTTAAGCAGCTTTCAGCATATTTGAATAACAGTGACTGTGAAATACACTGAGAGCATAACAGATGGCTTGCTCTGAGACAGAGCAGCAAAACATGTCCAGGGGATGGACACACAAAGTGTCTCCCAGAGGTGAATTATGGAGCGTGACTCCAAGGCAAAGCCCAGCCATGTCTCCAGCTCCTTCCACTTCACAGCAAGGAGAAAAACAGCCTTCAACTTCCCTAATCCACCTTCCTGGTGCAGAACCATTAAACTGTATATGGGATATGACTGCATTACATTAGTACAGTTCTAATGTTCTGACACTTGTATGCAATATTACAACATTTAAATCTGATCTAAGATTGACTAAATTTAGCTCAGGAGGGGAGATTAAAAGAACTCACACCACAGAACTTGTTAAAATGAAAGCAGTAATGAGGAGATGATGGGACAGAAAAACATCAAATGTGGCAGCTCTCTGCATGAAGAGCAACTGCTCAGGAAATACTACAGGTTTGGAAACAAAAGTGGTCCAAAATGAATACCAGAAATGAGCTGTGAAATAACCTCCTGAGCCAGACTATGGGAGTTTTATAATTTGGTACTTGTAGAATAGGAATGGAGGTATGGAGATAAAAAAGATGCTAAAACTGTTCAGCCCAGAAAAACAAAGTCTTCAGGCAGATGAACAAAAGCCTTGAAAAAAAACAAAGTGAAAGGGTCACTGAGTTTACTGTGCTGCTACTGTAAGTAATGCAGCACACACTTTCATTACCTGATTGAGCCTCATCTTAGAGCATGCTGAGTTTCTTTCCCTTGTAACAAGTATTAGAGTAGCAAAAGGTCAGTTCCAACACCTAAAATAAACTGGGAATTGGAAAAGGGATAACTAAAAATTTTTATTTTCTATCCTCTTATTACTCCAACAGGCATGGAAAATGAAACACCGAATATACAGCTATAATCTAAAGAGAAATATTGTTTCCTACAGGACCTACAGGAAAGTTACTTTGCATTTTTGCAATAAACTTCTGGTTGCCTTCCATTCAAGGGCCATTTAAAATAAACTGGTTTTGAATAGATGGCTGAGGAATCCAATAAAACACACCTTTTTCATTAGTTTTTTAGTTTCATTTTTAAAATTGACTCCTGCTACACGATATACCCCCTATTACCATGGAGCAATGCAAAATGTGCCTTTCAAGCAGGCTCCATGTGGTGTTTGTGTTGGTTGGCAGCTCCCAGGCACGCTCTGGCTGCACCAGAGCAGGGGCAGGGCAGGGGACACAGGCGCACGGGACAAGGGACACAGGCTCACAGGACAAGGGACACAGGCGCACGGGGCAGGGGACACGGGGCAGGGGACACAGGCTGACAGGACAAGGGACACAGGCTCACGGGGCAGGGGACACAGGCTCACGGGGCAGGGGACACAGGCGCACGGGGCAGGGGACACAGGCGCACGGGGCAGGTGGCTCTTCCTGCTGGCCACATCCGACTCCTGCTCCTGGAAGTCAGCCCTGCTGACTCTTAAGCTGATGGATGAGCGACTGCTGCCCAAATTAAAGCTTGTCACTGCCCGGTTCCAGACAGAGGGATAGTTCAAGGAAGGTGGGTCTCAGGTATAAGCTGTTTTATCTCAGAAATTGCCTGGTTGGTTGAACAAAGCTGTAGCCTTTAGTTTAAATTAGTATTCAACTCAATTAATTTAGTTTAAGTTTTGTATGTACTACCTGTCTTCACATCAGAGCTCCAACTACCCCTTCTGTCCTCCTGGAAGTGTTTTAGGCAGACAAAAAAGAGGGGAAAGCCCCTGTCCTCTCTGCACACAGTGGCACATGGGCACATTCAGAGTTGTGTCACTGGCTGAGGGAACTGCTAATTACGGAGCTTCTGAAATGGCTGGGTTTCAAGTTGATAATATGGTTAGAACTATTAGCGTCTTCCATTACCAGATGGGCTGGATAATGTGAAACATTTCCCAGGGTTGCTTAAATGACTGATTTGTAGCTGCAGGCACCTAGTAAGTTATGAATGATTGCTGATGTAAAAGAACAGCTCAACTGGGGACGACAGCAATTAGTCTTTACAAAATTCATTGAAACATTGTCAGGGAGAACAAGGCATGTAAGTAATTTATGCACCAATTAAACAATTGTTAGAACTTGCAAAAACTTAAACCTGATAAATACTGCATATAACATGCAGCACCTGTGGATTTAAAATCTTATATTACAATACCACTTTCTTTTAGAATAAATATCTCTTAAGAAAGGAAAATAACAGTGTTGTAAGCCTACGTTACTTTTACCATCACCTATTGTTTTCTAAAATGTTTCTCACGTACTGTGAAACGATGTAAGTGACCTCCCTTTCTCATTTTAGAATGAATAAGAAATAAGACAGCACTGAGCTGTTAGTGTATTATGCCAATAAATCTCACCTACTGTCAACTATTTAGGAATGTATATAAATTTCCCTAGATACCACAAAAGGCTTTAAATGTTCCAGATTTGCCAGTCCAGCTACAGTTTGCCATGAATCAAGAAATCATTTTGTTAGGGTTCAGTTATTTTTTACTGGGATCAGTACATCAAGTTAACCAGATGAAAAATTGTACCTTGAGAAAAAGCACAATGTGTCACGACCTGGTTCTACCTCCCGTTAACCAGACAGCCTGAGGCTTACTCAGCTATCATCACACACTTCACAGCCTGCCAACCAAAGTATTTCCTTTTAAAGGAAACGTTTGAATTACAGATTATAAATGCAGTCTGTTTTAGCAGGTGCTTTGTCAATCCCTGCCTTTTCAAGTTTTGCCTTACCTACTCAACATGGAGAGAACATGTCACTGAAATGAACAGACCACTCCAAAATTCTCCCTGCAGCTGTGCAGGGTAAACAGGAGAAGAAGATTTAAGCTTCAAGTAAGATTTTCAAAAGGATATTCTGTATGGATAAACAAATACAGAAAAGCAGGTTTCTCTTTTCTAGCCATCCTAGGAAGGGTGCATCTGTATTCCAGCAGCTGTCTGACCTTCAGATACGGTATCAAACCTAGAGAAAGGGCTGCAAAGGGCACCCTGCCAGCATCTCAGTGCCATGCTCACTGGCAAGGCCAGCAGAACAGGTGGGACCAGCTGCAGCTCCTGCCTGGCGTGGGCAGCTCCCTGCTCTGCCCTGCCCACCTCGCCCACACAGCAATGCCCAGGGGCTTTCACTGCAGCAAATACACAGCTCTATACACAACACCGGCTGAATACTGGCACACCAACTGCGTCCACAGCACAAGAGGGATGTTTAGTAAATCCAGAGAGACAAATCTCTGCTGAAGAATTTGAACTCTGGAGCTGCTTTACCCATATAATGTTATTGTCCCCTACATTCACCAGCCTCTGTATTCTCGAATGTTTGTGTTTAATTCATTCTCTTCCAACAGGATGACAGCTAAGTAATAACAGGGAGAAAAAACCTTAAAGGCTAAGAGAATTAACTGTATCTTAGTAAAGCCATGAGGTCCTGCATTATTCATGCAGGGACAGGAGTACACTCAGCTAAGAGGGCTACAGGGAACTTGAACTCTGAAGCTCCCATGATTTGTAGCCATTAAAAAGGCAAGCTGCATTATTTTATCTGAAAGCAAAAGACAGTTAACTGCTGCATCTCCTACAGAGCAACAAGGAGACAAAGGGATTGCTTCTGCTTCTCATAGACAATGCAGGAACTTCTGTTGCAGAGCTCACAGAACTTGGCTGTTCTCCCTCAGGCACAGCAAGGAAACATGAAGAAATATTTAAGCCAACGGATATTCCTAAAGACAAGAAAGAAGTCTCAGGTTACTAGAAGATGTCAGTGCATGTGGCTGTTATACAGTTGCTTTCCTGGGCCCTAATGAGACCATCAGCACTTAGTGCTGGCCAATACACAATCCTTTAAATTAATAAACTCACAAAAAATAGCTATTTTGTACTAAAAGCAGCCCTTTACACTTAACCTATTTACATTCACTATGGAGTGCAAGTGCCAGTCCAAACTAACATTGCATGTTTGGAACCTTCTTTCTAAAAATACACCCTCACAGTACAGTAGCTATTATTTCCCTACAGTATAATCATGGAAACTGCATGACTGCATTACTGCTAGTCCTTATGTGTTAAATAAGTGAGCTAATTTTGTAGACAATTTCACACCCATGTCTGCAATCTGTTACAATACAGTATTTACTTTTTACTTGGGCTGTAAACTATTAAAAGCACAACACCAAATCCTGTAGCTAAAACTCACATTCACTGAAATCCCAGTTTTGAGAATGACTACAGAATTTTGAGGAATGATGTTCATGCCACAGACAGGGTTGGTGAAGGAAGGCTGAAGAACTTCAAAGAATTATTTCCTATTTGACAACAAGCTCTTTTGAAGGGGGTTTGCCCCCTTAAACCAAGCTTTACAATCTGGCTACCTTAATTTCTACTTCTTCATTCTTTCCCATATGCTGATATGAGCTGTTGCATAATGTCCTTAACCACCCACATCTCACAAGCAGAGTCCCCAGAGCAGATGAACTATTGATCTCTTTTCTCCTTCTTCTACTCTATAAGTTTAATGAACTATTGATTCTTTCCTCGTTCCCCCATTTTCTGCTTTGGCTATGCATGCCCTTCCTCCACTGTCTAAATCTCGTTTTCTGTGCAGCCTTGGGCTCATCCTTGTCCATTCTGTCTGTGTCTGAGGTGCTGCTGCCCTGGTCTGTGGTGGGTGTGTGACATCAAAGATCCCGAGTCAGAAATACAATTGCACATGGAGCTGTGTCTAGCAATGAAGAGCATTGGAAAGGAGCTGGTTCTCAACTCCACACACAGAAGCTGCAATAAGACATAACCTGCCACCTCCTGCCCTCCCCATGGCCTGATCCCATAGCCATGAGAATGACCAGGCTGGACATCCTGCTGCCAGTGGAGAGGCTTCAGTTTTCCATTGTTTTATAAGTAAATCGAGGTACTAACTGTGCTCTGCAAATAAACTCCAAGTGGGTTTTCTTGATTCCTCTACAAGCAAAAACTATGAGCTCGATCTCTTACTGTGAGGGAAATATTTAATGCTTCAAACCTCTTTGCTTGTTTATTTTTCTATCCCTAACCAGCTTCCTTCTTCCCCTGCTCCAAAGATTGCCTGGGTGCAAGATGCCTCCAGCTCCAGCCCTGCACACTGTCCCTGCCAGCACAAACACCCCAACACAGCCATCAGCACCAGCTCCTGCTGCCCGACCCATCTCCAAACTCCAGCACCCTGTGACAGGCAAAGGCATTGGTAGTTTCACTGTTTACAAGAGATTTAGCTGTACTTGCCCCCACTGAATCCTTTTCTTCACTGCTGACAGCTCCTCTGTGGGCAGGGCAAATGAGGAGAGAGTATTCCCAGCCTCACACAGCCCAGAGATGTGGACAGGGAAGAGCCATGTGCTTGACTGCTTCAGATAGATCTCCCATAATCAAAGCTTAACTAAAATTATAAAAGTATGTAGTTTTCAAGCAAACTTTTGCTATTATTCTGTAGATGTATGGTGACTTATCTGTCAAACATAATTTCAGCCAAGAGTTTTCCCCCCCCATACCCTCTCTTTGCAGGTCACCAGAGTGATTAATTACTACTTCATTACAGCACCACCACAGACCTTTCCATTGCTCCATGCAGCCTACTTTCCTTTCTCTAATCCTACCCTCCTCTCCAGAGCATACAGACATTAAATCCCATGACAAACTCTGCTATAAACTCATTAGCAAGTGTCATCCCAGTCAAACACCTTCCTCGCTGCATCTTGTGTAATATTCACCATAACCAGCTGAATCCAGCTGCTTCAGCACATGCACACACCAGTTCTGCAAATCTCAAGTATTTAGAGCAAATACATTCTCTCTGGCCTGTTATTCTACTCACAGAAATGAGAGCTTAAAGCATTTACTTGCTCCTTAATATTTGGAGAGCAATAGAAAAGGACGTGGAAGTCTGCAAATATTTTGGGGCAGATCATCTGAGACCTTTACCCTAAAGTAAGCATCCCAGAGACATCCATTTTCAAAGCCTCATTTCAGCAGAACAAACTAGAATAAGAAAATGTTAAATAATGAAATTTGTCTCCCATAGGTAATACAAACCAAGTGAGAAGGTTTGCAAAGAAACCTCCTGCCATGGTTTGGCACTTGGCACAAGTCATCGGGCTTGCCTTTTGCTCACCCACAGCCCTTTCCCTGGCTGGAAGGAATTCCTCCAGCACATCCACAGAGAAGCTGTTTCTTCCATTGCCTCAGAGACCCAGACCTTGGCCATGCCTCAGCTTCCTGCTCCTCCTGGCAGCCACTGAGCCCTGCAGAGCTCGAGGTCACCCCTGGGCTGTGTCTGGTCACCCCCAGCCCTGGCAGCGCGGCCAGGGCTGCTTTCGAGGGGGGAGCCGGCACCCCTGGCTCTCCTGGCTCCTGCATGCTGCCAGGGGCAACCCCAGCATCAAACACAGCGGTGCCTATTCCCTCCCCTTTTAAAAACAAAACATCTACTCACATACAGTGAATGGGGAATGAAGGCATTAAGCAGGTTTATCACCAGTCATGCCTTCTTAACTTCTGGTAGGATTGCTCAGCCTTCACTGTGAAACCACTATTGTCTGTTCTGGTTCTGACTTTGTCAAAAACATTCATATGTAGAAATCTTACTGACTGCTTAAAAGCTGAATTAGAGTAAGTTTTGATGTGTATGAAAAAAGAAAATCTGTAACTTAAGCAATGGACTAGGAAGAGGCTGGGTGGGCACACTGTGCCCACTCCCTTATTGAGTATGAGGACACTGAGAGGATGGGGGGCAGCAGTGTGACCAGCAGAAAGGTCCTCTGGCAACCCAGGGACAGGAGTCCTCACTCTCCATCTTAAAGCATTTCTACTGAAAGATCTGGGGAAAACCAACAACAAAAAAAAACCATCCCCAACCTGCCCACCTGAACAGCTTTGAGCCACTTCTGTTACTAAGGAAGAGGATGAGAGCAAACATTAATACAGACTTGTAAAGGTTTCCTTTGGTTTCTGCTTTTTGATCAGACACTAAACTCTTTTGCTTAGTAGGAAAAAAGTAACTTGGTTGCATAGCACTGCTATGGTATACATTATAATCAATAATACATAAATATCAACAACAAAAGCAATAAACTTGACATTCAGAGTTTGTTTTTACAAACTGCTTTCCCTCCCTCAATTCTGAGAACATTTCAGGAGCTCATGTTATTATGAATCATCTACTCAAATATTATTTCCCACCTGGAATGGCGTTTGACTTCTTTAATATTCCTGTAAGCTTATATGTGAGTGCTTCAGATCTATTACTACTAAATAATTAACCAACATGTGTCTCCAAACCTGGCTGCAGCAGGAGACCAAATGAAATAACTGAATGTAAAAGCCATTGCTGAATCAAAGCTAAAAGAGATGAAAGACAGTAAAAGTTCCACTTCATGAGCCCTGCTTCTGCAGCTCACCCAAATCCCAGCTCCCACTCATTAAGGAGGCCACAAACAGTTCCACAGAATTATTTCCTCTACAAGATTTAACTTCTGTCATGACAAAGTTGCTCAAGTTTCCTTACCAGGCAACAGATCACTGCATCAGCAGCACCAGCCCAAGGGTGATGGGAAACACACTGGGATGAGCTGCCACCCCCCCAGGATCATTTTCACACAGCCTCCTCCTCTCCCAAACACTCCATGTAACAGAAGTATCATTGTTGTGGCTCCAACACAGAGCGTGCAGATGCTCACCAGATGCTGCCAGAGTGGGAATGAGGTGGAAAAAGGAGCTTCAGCTGTTACAAACATGACAGGGCTTGATCAGCTGCTGTTGCAGTCAGCAGAACATCACTGCACCTCATGGCAGCAGTGCTGACTGACAAAGGCTTATCCTCTGCAGGCAGGCAGCCACAATGACCTAAAAAAAGCTCTGTGAAATGTGGCCTCATCTTTCTATCACTTCTCAGGCTCAGGAAATGCATCCAATAATTTGTCTTGTTGTGTCCATCAAGAGATGCCCTCCCTGTCAAGGCCAGGTGTTCCCAGGCTGGGAGCACAGAACACACAGATGGCTCCTGAGAGGCTCTGCTCTGTGTAAGGGGTTCTCCACTGCCTCAACTAGGAATCTAATTTTATTTTCTGCTGATATAAAGTGAGCATTGCTTGCAATTATCTGTCTGTGCACATTCCAAAGTGTACTGTCTCAGTCACTGGGGCTCATCATACTGTGATAAACGTTTTGAAAAACTAACAAAAGTTATAGCCTGAGTCTGGAAGGACTTGTAAACAGAGGAATGATGGAAAACCTGATGAGGGAAGAAAATTAATACAGCTGATAGCATGCATTGGACACCTAAAAGTACTGTAATTATATTTTTTGCCATAAACATATTTAATACCTTGACAAATGTGGAAAGCTGCTCCACTGCCCACTGGGTTATCAACATTTATCACCTGATGTGGCTTGGCCAAGCACCTGGCCTGGGCCCAGGGCTCAGAGTGCTGCTGGTGCTGCACTGCAGGCCTGGATAAGCCTCTGCCAATGGATTCACCACACCTGCTTGAGCTTGACAAATGATACCTGAACGACAGCAAAAGCCAGAACAAAAAGCCTTTTTTTAAAAAAACGTCTGCCACAGCTCTTACTAATAAGCACTGCTGCCATGTGAGCTGCACTGGGGCTGGAAAGACTTTTCTGGGAGCCAAGAGTTACTTCTGAGAGTGCTCAGGATAACTCTGCTTGCCTGGTGCTGCAACTAGAATTTTGTGATACCAATGCTGAGAGGGTGTGCATGTGCATACACTTGTACATGTACTCTGAGCATTGCACACATACACATGAACATGGTACTTTCTACAAAAGGCAACTTATAAGAAGCAGTGGTCAAAGAAGCAGCATCCTCTGATTTTCTGCTTGTAAATACCCATGTCTGCTTACATAAGCCACACAATTTCAGAGCTCTGCACAGGTATAGGAATGGTGGATCTGACCTGAGGCTTATCAGTCCAATTCTTTCAAATGAAATCACTGAAATGCAGCAGCCACCAGCCACCTGGGTCTACATAAATGACATTACCAAGAAGTTGCACAGCCCTTGTAAGGGCAATTGCATCTTCACAAAGTCGTCTGCAGGCACTTTAAGAGGAAGGAAGAAAGAAAGATACAGGAAAAAAATCTACTTGTTTCAGAAGAAAGCCCCTGTAATTACACAGAAATCTCTGTGCCTGCATTAGATTATACAGTAGCTTAAAATGTTGCGAGTTTGGTTTTCTCCCCTCATTTTATGCAAACATTCTGCACACAAAACAGCCATTGAGCTGGCATTACAGAGAAAGATGGGAAAAGACTGATCCCAAAAGACTACACTGTCAGTCTTCAGTATTCCCAGTCTAAAAATAGGTTTTAAAGGGCTCATCAGTGCCACCAGGCTTCTGAGCTCCTGGTAAATCTGAACCTCCTGGAGTCCTGTCTCCATCAGTGCCAGCACACGAGAGAAGCAGCACAACCACAGTTCAGCAATTTTCTCTGCTCTAACATTCTAAAGATGAGGTTCAAGAAACAGAAACACGCCCATTTATTTACTCTGGAACACTGTGGGGGTTTCTGTGCTCCACAGAGGCAGGAAGGACAGGAGCAGGCAGTGCTTAGGGCAGTGTGGAGGGTGACAGAGCCCTGCAGTGACACCTCCTCCAGTGGGCAAAGGAACTTATGTGGGGCTCCAACAAGGAGCCTTCTGTGACCTTCCATCTGTCAGCCCTCGTGATGCAAGGGCTGCCTGTGTTTACCAAAGCAGAGCAGAGAGTCCACACATGGGGCTGAAACACCCTGTGCTAAAGCAGGGCCAAGAGCTGATACCACTGGTCCTGAGCAGCAGCTGCTCCACATTAGCACTTCCATGGAGAGCAACAGGTGCTCGTTCATGAAAAACAGATTTATTCCCTGACACTGTTTTGCTGAGGATCATTATTCACAGATACAGATAAGGCCTGGATTGGATTTCTTCCCCTCATAGACTTATTCAAAGATTTTAAGAAAAAAATCCAGCAGTCTGCAGCAATATGCCAATGGGTTTCCATCACCTTGGATCACAACTAGCCAGGGTAGAACCAGACTCTAGGAACACCACTCTCCCTGGGAGCCTGATAGCTTCTCCACACAGGCTGCTCCTGCTTCTTCAGCTCCTGCATTCACTGACTTTATTTCTGTGCTCAAACTTCCTGCAAGAGTATAATTTTCAGATTTCTAATAAAGGAGAAATAAAGTGGAAGGAAATATGTTTCAAAAAGCCATCCTGTAAATCCTAATCTGCTAATTTCTCTTTTATAAACTGCAGTGTGATACAATTACATGTTTCTTATCTTGCTTCCTTGGTTAACAAAAAGGTAAAAGTTGCCCTTGATTATAGCAACACACCTGGAAAGCCAGAATATGAACACAATTCCAAATACTCAGAGCTACAGCACATCAGCTGAAACCAAAAGGTTGAGGGGTTGGAAACAGTATGAAAAAAGGTAAAACGTCCACAAGGCTGGGGAGGTGTCAGGCCCAGAGCTGGTGAAGCAAGTCCATAGCACTTGCTGCAAACCCTACTGACAGCAGGCAATACAGGGTTTCCTCCTGCATTACACCACTATGGAGCAAAGGCACAGAAATTTTCCTGTGCTGTTGGCAGCAACTCATCCCCAGGTTTTTAAAGCAGAAGGTAAATCACAATACAGTAAAACAACAACTTCATCACAGAAAAGGAAAAGAAAAAAGAATAGAAGAGAATTTCATGTTCCATATTGCATACAATTGTATACAACAACTTTCTGCATATTCTCCATTATCTGCAATAATATGTAGCATTAAAGATTTTTTCCAAATTAAAATGAGACATTGATACAGGAACACCACTTCCTGTAATACCAATTCCAATAGCCATAAGAAGCAGATATCACCACACCACTTGTGCCAGCAGGTTGAGCTGCTGTACAAATTCCTAGAAACACACAGAAACAGAAGCTCCTGATCTCCACACAGTTATGACCTTCATTAGCACAGTGCTCACCAGACACCCCGCTGAAATTTCCTAATTGCACCTATATGAAATATGTTACTATTTTGGATTGCTTGATTTTACATGAGAAGAGAGGCTCTGTAAAACTGATTCTGCCCCGGTTTCCCAGACTGTCCCCATAAACATTGTGTTAATTCATTCAGGTCAGCCCCCAAAGACAGAGCCAGCTCTGCAGAGAACACTATCAGCCTGTTCTGAATCAGCAGAGAGGCTGGCAGCCTTTCAAGGCATCTGAAAAAAATGAGGTAGCTGCACAAGGAATAACCCTAAAGTGCTCATCCAGAGTTCCCTCTGGGAAACACCACGCATTTTGCACATGCTAATTCCAACAATTAACCCGAGCTGCTTATGTACAAACTTCTGAATACATTTTCAAATGCAAATAACAAATTTCCCATTAAATACTAAGCCCTTAGAGGAAGATACCACATTTATGCACAAAAACAGTATGTTCACTTTCCAGCCAAAGTTCAAAGGATCCCCAAGAGGATGATTCAGCAGTTAAGGCTCATCTTTCAGTATTAAACTGGTGAATCTCTTTCCTCAGACCACACACAGACACTATCCCCCTCTTCTTTTGAAATTTTTAATGCATGACAAGTAGCCCTGAATCAGAAGAGGAAACTTTTCATTATTCATACTGTATGACTGAGAGAGGGCTGCTGCTCTGCTGTCACCTGTACTCTGTGCCCAGTAACAGCAGGGACAGCACACCTGCTGCTGCTTCAAGGAGGAAGAGACCAGAAAAACTAAAATTACAATTAATAATATTAGGTTCTAAAAACTTGGAGGAAAACAAGGAGAAGAAAAACAAAATGCAAACAATGTAATAGCACTGATTAACTCATACAAGTTTCCACAGAGACACCATTTCCAGGATTAAGCATTTTAAACCTCAGTCCAGGAGCTCCATTTCCTGCTGGTTTTGAGCCACACACAGTGTGTGGGGCCCAGGACTGCCAGCACTTGTTCACCAGATCTGGGCCCTCCTGAAGGCACAGGAGCCTGGGGAGCCACAAGCCAAACTGGATTTTCAGGCTCCCTGCTTCCAGATCTATGTAGATCCTACTGCACCTATGTTTGATGTGAACATTTCAAACATTTGTTTAACAGAATTACAGACTTTACATTAATCTGAGAAGTTTCCAACAGGAGCAACAACTCTTTGAATATGAACTATATACAGCTAGGGTGAAATGAAAAAAGAGGATTTGGTGCTTTAGTTATTAAAATATCTTTCACTTCATTCCTGCCTCCTGTAGCAGCACTAGCAAGACTATCAGACCTGTACAAAAGCAACATTTTTGTTTTGCAACCAATTTCCATTTCAAAACAGCAAATCTAGGCATCACTGTCTGAATGATTTCTTAAATCTCATTTCCATATGCCAGGCAGAGACCTGCTTCTTCTGGTCTGTACTGTGGAAGCTTCCAGCCTACAGATCCATCTGAGAGGGGCATGAAAACAAAGTACAGACATGCTCCCTGGAGCTTTTTGATAAAGAGTTGATTTGCATGAGGCACTACAAATTAGCCTTTTTCAAATGAATGCAAAATCCCTAATTTACACTGTGCACATATTCAACAGATTATGAAACTCATAATATTGGGTTAAATAAAACTTATCAATTGTAACTGCTGGTTTAGACAGGGTTATTATAGAGTGATTCTAATCAGTCTAATAACTCCAGAAAGAAAAAAGGGGATTAAATAAAGACCCATACTGCTAAAATGCTATTCCTGAAGGAACTAGCAGCTGGCCATAGCAATGTTAGAGACTGCAATCTCTCCCTCAATCTCTACTGGATATTTGTTGTCTCTCTGGCTGTTGTTTCAGCCAAACAGAAAATAATGTCAAATCTCATGCTATTCCTAGCTCTTGGGCATGTTTCTCATTTGCCTTTGGAAGCAGCTATTTTGCCTTAATGCCTTGGTAGCTTTGAGCACTCCAAATAAACAAACACAAGATATGCAGGGGAAACTGGTTCACTTCACTCACTTCCACTTCTTTCAGACTTCAAGTAGAGACATGCAAGCCCTAAGTCCTGAACCACACACATACAAAAGCCATGCTCATAAAAAATAAATACACATCCCATTTAGCCACATCCTCCTCAAATATTTCTGCAAGCAAAATTCAAGATTTCAACCCAAGCTGTCTACAATTAAGAAGGGTACCATGATGTACCTGTTCCCCATGCCACAAGTTTAGCTCTAAGCACAGAAACTGCTGTGCCCTCATGTCTAGATTTTTATTATTTTTTTTTTAAAAGAAAGATATATTAAGATACTAGCCCACAGCAACAGTGTGCGAGTGAATTGTTCCCATGCAGTTTGTGGAGGCCACAAACACCACAGGGACACACATGATGTACACAAGAACTATTGCCTTTGCTATTTTAGCACCACTAATCCCTTTCCCCCACCCCCTTTTTTTGAGTGAGATGAGCTCAGAGTTACCCTGTGTGATGTCAATGGTTATTTTGTGCTGATTACTGCAATCCAATCTCCAGACAGGATATATTTACAGCTGTCTGCACTGTCTTACAATAAGCTGATGGATGACTCATCCCTTTTCCCCCTTCAGCTGAAATTACACAAAGGAGGATGGAGACAGAATGACAGCCCATGGGAAGCAGGGAGAGGTGAACTGCAAAGACTTTGCTCTGTGTTTAAAACACATTAGAATAAAAGTCTTTACTTGCGTATCCAATGACAAAAAATAATCCTAGAATATATGTAATTTTTAATGCTCTGGTACATGTAAACCACCAATAAACAGGCACTTATTCCAGAGTTCCAGTACCTGTGTGCTTGCAAAGGCTGATATCCCAGTGCCACGAGTGCATGTCTCCTTGCCATGCACATTAAACAGCATGCAGTAAACTAAAAATAAATTATCATAAATTTAATACATTACAGGAAGATGAAGCATCAGAAGAAACAAAAACTTTACATTTTCCATCAATGAACTCAATGGGGTAGATTTGCCAGCAGAATAAAAATATGACCAGATGATGAGCTGGTAGCACAGACTGGTGACAGAGACAGTCAACTCAGCAAGGCTGCAGGCAAGGAGCACGTCTGCTCCGTGTGTCAATGGGCAAGGATGGGAGTCTGCACTGCCACAGACAAATTTAAAACAGAGTTAAGTGTATTCACAGCCTGCCTGCTCTCATTGCTGTCAGCATCAGCAAAAGAATATTTGATAAAAGGCTGGAAAGAGCTTGTGGCTTTGTTTTGTTTTTTTCAACTGGCTCAGTCAGTCTATAATCACAGCCTATTACCTTAATGCAGGGTGTACCAGAGGAGAGCCAGCATCCCTAAGCTCCACTGGTAAGGATGGATCAGCTGGCTCAGCAGGACATGCAGGATGTGTCACCAGCTCCTGCCACAGGTGGGTTGGGCTCTTCCTACAGATTCTGACCGGGCACCAGGAGGTCCTCAAGGACACTCAGGCATGTGCCTATATGTTGTTGAGTTTCGATGAATTTACAGAATCACTATGTTGGAAGAGATCTCCAAATCACTGAGTCCAACCCATGCCCCGACACCTCAACAAGACCATGGCACCAAGTGCCACATGCAATCTTTTTTAAAACATATCCAGGTATAGTGACTCCACCACCTCCCTGGGCAGACAATTCCAGTACGTAATCACTCTTTCCATAAAAAAAAGAAAAAAGCAAGATATTAATCTGGAAATGCTACCTAAACGCTGCCCTTCCATCAACAAATAACCTCCATTAGATTACTGAATTAAAAGTAAATTAACAGTAACAGCCATAAGACTTTTGAAGTATTTGCTACACAGAAATGCTGCATCTTGAACAGAAAGTCTTCAGTACTACAGAGATAAGCAAAAGCTTCATGTGAAATCCTTTCTACTTTAAAAACAAACAAATGAACAAACAATTCTATGTTTAAAATATCAGTTCTTGCACATCATGTCCCCAAATACGTTTGCTACAAATGTTTGAATATATAATTACAATGTGCAAAACCAAAAAATCAAATTGCAGAAATAAACACATCAATTCTGTTTTTTCAGTACTTTATATGCAGGGTAAACAAACCCAAGCAAGTGTATGTCAGCTCATGCATACAAACTCCAGACTTCTGCAATGTTCAATATCGAATTAAAAACTTCCTGTCAGCCTTCAGGGGAAGCTTTGTCAACCAAACCTGCAGCTTGTAAAAGCCCATTCCTTGCTTATCTGGAAGTGGCAAACACTGCCAATGCTCTCTACTGCCCCATGGAATTGCCATTTCCTTCTGGATATGCTCCTGCCTTGGATTATTTCTGCTAAGTCACAGCATTCCCTCACCATCTGCAAAGGCACAGGCAAGCTCAAGTTATTCCTCCTTTCGGAGGCAGCTTAGAGGATGCCACTGATCCTCTCAAAGGACACAGCAAACTTGGCACTAGCAAACAGAAGTGATTTTCTCAGACTGAAGGAGAACAGGCATGGAAATAGCACATGAAAGAATTAACAATTCTGCTCATAGGCTACCCTGTGGAGAAAGAAAAAAACCAAATCAACAAAACCAAATAAACTCAACCAACCAACAGCCAGTTTGCAGACACAATAAAATATTGATATTACAACCCATGCAGCACAGCAATACAACCAGAATAATCCTACACACTAACCTGTCTTTGCAGTACAACTTGCTTTGCTCCAGGGGTATTGATTTTCTTGCATGGCTGTAATTTAGGGAGTCATCCAAAGTAATTACAAAATTCCACTAATTAGCCTCCTTGCTTCTAGATGTGACTTCAAGGTCACAACCAGAATCTACATCAAACTGGAGTTACAGAAAGAAATCCCTCACTGTCAAGAGTTAAATTATCTTTCTGCTTCCTTCCCCAAACACACACCAAAAAAATCAATTCCTGATGTGGCCCATACTGCATTATTGATGTAGAGATGACATAAAATATCCCTAATTCCATTAGCTGCTGTCTGAAAGAAATGTTAGTAAGTACATGATATTTAATGACAAAGAACCCCATGGCACAAATCTCTCAAACCAGCCCCTCACCCTGCCCAGGGATCCATGGAAGCAGCTGCCAGCCAGGCACTGCTCAAGGGCATCAGAGGCTTTGCACACCAAAAATCTGTCACAGGCTTTGTGCTCTATCCAGCTGGCCGTGGATATGACCCAGTATTAAGGGTTACTTTGCAGCATGTGTACCTGAAAACCTTTAACTTCCAGATGGGATGCAGAGGGAGGAGAGGCTGTGCCCAGGGATTGACAGATCCCCAGCCTGGGCTGATTTTCCATTTCCCAATGGAGACACAATGGCCACATTATGCACCTCATCACAGCAATAAAACTGCTCTGCGCAGCAACAGGAGAGTCACCTTGGCTGCCACAGCTACAAACTACTCCAGTGGCCAGGGAGGGGCATTTCCAGCAGTGCTCAGCTGTGCACTCATGGAAAAATCAGAAGTGGAGCTGCCCTGGCAGTTGCAGAACAAAGCCAAGGCAGAATTTGCCTCTACTGTAATTGAATGAATCTCAGCAGCTCCTCTTCATCCAGGAGAGCCAAAATCACCCCAACTTTGACCCTGCACAGTAACAGCCACAAAATCACCCTGTAACTCCCCAGTCTGACTCCAGTTAGCTGAATTAGCAGCTGTGTCAAGGTAGCTGAACTTAAATGAAAAAAGCCACACAACTGGGCAATTTACTGCACATCCCAATAAAGTGTACCAAAGGATAATAAATTACCCTAACTACTAAAACATACAACTTCTAGTTCATATTTTCCTTCTAACCAGCAGCTCCTGCTGGGCCCTGCACATGAGAACTTCAAAGGGCTCTTTCTCGTCATTTTTTCCTTGAATACCAACTCCTAGAGCATGATGTGGGCTCCGGCTGCAGGAGCATTCAGCCAGGAGCACTGAACCATGCAGGGAGTGGAGCAAGGCAGCTGACAGCTGAGTACAGAGGGCAGCCTCATCCCTGGTGGACTAAGACAGAAGAGGGTTATTCAAGCTCAAGAACATTATGGTTATTATTTATACCTATAAAAATAGGTAGGTGTATGGAGAGGGAGAGAAAAATCTGATACAGGACTTGATGTAGAGTTTTCTGAAAAGCAAACTTTTCTGAACTTCTTAAAACAAAACCCAAAGAAACAAACAAGGCTTGAGTGTGATTTCAAGAAAAATACACATTTCAACAGTTTCAGTGAGTATTAATAAGGATCTATGGTTTGCTGGCTGGTTTACACATATTTTAAAATCTAACGTTGAAGTACACATTTAAACAGCAATGGAAAAATGCATGGATTCACCCACACATTTCTCAACACTTCCTCTCATGGAAAACAGGAATCCCTAATCCCTGACCTACAGGAACTGCCTGTTTGTCAAGGCAGATGCAGTAAAGTTTTTCTTAAAATGGTCAAACAATTGGAATTTTATTTCTCCCCAGATGTTCTCCATGTATTTGTTCCACACCACAGTGGGATCCAGGGAGCCTGCAGGCTGCCCCTGAGCAATGGCAGAAATGCCAGGGAACCCCAACAGCTGAGGAGATGCAAATCATAAACCTGGAGGCGTTTAGCTTGGCCTCATCCCAACACAAGCTCTTCAGCTCAAGAAGTGCCAAGCTTTTTTCCTTGCCTTATGAACTTTCTAGTAGCACATGGCATGTTAATGCTGCAGCAATCTCAGCTAAAGCAAGAGAAACAACCATTTTCTCCACAAAAAGTTCCTTTGTAATAAAGCAATGTCAAGCAGGACATGTCTTAATAATAGAGTCTGTGTTTCTATACAGTAGTACTGCAATCAAAAGGGCTTTGTAATGGAATTTATTAGCAAATAAAAATTTGCACAGAGAGCTAATGCAGCAAACAAATGCTTCAAAAACAGAGAGTAACAAGAAAAAGTATCTGACAAAACTGTTTCTTATACAAAAGCCTCTTCTGTCCATTTTCCATGTTTTTTATTTTTTAAGTATGCTGATGTCTACTTAAATGGGAGTAAATCCTAATAAGAAGCTCAAATAATTTCCTTAATGAAAACATATTTAATAACTCTATCTTCAAAATTATCCTATAGCCCAAAGCAACATACTATGAAGTTACCCTCTCCTTTATAGTCCAGGATTTATTACAGTTTCATTAAAATATATGTTACTCTCTCAGATACTTGAGAACATGTTATTTATAACACCAAGTGTTATCCTGTGTGATTTCATATACTTTTCTTCCCCCTCTAAGCTCAACTCAGTATGTTCAACACAGCCTCAGTATCTAAACTTAGCTCCTATGCTCTGGGAGCAATCTAGTCAAGTATTAAATGTCATTGGACAACACTGACCCTCAAAGTCCCTTCTTATCTTGAGACTGCAGTCCAAGTTTGCTTACTTCAGTGTTTTCACTTTCCCAAGAGAAAGCAAATTCAGTGCTTGCAAAGGATGAAAAATCAAACCATGAACAGAACATCAAAAGTGACCCCAAGTACACACAGTGCTGGGGAGGGGAGTGAGGGGGGGAAAGAGATTTTTTTTTTTAAATGATGATTTTTTTTTTCAATTGCACCCAGACACTTAAACCAAAACATCAACATTAAAAGGAAAGCAATGTTTTTCACAGTTAAGTCCTTTGTGTGATGTGCACAACATGTTATCAGTTCCCTTCCTGGGTAATTTTGGTACTTTATTAGGACCTTAACATCAAGAAAGAACATTAAGTGTTTCAAAACCCTGACATCATCACAGAACTGTTACATTATTGTCTTTGAAGAAGTCACTTTCACTTAATAAAACAGCAGCAAGGAGTGTAGAGGAGGATTGCACAGACCTCGCTGTGAAGTTACAGGACATAATAAATAACACTTGGAAAAAAACCAGCAATTTAGAGACACACACACAAAAGCAGAAAAGATACAGAGTTTTAGGATTCCTTGAGGACACACACAGCTCTGAAAGAGATGTTAGTGCTGAAGCACAACTTCAGCAGATGAGGGGTGACCCCCTGCATCCCCACCTCAGGAAAACACAACCTCCCCAGGCAAAGGGAATTTAAACAGCACTCAATTTAAAGCAACCAACCAAATAAAAAACCCAAATGGTGTGGTTCTAAACTGTCATGCAGAAGCTGCTGCAAGTTCTCCTGCTAAATTAATTAAATCCCATAGTTTGATTAATTTTTTAATTCCAAGAACTTATCACTACGTGCCAACAACAAAACATCCCCTCATTCACTCACACTCTCACACAGAATTAAACATTAAAAATGCACACTGCTTTCACATGCCACTTCAGGCATTTTATTTTCCTCTGAAATAAACTTTTTTTTTTAATAGGTCAACTGCTGACCTCCCTGACACTGCAGTGCAACAGTCTGACAATAAACAGGCCCAGGAGGCTTGCTGAAAACATAAGCTTGTAGAACATCTGGTGCTACTGAAGGATAAAACCTGGAAGAAACAGGGCAGGGATTGGTGGTGTCATTCTGAGCTGGGAGAAAACTTCCTTACCTAATGAAAGACCTTGCCAAAGTTGGGCAGTTTGGAATCTTAAGCTCCAATTCAAGCAATAACAAGAAAGTGACCTTCTTTAATAGACTGGATCAATGGATGTCAAATAGATTAAGGCTGTTGGCAGATAAGTCAATCTGCAAATGAACTACTCCCAGCTGGTTGAGGGATCCAAGGTATCCATAACTAATGTTCCTAAAAACTCAATATCTTTTTCAATAAACTTCTCAGCTTAAAAAAGAAGAAAGTAAAAAATAAACTTTTTTTTCAATCCATCTTTTTTAGACAGCAAAGTGTCGCTAATAGACACCTCCACTGGGACTCTGTTTCAGCGATGTATTTGTTAGCAATGCTCTGGTGGAGGTGAGGATTTCCAACAGAGAGTCACTCTAACCTCACTGAGAGCCAGAAGGGTGTTCTGATGCTTCACTGCTTGCCCTCAGATTCAGTAGCAATGATGCTCCACAACCAGCCCACTGAAAGCCAGCTTACAGGAAGGCTTGGACTGACAGCCTTGCAAGGACATGAGGAAAAAGGCAGCTTTTGTCCCATGCCAAACAACACTTCAGGGATGTATCATAGAATATCAGTGTCCAGTTGTTTGCAGAAACAAGGCAGGGCAGACTGGTGTCAGTCACCAAATGTTTATGATATAAATACACCATCTCCAAAAGGAATCAATCCACACACAGTGCAAGCAGACCAGAAAGGGCAGATTTCCCCTAAGTCAGAGAAAACTCACCTCAGGCAAGCCATTTCAAGAATACCTATCAGCAATTTTAGCAATAACTGTTTTTCCCTGCTTTTTGAACACAACTCCTATTTCAGATACTGTACCAGTTATGTGATCAGGGCCAGCAGAACTCTTCTAAAGTTGTGTCTAATGAAGTCAATCTAAAATTAGTCAGGAGGCAGCATTTGCTTCCTTTGCTATGCTGATGCACTGGTGCTGGGTTTAAATTAACAGCTCATTTTTAGCTTAGGCTTAATAAAGCACTTAACTCTAAACAGAGTATTTTCCCTCTTCATAGATGAGGCTGTTTCTACTTTCTGCAGTGAGAGAAGGCAAAGGATCTGCATCCATTCTTCACCGGGGGAGGTTTTACATTTACACTGAGTTTGTGATGACCAGTTCTGAATGAACAGCTGGTCAGTAACCATAAAGATACCTGCAAACAACAGGCACAGCTTCCTTTTAGGTCTAAAGGTTACCTAAATATGAACAGATGCCCATATTCAGCTCAAGAAAAAAGAATTAACTTCACTACCAAGCAACAGCAGGAATTCTGCCATGGTCTAATCTTTATTGAGGGCAGTTTTTAGGCTTACCTATAATAATCCATTTTAAGCTGTTTCCATTTTAAGTGGTTGAAACTATTTTATAAACTGTGTCTGACAAAAACTTGTTTTCAGTCTCCTGGAACTATTTTAAGCATTTACTTGGTAATGGGAAACACATGTGACAAACAGAACATCAAATAATTCTAGCAGCAGTATTTCCATATTTTATTTTCATCTTATTCATAGAGGTGAAGTGGAAATGAAATTCACCTTACATGACCAGACCAACCTGTAATCCCTGCTGCAACTCCTGCAGCAGCTTTAGTGTTCTTCAGAAATACTTGACATTTTACTAAATATCACATTATGCTGTCTCTCCTGTCAGAGATCACTGAACGTGCGTATCACAGATTCCTTTCTGTTACCTTTTGGTTTTTCAAAAAACATATAGCTGAATCTTGTATTTATTTTAATATATGAGGAAGAACCATATAAAATTTCAACTTTTTTTTTTTATGAGCAGATAATTTTATGATAGTTTGCCTGGCACTCCTTTGTTTTCTGTTTTATTACATTTCCTGTACTGAAGGATGTAACTGAACTGCACGTCCAACAAATATCAGTAGATCCTTTGTGAATATATATCATTCCTTTTCAAGCCCATTTATAGTTTTGATTTTCACTTAATCTCAGTGCAATAATTTATTGGGCTGATTTTTTTGATGTATAATTTTTTTTTAAAATAAGGCACCTGGTATTTTGCTGGAACACCTCCATCATCAGATTTTGACACAGAACCTTCCACAGTCAACATTTTCTGTGCCATTTATGAATGCACAGACTTTTTAAAAATATTCTCTGCAGTTATTTTTCAGGCTGAAGAGTTAAGCCAAAACAAATCAAGAGAGGTGTTTTGTCACATAACACACATGTAAGCTGCCACAACATGCTCTGGATGCAAAAAGCTTACACAGCTCCACAGAAGAAGACCAGAGTTTTTAGGAAAGTAACTATTAAGGGTTACTAAACACATATCCATCTGGTTAAGTATGAAATCCAGATGATTACAGGCTAGGGGATCACCCAGATGAAATGAAGCTTCAGAGGAATCAGCTAAATAAAGGGCTCACTCTCCCTCTAACCCTGCCCAGTTGCCACACTGTCCTTCATCCAGCTAGTAATTGTTGCTGTTGAGGACTGGATACAGATGTGTGTGGGCTATGGGTCAGATCCTGGTTTATTTATTCTTTCCTTCTGCAGAAGCCATACTTTTCTTCCTATTCAAACTATTATTAATTTTTAGTATCTATTTAGTTTAGTAGTTACATATTTTAACATCTGGGGAGAAGGGGTAGCAGACGGCAGGTATGGACAAAAGTACACAGTAATCAAGACACACAAGCTGACCACACCAACATCACCAGGTCCCTGCTCTGTCCCAGTTCACAACAGCACATTCACCCTGTGGGTCACTCATGAGTGACATTTTCATCAGATGATGCACAATTTCTCCAGGATCTCTTTCCAGGTGGCAACAGTTCATCCTGCACAAAACTCCTCACACACCACACAGAAGGAGATTTGTTCCCCTCACCCCATCCTGTTACACAGCACTGGGCACAAAACCTCACCTACTCTTTTACTGTCAAGTTAATTACTACAAGACTCTGCTCAGAGTCCTGTGTTTAGATTTATCTACCTTGAAAGATTGTGTCTAAATTACTTCACCTTATTTTCCAATTCACTGTTACTATATATTGAGCAGAGTAGATCCCAGCAGAGAACCTGCTAATATGCTTCTCCAAACTTAGAACCTGACCATTTCCTTCCATCTTTTCTTGCCTGTTTTTAAAGAAAGTTCCCAAAAGAACTGCTCAACTTCACCAACACAGAGGTTTTTCAGAAGGGATTCTTTCATCAGGTTCTCTGAAGTACCTGAAATTTCAAAACCTATTGGACTGCCCTTACACCCACACATTCCCACCTTCAGCAACTAAAAAGCATTACATTCCCTTCCATGGAATAAGCATCATATACATTCACCAGTCTAATCATACTATCCTTTGTTACAGTTTCTAATATAAAAAACTCAAATTCTTGTTAGATTTTTAACTTAATCTTTATCTGAACATTAGATCTCCAGCCTGGATCAATGGAAGCACAAACTAGATGAGGTGTCCTCTGTAATAGACTCTATTGTGCATAATGTGGACTAGATAATTGAAAATATACATGTTTTCTCAACTGGAACATCTAGATAAATACAAAAGCAATGCCAGAGTAAGTCTGAGGTGCCAACAGGAGAGATGTGAGAATTGCTGTAGCCTGAACACAAAAGGCCATAGAGGGATGCAGAGTCACCACAAAAAGCCAAAAGAGATGCTGCCCACCAGCAAAGCCCGGACAGGGCAGGAAATGCCTCCAGGGACACCACACTTAATGACTGTCTCTCCTAACGTACTTCAGGGCAGAATCGTTGTCAGCCTAATTAATTAAAACCAGAATCATTTACTGCTCCTTGTTTTTCCCTTTGAGGCAGGAAACGACTGGAGACCGCTGGCAGAAGTGCCCCAGGAGGCACCGAATTCCCTCTACAATTACCTGGCAAAAAGAGCAGTAACATCTTTGGAGACTGCTGTCTGCAGCACACAATTACGTGTTTAATAAAGGACTTGGTTTCACTTTTCCAAAAACAGCCACATGTGTTCTATGAGAATTTGAAGAAGGGCCTAAAATGGATAAGAATTACACACACACACACACATATATATATATATATATATCTCTGAAATATATGTACCATTCATCTTGGATGGCCATTTGGCACATAGGTAGTTTGGCTCTGTCTGCAGAAGCTTATTTTCTAAATTATTATGTGGCCAAATGTGGAAGTTATTACCAAAAAAAAACCCCAGATAAAGATCTGGAAAATTACAGATGTAATCCTGCTTAATCCAGAACACTTCATTCTTTGGATGTGTCATGTAACACAGAACATCAGCCCTTTTGTGAAAAGGCTCCCTTTGCTCACCCATTTACTGCAGTCTAGGTAGAACAGAGTAAGAATTGTCAAACAAAACCAAAGAGCCCCTAAAAACTCCTGTGACTGCAACTAACTTGGACAGAGAAACAGAAGAACAGGTCTTTCAAAGCAGAGGCACCAAGAAGATCCAGAAGGGCCTTAAGTCAGTACCTCCCCCATCTACCACCTGGAAACCCATCCTCCTTATTCTGCAAGGTTAAAGGAGTGCTCTACATTTGAATCAGCTTTATCATGATTTTCCACTTTAAACAAAACAAGTGACTTCTTGACAGACAAAGAAAATAGTTCTCTTTTTGAAAACACAAGAATTTTAGAGCTTATTCGGGGGATCAAGTAAAATCTAGTTGTGTTCAAGACACATCTAGACAGCTTTGCACAATTGCATTTGTGTAACTCACTTGGTTTACCCCAATTTCTTCAAAGGTAATTTTTCACATTTTAGCTCAAAAGACTATTTTAAAATACTGTTTTTGCAAAACAGCTGGCAGAATCAGCTGATCAGAGCCCATTTTTCAAATCTGTGCAAATAGAGACAGTATCATTTGCAGATTAAAGAAAGCAAAGAATGAGTAAAAGACAGCTTACAGCTGTACACTCAGAGGAAAATACCAAAGCACTCTTCTTCCCTAACTCCTAAAAAACGTGTCATCATACTTCCTGCAGAGAAACAGTATTGTCCACCTGCTCACTAAAAGGAGACACTCCTCTGTCTCCAGCTAAAGCAGAGAAGACTTTCTTGCACAGGGAGATACCATTTCCCAGCAGCCAGTGGATTTCAGAGGAGCACAGAGCATTACTGAGCTCCACAGAGGATCAGAACATTACTGTCAGATTAGCATTGGGAAATGGATTTACCATCTGCCTTTTTGGCTCAATCTTAATCCTAAAAGCCTGAAAAACAAAGTTTTTTTACACTTAATGTGTGTTCTTGTATTGGTTATATAAATGTGGTTTTCTTCTTTTCATAGTACTGAGTAACATCCCAAGTAGAGAGAACACTGGATTTTCATTTTCACCTGCCCCAAGAGAAGCTCCTACCAAACACCTCCTTTAATGCATTACTTCATAAACTAATACTGCAGAGTTAGCCAAAAGGTCTGGCTCAAAAGCCTAATCTCTTTTTAAAAAATCACCATTGCAAAGGCAATTGTGTACTGAGAACAAAGCAAGAAGACGCTAAATTGATAGGGTTTTGGGCCTACAGCTTATCCTGCTTATAAGGGTAGCTAAACATACAGCAGGGAAAAATAGCAAACAATGCCATTTGTTATTGCAAGGTATTGTCAGTGATGGGAAAGCAAATAATTCTACAAAATGGTTTGTTATTTTCTACCTAGGAAAGCAAACCTTTTTCCTATTTAACATAACATGCCTACTGAAACAATTTGTTAAGATGTCTTATAAAGCAAACAAGTAACTTAGAGTAAATTGTTGTTAAACCAAAATTACAGTGATTCACAA
Source organism: Melospiza georgiana (assembly GCF_028018845.1). NCBI lineage: Eukaryota > Metazoa > Chordata > Aves > Passeriformes > Passerellidae > Melospiza > Melospiza georgiana. Next base: position 18,566,669 of record NC_080439.1, on the reverse strand, counting down.
GCACGGGGAATAAGTGATTTAGCGTACCATGGTAAAAGTGACCCTTAGATTTGATGTTCACATGTCATACACAAAATGTTTCTTGGTATATTGCCATTTTAAGGAAGTTTCTATCAGCACAATAATCTGGGGAACAGAAAGCAGATGGTGGTTCCAGTTGATGAGAAGTTCCTGGAGCTGTGGGCATTTGTTGACCAGGACTTTGCTGTGGGCTGCTGAGAAACCCATCCACCACCACAGCGTAATGGCTCCTCTTACTTCAGAGCAGCACAGACCAAGGGTCTGCTTCCCCCTCTAGGAGAGAACCTCTGACAGCAGCCAAACTGCCAGACACCCCTCCCCAAACTCGTTTTTCTGTAGTGGTCAATTCCTGGCCAATTCCTTCTGCAGAGCTGTCACCACTAACTGCTGCTGTGTGCAGCACCTCACATGCACCCCAGCCAGGAGCTGAGACATCAAGGGCCACAAAAGTACAGAACTGCTGCCCCGTGGCCAGGGAAGCTGTGAAAGCATCACCCTTTGGTACCAAGTCCAAAACATCCTGGTTTGTTCCTCCTCTGTTCTGTTTTAAAGACAAACTTATTTTCATGAACATTTTAAGATTACAGAGTATGTATGCATTATGTATTAAAGGTGTTTGGAAAAATGGGCCAGAGGAAGTCTGGAACTTCCTCTGCATAATTGATTTGGGAAAAAAATCACATTCTCAGGAAGCTAATGCTTGCATACAGTTAACTGCCTGCCAGTTAACAGAGCTGCACTTCAGAGATGTTATCAGAGTTTTGTATCAGAAATGCTGCTGGGGCTGATGCTGAAAGGCTGGAACTCCAGCGTTTCAAGTACATCAAGTTGCATGCAGGATTCTGAAAACATTTGCATCACAGGTGATTTCATTTCTGCTTTATTCTTGAAGTGAAATTATAAAATGCCTTGAACATCTTTCTGATGATCAGCTATATCTGGAAGTTTAGCAAATTATTTTAGAGGACACAAGATCGATAATGTAGAAGTAACAGATTAAAATTTACAGTAAATTCAGAAAACTGGGGGGAAAAAACATTTAAAAACTTATAAAAGTCCATCAGAAATTAAGAATATGTCACTCAAAACCATGCAGGGTTAATTTAGCCTCTCAGATCCAGAAATATTAACAGTTCACTCATTTCTGCTCCAATTGAAAACTCCAGTTGTAAAGTCATGAATGACAAAAACTCCTGGGAGATGCCAACAGCACCACAATGATTCCTGCAAAGTTCATACTAAAAACACGGGGAACATGTCAGTTTGTTTGACTTATGCAGGCTCTTAGCCTGCTTTACAACAAAGTAACAAGCAGCCACAAGAAATGTCCAGGAAAGCTCATCATGGCTGTGCTCAACACCACAGAGCTGAGGGCTGGACTCAGAGCTCCTGCCAGAAAAAGTGGTGATGAAAGTAAAGAAAGCACAGGGGGATGTCTGCCCATTCAGGAGCTTGGACAGTCCTGACCTTTCCTTTCCATGTGCTACCTGGCTTACTACATCAAGCCTTATTTTCTGCCAAAATCTCAGCATCTTATTTTTAACGCTCCTTCCAGACTTACCTGCCTTCTTCACATTTGCTCTTTCAAGTACATCTTTCTAGATTTTGCTGGCACTTCTCACTTTTCTCCCTGCTTTCCCCCTTCTTTGCCACACGTTTCATTCTGCTGCTTGTGCCACAGGTCTCTCATATCATTCCTTCTTTGCACACTACAGCCCTTTTGGCCAATATCCCCACAAGCCTAACTTTCAAATCTCAATCTGAATGAAAAGTGAAGCACCTGTGAGAGCATTCCCTTCCCAAACCAAGAAAATACCACTGAAGCTTGTTTCTCTCAGGGCAAGCCCAAGCCCCAGGTGAAGCCATCCCTCCTTTCCCAAACATGCCATGAACAAATTACTCAGAAGTACAAAAGGATTGGCTGTAACCAAATACTAACGTACACTTAATGGACTGCAGATTTTGCAGGATGTTTAAAGTTTCCCCTCTGATCTCTCTGAACTTTGGCCTCCATTTGTTTATACAGGCAGAGGCCAGCAGGTCATACCACTAAAATCAGCAAATTGTTTACACATATGGCAAGCATGCATGCAGCAGGGCTGGAGTCAGGGCTACAACACAGCACATTAAAGCAACTGCTGAAGTTAAAACAACAAAGATAGAGTGAGTCCACACACGTGATGAGGAGGCCTTCCAGTGCACTGAAACTCAGTATGAACCAAGAAATTAAATGGTATTTCTTCTGGAGCCAAGGCACACATTCCACACCAACCTAACTCAAGTCACTTACCCCAACATCACTTGTTTCACGAGAAGTGAGAGCCTTTGACATCACCAGTGTCAAAATATAACAAAAATTTTAAGTGCATGAGCTAATTCATCAGCGTGGTAGTTAATGCTGCAAAGAACAGAAAAGCTCAAAAAGCAAGGCTGGAAGAGAAGCAGTCACTGACAATACACAAACCCCAAACACACTGCTTGATTGTGGTTGTTTGAGCACCAGGTTCTAAACAAAACAAATTCCTAAGCTTTAAAAATTATTTTCCCTTTCATAAAGATATTTCAAAAAGCATTTTCAAAATATTATATTTTACATAATACAGATCACTTGAAAATTAGAAGTTTTCAGAAGCATAAAGCATTTAAGTTTTGAACATGTGAACAGGGCATTAGTACAACCCCACATTCTGTTTTGTTTTGATGGACAGAGAAATGTATTTCTGAAAGCAATTACAGGCTCATGCTTAAGAGAATGACAAAATATGCAAGGTGAACACAACAAGAAATGAGGGAACACAGCAGGATCTAAAATAAATGAATCACTTTGTCTTGTTCAGATAAACTGTAGCTGTCAAACTTGCTAAAACCAGAGGAAGGAGATTTTTTTAGCTTCAAGATGCTGTCTCAAAGTTTTGTGGCCCATTTGTGGCCCATTACGCAGTGAATAGACATGAAGGTACGTGGCACACACAAGAACATTATTAGCTTCTCATTGAAAAACAAAAGCACCATGTTTTTAAATGTCATGTCTGAACCAACAGAAATGGAATTCCCATTTCCAATGGGGGGACAGCATGCTGTAAAAATGAAAGTGTCTGCTGTGAGAAATACAACTGTCAAACAAAAGTTATAATTTTTTAACGTTACCTGCTTTGCTCGTAATACATTTTGGTTTAATACAGATCACTTCTCTGGAATAAGGCAATTTTTTTGGCCAATCAGTGATAGGGGATAATAACTTCTAGCATCTCCTCTGCCTCAACCCTGAGTGAGCTCCAGCACTGAAGACTGAAATGTCCCATCTCACACTTCTAGCATTGAGGTTTTCAGCAGAAATCAGATTTGATAACAGACTGGAAGACAGATTTGATCATCAGTCCCAACCCAAACAGTTTAAAGTGAAAGACTGAAGGTGTATTGTCAAATCAAAGCAGATGAGGGGAAGCTTTGATCCAGTGCTGTCCTGCTAGCAGGGCTCTTCTGCTCTTATCTTCAAAGGGCAACACAAACCTGAACCTGAGAACACAGGGACTATCATGCTCTGGGGGTTTCCACACTGGCTGTCTGGGGAAATACAGAATACACCTACTCATGGACACACACAGGGCTGGGGAGAAAAGAGTCAAGGAAAATTGAGTACAAAAGGATGACTTGCAACTGAACCTACCACCTTTCAGCAGAGTGAAACACTATCCCAGAAAGTGGGATAAGGCTGCTCAGCTCAGAGTTACAGCAGCAAAAGCACAAATCCCTTTCTGCTGTTTGCCTGCTTCCAAGTACTTCACAGCCCCAGCACTATTTTCACACAGTGTTACTGCTAGGGCATCTTTATTCTCCTGTACACAGGGAGCACCAGCACTACTTTCAGCAGAACCACCTGCAGAAGCATCTCTGGACATGCTCATTTTCAGGCCCATTACCGGTCAATTTACCATAAAAATATGAATTTTACCATAATATAAAGATTGGTATAGAACTGCCACTCATGAGCCAAAACACACTCTTTTTTTAGAGTGGAATTTTCTCTGAGCTCAAACTAGAAAACAGATTCTTTAACTGCTTCTCTAGTAGAGAAGCTACACTGGATTTAGGAGAAAGAGGCCATGGGCAAAAAGAGCTTGTAATTACAGAAGGGTGAAACTTCCATGGCTAGATAGACAAAGGAGTAACTTAAGGAGAAATATAACTTATGACGAAACACATATGAAACAGAAAACTGTCAAAGTTAAAAACGCATATGCATTTTGGCAATAAAATAAATATTCCACCCAATGACAGAAGCATCCCTGTTTGCCCTGAAACTTGGATTTACAGCCTACAGTTCCCAAAAGCAATACAGATAGAGCAAATCAAAAGACAATAGTCTTTTACAAATTTCCACTTCTAATACTAACCTGTGAGAATTAATTCACATTGCTTAGCAATTCCATCATAGTAGCTCAAGCAAATTCATAAAAGAATTAAGCAAGGCTATCAAGTTGCTATTTTAGTGTAATAAGTACAATATTCACAGTGTAACTTGCTCACTTCAAAGAGAGTTGTAGTCACTGCTCTTCTTATTTCTTAAGAACAGGATACATGGGAAATCAGTGGAAACATGATCAGAACACATTATTAAGAACACATTATTTTTTCCTTAAAACTGCAGATTTGGCAGTTGCCATGGCACTTTTAGGAACCAGAGAGGGAAGAATAAACACTAGGTATGTCAGGATGCAAAGAATCCACAGCCCAGCTGTGCACTACTGATGGCTGTTCTTAGCCTTGGGAACTACAGCTTGAAACAAATTATCCCAGCACCTTCTTTTGTGCTAGGCCAATGACAACTGGATCCCTTACTAATAAACAAATTAGACAAGACTGGAAGGAAAAAAGAAACCAAATCCACAAATAATTCCCAAACCATAAAACTTGCTAACTGTAAAGCTGATCTGTGCCCTTGGACTGTCAGAGAAGGCTCTATCACTGAAGGTCTTAACAGAAAAAAGTTATATAAAACAAACCCATTCATCATTACAGCTAAAATCACACATTTAAATCTGAAAGTCCTTCTCTGGAAGAGTGACACTGCACCTGATCTTCTACAGTTATCAGTAACAAAAATGCACTACCTAAAGCTGGGGACAAGGACAAAAGAAACCCACCAAGGTTTAGGTAAGTATTTATTATTGCTTAGTGTGGCAACAGAAGAGAAACTCAACTGGGGAAGGAAAGAAAAAAATGGGGACTGAATAAATGAAGAGTATCTGGGAGAGAGATGTAAAGCAGAGACCACCAAGAAGGGGCAGGGGGTGGCTGGGGTGAAAAGCCACTCAGCAGAGTGGCATACTCTAGGGACAATACAGTGATTTCAACCTGCTGGGAAAAGGCTGAGAATTAATTAGCAAGTGTCAACAAATTAGGATTAAAGGACAAAAAAATTCACTTAATCCAGGGAAGGGGAGTGCATTTAGAAGAAGACAAAAACCCCCCTAACAATAGCTATCTGGCTCCTGAAGCAGGCACTGAAAATGCTGTTTCCTGTTAAATTATCTCAAAAGTTAAAGATTGCTTCTTCACAGAATGGCTGCTTAATTGCTGCTGCTTCATCCTCTGACTGCATGTCTGTAGGGAAAATCCTTTCTAAGCTTTAGCAATACTGGATTTTCAGAATATGTTATTTCCACTGCAGCCTCCAGAGTCTTGTATTGTATTAATAGCATAAAACAAGTTTAGATAAACAAAAAACCAAATCCATTAAGAAATTTTAATTGAAACCCAGAATGTGATGAGAGATTATGGATTTCTTCTGGCAGTTAATAACGTCACAATTTTGACTTAGATTTCTTTATGGCAAAAAAGCCTCCAAGGGGAAGACTGTATGTTCATAACTAGCAATTGTGGTATGTTAGACACAGTCCAATGTGAATTAAAATAAAATGAGAATAGTAGGAAAGTTGTGCATAGCTCCAAAATTGGTCTTTCAGCTTAGAAGCATCATTTTAATTCAAAATGCTAAACACACAGAGCCTCAGGTCTGAAAGAGTTTCAGGGGTTGCACTGTGATCTCTGCACAGCTGAGAGCAAAAGGAGTGAAGAGATCCCACAAGCCACAACTCCTGCAGCTGTATCAGCAAGCAGAGAGATTTGCACTGAGCCCCCTCCTCCCTCCATACACAACAACCTCCCAGAGCTGCAAGTGCCCCAGCAGCCAGGAGCCACAGGGATCATCACCCTCTCCCCAGGCAACCCAGGATGCAGGAATATGATTTACTGTTCCTCTGCCCAGTTCACACACAGGAGCATGGACTGCCTCAGAACTGCCTGAACTCAGCCAACTTGCAGGCAGAGGGAGCAGGCTACTGGCACACAAAAACAGGAGCTGAAATTTCTGTCTGGATGATCTTTAGCCCACCTATTCCTTCAGGGTAGCTAATTTCAAAGAATATATACTTGGAATAATACTTCTGTTTCCTTTGGGGATGGAAGTAGAGATGTTACAAGCAGGGGATCTGTTTCATGGCAGGGCTCAGCAGCTGCTGATGGAGTCCAGGGACCTGAGCTGGTTAGGGCCAGGTCCTGCAAGAATGAATGCAAATAGGTAGAGACAAATGTGTTCCATAAATTATACTTGTAAGTAAGTGTCTTCTCTTCTGAAACACATGCTTCCAGCTTCCTGAGCTCAACAATTATTTTGAGAATGGAGTAAGGACTGTGGGAGGTTTAGTGCAAGAACTGCAATGAGTTCAGTTTATACCTACTCAGTGACCAAGTTTCCCATCACAGCATTGTTATATTGATTGTCCTCACAATACTTTGTTTAAACACTAATGGATCAGTCATGATCTGCAATGTACATTTACACAGAAGTGTTTTGCTATTTCTCTGTTCCAGTCTATAAACAGTCTCCAGGACTCCTCATCAGACACCAGATATAAATAGACCAGCTTTTTGTAAACAAGCACATGCCCTGATCTGAAAAGTAACATTTACTGCTTTTATGTTATTTGAGGTTTTTAATTACTGCAATAGGCAGTAAGTCAGAAGACTGATGTAAAATTCTGTCTTCTGTCTAGCTTAGGAACTGGGCAGACATCAGTGTGGTAGGTACTGATAGCGTTTGATCAAAGGAGTTTGTGCTGGGAAGAACTCAATGAATTTACTGTGAGCACTCTCCATCCTGTCCCTCTGCCTTTCCTCCCAAACCTTGAAAACATTTGCAGCTCCAAGTTTCTCAAAATAAAAAAAGGGGAAAAATGTCTTGTGTAAAGGCACAGATCATCTTAATGTGATGTTCGAGGTAGTTTCTGAAACAGAATCCTGTGGGTATCAGATGCAGCTGGCAGAAGAACAACTGATTTTAATTACAGCATTATTCTAGGAGCAATATCCAGAGTCCAGAGGGCACACAGGTCCTTGATCTTTGACCTGCAGCCTTATCCTCCTGTGAATCTGCCATCCCTGCAGTAATTAACACACTTGGAACTCTGCATCATCTGTGAGGTATGTTTAAGTTCATTGCAGCTGCATGAAAGCCATCCTCTGAGCCTTTCACTCTTCCATTCCTGCAAGCCTTTCACTCTCTGCCAAGCAACTGAAATACAGGGGCCTTTAAAGTATTCAGAGGTCTTCCATTTAAGCAGCAAGTATTAAAAACACTAGAAATTCCCTGCCGTGGAGGTCTCCGTTTGCCCTGCAGGACTCCACACAAACAACCATCCCAAGCTGTGGTTTGCATTCTGAACGGCAGCAATCAATCACTGAATAGAAAGTTACCAGGCACTGTTTGACAGCAGCTCCAAGACCAGCTAAGTTACTATGGGCAGCTCTACCAAAAGCTGCACTCAGGAGCAGGAAATACTTCAGGGAATAGGGGGAAAAAAGATTAGGAGGGAAAAAAAAAGGGGGGAAAAAGAAGAGCTAACTGGTAATGTTAGAAAGAAATCAAACGGTAACAACTTCCCACATACATATATGTTCAAATGTATTTAAATTTGTGAACACAACTATTCTTCAATACCTGCTCTGATTTTCACAAGAACAAGCAACTATAAAACCTGCAATCAGAAGTGCTATGAGTGCAAATTTGGAGAGTGCCACAGCCAAACCTGCAGTGTTGCACAAGGGCTGGCTGGATAGAAACACCCTTAGTGGAAAAAAGACAGTGTTTGCTCTGGAGCACCAGCTAAACAAGCTCATTTGGTTTCTTGAATGCTGTTTTTGTTTCAGGACAGGAATGGATCAGTGAACATGTGATAACAAATGATGTGATTCCAGGATGTCAAACTGCCCCACAGCCAAGTGGTTTTAAACTTCCTCTTCACATGATCAGATTAACACTCAGGCCTACATAAAGGTTTGGTTCACAAGTTAACTTTTATCCATGGGTTTATGTGTTTAAAAACAATACAGACTGTGACTTTCTCAGGGATAGTTTAGGAAGCTATCCTGCCTCTTCCAGCAAAATTATCCCACGAGAAACCAGATGGGAATTTTTCTCTCTGCCATCTCACACACCACAGCTATCCTTCTCCACTTAGTCCCTTTTATTTTGTAATTTCTACCAAACTCATTCACATCCTCCTCCTGTGTTTTCATCCTCCTAGAGCTCCCTTGAGCAGCCCTGTGAAAGCTACAAAAGGAATGCAGAACAATTCCTTGTGTGGACGTGATGGACAAAGCTGAGCTGTACTTTGCTTAGTTTGGCAGATATTCACAGTATTATAAAAACTGCTTTCACAAACAAATACTCGGTTTGCAAAAGTCTCTCTCCCCCACAATCCAAGAAAAAGACTGTCAGCACATCATTCTGCAATGGCTGAGTAATTGCAAAATACTTAAGATCCTTGGATATTCCCCTGTATGAAAGCACTTGGGAAGCTGCCATTTAGCATCCAGCTGTAAAACCTGCAGGGCTTCTGTGGATAAAAAGTCTTTCCCTCAGAGCTTATTAGAGATGTTTAGAAAAGGTAATCTTAAGCAGGGTCAAACTATTTAATTTTGTTTCTAGTTGGTATGTCAGATATAAGGTTAACCAGCGGAGAATTAATTTTTGACAGAAAAAATATTTAGACCACTCCGTCCTAATGGAAAAGGATAGTAAATTCTTTTAGAAATTACTAATTAAAAAACAAGTATTGAACATTTGCCCAAGTTCCACTTGCTACCTTGTCCATTCTTTTATTCCCCAGTTTCCAGCAGCTGAGAAGCTGACAGTGAGCAGCATCCCTTCTTGCAGGATCTGGCCCTGACCAGCTCAGGTCCCTGGGCTCTATCATCAGTTACTGAGCCCTGCCATGAAACAGATCCTCTGCTTTTCACATCTCTACTTACATACCCAAAGGAAACAGAAGTATTATTCAAAGTATATTCTTTGAATTTAGCTACCCTGAAGGAATAGGTGGACTAAAGACCATCCAACCAGAAATTCTGGCTCTTGTTTTTGTGCGCCAGTAGCCTGCTCACCCTACATGCAAGCTGGCTGAGTTCAGGCAGTTCTGAGGCAGCCCATGCTCCTGTGTGTGAACTGGGCACAGACCTGGCAGAGCCCATGCCCTCCTGTGCATGGAGAACTGGACAGGACCCACTTCTGGCACTCACCTGCTGCTGGGCCACTGCCTGGGGGTCACAGCAGCAACACGCTTCTCCTTGTCATCTAACAATTTCATTAGATATTACCCTGTTAGAAATAGCTCATGCTTATCCAAAGCCCTGGATTTCTGGACAATATTCAGAGAGAGACTACCTTCTGAAGTGAACTAGGAACACAGCTCTCTTTCAGAAAAACGGCTGAAAGCAGTATTTGATCTGAGTTTCCAGATTCTTGGGATCCACAGCTGCTTCTGAGGGTTCTGAGAAGGCAACTACAGAAAGAAAGTTGTCTGGCCAGTCTTCAAGTATGTTTATGCACACCAAGTAAGAGTTTCCACTACTACAGGAAATTTTTACAGGATCCACAAATCCTATTTGGAAACCACAGATTTAAAACATATCCTCCAGTAAACAAGAGTTCTACTGTTAAATATACCCAGGAAGTTTCTCAGTATCTTTTTCTCAGCCCGTTCAGTTTCTTTGGACACAGAATTCTTGCCACTCTGCCTGTCAAGAAGGAAGGTATTTTGACACAATCCATACCATCATTACCAGACACAGAGATATATTCATTGTGGGCAGTAAATACAGAGTGCAGTCTCCTCACAGTTGAACAGTCTGCTCCCCTCAGCATACTGTCCACAGCAGAAGGAGAAAGAAAAACCTCTATATAAGAAAAATCAAGAAGGTAACAAAAAAAAAATGTGGTAACACTTACGGTCAAGTCCATTGATGTATCTCATTGTAATTTCACAGTGCCCCCAAACTGCACTGACTATGGGGTAAAGTTTTTTCCCTTTTAGTCCTCTGAAGGCCACTCCAAGATACTGTCCATCGACCATGAAGCTAAGCGTCCCTTCATCCATATCCAAAACCACCAGTAAGGAGTCTGGGAGTACAAAAGACTCATCTGGTTCCAAAAAGACGGGGTACGTGACCCCGGGCTGGTTTTTACAGTTGTGGTAGAGTTTGTTGCGCCCCAGATCCCAGCCCCAGGATTCATTGTTGCTACCAACCAAGGACGTGTACCCCACCGAGTGCAGCGGTGCCTCGGCCGTGGAGACGCCCACCACGGCGTGAGTCCCGCGCTGCCTCGTGGGCCAGTGGATCTGCCACACGTGCAGGCCCCGCGTGTAGCCCACCTTGCCCCGGATGCAATCCGTGCTCTGTGCCACAGGGTGTCTGTGGAAAGTCAGTTTGTCGTCCTCCTTTACAAAGATATTTAACGAGCGATCTTCGTTATTCCAGGCGTGTTTGTACTGGACCTCCAGCTTGGCAGGGGGCATATCCAACAGCATGTCCAGGCGCGCGGGCTTGCAGAAATCCGGGCCTCTCAGCTCTCGTTTCACGGGTCTATAAGGGGGCTCCCTCACATCCACAGACTTTATGCTCCCTGAGATTTTCTGGCCCATTGCTTGGCTGCAGGTTTACAAAGGAGAAAGAAAAGTTGACTTTGGCCCAACGTCACCTCATGAAAGCACCGTTACGCTGAGCCAGTGACCTGACAAGCTGAGTGGATTTACTCCTTCTGTTTGGAGTTTTTTAGCAGCAATGTTTTCAGAGTAAAAAATGCTCCTGAAAGAAAGCAGAAAGTTTCCAGTTAGTTCAAGAAAGCCAATAGGAAACCCACAGCATATTTTTGAAGCGCTTCTTCTCATCCCTAGGAGCTATTTTAAACAGCAGAGCTAAATGCACTCCTCCTTGTGCAGTGTCCTGCAGCGCTAGCCAGGCTGCCAGCAGGATGCGGAGCGCACCAGCGCAGACGGTCATTTCCTCCAATTCATGATAGGATGCAGACATTCCTCACCTTCTGCCCTTCCACCTATTTTGTCTGGCCAAGTTCACAGCAGGCCCAAAGCAGGCAGATGCTGTTCCCCAACAACAGGGACAAACTTTATGTGCTGTGGTAGCTTCACTTTCACTTGTGCTTTTGGTTCAGTCCCAGACACACACCAGGGCAGAATCTTTTATTTCCAGACAAGCTGTGTCCTGGGCCCTGGTGACAGAGACTTCAGCTTCTCTGCTCTTATAAAAACAAATGCAGCCAACAGCAAATGGCAGCAAAATTTGAATGTTTCTTTTGATTTCACCCTGACTACACTAAATAAAAGGAGAAAAACAACAAAAATTCATCAAGATTTTGAGGTTTTTTTGTTCTTTTTTTTTTTTTTTAATAAAGGAGCTAAAAGAAAAAAAAAAAAAAGGAAGGCAGTAGGAAAAGGAGCCATGGAAGGACAAATGAAGAATGGCCGTTTCAGTTCTTTGGCAGACATTTCTAATGGGCAGCTACTGCAACAGGGGATGTTCCTAATGCTAATGGACAGCAGGCTAATCCACAGTTCCTGTATTTCAGTATTCAGCTGACCCAGAACACAGTAAGACACATTATGGGGAATACATGATTTTTAAATGTATTACTTCTTTGCGTCTACAGACAAACAGGGCAAAAAAGCACCAGGAAAAGCTTTTCTGCAGCCTGGATAAGTTAGATTTGTTCACATTTCAGAGCTCAAGTAGAGTGTAGAGATAAATCAAGAACCTCTAAAAGTACTAGAGGAGTAGAAATTATGACAAAGTCCTATAAACTCAAATACATGATTGACATGGGATCAAACACAGTATTGCAGCAGCAGACATACTTCTGTCCTCTAGCAAAACCAGTGCCAAATCCAGGAATGCTCAAATATAGCAGAGTAGACCCACTCTGTTTATTTATTGACAGAGTGATGACATGCTTCAAGAAGCAAAAAATCTCCACACTCTCAAGAGGCTGAAGAGCCCAAGTGACAGTTGCTTGTCATAAAACACCAAACAGCAGATGGGCAGAAATATTCTTGCAAAAAACATCCTGCAATATTTCACTTGGTAAGTCAAGCCCCTGTTCTTCCTTTTAAAGAACATCTACTCCAAACGCACAGTCCCATTCCAAAGATAATTCCTGAAAGAAGCTAAGAAACATGTAAGTGCAATAAAAGGTAACAAAAAGAAGTTCAGAAAAAAAAGCCCTATAAGATTTACCATCCAACCAAGTTTGAGAAGTGAATGAAGTCCTCTTATTATTTCCAATGGGAAATAACATGTAAAGTATTTTCTGCATGTATTTAAATACAGACATTAAACCACATCTAGTCTTCTTTAAAATAAACAGGAAAAAAAGAAGTACAAAGGTGATTTTTCAAAACCACATTACAGTCATTACAGGAAAATATTTTCTGGTGGTTGGTTCCCACAAGAGCATATGCACACACATCAGTGTAAAAGAACCAGCTCACTGCAGCTACTTTTAATGTTTGAAAATTAAACAATATACATATGCATCCAACCCCTTCATATCACATTTGCAGGAAGACTCACAATTCACAGGAGCTCTCCACATGAGGTCAACTTGAATGATCCCCCTTATTCCTTTCCAAACCATGTAAGGGGAACCCAAAACTTTAAACAGCAATTACATTTAAGCTGATGCTTCCCATTTCCAATAGTGCACAAGCACTCATGGGTTGTTTCAATGCTATGATGCCAATTTGGCCCAGCAAAGCAAATTCAGTACTTTATTCCACACCTATAATCCCAGGAGAAATCAAATACTGACACTAATACACAGACAGGGAAGCAACAGGAGTAAAAGTTGTAAGCAAACTTTCATTGGAGGATACATGCTCAGGGATTGGGTAATTCCTTTTAAAAAGTGATTGAGCTTGAAAGGAAATGAAAAGGGAACACGTCAGACTTTCAAAGGGAATGTCAGTGACATCTATTTGAGATTTAGCTCTACATGCCTTTGAAAATTTCTACTTTAAAGCACAAGACAATTGCCACATTCCTGTCAGGGTGCTGAGGGGAGACAGCCGGGGAAGTCCTCAGTGCATCCTGCTGTATCACTTCCTGATCACATGAGAAACTAAACTTGGCACAGATGTTTGCCTGGCAAATCACCAAGAAATCATAAACACTAAATTGACTCACTTGGCAAGCCACAGACATTCTTCCTCATGTGCCCCAAACTACAACATGAATAGGCAGCTAATAGATAGATCAGTAATTCAGAGGAGTAAAATGCATCATTATGAGTACCTTGATATACACACAACTGTGTCTGTGCTCTGGGATGCCCTCAGTAAGTACTTAATATCTTACAATATGAAGTCTTTCATCACACATGACCATTACCACATAAATTAATTAGATAATTAGTATTTTGCCAAATAGCTTTGCATGGACATAGTATGGAACAAGAGTGGAAAAATCTTACAGTGTAGGCAGCTCTGGTTGCTGGAGCTGAGTAGCAGCTTGTTGTATTGCACTAAATAGTTTATTTAGTTGTTGCTTTGCACTGGGTGATTGGAGATTTGCACTGAGTAGCCTTCATATTGCACTGAATAGTTTATGTTATATCACATGGTTTGTTCAGGCATGATTTCTTACAACAGCTGACATGAAGACTTTATGTGAGGAGCAGCCTTGCCTCCCAACCCAGGCAGCAGCAGTGAGAGCAACTCATCCATAAAGTCCTCCTGGCAGGTCACTACAGTCCCCTTGGGGGCTTGCAGGAGCGATGTGTCTCAAAAACCAGAGCATCCATGGCCTTGCCCGTGTCCTGTCCTTTTTCACCAAGCAGATGGCAGAGACCCAGCTGAGGCAGCCACAGCAGGGAGGCACCACTGTGCCCTCCATCCTATCACCAGCTGCTGCTGGAGGGACACAGCTCACCAAGGCTCAGCCTGTCTTCACCAACAAAATCCTCCCTACTTCTACAGGTCACACACTGGCAGCACAGATGCCTCAGGAAAGTGGCTCCTGCCCCACTACCATGGGGATCTGCAGGCAGCTTCTCCTCACACCAGCAGCTGTGGGAAAGCCACGCACACTGCCATGGAGGGAAGGGGAGTGACAATTAATCTGGCAAAGGTACCCCAGACCTGCTTCCTGTCTGCAGCATGGGATCAGTACCTACACAGCATTACCAAAAGCTGTGGGTCAGGGACAACAGATTATTCCTGTCAGACTCGAGAGTGTTCAACCCACTTACAGAAATACTTCGTTGTAAAACCTTCTTACCATCACCTGAGTCAATAGAAACTTGTCAAAGCACAGTATCATTCAACCGCTTTTTTTGCAATCTTACACCTAAGTAGAGAAACTTAGATTTCCTTGCCTAAATCTTCTCACCAGATACATAAATATTCAGAAATAGAAAGAGCATAAATTTTCACTGTATAGCTTTACTTGAAAGGTTTTCCCGAATCTTTGCTCATCCCGTCACTTCAAACCACTAAAGGGGTTAAAAAACAAACTATTTCAAACTGGTTTAATATATGATGTCTCCATTACATTGGTTTAGTGACTACCACCACATTTCACCATTTATCCCTGTGTGAGAAGACTGCTGGTTTTTGCAGCCTAAATAACTTCTGTCCCACAGTTTCCCATTCATGCTGAGCTTTGTCAGGCTACAACAATCAGAGTAAATGCACTGTACAGGAACAATACAACTCCAAACAGGAAAAGCGTGTCCATGTCACTTAGCAGTATCTTCATTCAGACTGCTAAAATATTTAGGGAAATCATTCACAATAAAACCACAAATTACACTTACTACATAAAGCTTTGCTGGGACATCACTTTGCTGTAATTAAACAGGGTGCATTTCTTGAGTTTGGTATGCTGGCATCAGTAGAACATAACTGATAAAAGAAACATGCTTTCAGCAAAGTCAGCTTTCAGTATTCATAGTTGTATTTCCCTCTGGATCACAAACTAGACATGCAGGAAGCTCGACAAAAATGCATAAGAAATGACAGCACATAAACACAATTCAAAACTACATTAGGAACACACCAGGACTCAGGTTAATCCTCCTAAAATAACACTTACCCAAAGAGCGAGAGGCAGAAGGTGAGTCCCAGCTAATGACACTGACCAGTGAAAGTGGCCATCAGAAAAAGCAGGGAAGGAGATGCCTCTACCCAACAGCATTGCCAATGTCTACAGAGCATTTCTCACTCTTTCTGCTGTTGGCCCTCATTCATTTTTTTCCTCCTGCAGCCAGACCTCAGCACCACCTCCCCTGCCAATATGGGCTTTGTCACCAGCCAGCAAGGACCCCTGAATGCCAATGGAAGCAGCATTGAACCAAGGCCATTCCTCTGTGGGCACCAGAACTGCTCCCTCCCCAGATGCCTGAACAGAACAGACACAGTGTCTGAACACTCTGAATGTAACTCCAGTCCCAAAGTCCCTACAGAAGGAATAGGAAGAAGAAAAACACATGATGTGCTATGCTGGGCAGATCAGTGAAAGGGGTTTATGTATGTTCAAGGACAAGGACTTTTACCCCCAGCCAGACAATGTGAAAGCACAGTGTCTATCAGCTTTGCTCCCAGTGTGCAAACAGCTACATAACCATGACAACACTGTTTTGAGGGTGACAATGAATTAAGCACATTTTTGGCACTTAAAGAGACTGGGTAGCCTGGACTCAACTATAGATCCTGGTATCCAACATTGTTCAGAATAGGCAATAAATCAACAGTGTTGGCTTCCTTGGTCAAACTGGGAATATGCAATAACAATGCAACCAGACAAAAATGCTTGGCTATTCCAAGCTGTCCTGTGCTACAGACAAAATTTGATGCTGCATGCACACTTAGCAAGTGACATTTAATACGTGGGATGAACAATGCAGCAGTAAATCATGACTCCTTCGATTCCTGAGAGGAATGCAAATCCTGAAAATCCCAAGGACATTCCTCCATAAAGAGTAACTTGTTTTGTAATGTTACAAAAATGTAATTGTTTCAAAAATCAGGATAAGCTTGTTATTAAAAAAGACTGTGCATTTAGCTGCTTGGAATTAGAATAATCTGAAATACCATACCATCTGTACCATCTGACTTAGAAGCAGTTTAGTCATATGATGAAGAATGCAGAAAGAATCCTGAGTAGCAATGAATACAGTGGAATGTATATTTTTAAATACTTCCATCTACTGTCTTTAGGAATGGAGCTGACTTGAGGTTTTGGGTTGGTTTTATGCCTTCCTCTCTCTGCATGTGTTTCTGTAATTCTCCCTTTTCATGCTGAAAGTTGGTTTTAGATTAAGACATTTCTATTCTGAAGAAACATGAACTGAAAATACTTCAAGTCTGTAAACAGTTTTTCTGTGTAATCACTTCTCACAATACAGCAATGTAATATTTGAAAAACAAATATAGTAACACAATGCAACAAAAACTACTTTTTTCACTATGCAAGTCCTTTTAAAATTAGTGATATTTCAGTTCTGAAGTTCCTGAAAGGAAACAGCACTTTTCTTTCCAGGGTATATAACAGGAATATCCATGCAATCCCACAATTACCATAAGGGTACAGATGTTCAAGCTGCTACATCCTTTCTACCACCCTTTCCTAGTAATTCCTCCCTTTTGTCTTCAGCCACCTGCATTCAAATGGCCTTGAAATGGGTCTGCTTCAGAAATCTAAAGCGAGTAAAATCTAGTGTTTTATTTTGCCAGGTTATTTTCAGGTGAATAAGCCCTCTGATCTAGAATACCAGACAGTTATGTAAATACTTGCTCTGGCAAAAGGAAAGAGAGAGAAAAAAAATTAAAATCTCAAAGGCAGAACCATTCCTTTAGGCAACAGTCCAAACCATGGAGCAAATTTCCACAGTCACTTCAAGCTGCCCTAAGGGGCACAGCTAAACTTCATCTCTGAATTCAGCACAGGCATGAGCTTCTGCTTACATCTTCCTCTCTCTTCAAAATCATTCATCTTCCACCTTTCTGTCACAGCAAATACCTTCTTGTTTTTTGCAAACAGCTGATGTGATCATTTTTAATATTCAAGTGTCAGGGTTGTATCAAAAGAGCAAATTAACACTCAAAAAGGCTTAACACTAAATAGAAAATTATGCTTTCAGCTCCACTGCGCATTTTACAAGATCCTTTGCCATTTTATATTTCTACTCACCATGCTTCACCAAGTAAGTAATACCAATAGGTGTCACACACATGAGATTTAAAACCCAAGGAATAATTAAATTTTGTTATTGCAGTTTCTCACCGGTCATTACTACTTTTCATCAGCCTAACCCTTCTCTTTTTAGACAATTCATTTTACATTTTACCTCTACAGCTTTGTAGAGGATCAATAGCCCTACAGCTTCCGTTTCCAAATCAGAACATCCATTAAGTGACAGCCTCAAAATGTGGCTGAATACATTTCCACTGCCTTTCTTTTACTGCAGTTCCTTCTGCTGTAATGTGCAGTGGAGCCAGTTGGCCTTTAAAATGAAATAAGTTAAGAAGCCATAAATGAGAGAAATACTCCTGGAAAGCATCATTCCTCAGTCTAGCCAGTTGCAAATCGCAGGGAACGTGCCAGAGATGATCCCTGAGCAGACTGAGGGAAGGCCTGCAGATGGTAGGAGGTGACAAGCAGGCAGATGAGGGCTCCTCTGGCTTGACAGAATGGTTCACCAGAACTTTACTGCAACTGCAGAAACCGTAACATCACACTGGAGTGAAAATTTGACCCCTCAGCTCAAGATTCAGTCTTTGATTGTGTCAGTGTTTTCCAAGCTTGGCAAGGCTTTGTAAATCATAAGGGAACCTTGGTCTGCAACTGGTTTTTACCAGTACCATGGTAAGGATGGGGCTAAGGAGGAACACTCACAAGTAGCAGCTCTGTGGGTGTCGACAACATCACAAGGCTACTTCAGATAGGCCAGAGATGGCTCCACTCTCACAGTGCCTGTCTGTACACTGCAGTGGATGATTCTAGGGCCTTGCCTCACTATCTTCTATAAAAAGACATTCACTAACAGCTTAAAACTTGCAATGCTTCTGGAATGACCAGGACACTTTTGTGATCATCTTTTGCACCCAAGTCTACTTTGTGTTATTTCCATTTGGACTGAAGCAGTTAGACAACACCTGTGAGATGTGCTCAGCTGAAGCAGCCCATCAGAGGCAGCTCCTGATGTCACCTGGATGTCATTCATTCTTCCAGCAGTGCTGCAGCAGTCCAGTGACACAAAGAGACCATGCCTCTGGCCAAACACAGCAGGCAAGAGCTGGAGGCATTGTTCCCCTTGTGAACTGAACAGACTGATGCAGAAGAGATGCCCCAAAAAGCTGTCTTGGACAAACCACGGTGCACACAAATGCACACGGGGTCAGGCCCATTGCCCCAGTCAGGGCTGCAGAGTGAGAGGGGGAGGCCAAGGCTGGAGGGAACCCAGCCATTGTTCTTGCACAAACACGCAGGAGATGAATGCATGAGAACAAGTTTGATGCTGAACAAAAGCGTATTCTTTTGTTTAATAGGAAAATAGACTTACACAATCACACCATCTGCATCCCTCCCAGTCCTTCCCCCTCAGCTACTTCAGTCAATAGCCAGCCTCAGCCAACTCTGACAGGGCAGCAGCAGGCTCAGGAATAACTGTTCCTACAGGACAGACAGACATCCTGGAAGTGAGCACATGGAACATCAGGCTGGGCTGCCAGGCCACCTCTTGCCAAGAAACCCTGATGAGAAGGAGCTCACATCAAAGCCGTAACTGCAGGCAAAGTGTCCTGAAGATTTCATGTCAAGTCAGCCACAAGACACAAAACCAGGAAGCAATGCTTCATCAGTCCCACAGCTCCTTCTTCTAAACAACAGAAATTAAGTAAACACACTGCACATATGTTAAGGAAACAATATGACAAAATCAGATTGCACAGAATCTGTACTTCCCAGGTGATGCAACGAATCAAGTTTTCTTTGGAGTGTTGACAAAAAGACAAAACAACAAAATAACTTCCTGTTAAACAAATAAATGTTTTTGCAAAACCCCACATTATTTAAGCAACAGCAATGAATTTCATCTGTTTCAAACACCAGCCACTACTAAAGCCCATCTGTCAGTAGAGAACAATTGCACAGACAAGTGGAGATAATGGAGAAAGTAATATCATAGAAACAAACTGCTTAAGCTCTAAGCAACAAAATTTATTTTCCTCATGCTTATAAAAGCTTTTTCATTTTACCAAGTAATATTTTTGTGTCTGTTTTTTTTTTTTTTTATTTAGGAAATTTAGGAAGCAGGGCACTTGGTAACACAGGAAAGGCAGGAGAAAGGCACAGGGCTTTAAGGAATTAAAGATTCACAGACAGTTCTGTCCCCATGTCAAAAATCTGACTCCTGAAGACACAAAGGCCACCTTGGTGAGAACCCAGAATGGGTTTCACAGTGGTGAATCACAGAATGGTTTGGTTTGGGAGGGACTTTAAAGATCAGCAGGACTCGGGTTAATAGCACAAAGCTGAGTAAGGGGAGGTTTCAGTTTTGATATCAGGAAAATGTTCTTCACCCAGAGGGTGGTTGGGCACTGAACAGGCTCCCCAGGGTAGGGCACAGCACCAAGCCTGTTCAATAAGTGTTTGGTCAATGCTCTCACACACATGGTGTGACTCTTGGAGTGTCCTGTGCAGGGCCAGGAGTTGGGCTTAATGATCCTGTTGGGTCCCCTCCAACTGAGGATATTCTGTGATTATAAGATTTAGTCCCAACCTCTCTGCCATGATCAGGGACACCTGTCCTTAGACCAGGTTGTTCAAAGCCCCATCCTACCTGGCCTTGAACACTTCCTGGGATGGGGCATCCATAAAATCTCTGGGCCCCCTGCTCTGGCCAGCTCCTTATCCCCCAAGTGATTCT